>NC_053489.1:597635577-598235577 GCF_905171775.1 Rana temporaria | reverse complement strand
CCCACAACTCTTCTCCATCATATCCGGTCTCCAAAAGCCCAACAAAGATAAGGATGTGGATGGATCCTCTTCACCAGGCCGCTGACACAGTGAGTACAGGCCTGCATAATGAACACGCCATTTCCTCATTGCAATCCTCAATAGCTGCATTCTCCAACTCAGGGCAACCGGTGCTAGACACTACTATGAAAGATATGCTAATGTCACTACAATCCTCCCCCATGTCCAATCTGTCCTCCCTGAAAGATATGTTTTCTGCTGTTATGCAACATATGGGGGATACAGTGCACTATATGGAAAATAAAATGGAGGAATGCACTGACACAGTGAATAATCTGGTGGATACATATGCAGAGCATAAAGAGGATTATATGTGGATCAAAGCAAAGCTGGGGGACCTAGAGGACCGCTCTAGATGTAATCACAATAAAATACGCTATATCACTGAGTCCATTCCGTCGCAGAGCTGCACAAGTATGTTGGCACTATGTTTTCAGAAGTTCTACCAATGGAGCTCACTATTGACTGTATTCACAAAATACCTAAACCATGCCACATAGTAGAGGCAATCCCCAGGGATGTGCTCCTGAGGATCCATTTCTATCAGGCCAAATAACAAATCCTATCAAAGGCCAGGGAAATTCCCACACTCCCAGCACCATATTCAGATATCCAGTTGTTTGCAGATCTCTCACAATTTACACTAAAAATATGAAGGCAACTGAAAATGGTGACAAAAGCTCTTAATAACCACATGATAACCTACAACTAGCGAAAGCTTTAGACCACAATTTCCTTATGTCTGGGCAGAAAACAGTACAACCTACATAGGAGTACAATTAACAAACTCAACTAAATAATTGTTTCAACACAACTATTTAGAACTCCGTACCAAATTCCAAGAAGATCTCGCTAGGTTGGCGTTGTTTGAGTTTTCATAGGTGGGGCGACTGGCAGCTTTTAAAATGTTCTATCTTCCACAAATCTTGTATCTATTCAGGACCCTCCCAGTACCAATTCCAGCTAGCTACTTTAAATCACTTCAAACTATGCTATCAAAATATATATAGCAAGGTAAAAAAAAAAAACAGATGCTCCCATTCAAAACTAATCAACCAATGCCAGGCAGGGGGAAACTGGTTACGTAGATTTTCAGGATTATTACTTGGCCTTAGTGCTTACACAGCCAAAAAAATGGTTTCTGTCTCCCCCCTCTACATTATGGGGGAAAGTAGAACATTCTACCATCCCAGGACGCAATTTATCCACATGGTTATTCTCTGTCACAATTGGAGCTAAAATTTAACCGCATGTAACCCCAACTATCTTGGCAGCACTCAAGGCCTGGGACTAATTTATAAAATGTGGCTCATCATGCCGCCTTACAGTACATATATAGTTACATAGTAGGTGAGCTTAAAAAAAGGCACAAGTCCATCAAGTCCAACCTATGTGCGTGATTTTATGTCAGTATTACCTTGTATATGCCTGTATGTTGTGGTTGTTCGGGTGCTTATATTATAGTTTCTTCCTTTGCTTTTATATGCATTTTTACATTTGAGTTAAGCCATCCAAGACTTTGGTTCGCTCTTTTAAATGTATTACCCAATGGGATGCATTGGCTAATGCCCTTATTTAATATGCTCTTAAAGCAAACCCATCTCTCCTCTGTGTTCTATGGGCCAGATCCACAACCAGCGGGCGCAACTTAAATGTTCCGATTTAAGTTACACCGCCGCAAAATTTCTACCTAAGTGCCCGATCCACAAAGCACTTACCTAGAAATTTGCAGCGGTGTAACTTAAATCTGTCCGGCGCAAGGCATGCCCAATCTAATGGGGCAAGTCCCATTTAAATTAGGCGCGCTACCGCGCCGGACGTACTGCGCATGCTCCCGATGCTATTTTCCTGATGTGCTTTGCGTTACGTTACGTTGCGCCGAGTTTTGTGAATCGCGACAGGTAAAAAAGAGATGCGGCGGAATTTTTTTTTTTTTTTTTTAATTTGTCAGCGACGTGGGAAAGAAGGGTATACTTTTACATGGTGTACTAAGTTTGCACTTTGTAAAAGCAGCCCTAATTTTGCGATGGCAAACTAACACTTACGGAGAAATAACGAAGGGAAAAAGCTTTGTGGATCTCCGTAAGTGCTAATTTGCATACCCGACACTGGATTTCGACGAGAAATGCCCCCAGCGGCGGCCGCGGTACTGCATCCTAAGATCCGACAGTGTAAGTCCATTACACATGTCGGATCTTAGGAATATCTATGCGTAACTGATTCTATGAATCAGCCGCATAGATAGAAACAGGGATACGACGGCGTATCAGCAGATACGCCTGCGTATCCCTTTTGTGGATCTGGCCCTACGTTCCTAAGATTTTATCTCAATGTTTGCCTTCTAGCAAGGTTCATAATTTAGGGGAGTTGGCTCTTTTGAAATACAGTGTCTTTGTATTCCCCTTGTGTTTCCTATTTGTGTGATTTATAATGGAACCAATTGACCTGTGATCGCTGTTACCTAAATTGCCCCGTATTTCCACATCCGTGATCAGGTCTGTATTGTTGGTAATCAGTAGATCCAGTAATGCTTTATTTCTAGTTGGTGCATCTACCATCTGACCCATGAAATTATCCTGCAAGACGTTTAGGAACTGGCGAGCCTTAGCTGTTGAACCCTCTCTGAAATTCCCACAAAATCAAAATCCTCCTCGTACAACAGTATCTCTAGTTCACCCATCTTGTTTGCCAGGGTCCTGACATTGGTAAACATGCCACGTAGTTAAGACCGGTCGCATACTATCCTCTTATTGGGTTTTTCGAGTGTGCAACTAGGACTTGCTACTATACTTACCTTGGGTTTATGTGCTTTGATTACCCTATCACTAATACCCCTAATACTGTAACAGCACTGGAGAAACGGGAGTAAATCACAACTGCGGATACAAGGACCTCAATGCGCTTCTGTATGTGACAACTCAGTATTAGCCCCAGGCGTCACTCCTAGCAATAGGAGTTTGGGGGGGTCTCTACATCATCTTCCTGTCACATATAGAAGGGTGTTGATTTACTAAGGATGGAAGCATTACAGCTATAAAAAAAAATTCCATAATAAAATATGCCGTAACCGGAAGTGTAGTACTACCTTTCACTGCAAATACAGCTTCAAGTCTTTTTGGGAATGTCTCTACCAGCTTTACACATCTATAAAGTGAAATTTGTGCTCATCCTTCTTTGCAAAATAGCTCAAGCTCTGTCAGATTGGATGGAGAGAATCCGTGAACTGCAATTTTCAAGTCTTGACAAAGATTCTCAATTGGATTTAGGTCTGGACTTTGACTGGATATTCTAACACATGAATATGCTTTGATCTAAACCATTCCATTGTAGCTCTGGCTGTATGTTTAGGGTTGTGCCCAGGTTAGGCTGGGCTTCTCCTCTGAGTCACAGGAGTGCAATTCATTTTGCAATCTTGTGACCTGTTTTCAGCGGAGAGTGGTCTGAAGACCGCTGATGTCACTGACATGAGTCGAGCCAGCGCGTCATCCAGACTTCCAGGTCTGGATCCACCAGCTGTCTTGATTGATGGCAGTCTCAGAGAGTCGCTGAGACAGCCGATCCCCATTTGGCGGTTTGGGTTTCAGTGCAGAAACGGCGGGGGACAGATGCTGCATCCACCGAGGTAAGTATGACTAGTAAAAAAAAAACCTTCTCTTTTAAACTGTCAAAGCAGAGGTAGATATGCAATAGGGGTAGATATGCCTGATGGCAATGACACCATGCTCCCTTAACACTTAGCCAACTGCATTGCTCTTCGCCAACTGCTTGCTAAAAATGGTAATCATCAAAGCTGCGGAAAGCTTCCCCTAGGCTCTTTGTCAACTGATGTCAAGATGAGGAGAAACCAGGGAGGAAGGACATCCCATGTCCACCTGCCACACTACATCTGAGGTCTGTAAGTTTCATGGAGGAAAGGGGAAATGTAATGAGGGTACAATAGGAGGGGAAGTAACACACATGTGTGCTGGGTATGGTAGGATTTGAGCTAGAAAGGGGGATAGGGAGGTTGTGCTGGGAGAGGGGCTTTGAGGGTACTTGTGTTGGTAGGGGGAAGAGGGGATTAGTGCTAGAAGGGGTCATTTGTGGGGGAGAATGTGTGCAAAGGGAGGGGATTTGGGGGTGAGAGGATTTGTGCTTTAAATGGGAAGTGGGGAGATTTATGCTATGACAGGAGATTGGGGGGTTGAGCTGGTTGGGGATTTTGGGGCAGAGGATGTGTGTTGGGCAGAGGGATTTTGGGGGCAGAGTGTTTGTGCTAAGAGGATCAATTTGTGGGAAGGGGATTTGTACAGGAAGGATTGATTTTGTATGGTGGGGATTGTTGCATTTTTGTTTGTGAACTATATTTTGGCTTGCAGAGAGAATTTATACCTAGGGGTGAGCATGCAGTTTGATTTTTACTGGGACATGATAAGCATACATCGTTCGGGGTCTTGTCCCAACACTGCCAGTTCCCCATGTTTTTTCATTGACCTTTAATGCCTCAAGCCTTTAATGGCTGATCCCTACTGAACTGTAGTTTTTTTTTCATTGGTACATGTTCTGCCTGGCAGTTCCTAGCTCCCCATGGCTTCTTTGGCAATCTTATTAGCCTTGAAAATAAAGAGAATACATTTTTAAGATCCAGTCCCCATTGACTTTAATGGAGTTTTCATTAAACCCAGGAATTTGTGGAATGTTTGCCCTGTTCCCTGAGCAAACCTAAGCATATTCACCCATCAATGAAGAGATAGATATTAGTGTCATCTTTTTAACACCTCTAGATAAGAATATTCAGCCGTACTTGTATAACACACTGGGATAGCTGTTTTTTCCCATTGGGAAAATTGGTATGCAGTGGGCCTCGATCAGTTGTCAGTTTGGACCATTTTCAAATTGGCTCAAGACTAAAGTAATAGTTAATTTTCAATATAAATAATAGAATAAATTACATGAATGAGCATATTTAGTTTATTGTAAAAGATCTTGCCATGACAGTTTGCACTGTTGGAAAACAGCCACAGTTGCATCTTACCTTAATAGACCCTGTTGGACGTACAGTATCTACAGTTGTTAAAAAACTTAAAGTGGTATTAAATCCAAAACTCCCAAAAATTATATTTTGCAGCTTACGGTTCATTAGATGTGGTGACTGCATTTGTTTTCTTTTTTTAGGCTTTCTATTTCCACCTGGTGATCTGGCCAATATATATTACAATACCCCTATTCTGAATGAAAGAGCACAGGGGACACTTTTGGACAGTCTGGGGGTAGTGTTAAATGGACTAGCAGACCTAAATACACTAAAAGGTTGAAGCCAAATTCCAGCTTACACTTTATAAGCAGTTACAGCACACTATTTTTTTATTTTATTATAAATAGTTTACATTAATAAATACATTTGATTGTAAGCACTCCTGCCAGGGTTAAGTGGTATGTCTCATTTCCATAACTGATACATTATGCTGGAGAGCTTGTTCTTTTGAAAAAAAAAAAAAACATACTTACTGGCTGGATCACCGGGTGAAAATAGAAGAAAAAAAAGCCTAACAAAAAAAAACGAATGCAGCCATTACAACCAGTTATTGTTAAGATGTTATATAATATGTTATATAATAGATGTTTGCTTTTGGGTTTATTACCACTTTAATTTGCAATGCACTGTTAAAACGCATACAAGTAAGCCAGGTTCTGCAATAGGATTATGGTCCCAGATAAAGTACAATTCAGTAAATAAACCAATACCAGGAAACGTCCCAATGTTTTGAGACATGCAGTTTAAGTAAGGTCAAACATTTCATAATTGTAGTCCTTCATGTAGCTTTATTTTGAGACTATTTAATACATCATACACCTTCACTGGCTAGTTGATGCGCAACACATTCAACTATAGGATATGTTTACTTTATTTTTTTAATTTATTTCAGTTGTGGACACTCTCTATAATATTATCAAGTGGTAGTCATCACCTTAAAACCATGCTTCCAGAGTTGCAACTAACATTTTATATTTATTAAAACATGACATAGCAATTAGTGGACTTGTATTTACTACACTACCAGTAAGTATCTCTAATATTCACAAGCTGATGTACTTTCTCTACCCATTAATACTATACTATATGTTTTGTGGCCAAGGCCTGATCTGAAGCATCTGCATTCTTTATATTAGTGCTATGTGTAATCATGATTCAGTTTAAAGCCAAAGGTTTTGTTTTCTATGTCAAGCCATCACTCTACTTTTATTTTTATGTTTTTCTTTTTACCAGAGCTAAATGATTTTCAACCCTTGGGACTGCTGATCTTAGTGAGGCTGGAATTACTGTTCTTTTTCCTTGTAACAAAATAACATTTCCAACAAGGAAAACTCAGTGTTCAGTTAGTTGATATAGCTGAAGGTGCCCTAATAAGGAAAGATTTTACCCACAGAATGGATCAACCAAATGCAACATTATTGCTGTCTTTGTCATGATAAGGTTATATCTTTTTGCATCTACTTAAAGTTAATCAGGCTTTTTTTTAATATACCTTTGTAAATTTTGCAAACTCGGAAGTTCAAACCAAGTCACAGAATATCTATCCCTTTTGGTCTTCAAAACAGTAGATTAGTAATTTTTAACCCATTGGACCTCTCTAAGATGAGGTCACTAAGTTTTGTCAAATAACTATGAAGACAGTTGAACTACCTCATAGTACTCATGTCCTTGGGTTTGAGGACTACAAAGCTATTCTGCTTTAATGGCAGCTCAAAGGTGAGCGTAATAGTGTACATTAAATAATACTGATAGTCTTTCTAAGTATGTGCATTTGGTATCATAAGTAATCACACCCCGAATTAGGGATTTCTTAGTGAATTCAGATTTAAAGGGCTGATATCTGTTTAAACAAATCAATTTAGCAGACTTCCCATATGTCACTGCTGTTGCCTGCATTTCTAGTGGAAAGCTTTCCCATCACTTTCTATCCTTTTTTTTTTTCAATCAAAGGTTTTATTGAAGCACAACACAATAACATATAATAAAAACAAATGTAATAAAGAATATCATACATCCATGGCTAACTGATGTTACAGTAATTAAAAAAAAAAAAAAAAACAAGAAACCATAGCCAGGTGAATGAGTAGACATTACATAGAGCATACATAAGCTTTGGAAGTATTATATAAAAGGGTTTTGATAAGGGAGGGGAATGGGGTGGGGGAGGGGGAATAGATTGGGGGGAAAGGGAAGGGAAAGCAGCATATTGCATGGAGCTTAAGGGTAATATGCCATCTTTTTTTTTTTTTTTTCCTCATGGGATGAGTTGTGTGGGCTAGCTTGACAACAAATATACGTAGACATGGAAGTAAAAAGAGGGTTTTACTAGAATGATACTTAATCACTATAGACAACCTTATTTGGTAAGTAAAGCATTATGCAATGAGTGTTTGGAACTCCGGGGAATAAGAGAAAGAAATCCATGGTTTCCAGATCTTATTAAAACTTGTGCTATTTTCCTTTTTCATGGCCGCAATTTCCTCCATTTTGTGAATATGGTTCACTCTATCTAACCAATCCTTTATCTTGGGTGTATGTGTGGTCTTCCAGTGTAGGGGAATGAGTGTTTTAGCAGCTAGTAAGATATGTCTGGTGAGAGATTTCTTGTATATGCTTATGGGGACAGTGTTGACATTAATCAAGCATGAAGCTGCGGTAAGTTCTAATTTAGTTTCTGTAATGAATTTGATCCATTGTCTAACCTCATCCCAATATACAAGAATTTGTGGACAATCCCACCATATGTGAAGAAAGGTGCCAATTCCGTTGCCGCAATGCCAGCACAAATCTGAAGCAGTAGGGGACCATCTCCTGGCCTTCTGAGGCGTAACATACCATTGGGTAAGAATTTTGTAAGAAATCTCCTGATATTTAGAGCTCAAAGAGCATTTGTGAGTCATAATACACACCTTCTCCCATTGTTTTTTCGATATCTTAGTTTTTAAATCACTTTCCCATTTATGTTTATGTTTTGAATCATCTGCATGCTGAGCCTGGTTTAACCAGGAATAGGCTAGGAAAGTGGTATTTGCTACTGGAGATCTTCTATCCTGATCAGAAAAGTACAGAAATCTACCCAATAGGGGCACAGACAGCAAAAAAAAAAAAAAAACAGAGTTTCTAAACCCTTCTCTGCTTTCTCCAAAAGCTAACGATTGGCTGGATCTGGGCTTCAATCTAGATTCTCTTTTAATTTGTTTTTTGACAACCCACAATGCTCTGTGCACTTTTTACCTTGGCTAAAAGATTTACAAGAGCCAATATGGGCATAAATTGATAAGCCCCCTCACAGTAATCATAGTATTAGTGTATTAAAGCTGCTGTATAGATTAGACACAGGTGATGTCTGTAAATCACAGTGATAGGGCTCCTTATCTCATATGCCCCTATGTGTTTAAAATCTTTGTGTCATGCTCTCTGTGTCAGGAAAAACTTGGTTACTAGCTTTTCACAAATCACCCCCTTTACTGCCTTATCTTATATATGTTTTTATTAGGGCTGTGGAAATTAACTATTAATTCATCGATTAATCTTTAATGTTTTTGATTGATCAAAATGATTTTGATCGATCAAAATTATTTTGATTGGTACTCACCTCTCTGCTGGCTTCCGGGCCTTCAGGGAGTTCCATCGGAGATCCGGTGACGTCACGGACACCGGCAGGGCTTGCCGTGTCCATCTGAAGGGCTCCTTTGCTGTGCCTTCATATCTGCATGCTGGCGGGACCTTCCTATCTGCCACACGCAAGGGCTGTTACTCTTCCCTCTATCTCTTCCCTCTATCAGCAGTGGCATTGTTGTACACATTTTTATACCAGTATCATACTTGGCTACATGTTTTTATGACTGCTTTTGCTACCGTTTGGTATTATTCGCACCATTTTTACAGTTTATGTAGCTACATCAATTTTATCTCCAGTGCAATATTTATTTTGTTACCTAATCGAAGACTATAAAAGTTTTAATGCTATTCCCATCAAGCGTTGCCTTTGTGTGTTTTTTGTATCCTGCTATCCATTTTTCCAGTGGTTGGTAGCTGCACCGGGAATCAGCCTGCAAGGAGGAGATCAGCTAAAAGTAGTTGGATCTGTATGTGCGTTATAATTAATCGAAATTAGTCGATTAATCGATTTAAAAAAAATTGATTAATCGAACACAAAAATTTTGATCAGTAACAGCCCTAGTTTTTATTTATTTTTTGGTTAATTTTGGTTTTTGTATGTGGTCTACGAGGGTAGTGGGCTTTTTGTTGTTGGTCTGTCCTGAAGAGATCTATTTCATATTTTTTTGGGGTGCTCATAGTGCAGCATTCTCTTGTTGCAAGCATCTGTAAATGAAATGCATCTGCATTGTTTAAAACAAGAAATACTAATTGCTAAAATAATAATTTTCACCAAAACACTTCACATTTAGACCTGTTCTTGCCGATGCAGTATTGTCCTGCCACTGGCCAATTTCTATTGCAATCTCAGATACAAGTGTGTAAAAGTTGGGTAGTGGCAGAGTAGTTTTCTATCAGTAAGAACAGACCAAAGTGCAGGGATACAAGGTTTTCTATAAAGAGGAAGGTTTTGCACCAATGAGAAGAGGTCCAAATGTTCAAATGTGTTTTTTTTTTTTTAAATAATAATTAGAGCACCAGCTCATTTATAGGTGTGTAAAACAGGGTTGTGGTTGGACAGTTTTCCATTAACAAGAAAGGGACAGCATCAGAAACATGTCAACTAATAGTGGACTAGGGTGCTTCCGGGGTGCTGTCTGTAAGCAAAGCTAAATATAAAAGTAGGCTGTGGCTATTCCTAAATATCATGTATAGCTTTAATTCATTTCCCAAACCTGTAAATCAAAGGATTTGTGTATTTCCCATGTTGTCCTTAAGGCTGGGTTCACACTGCAGTACCGAGCGGCTCACAGCAGGGTTATCGTATGTCCCTGTTTACCGTTACAGGTACGATTTCGGTCTGAATCTTTGGATGAATTCGGACCTGAAACAAACCATTGTGTACAACATCCTCTTGATTATAGGATTATTGGATCTCCTCCCAAGGCTATCAATGATGCAGAGAGAGGTGGTATTATGATGGCTCTAGCACTGCTATCTGCATCATTACATTGTAAGTGAAGAACCCTGTGATGAAATTTCCTCAAACAGCTGAACCACAAAGCACTGTACTCACAGTATGTCTTTCGCCTTCAGGGTTGACTGATTCCGAACCAGACAGAGGACATCAAATGGCAAAAGGAGATTTTTGGGTGGGGGGCACTAGAAATCAGAGGAGCAATGCAGAATGGAATGCACTTTTTTTCTTTTTCATTTTAAACATCTGGGGCGTCTGACAAAATTAGCCAGGTGTTTGTATTTTAAAGCATGAAAGTCAGGCAACTACAACATAGCATCTTTCAGTTTTTTTTTATGTAAAAGCCAGCTACATATTTGTTCTGTATATTTGCTCTTTTTTTTTTACGCTGGCCCACATTACTGCAGATCTAGCTCAAGTTGGACCTTTCTTCAGTTACAATTTAAAGAAAAAACTCAAGAGCCAGCATTCTAAAATGAGCTTTAGGTCTAACACAGGCTGAGGTTTATGTAAGCTGATTCATATCACTTTTTTTTCTTAAAAGAAATAAATTACTAAAGATAAATATCCCTTTCAGTGAATTTCAGTATCAGCATTAATATGTTCTCCCACATCATTAAACTTCAAAATCCTTCAGCTCCCAGCACTTCTCCTCTGCAGCAATTTACCAGGTCCGCATTCACCAGTTCACTTCTTCACAGCAAATAAGGGAATTTATAGACAAGATAAACTCAATCCTAGCCAGCTGTACAAGACCTATTCACTGAGTCCAAAACTGCTGATCACAAATCCATAAGCGGATTGAAGCTCCATCAGTTAAAGTACCACTGTAAGTTCCAAAAAAAGCTGATAATTCATTTATTAAAATAAGGGAGTAGCACGAAAGGCATCCACACTCCAAAATGTATGTGTGCAGTATTCTAGCTTTTTCTGAATTTACATTCCGCAAGAAATTCAGTCTAATAATTGCATTTATAATAACATAAGTGATACTTTAAAAATACAATACTTTGCCAGGGGATTGGCGATTCCAGTGATTTGAATGGGTATATCTCTATCTCACATGACACATTTAGATGTGTACAACAAATCAGAGATGTACTCTCTGATTCCTACTGTATTAAATTGTATTGTAATTGTACTGTCTGCCCTTATATTGTAAAGCGCTGCATAAACTGTTAATGCTATATAAATACTTTATAATAATTAATAATAACACACAGTAAATTGTATACCTATGACAGTCTCATTTTATATTTTTTTTTGCTTTGATTGTTTTTGAGTCTTCAAACCCAAAATTTTAATTTTACATTTTGATAATTAAAAAATGTAGGGTCGCGCTCCAATGATTAAATATATAAAAGTCAATGCAACCAATGAGAATGGTTACATATAAATAAGTGAATAATAGGTTGGTCACATGTAATCAATATAAATGGTTGCATAAAAAGTGAATGGATAAATTGAATTATATTGAGACCAATTGGAAATAGACCAATACAAAATATCTAAAAATAAGGGGCCAGATCCAGAGAGAATTGGATCCGCGCAGCGTATCAGAGTTACGCTACACCGCCGTACCAATACCTGGCGGAATTTCGAATCCTCAACGATTTTGCGCCGTAAGTTACGGCGGCGTAGTGTATTTCTGGCGGCGGAATTCAAATCGGCGATCAGGGGGCGAGTTTCATTTAAATGAAGCGCGTCCCCGCGCCGAATGAACTGCGCATGCGTCGTCCAGAAATTTCCCGCCGTGCTTTGCGCAAAATGACGTTGCAGCAACGTCATTTTTTTAACTTAGACTTGAGTTACGTCCATCCCTATTCACAGACGACTTACGCCAAAAAAAAAAATTCAAATTTCTTCGCGGGAACGACGGCCATACTTAACATGGCAAGTCTATCTATACGCCGCAAAATACCAGCTTTAACTATACGCCGGAAAAAGCCGACTACAGACGATGTTAGAAAATGTGACGGCCGCGCGTACGTTCGTGAATCGTCGTAAATCGACGCGAACTCCACCCAGCGGGCGCCGAAGTATTGCATCTAAGATCCGAAGGCGTACGAAGCCGTACGCCTGTCGGATCTTACCCAAATGCCGTCGTATCTTGGTTTGAGGATTCAAACTAAAGATACGATGCGGGAAATTTGAAAGTACTTGCTCTGTGAATCTAGCCCAAGATTTTTAAGTGTAGTAAATAGGTCCTACAAACCTGTGAAAAATGATATAAACAAATGTGTCTAATATGTGATAATGTCTACACATCAATTAATCCGTGAAACAATAATCAGCAGTATATATACATACAAAATCTATGAATGAACCAAAATCCTGTGAAGGCAAAAACCTGTGCAAAAATTCTAATCCAAAATTCTTATAAAATATAATATATACCGTAGTGTGTATACAGTATATATATTATTATCAACATAAAATCTTCCAGTGACAAAAGATCTTGTGAATACAAGTCCTGTGCAAAAAACAAAATATATATATTTTCCCAACATATAATTTTCAACTCTCAAAAGTCTTGATAAGGAAAATCCCAAGAAGTGCAGTTCTTTGCAGATAAGTACTCAAGGATGGGCTCAGGGAGAAAGTAATAGGTGCATACATCCAAATTCTTGTGAATTTGCAAACCACCACAAATCCACCACCAGGAAAGGTGTACGCTTACCAGCTGACAGACCAGATTAGACTGTGGCTTAAGCCCACAGTTCCTCGCGATCATCTTTAGTCAAAGGTCCTCACCGCTCCACCTGAAGGGCTGCATATGTGGGGTCACTGCTGGATGATGTTTCTCCACCAGCAAGATGATAGCTCAAGGGTGGCGATGTTTCTATAAAAAGAATACTGTCCATCCAGAAAACACTGATCTGCTTGTACCTCTGCATACCATTACTGAGGATCAAGCTGGGGATCCCCTCGCTCCTCTCACAGAGATCTCCTCTCAGAGAGATCCCGAATATCTCTGTGAATATCTCAGCCTGACCCTGGGGGTCTCCGATTGGGGGATCACTTATTTTCTTTTGTGGGAACACTGAAGGAATTATTGGCTCATTGAAGATTGAAGCACTGAAATATTTGCTATCTATGCAACTGGATTTATTTTTAGTGAATCACAAACTTGTATAGCACGTCATAATTTGTTACATCCTATCGTTTCCTGGGATTCGATGTGCTGCACATTACCAGCGAGAAGTGGGCTTACTGTGACTTGGTCACCCATCTTGCTCCTGGATGATATTCAGCCCAGAGATGTACTCAACTATACCTTCTCCCATGTGAGTGGATATTCTTTTTACTATTAACGTGTTTTGATATATACACTCAGAGGCGCCACTCTCCTTGTTTTCTCTCAGCTTCACTGGAATTGGCTTCTGGTCTCCAATAGTGGCAGCCTTGACATAACTACCTACTCCTCATCATACCTGTTTGGACTATAATGGTTTTTATATGGTCATTACTAAAGTACTAGAGTATTGCGCCTTCTACGTGTCTGAAATCCAGAGCTGGCTGTAACTGAGTTAGTTACCAGTATTGCTGACTGCAGCAAGCACCCATGTTTCCATCATTGCTGAATGTAGTCAATGTCAGTGTTTTCAGCATTGCTGATTACTGCCAGACCCAGTGCCAGCAGTTCCAGCTTTGCTGATTGCAGCCAGCATCTGTTTTTCTAGCACATTTTTTTTTGCAGCCAACACCAGTGTTTCCATTGCAGCTGATTGCAGCCAGCATTGTTTCTGATTTCAGCCAGCATTCAAGTTTACCTTTTTCACCTAGGTAATCATTTTACAGGTATTTCCACTATCTTGCTACTTCAGGGCCTCTGAACATATGATAATTAGTCAGGAAATCAGATGTATAATTTTTATCCCTTGAAAGCCTCAAGGTACTTCTTGGATTTTGGACCCCTGTAGGTGGCTAGGCTGCAACAAGTCTCACTTACAGTATGTGGTATCTTTATACTTGGAAGGGGTAGCAGAATGTGTTTTGGGGTGTGTTTGTAAACATGTCCATGCTGTGTGTGGAATATACATTTTCTATTCCCATTTTCTAAAAAAATTAGATCTCAAATGACTCAACATTCTTAGAAGATAACTTGAGATGTCTGTTTTACATAATGTGACCTTTTTTGGGCATTTATACTGTTCTGGACTCCAGATGTAGTGTAAATGTAAATTTAAATCCATCATCAATCACGCCGCACCACTGACCCCCCCCCCCAAAAAAATGCTCCGCCTTCTGGGCCAGCCACATGCCTCCTCCAAGCTTTGATGGTTCTTATATAGGTAGGGGTGGGGCCACCTGACAATGTCACCAGGTGGCCCTGCCCCCTTGTAACATCAACAATACCTATATAAGAACTGTCAAAGCATGGTAGGCAACAATCCCAGGAGGCAGAGTGTTTTTTTTTGTTCAGGTGCAGCGGGCAGAATGATTGAAGATGGATTTACATTGAGTGACACTGTTTTTCTATTTTTTAATAAAGACTTTATCAAAAACTTGTCTCCTGTTTTTATTTATTTTTGTAAATTTATGGATGAATGAATAGGGGTACTATGTACCCTATACCCATTCACATGGGGGGGGGGTCTGGGGGCCCCTTGGTAAAGAAAGTATCCAAATTCTGATTAACCCCCCACCCGCAGACCCTGACAACCACATCCCAGGGTTGTCGGGAAGAGACCCTTGTCCCCATCAACATGGGGACAATGTGCTTTGGGAGGCAGAGCCTGCTTGCCCCAAAGCATCCCCCATGTTGAGGGCATGTGGCCTGGTATGGTTTAGGAGAGGGGGCACTCATTCATCCCCCCCCCTTTTCCTGACCTGCCAGGCTGCATGCCTGGAAAAGGGTTGGTATGGACTTTGGCACGGGGTTACCCTAAAATCTAAACCAGACTCGAAAGGTCCAGTATGGACCGGGGGTGGGATTACATGCTGTTTTTTTTCTTTCATTTTTTTAATAGCCGGGTGCCAGCAATTGCAACCGCGAGTCATTTTAATGTGATTTGACTTTTTTTTCTTTAGATTTACATTTTTTGCTGCAGCATGTTCTATATACTGTATACTACAGATGTGCCACTTTACAGGCAGACTAAGGGGACCCCCCAGGCACTATATTTAACCACTTGCTTACTGGACTAATAAACCCCCTTCGTGCCCAGGCGAAATTTCAGCTTCCGGCACTGCGTCGCTTTAACTGATATTTGCGCTGTCGTGCGACGTGGCTCCCAAACAAAATTGACGTCACTTTTTCCCCACAAATAGAGCTTTCTTTTGGTGGTATTTGATCACCTCTGCGGTTTTTATTTTTTGCGCTATAAACAAAAAAAGAGCGACAATTTAAAATATATATATATATTTTTTACTTGTAGCTATAATAAATATCCCAATTTAAAAAATAAATAAAAAAAATGTTCTCAGTTAAGGCCGATATGTATTGGGACTGCGATATTGCGGCAGGCGTATCGGACACTTTTGACACAAATTTGGGACCATTCACATTTATACAGCGATCAGTGCTATAAAAATGCACTAATTACTGTATAAATGTGACTGGCAGGGAAGGGGTTAACACCAGGGTGTGAGGAAGGGGTTAAATGTGTATCCTGGGTGTGTTCTAACTGTGTGGGGGGAGGGGGTGACTGGGGGAGGTGACCAATGCTGTGTCCCTATGTACAAGGGACACAGATCGGTCTCCTCTTCTCTGACAGCACGTGGAGCTCTGTGTTTACACACAGAGCTCCACGTCCCTGCTGTGTTACCCACGATCGCGTGTACCTGGCGGACATCGCGGCCGCCAGGTACACGCATCGGCTCTTCAGCGATGCGCCGGGACAGTGTTTACCCGCTGCGCGCCCCCCAGAGGCGCGCACGGGTAATTCACTTTAAAAGACGTCCAAAGACGTCTACTTGGCACTTGAGAGCCGCGCTGTTGACGTCATTTGTCAATAGCGCGGGTCTCAAGTGGTTAAAGGAATTTATCATTTTTATTGTTGCACTTTAAGCATCAATAAACTCCCTGCTCCTGAAAAACAATTGTTTTTAAAAACATTTTTTGCTTTGGCACCCCCCCCCAGGGCAGTGCCCAGACCCCCATACCCTTTGTATGCCCAATTATGGGCACTTTTTATCTTTCCTGTTCGGCTCCCATAGACTTCAATGGGGTTTTCTGTTCGGGTTATAACTTTTCCCTTGTTCTGGAGTTCTTCTGCAAACCACACAGGGGGGTGTTTGGCCCATCTCTATGCACAAATGTTCTCCTGAAAGAATGGTCAAACATCCTCATACACACATGCCTAAACCTTGTAAACAGAAGATTTGAAGCTGTTATAGCTGCAAAGGGTGGACTTACTCAATATTGAACCCTATGGACTAAGATTGGGATTCCATTAACATTCATGTGTGTAAAAGGCAGGTGTACCAATACCTTTGGTAATATAGTGTGTGTGTGTATATATATATATATATATATATATATATATATATATATATATATATATACAGAACCTGACAGTTTCATCTACAGAACCTGACAGTTTCCTCTGCTACAGTAATTCCTAACCCCCCTTCACTAGCCACTTCATCTACCTCACCATTTCAAGAACGTTCAATGTCTGCTCCTACTGTGGTGGTCTCACTTCCTGAAGCAAGGCTACCAACTCCAGAATGTTTCTCTGGTGACCAAATGAAGTTCAGAGCATTCCAGAATGTATTGCCTGCTATACCTGACCCTTCAGCCAAGGAATTTTTCTTTGGAGACTATGGAGGTGGGGTTCAATATCTCCCTGTTGTCTGATGAACCCCAGTCTTGGGCCCATCATCTGCTGGAACAAAAAGTCCTGTCCTCAATTCAAAGGATGCATTCTTTGAGGCCATGGCCCTATTATATGATGATTAGGGATGAGCTTTGAGTTCGAGTCAAACTCATGTTCGACTCGAACATTGCCTGTTCGCCTGTTCGGCGAACAGCAAACAATTTGGGGTGTTCGTGGCAAATTCGAAAAGCCGGGGAACACCCTGTTAAAGTATATGGGAGAAACCTAAAGTGCTAATTTGAAAGGCTAATATGCAAGTTATTGTCCTAAAAGAGTTTGGAGACCTGGGTCCTGCCCCAGAGGACATGTATCAATGCAAAAAAAGTTTTAAAAACTGACGTTTTTTTTGGGAGCAGTGATTTTAATAATGCTTAAAGTGAAATATGCCTTTACATTTCGTACCTGGGGAGTGTATAGTATGCCTGTGAAGCAGCGTATGTTTCCTGTACTTAGAACTGTCTCTGCATAATGTGTAATTTCTGAAGGAAAAAAAGTCCTTTAAAATCACTCGCGGCTATAATGAATTGTCGGCTCCCGGCAATTCAGAGAGTCATTCATAAAAAAAAGCGTGGGGGTCCCCCCAAATTCAATTACCAGGCCCTTTAGGTCTGGTATGGATATTAAGGGGAACTCCACCCCCAATTAAAAAAAATGGTGTGGAGTTCCCCCAAAAATCCACACCAGACCCCTTATCTGAGCATGCAACCTGGCCGGCCGCAGGAACCGTACCAGGCCACATGCCCTCAACATTGGGAGGATGCTTTGGGGGTCTGTGATCCCTCAAAGCACCATGTCCCCATGTTGATGGGGACAAGGGCCTCATCCCCACATCCCTTTGCACGGTGGTTGTGGGGGTCTGCGGGCGGGGGGCTTATCAGAATCTGGAAGACCCCTTTTACAAAGGGGACCCCCAGATCCCGGTCCCCCCCTATGTGAATTGGTAATGGGGAACATTGTACACCTACCATTTTACTAAGAAAGTGTAAATGATCATTAAAATAAAACACACACACCGTAGAAAAAGTCCTTTATTAAAAAAAAAAATCCAGCGTTGTTAATCCGCTCTCGGGCCCCGTTCCAACGTTGTCGGTATCCTGCGATGGGTGCTCTCCTCTCCGCCGGGTTCCAGCGATGAGAAGATCTCTTCATCCAGGTCCAGGATCTAGAGCGCATGCATCGCCGGCCGCCTGTCTCCACCGGAGACAGCCTGGCGAATGAGGCGGCTTGAGCCAGTGACAGCTCTTATATAGGTGAGGCAGGGCCACCCATCATGTAACCCTGTCTCCCTCTGACGCACCCTCTGACTACGTCACTGGGGAAGCCCAGGCTCTCCCTTGCGTCAAAGGGGGTGGGGTCACGTGACGGGTGGCCCTGCCTCACCTATATAAGAGCTGTCACTGGCTCAAGCCACGTCATTTGCCGGGCTGTCTCTGGACCTGGATGAAGAGATCTTCTCATCACTGGACCCCGGCGGGGGGAGATCACCCATCTCAGGATACCAACAATGTTGGAGTGGGGACTGAGAGTGGATTACCACCGCTGGATTTTTTATTTATTTTTAATAAAGGACTTTTTCCACGGTGTGTGTGTTTTATTCTTACAATTCTTTACACGTTCTTAGTAAAATGGTAGAGGTACAATGTACCCCATTACCAATACACATAGGGGGGGCCCGGGATCTGGAGGTCCCCTTTGTTAAAGGGGTCTTCCAGATTCCGATAAACCCCCACCCGCAGACCCCTACAACCACCGTGCAAGGGTTGTGGGGATGAGGCCCTTGTCCTTGTCACAGACCCCCAAAGCATTCTCCCAATGTTACATAGTTACATAGTTAGTCAGGTTGAAAAAAGACACAAGTCCATCCAGTTCAACCACAAAAAATAAAAAAACAAAAATAAAAAACACAGTAAAATCCTATACACCCAACTCCATTCCCACAGTTGATCCAGAGGAAGGCAAAAAACCCCAGCAGAGCATGATCCAATTTGCTACAGCAGGGGAAAAAATTCCTTCCTGATCCCCCGAGAGGCAATCGGATTTACCCTGGATCAACTTTACCTACAAATCTTAATACTCAAGTTATATTCTGTACATTTAGGAAAGAATCCAGGCCTTTCTTAAAGCAATCTACTGAGCTGGCCAGAACCACCTCTGGAGGGAGTCTGTTCCACATTTTCACAGCTCTTACTGTGAAGAAACCTTTCCGTATTTGGAGGTGAAATCTCTTTTCCTCTAGACGTAAAGAGTGCCCCCTTGTCCTCAGTGTTGACCGTAAAGTGAATAACTCAACACCAAGTTCACTGTATGGACCTCTTATATATTTGTACATGTTGATCATATCCCCCCTTATTCTCCTCTTCTCAAGAGTGAATAAATTCAGTTCCTCTAATCTTTCCTCATAGCTGAGCTCCTCCATGCCTCTTATCAGTTTGGTTGCCCTTCTCTGCACTTTCTCCAGTTCTCCGATGTACTTTTTGAGAACTGGTGCCCAAAACTGAACTGCATATTCCAGATGTGTTGAGGGCATGTGGCCTGGTACAGTCCAGGAGGGGGGGTGCTCTCTCGTCCCCCCCCTCTTTTCCTGCTGCCGGCCAGGTTGCATGCTCGGATAATTGATCTGGTGTGGATTTTTGGGGGAATGTTTTTTTTTTTTATTTGGGGTGGAGTTCCCCTTAAAATCCACACCAGACCTGAAGGGTCTGGAATGGATATTTGGGGGGAACCCCACATCATTTTTTTTTAATTGACAGTGGGGTTCCCCTTAATATCCATACCAGACCTGAAAGGCCTGGTAATTGAATTTGGGGGGACCCCCACACTTTTTTTTTATGAATAACTCTTCTCTGAATTGCCGGGAGCCGACAATTCATTATATCTAATGGGGGAAGAGGGCGCTAGTAAAAAATACCTCTAATGGGGTGTAGAAAACGTGATCCCAAATGGTATATGTGGGAAATGTGTATATGGTACACTCTAATGTCTAAACAATTATAACAAAAAATAGCTTGATTTGACCATATGCAATCACTGTGCTAAAATAGCACACACACTGGTGACCTCAGTGAAAGTCCAAAAAAACACTATCCAAATAGTGCGTCTTATTGCAGTACTCAAAACCATATACAAAATTAAATAAAACAGTCCATGTGTGCTTATTGACAAATCCAAACGATCATTGGAGCATGCAAAAACGGATCTTGAATGTTGCTACAGCCACCACCATTAATACATTTGCACCCAAAGTGATCTTGCTAAAAGGGAGGCTTACCAAAGGCAGTGGACCCCTTTCATATGAATTGGGTCAGATAAGCTGAACAGGTGTTAGTGCCTGCACACTGATGATAACGTGCAGACTGCAGATTTAATGCCAGTGATGATCAGGATTCCATCCAAAAACATTAACAGAGAGAAAAGCTATAGTGCATTACCGTTTATTTTAAAATCACATAACATAAAAAGCTGATTGGCCCCTTACTTGGAGAGTGCCTACCCGGCACTAGGACTGCATGCGTCTAACAGGACCTTCAGCTGTGTGGGTTGCTGTGTGAAGAGGTGCGTTGTTCAATTGCAGCGGCGTGCAGGATCAGCTGGTGTGCTGAGAAAGTGCCAGACTAGCCTCCGACAATTGTTTTGTGGAATACCACATCATCAGGGGGGCGTCTGATTATAGCCATTTTAAATTACTTTTTTTCCTTCAGAAATTATACTTTGTGCAGAGACAGTTCTAAGCACGGGAAACATGCGCTGCTTCACAGGCATTCTATACACCCCCCCTAGGTACGAAATTTCAAGGAATATTTCACTTTTATTGTTTCACTTTAAGCATTATTAAAATCACTGCTCCCGAAAAAAAAGTATTTTGCATTGATACATGTCCCCTGGGGCAGGACCCAGGTCCCCAAATACTTTTTAGGACAATAACTATCATATTAGCCTTTAAAAAACGTTCGAGTCCCATAGACTTTAACGGGGTTCTAAAGTTCACACAAACTTTTGGTCTGTTCGCAGGTTCTGGTGCGAACCGAACGGGGGGGGTGTTCGGCTCATCCCTAATGATGATCTGCAACTCATTGCCACTGCTGAATCTGCCCTGCATAACTTGCAGCAAGGGTGGCACCCTGTAGAGGACTACACAGTGGAGTGTCGTAAATGGTCTGCAGATACAGGGTAGCATAAGACCACCCTTAGATATTAATACCGTCTTGGACTGTCTGAAATTCTCAAAGATGAGCTGGCATGAGTGCATACCCCCACTGCAATAAAGTGGCTCATTCAGCTGGTCATTCAACTTGAAACACAGCTGCGGGAGCGATGAACAGAACACTCACAATCCTTCTGACCTTCTTGGATGCTACCTAAGGTCCCATCTGCTCCTGCACCTGTGACTGCATCTTCTACTTCAGCTGCTTTCGAAGGAGAGCCTATACAGATTGGCTTGGTTTGCTCTGCTCTGACCCCAGATAAAAGACCTTGCAGTCAAAAGGTCAATCTTTGCTTCTACTGTGGAGGAGCAGGTCACTTCCTTCTCAACTGTCCTGTGAGACCCAGTAAGTCCTCCCCCCACAGTCCTACGTACTTCCAAATCTCTGGATGTTCCCGACTTACCTTACAGGTGTTGATTCTGGGGCATGCAGCTGCCTCTTGGACATCACTTTAGTGAGGGAAATTCAGATTCCCACTTCAAACCAAAAAACAAAGACTTGAAGTTCACTTGGCTGATGATACTGCCCCTAGATACATGTGTGGCTGCGGACACACATCCCACAAATTGACTGGATTAAGGGGAGGATCTTCTTGAAGTCAACTTGCTGTCTTAAGTCTTATTTTGTTCCTGAATCCATGTCACCTGCCAAGACATTACTGCAACCTGCCACGATTTTCTGGACTGCCTGGTGCAGACATTCCCTTTGGATGGATATTCCCACTTTCAGAGACTGAGCCCAAAATTATTTATGACATGGGGGATTGGGAGCTGTTGGCCATAAAGTTTGCATTGCAAGAATGGAGGTATTTGTTAGAAGATGCAGCTCACCCTATCATAATATTCACAGACCACATAAATCTGGAGTATCTTAGATCTGCCAAATGCCCAATATCATGGCAGGCCCAGTGGGCTTTTTTCTTCTCCAAGTTCAACTTTCATTTCACGTATTGCCCAGGGTCCAAGTATGGTAAGGCAGATGCTCTCTCACGCATGTTTTCAGAAACTCCTGAGACTGTCACTCTCAGCACTATCTTGTCCCCTCAGAATTTTCTTCTGATTCAGCCTGACTTACGGACAACCCTTCAACAGACCTCCACACAATGCGCAGACACTAAGATCTCTGCATTCAGAAAACAGGAAGGACTCCTGTGGCACGGAGACAAGATTTTAGTACCCGAGGGAGCCAGACTCAAAGTCCTCAAGAATTTCCATAACCACCAGCTTGGCGATCGTACTCAAGCTTGGGGCCTGTTAAGATCATTGTTAGTCCCAGACCCCCTTAGAAGACTTTATCCATGGACTTTGTAGTGGATTTTCCTCTCTCTGAAGGGTTTTCCACTATTCTGGTAGTAGATCAACTGTCAAATATAGCCAATTTTTTTCTCCTGGTGGGTACCTCTTCCATGGATACAGCACATTGAGGTGAACCTAAGACTACATGGCTTCACCTCCAGGTTCTGGATGGCTCTTTGCAAAGCCTTGAGCATTGAAGTCTACCTGTCATCTGCCTATAAGCCACAGAGTAATGGCCAGACTGAGGAGACAAATCAGACTTTGGAGAAATATCCCTGTTGCTTTTCTATGTTCTCTTAAAGTGATTGTAAAGGCTTGTTTATTTTATTTTTATTAAAAAAAAAAAAAACATGTTATACTATGCAGTTGGTTTTGCACAGAGAAGCCCAGATCCTCCTCTTCTTGAGTCCCTCTTTGCTACCCCTAGCCCCTCCCTCCTTTGAGTGCCTCTCAGCCAGCAGCTTGGTACAGAGGGCACCCAAGATGAGTCAAAGCTCTGTGTATCCATTCAGACATGGAGCCCCAACCTGGCCCGCCCCCTCTCTATCTGGATTGGCTGACTGGCTTTGATTAACAGCCAAGGGAGCCAATGGTGCCACTGCTCTGTTTTAGCCAACCAGGAGGAGTGTACTGGATAGCTGAGGGGATCGCTGGAGAGAGAAAGAGCTCAGGTAGATAATTGAGGGGTGCTGGGGTGGCTGCTACACACAGAAGGTTTTTTATCTTAATGCATAGAATGCATTAAGATAAAAAACCTTCTGCTTTTACAACTCCTTTAAGATAACTGGGTAGCTTTGCTCCCTTGTGTCAAGTTTGCATATGATAATCCTGTACATGCTACCATTAATCGATCTCCATTCTGGGTGATTTACAGATGACATCTCTTATTCCTGCCCAATACTGTACCAGAAGCATCTGTGCCTGCGGTGCAGAACAGGTTAACTTTCATCCAAGAAAATTACCTGTGGTCTTTAAACTGTCCCTGTCAGGCTCCTATAAGACCAGTCTTTCATGTATGGCCCTTTTTATGGAAGAGAGGATCCATCTCCAATTACAGTGGATGAAGAAACAAAGTTTGAGGTAGAGGTCATCCTGACCTGCTAAAAGAGGGGAAGACAGGTCCAATATCTCATAAAATGGAAAGGGCACTCACCTGAGGAAAGTTCATGGGAACCCGCAAGTAAAATACTGTACATGCCCCTTCAGCATGAATTTTTCGGCAGGTACCCAGAAAATCAAGCACATCTGGGGATGTGGAGGCTGTCCCTTGGGGGGGCACTGCCAGAGAATGGCTCCCAGAAGAATGTGCACATCTTCCAACACTCATCAGAATCTCAGATTAGGGACCGAGCCGCACACAGCTGCGAACATTAATGCAAAATCGTGCATGCGCATGCATGACGGCACACACAATGCGTAACAGATCCTGGTGCCTAGTTAAAGTCAGCAGTCTGATCCACAAGTTGCTGGATGATCTTCAGCTTCCCATGTGTTCCTGTGTTCTGCTTCTGCTGTTATTGGATTCCCTGTTACCGACCTGGCTCGCCTTTGAGACCTGACTTGTCTCTATTTTTGGCTCCTGATCCTTGGCTTGTTCTACCGACTCTGCTTCTGCCTGTCCACCAATGTATGACCTTGGCTTACCCTCCTAACTCTGCTGCTGCCTGACTTCCAGTGTATGACCCCAGCTTGCTTCTAATTCAGCTCTCTGTCTCTGCTCCTGGCTGATATTCTGTGTTTGACTACTGGCTTGACATCTGAACCTGCTTCCCGCTCTCCCTACTATAAGGTACCACCTTGTATGTCTGAGGGACTCCTGCCCTGCAGTGCATCCTGACTGTTTGGCTGTCATCCAGCGTACATTACTTCTGCACTTCAGCCTATTGCAGCTGGCAACCCTTGCTTCTTTGGGCATAGTATTCCCTGTCACCACCTTCACAGTTGCTCTGCATTCAGCAGAGGGAAGCCCTATCAGCATTCTGGGCAGGTATGTGACACATCCACTGCCCTATTGACACTGTCCACACACCATCCACTGCCCTATTGATACTGTCCACACACCGTTCACTGCTCTGACTGGCACTGTCCACTGTTAAGAAAGGCTAAGTTCATATTTTTACAGTGAAACAGCTTGAAACTACCTCATTCAACCATCACCTATGCTATGTTATTGTGTAGGTTTTCACTCTACATGTGCAGAAGTCACTATTACCAAAATGTTACAATAAATATATATATATATATATATATATATATATATATATATATATATATATATATATATATATATATATATGTATATATATATATATAATCCTATGGCATATTTATTTATATACTACACTTGAACTTTTTTCTATGGGTGGAGGACTGGGTGTGTGGTTGGAAAACATCTCTTTCGGGTGGGAAGGGGGTACATGGAACTTAGTCTTTGCCCTGGGTGAAAGAATGTCTAACTTTGTCATCCATCTAAATGTTAAGGCTCCATGCACACTGGTGTAAAAAAACGTTGCTTCTACAGGAGTTTTGTGTTTTGCCTGTAGAAGCAACTCAATGTTATCCTATGCGTCTATACACATTAGAAGTAAGGATGAGCTCCAGCGTGTTCGCATTGTACACGTGCAGAGCCCGCCAGGAAGTCTGCACGGCGCTGCGCTAGTCACGGCCAGGGAGTCATTGTCCCGATGCTCGGCTGCAGAGATCGGGAAATGTCTCCCTGGCTGTTATTAGCACAGCGCCGTCCAGACTTCCTGGCGGGCTCTGCACGTGTACTATGCGAACACGCTGGAGCTCATTCTTAATTAGGAGGTTTACAGGTATATTTTGAGATCAAAGTTTAGAGGCAGGAAAAAAGCCTTCTCATTCGTATTTCTGATTGGAGCTCACTGGTAATAAAAAGGTACAACTCTCCTAAACTTTGTACAAAAAAAATGCTCTATATGAGCGTTTTTTACTCCAAAGAGATCATACTTTTTTTAAGCCCAGTGTGCATGGAGCCTTAATGTAAGGGGATGGCAATCAACCATAATGTTGTTTTGTTTCTCATAAAAAAAAGGTGTTTAAGTTTAGAACACATCTTATTATTAGAATCACTTCAAACACCCACATTTATTAAAAGTTACTATTAAATATAAAGTCCTTGCTTAACAACTAAAACAATTCTTAAAGATTTTTCTGGTTCAAAGCTTCCAAAAAGCAATACAAGCATTTCCACTTCTCAATTTTCAACTTGTGAAACTATTTTACATGTTCTTTTGCTATGTTTTGTCACTTTTCTTGATAGATAAATATATTTTAATAGAAATGATAAGAAAGCATTTGCATATTCTGACTTCTATCTGACATCAGCTGAAAGATTTTGACAAAAAGCTTTACGCTTGATGTTTTTTATTAACATAATGTAATGTCTGGTGTTTAATCCAAAAATTACTGCAGTAACATTGAGGCTTTTATGTTCAACTTTTTTTTGTTTTGTTTTTGCTTTAACAGTTGGGTTCTCTTTAGGGTTGCTTGTCACTACAACCCTATCAAACTACATATTGTCTTTCTTTAATAGCAATATTATACAAAACAAAAAAAGGATAAGGGATACAAAGGAACTGGATTTACTAAAGCCAAATACTGTGAACATGCTGTAAAGTGCTGCTGATTTCCATCATCCAATCATTTGCAAGCAAACATGCAGTTATTTTATTTTCCTTGATTGGATATTCTTTAGAAAGTGAAGATTTATCACATTTAATAAGCTCTGGGGTAAAATAAGTGTAACTGCACTTGCAAAGTGCATAGTGTATTTGCCTTAAAAAAATATGTTCAGTACATCTCTGCAAATAACCAAATTTTTCATCACTAGAATTGCTTCAAGTACAGAGAAATGCCAGTTGGACCTAGCAGAAATGCAGTGTGCCCTTAACTTCCTGTAGTTAGCTGACAACATTGCCACTGGGACACTGAAATCACAAGCAGTGTTGTCAGCCCTGCCCTAGTTCTCCCTAGCTGCACTACAGAATGTCATTCTCTCTCCTCCTCTCTAGGGATGAGCCGAACACCCCCCCCCCCTGTTCGGTTCGTACCAGAACCTGCGAACAGACCAGAAGTTTGTGTGAACTTTAGAACCCTGTTAAAGTCTATGGGAATCGAACGTTTGAAATATAAAATGCTATTTTTAAAGGCTAATATGCAAGTTAGTGTCCTAAAAATGCATCAATGCAAAAAAAGTTTTAAAAACTGCAGTTTTTTTCGGGAGTAGTGATTTTAAATGACTTTTTATCCTTCAGAAATGACACTTTGTGCAGGGACAGTTCTAGGCAAGGGAAACAAGCGCTGCTTTACAGGCATACTTTACACACCCCCTAGGTACGAAATTTAAAGTAATATTTCACTTTTATTGTTTCACTTTAAGCATTATTGAAATTACTGCTCCCCGAAAAAAAAGGCAATTTTTTTAAAACTTTTTTTTGCATTGATACATGTCCCCTGGGACAGGACCCAGGTCCCAAAACATGTTTTATGACAATAACTTGCATATAAGCCTTTACAATTAGCACTTTAGATTTCTCTCATAGACTTTTCCAGAGTGTTTTGCGGCTTTTCGAATTTGCCGCGAACACCCCAAATTGTTCGCTGTTCGGCGAACAGGCAATGTTCGAGTCGAACATGAGTTTGACTCGAAATCGAAGCTCATCCCTACTCCTCTCCATAACATAAGGGGAGATGTTCCGTAGCGCAGAAGGGAAAACCCAGGCAGGGGTGACAACACTGTTTGGGATTTCTGTGCACTAAAATAAGTGTTGTTCACTGACTACAGGAAGTTGGGGCCACAATACGTTTCTGCTAGTGTTAGGCTAGGGTTGATTTGTAATTTTTCTGTACCAGAAAATGGTGTGACCTGACACAACCTATTTGTAGAGTGGCAAACCTCCATCCCTGATACATACTATGAGATAAGGAAAGAGAAAATGGGACTTTAAATGAGACCTGTCATCATGAGTTAATGATGTTACCTTATTTGTAAAAAAAAAAACATTTAATTATTTATTTGTTACAATCAAGTTAATAATGTCAATACATTTCATAAAAAAAACATGATATATTGTAAATAACAATCTAATCATATATAGAGACAATTAGTATACACAATTAAAATACAGAATTCAGAAGAACATAACTAATAATACAAATCCATAAATCACTCATCCATGATTAATAAATATATGTATATATAATGCACTTTGTGAGCCAAACTTGTCCTGGCAGCTTTGTAAACTCTACGCTTTTCATGGCTCACAGTCATTCATCAGGAGTAAGATGCAGAAAAAACACTGTAAAAATAAATAAACATGTCTGTAAATAAATTCACATGACATTTTTCTATAATTACAACATTTTTAGAGATGGCACATGGGGAGATGTGCATGTAGGAATAAATGTTTAGTTTGAAGCACATTGGATTTCTGCAGAATTAACAATTATCTGCTTTGATGATCTTCTCATTTTCTTATTGTTCATTGTACAACCCAACTACTGAAGTCATAACGAAGGACACCCTGCATCAAGCACTGGATCCCTGGACTGGAAAGTGTGTGTGTATTAAAAGTAAGCAGCAATAGTATTTGTAGCTGCTGCCTTTTATTTATTTTTTACAAATTCCCAAATTTCCTCTTAAAGTTAAGTTCTGATTTAACTGTAAATGTGATTATTTGTAAACAGGAGAATGGAATGATGGAGATGGGGGGGGGGGGGGGGGGGGGTGTCTACAATTTTTTTTTTTTACTTTTAGATTTGGGGAGTAGCCTTTACTTTATTAAAACAAAAGAGTTTGATTGATTTAATAATTTATTGATGTCCCATTACATCATCACAAGGATAAAACTGTCATAGATTGGGGGCTGAGTTAGGTCTGAATGGTGACGAATCTCCACTCAAGATTACCAGCCCAATATATTTTAGTTGTATTGGCCCTTAGGGCAAATGTGCCTCTGACCCTCACCCCAGTCATCCCTTGAAACAATATTCTATTAAAAAAAAAAAAAAAAATTGGAAATGGTGGACTAGGTCTGGAAAATCATCCAGTGAATTATCTTATGTTTGTGAATTTCTGTTATCTGGAAATAATTCCTGTTCATGTAGATCAATTCTCTCATCTTTAATATGAAGCTGTTCTTCTGTACTGCAATCACTGTTTATATTGCTATGTTTCAAAAATATTTGTTAATAAATGTGCAGGCAGCATATTATTACAGCGTATATTTCACTCACAGCATGCCATGATCTCTAAGGGTGTTATGTTTGGCAGCAATAGTGCTTTTTAGTACTACACTAAACACTTCAGGCAGTTCTGTCCATGACCCCATCTGTGAAAGTTCCCATGGTTTTCCTAATTAAGATATATTTCTACTATAAAATAATTATTTTTTAGGCACAACAGAGAGTTAAAATCTCATGATTTTTTGTTCGCCATAGCCTAGTCAAATTGTTATGAAAATTGTAGATACACCTATAAAAAGTTAAAAACTGTGTCTTGTGATAAAATATTATAGTACTTCTCACTGTCTCAGCCCAATGTCAAGGTCTAACAGATGATACAAGGACCAATGCTGATTACAGGTAAGTTCATGAGACAAACAATCCTCAAATGTAGGATCCTCAGTGACTCAAAGGGACATAAACTTGATGTGTTTCACAGTCAACAATGTTGCTTCATCAGGTGTGCAGTACATGAAACTCTACAACCAACATAAATAATGTTGATTGTAGAATTTCTTGACTCCCTTAAGAGCTGGTTCTGGCCAGCTCAGTAGCTGTTAAAAAAAGGCATTGATTTTCTTCCTAAATGCACATAACATAACTGGTAAAGTTGATCCAGGGAATATTCAATTTCCTGTGGAAAATCAGGAAGGATTGTTTTCCCCTTGCTGGAGCAAATTTGACCAGGCTTTATTTTTTATTTTTTTTGCCTTCCTCTGGATCAACTGTGGGTATAGGATAGTGTTTATGGAGGTTTTCTAATTGTGTGTTTTTTTTTCTACGTTGGTTGAAATAGATGAACTTTTTTCAATGAGATTAACTATGTAACTTTGTAACTATGTAATGAGAAATCCACAATCTACATATACAGGGTAAGTACTGGTACGTAAAAATCAGTGTATACAACATATAACATTTGGCATTGCAGCACCTAGGTGGTGATACAACTCCCTTCCAAACACCAGACCACCAGAGCAACCAGGGGATGCTGGTGTCACCCTGCAAGCAGAACAAGTGGTGTATCATCCTATGGATATCATGTAGCTATAGATGTCCATCAAAAGAAAGAAATATGGCAACCCCCAGAAGTGACGATTCCCTGCCCCGATGTACGTTTCACTGTGATTGGTGTCTTCAACTACAGTATATACACACAGTAGAATAAAAACAAAACAAGAAAATAATTCCTTGGAGCTTGGGGTCTTACTAATAGAGTGGGTCCCTGGCTAACCTACTGAGACCCAGGTGCATAACTTTCTTTAAATGTCTTTGGCACAGAAGTTGTGTCCCACTGAACATGAGCTGTCTTTTACTACACAGGTAGTTTGGTGCTCTTTAGTCTGATATGCACAGGAGCTGGTTTGACATTGGAGCAAAATCCTTAACTGGTTTCTTCCTGATCTATGAGAGAATAATGCCAGGGCCGGCCTTTCATTAGTCCAGGTGGACTAGAATATTTTTTCAGGGGTTTACAACCTCTTTAACAGCTTGCTGGGACTAGTCTCAGTGACCTGGTTGCTTGCTGTATACTGTGGACTCTGATATGCTCTCAACACTGAGTTGATTGAGAGTATACTTCTTTTTACTATATTATTAAATATTCTACTTGGGTAATGTGCAAGGCTGGTGCATCCTCCTTTCTGTGTTTAACAGTTTCATGTCCCATAGTCTGTCCAGGACGTAATGGAGGGACATAATGGAGGATCCTTGCAATGCCTCATGGGAAAAAATATTCCACAACAGCTGGAGGGCCCCAAGTTGCCTACCCCTGCTCTAAATAATGTCCAAAGGAATCACATCTAGGAGGTGCTGAGGCTTCAATATTTATTCATACAGAGCAGTAAAAGGAAAGGAGACAGTTGCAGAGCTAGCTGGCTAGGGTTAGGTGTCTCCCATGCAAATCAAATTGCCCTCCAATGGGGCCATAAACTAACCCTGGAGAAGCCATATGGAGAGGAATTACAACACCTATTATTATTTTTTGTTTGTACCACCATTTGGGAGATTCCCCCTCTCTATGAGTCCTATTTAATATTCACACAGCAAAAAAGAGAATTGCCCATGGGACTTTTAAAGAGCACTCCTAAAATGTATACATTTTTTATTTAACACACATTTAAAAACAACATGTAGTACAGAAAAAAGAAAACTAATTATATATCAATATATTGGTCAATTTTATGTAATAGACCTTTCCATCGGACCTGGATATGTCATAGAACTGACTGTCGGTAGTCTGGAATAGCTGTGCTAGGTCTCAATGCGTTTCGCAAGAGGAGTCTCGCTTCTTCGGGAGAAGCACAGATAAATGCCTGGAGATCAAGAGCACAAGTAAGTAAATTAGATAAAAAAAAGGAGGGGGAGGGGAAGTGCCAAAACATATGCATATAAAATGCAGTATATTCCGCTTATGATTAATGAGGGACTCCTGGCCTATTAGCGTGGTATAGATGACTCTTTGTGAAGTAGTAGTAGTAGTAAATCCCACACCCACATTTACATCCTTCGCTCTGGTTCCGATTTCTTGCGGCTTTCCACTGGTTTCCATCTCCCCTCCCTCACACAGTTTCAGGGGGGAAACTTGGAAAATGGTTGGCGTTTTATGCATTTATTCATCTATTTTTATGGATGTTCTATTTTCAAGTTTCTTTTACAACACCCCATGTTGGGGGCATGTGGCCTGGTACAGTTCAGGGGGGGCACTCTCTCATCCCCCCTCTTTTCCTGCGGCCTGCCAGGTTGCGTACTCGGGTTAAGGGTTTGGTATGGATTTTTGGGGTGAACCTCACGCCATTTTTTAAATTTTGGTTCGGGGTTCCCCTTTATATTTATTCCAGACCCAAAGGGCCTGGTAATGGACTGGGGGGAACCCATGCGTTTTTTTTTCAATCATTATTATCTGTATTACCGGGACCCGACAATTCATTATAGCCGCAAATAGTTTTAAATTACTTTTTTTTCCTTTAGAAATGTCATTTTGTGCAGGGACTGTTATAAACATGGGAAATGTGCACTACTTTACAGGCATACTATAGACACCCCCCAGGTACAGAAATTAAAGAAATATTTTGCTTTTATTGTATCACTATAAGCATTATTAAAAGCATTGCTCCCGAAAAAAAAATTGTTTTTAAAACTTTTTTTGCATTGATACATGTCCCCTGGGGCAGGACCCCGGTCCCCAAACACTTTTTATGACAATAACTTGCATATTAACCTTTAAAATAAGCACTTTTGATTTTTCATGTTTGTGTCCCATAGACTTTAACAGTGTTCGAGTATTAGAACACTACTTTAGTTCTATGCAGGATATACTATATATTATTATATAATATACTATGTGAGGTGATATAGTAGGTTGAAAATTCACAGGGAGACAATAAACAGGGTTATAGTCAAGAATTCATTATTATAGTGTTTAAGTTCACAGAAAAACAAGAAAAAAAAAAAACAATGTAATGTAGTGACTACATGCTCAGTATTTAAAAGGGAAGTCCAGCCTGAGCTTTTTAGGCTGGGTTTCTCCTCTGGGTCACAGGAGTGCAATTCATTTTGCACTCCTGTGACCCATTTTCAGCGGAGATCGGTCTGAAGTCCGCTCTCCACTGATGTCACTGGCACTGCCATCAGTCGAGGCAGTGTATCATCCCAACTTCCCAAGTCTGGATCCACCAGCTGCCTTGAGTAATGGTAGTCCCAGCATCTCAGCGAGCCGCTGAGATGCTGCGACGGCCGCTCCCTGACCCTCCAAAGATCATCGCTACAATGAGCGTGGAGAAGCAGAGAGGAAGAATGCTGACTGACAGCAAGCAGCTCTCCTCTTGGGGATCTGTGAAAACCGAGCCATCGGCGATGTTCGGTTGCTCGGTTCCCAGTTCAGAGACAGCGAGGGACAGATACAGCATCAGTCTGATGCTGTATCCACATAGGTAAGTATGAATCACACATTAAAAAAAAAACATACTTCTCTTTAACCACTTAAGGACCGCCTCCTGCACATATACATTGGCAGAATGGCACGGCTGGGCACAAGCACGTACAGGTATGTCCTCTTTAAGTGCCCAGCCGTGGGTCGCGGGCGCACGCCCGTGATCCGGTCCGAAGCTCCGTGACCGTGACCGCGGGACCCGCAGACCCGATTACTGCTGGAGTCCCACGATCGGTCCCCGGAGCTGAAGAACGGGGAGAGCTGTGTGTAAACACAGCTTCCCTGTTCTTCACTGTGGCGCCGTCATTGATCGTGTGTTCCCTTTTATAGGGAAACACAATCAATGATGTCACACCTACAGCCACACACCCCTACAGTTAGAAACACAAATGAGGTCACACTTAAGCCCTTCAGCACCCCCTTGTGGTTAACTCCTAAACTGCAATTGTCATTTTCACAGTAAACAATGCATTTTTAATGCATTTTTTGCTGTGAAAATAACAATGGTCCCAAAAATGTGTCAAAATTGTCCGAAGTGTCTGCCATAATGTCGCAGTCATGAAAAAAAGTGCTGATCACCACCATTAGTAGTAAGATTTTTTTTTTATAAAAATGCAATAAAACTATCCCCTATTTTGTAAACGCTATACATTTTGCGCAAACCAATCGATAAACGCATATTGCGATTTTTTTTTTACCAAAAATAGGTAGAAGAATACGTATCGGCCTAAACTGAGGAAAAAAATGTTTTTTTATATATTTTTGGGGGATATTTATTATAGCAAAAAGTAAAAAATATTGAATTTTTTTCAAAATTGTTGCTCTATTTTTGTTTATAGCGCAACAAATAAAAACCGCAGAGGTGATCAAATACCACCAAAATAAAGCTCTATTTGTGGAAAAGAAAGGACGCCAATTTTGTTTGGGAGCCACGTAGCACGACCGCGCAATTGTCAGTTAAAACGATGCAGTGCCGAATCGCTGCCTAAAGGTTCGGGTCTTAAGTGGTTAAAGGACTTGTACTAAGCCACATTTTGAATAATCAGCAGCATCTAACTCTCCCTGAGAAAATGTTTTAATCTCTCCATAATTTGCTATTGGAGTGCAAAAAAAACACAGGGACAGATTCACGTAGCCCGGGCGCAGCGTAACGTAACCGATTTAGGTTACACCGCCGCAAATTTTCTGTCTAAGTGCTCGATCCACAAAGCACTTACCTGGAAATTAGCGGCGGTGTATCCTAAATCCGTCCGGCGCAAGGCGGGCCAATTCAAATGGGGCGGGTACCATTTAAATTAGGCGCGCTCCCGCGCCGGACGTACTGCGCATGCTCCCGACGCAAATTTCCTGACGTGCTTTGGCAAAATTACGACGCGCCGAAGTTTTGTGAATTGCGACGTAAAAAAAAATTCAAAAGCGACGCGGGAAAGACGGGTATACTTTTACATGGTGGAGTAATTTTCCACTTTGTAAAAGGTGCCCTATCTTTGCGACGGCAAACTAACACTTGCGGCGACGTAACGACAGGAAAAAGTTTCGTGGATCGCCGTAACTGCTAATTTGCATACCCGACACTGGTTTACGACGCGAACTCCCCCCAGCAGCGGCCGCGGTACTGCATCCTAAGATCCGACAGTGTAAAACTATTACACCTGTCGGATCTTAGGGATATCTATGCGTAACTGATTCTATGAATCAGTCGCATAGATAGAAACAGGGATACGACAGCATATCAGCAGATACGCCGTTGTATCCCTTTTGTGAATCTGGCCCACAGTCCCTATTGTAGACACTCTTTAGAATTCCATTGCACCTCCACACCACCAATTTCAATACCTGCGACAGATTAAATTACCTTACAAAACAGATTATAGTGCACACATGCAAAAATGACATTTATCCTGCAAGGCTAGTTAAAAACACCTGAACATATTCAAAAATACGGGGGTTTGGTCACACTATATAGTCATATAGTGCTAAGCCCACTTACTGCGACAAAGTACCCCGAATTAGTGGGTCCTACCCTAGTAATAGAATGAAAGAACCTGGGTCTCAACCATGGGAGATATACTCCTCTATGTGGGAGAACTGAAGGGTTTCTTCCTATACACTGGTGGCCACTAATGTGAGGTAATGAAGAGGGGGAGGGGTGCTCCAGCCAAGAGACCTGGTCAGGGTCTATACAAAATACAAAAAGATACAATTGGTGTGCCCACCAAGTATCTTTTTTTAGATTAAATTACCTGTCGGGAACAGAAACAGGATTTTAACATAGAAGGCAGCCAGCCCTGAGGTCAGAGTGCCCATACCATACTATCTTAGGCTCAGTGTTTGTGACTTCTCTTCTTGGCCACTGCACCCTTCACACAGACAGGCGCAGCAGCCAAAGTGTTTTGTTGTGGGGTGGGTAAAGCCTAATGGGGAACGCTGAGATTAGGTCCCCATCCTTAAAAAAGGATACCAATGGTTGGATTTCATAGGCACCCTTCAGTTCATACACAGTTAAGAAATGTGCCCAGCACCTTTTGTTGTTGATCTCAAGGAATGTGAAGCCTGATGGGGAAATCTGAGCTACTATTTACCCATCAGGTCAATCTGCTCTGTGATTCAAAGTCAGTTTTTTTTCTGGTGTGTCTATAACAGACAGAACTAAAGTATTGGAAGTCACATTCTCTTACTATAGAAGCCCAAGTGATCAACAATATAAACCAGGGGTGCATTAGAAGCATACTATGCATGAATACCATTGCAAATCAACATATTGATAGACAAACAATGGACTTTGCATGGATCAATAAATAAATAAGTCTTAACCTATTGAACTGTAAAATACTTTTCGTTGCCAAGTGTTTGATATTTTCATTAGAAAAAATACAGTGCTGTGCATATAAAACATTTATTACTAATAATGACCTCACAGCATGCCTAGATTTAACTCATAGTGGACTTTTGTTAGTTGCTGTGAAGGGAATATAATTAAATGTATCCGAGTAATGTTTTGTATTTATACGAATCAATATGGATATGAATAGATGTTATAATGCTACTTCTTTCCTGCTGAACTCCCATGAAATAAATACACTTTAAAATGGTTTCATTAGGAAAGTGCAGAAGATACATATTATGTACGATAACTAGGTCGAGAACACTGAATGTAATCGATTGATTCTTGGATTGTGAAAATTAATATCCACAGTTTCTTATCTCTTTCACTCTCCTTGTCCTATTAATTGTGTAAATTGTATTCTGCTTTAGGGGAAATTGATGTTATGATCATACATTGCAAGCTAAACTAATTTCACTAATCTGTTTTATGTGTATTGGACAATTTATCTGTTTGAGAACATTGCAAGCAATCATTGATAAGGAATTCTAATCTCAATTTTGCTGATAAATATACTTTCCTTTAAATTCTTTTAATCCAGAAGTTTGTAAGGCTCGTTTATAACTGTAATTAGTTGTGTTAAAAAAAACTCCCTGAACATACCTGCTTGGTGGCCCATTTCAAGAATTTCCCTGCCGAAGGACAGACAGCAGGTTTGTACCATTGTCACACAAGGCCCCTCCTTTTTGACCCCTCCCACTTTTAATAAGCCCAACCCCTTATATAATCTAACCACTCTGTCCCCTGTATTCCACTAGCTTCCACCCATAGGAGAAAAAATCAATGCAATGAAAAATTAAGAAATTTCTCCATTAGCTTTAAACAGCTTTACAATACCATGATCTAACATCATATGTGACAGAATCATCAAAAACTGCAAATACAAATGTCACTATAAAACATATCATACTCAAATTAACCACTTAAGCCCCAGACCATTTGGCTGGCCAAAGACCAGGCCACTTTAGTGATTCGGCACTGCATCGCTTTAACTGACAATTGCGCGGTTGCGCGACGTGGCTCCCAAACAAAATTGACATCCTTGTTACAAAGGCATCCCCCTGTTTTGTCTTTGCCGACCGCAATCGCGGGCCATCCGGGAACACTCGGGGCCACCCGGGACTCACGAGCACACTCATGAGGCGCTCGTACTGGGCAGCAAATTTAAAGGTACACTCATTTGCCTGTCAGTGCTATTGTGCCAACGTATATGTGTGTGAAGTGGTCGGCAAGTGGTTAAAGATTGTTTTTTAATATTTTAAAATCAAATTTAATTTAAAGTAATTGAAATGTAAATTACATCCAATTGGTTAGGAAACAAGTGGGGTTTCATAATACAAACAGAAATATGCAAAATACTGTAGCCCATAGCAACTAATCAATAAGCGCCTTTCATTCTTCTGGTATAAATTATGCATTAAATATTGTAGGTGCTCCTTTAAATGCCCATATATTCATTGGTAACAGTAATGTATGGTGGTGGGTGGTACATGTAGGAGAGGGGTGTGGTGTGTATGGTGGTGGGTGGTACATGTAGGAGAGTGGTGCAGAGTGTATGTCGGTGGATGTTACATGTAGGAGAGGGGTGCAGAGTATATGGTGGTGGGTGTTACATGTAGGAGAGGGGTTGCAGGGTGTATGGCGGTGGGTGTTACATGTAGGAGAGGGGGGCAGAGTGTATGGTGGTACATGTAGGAGAGGGGTGCAGAGTGTATGGCGGTGAGTGGTACATGTAGGAGAGGGGTACAGAGTGTATGGCGGTGGGTGGTACATCTAGGAGAAGGCTGCAGAGTGTATGGTGGTACATGTAGGAGAGGGGTGCAGAGTGTATGTCGGTGGGTGTTACATGTAGGAGAGGGGTGCAGAGTATATGGTGGTGGGTGTTACATGTAGGAGAGGGGTTGCAGGGTGTATGGCGGTGGGTGTTACATGTAGGAGAGGGGGGCAGAGTGTATGGTGGTACATGTAAGAGAGGGGTGCAGAGTGTATGGCGATGGGTGGTACATGTAGGAGAGGGGTGCAGAGTGTATGGTGGTGGGTGATACATCCAGGAGAAGGCTGCAGAGTGTATGGTGGTACATGTAGGAGAGGGGTGCAGAGTGTATGGCGGTGGGTGGTACATGTAGGAGAGGGGTGCAGAGTGTATGGCGGTGGGTGGTACATCTAGGAGAAGGCTGCAGAGTGTATGGTGGTACATGTAGGAGAGGGGTGCAGAGTGTATGGCAGTGGATGGTTCATGTAGGAGAGGGGTATGCAGTGTATGGCGGTGGATGTTACATGTAGGAGAAGAGTGCAGGGTGTATGGCGGTGGATGGTACATGTAGGAGAGGAGTGCAGTACCACCTTCTGAGCAACTGTTATACCACCTTGGTGGATCACTTTTCAGAGGGAGTATGTCAGGTCTGGAAAAGCTCTAAAAGAAATCGACAGGGGGTCACAACAGGGAAGTGTACAGGAGGTCAGCAGAGCACATTACATGGGGGGGGGGTGCAGAGCACATTATATGGGGCACAAGATAAAAGGCAGCTGCTGAACAGTGTAGAGTAAATTGTACATCCCATTGGAATGTAGCTGATCAGCTGTGCCTGTGTTGGGGGTGAGAGCAGATAATATATATTAGGCTGAGCATTTGAAGTACTTGGATCGGCAGAGAGATAGAATGATCTGATAAGAGGGGGAGTACAGGAGTGAAGGACTGCCGGGAGACTAACCCAGTACAATCAGTGGGATTGAGAAGATCAGAACATCGGAGCAGCTTTGCAGAGACAGAGGGGAGATATATGACAGGGAGAGCGAGTGGAGAAGAATCTGGAGGGAGGGGGGAGAGGGGTGAACACAACAAGTGGGGTTAGAGACTGAGCACAGCAGAGCCACGCTGCGAGAGAATGACAAGAGGAATGAACTCTCTCTCCCCCACACTCACCTTCAGGCTCTTGTTTACTGCGTTCAGGCTCAGCACTCTCAACTCCGTGCCCATCCGCCCAATCAGTGATCCGCTCCCTGCCTGACACAGGGTCCTGTCTCCACACTACACTCCAACATTGCTCCGCTCGGGCTGTGTGTTCCACCAAGCTGCTGATTTCACTTACGGTTATCCTTGGCACAGGGAAAACTGGAAGTGATGTCATAACTAGGATGCATAGCACCCAGCCAGATGTTGTTTGGCGTGATGGACTGCTCCACAAAGCAGGTTTAAAGACTGGAAAAGAAACGCCTTGTCTGCAATCTTGTGATTGCATTGACGTGGCACTTCCCATAGGGCACTGTGTCAGCATTTCTCCTTAGTCCACAGCACTGTTCCAAAACAATATCACTCCAAAATATGTATATAATATGTATATAAGTGATCAAATAATATTAATATAACTGATGTATAATTAAAGTGCAAGTATAATTAGTCCCATTTTTATAAATAGTCTATATTAAAGTGCTTCATAAAAATGCTTCTTAAAAACCATCTCCACATGCTCTGAATAAATAGCACCTCTTGATATTGCACCCCAACCATCGTTTGGTCTGTGGATTCAGATGCTTCTCACTTGGTTATGCACTAAACTGCACCACTATAGTAGACAGTATTGTATACACTATTGTAATCAGCATGACCGCAGCGGAAATTGTTACTGACACACATGAAAAAGGTAGGGGGTAGAATGTGAGCCGATCACTGTACCTCAGTTGTAATTAATTAATTAATTAATTTTAAAAATGTTCTTTTGTATCATAATGCATAATAATGCCAAAAAACGCTTGATTTGTATGCCTTGGGTGTGTTTAATTGAAGTATATAATCTTGTGTACCCCGGTATCTAACTGGCAGGGGAGGAGAAGCTGCAGACGCACTGTGCTTTTGCTGCTCAGTGTGTTTAGCCACAAAAAGACTTCTAAACAGATACAGCCAGAGTTGTTTCTGCCTACACCCACTAGAGGGCACCCGTGGGGCACAAGAGTACAAGAGACTTTGATGAAAAATTGTGGTGGAATTTAGGGAAGTGTAGTTTGCAGAAAAATACTGAATTATACTACAGGCTGGCTGAAAAAAACACAATTCCCAAGCCAGAAACATTAAAGGGGAGGGACTAAAATGATTTTCCCAAGTTAAAGGAGGACACAATCCCTTTTTCTGCAGAAATACAAGTGCTACACAGACCAGGACCTACCAGTTTGCAGTGAGGGCAGTAAGCAGGACATCTTTGTCTGGAAGCAGGGGATGCAGAGAAGACTCTTTGACCTGGACTGCGGGGCACCTACTGTGCAGTAAAGAGCCACATTAGAATGCATCTAGAAACAAAGAGAGAAGCCTTTTGTGCCTGGTGCTGGGAAAGACATTGTCTGCCTATATAGGACTGGTGAGTAGCCACTGGCCAACCATACACTGCAACCTAACAGAGGGACAGATTTGACTGCTAGGAACATTTGACTTTTGCATGCACCAACTCTTACAGGGACACTATAAAGAGCACTCCAACTAAAGGTTTGGGGCCCCAACAAGCTGGCCGGCAGAAGGTTTAATACATGTGGACTACTGACTTTTGCTGCAGTAACTACCTGTAGATACTCTCCACCCCCTTAGCTAGGCCACTCTGTGTAGGTCAAATAAAGAGGTAGGGCCCTTTCACACGTACGGACAAACGGTCCGTTTTTTACAAGTCTGTTTGCAGACTTGTAATGTATCCCGATGGGATTGTGGATGATTCACCGCCTCCGCAAAGATCCGCTTTTTCAGACGGAAGAAAACCCTATTTTTCTTCCGTCTGGCGGAACGGTCCGTATTCATCCAATTCCCCATAGGGGAGAGCGGAGGAAAGACAGGGCGGTCTCTACACAATGTGCGGGGACCACCCTGTCCGCCGACAGCTCAGCGGGGATTTACGGATGATCCCCGCTGAGCCAACGGACACACACGGGGCGGATCAATACGGATCCACTCCGTGTGAAAGGACCCGTAGATTGTTAAGTGTTCATTGCTTGCAGCTTGATGATTATCTCATGTAATTACTACAATATTTCTGTGTGCTAATGTTTAATTGTTAATTGCTGTGTTCAATTTTTTGACAGTGAGCAATATCTTTGACAGGTACATTTGCTTTGAGTGTGGTATTAATGATTTTTTTATCTGACAATTAAGTTTATCTGCTTTCTGACCGCCTCACATAAGAGTATGGCAGCACAGCGACTCTCTTTGTACATGATTTAGCACTTCTGGGTAGGGGGTGTACGTTCAGCCACCACTCCGGCTCTGCTGTGATTAGTCACAGCACCTGCTGATCAGCAAAGAGGATGACAGAACAGAGCTCTGTAAATGTAAACAATATAGAGCTCTGTCCTGTCAGCGGGGATGTGCTGGTTTTTGTTTTCCTGCAAAATAGGGAATAAAAATTGACACGTCACTTAAGTCAAAGCACCTCACAATGAATGCACCAAGCACTGTTAGGCACCCAGTTATTCCTTTGATCACTCTAGATGTTAACCCCTTCCCAGTACATTGACAATGCATACTTTTAGCACTGATCACTGTATTTGTGTCACTGGTTTTTACAAAGTGTCAAAAATGTCAGTTAGTGTCAAATTGGTCGCCATACTATAACAGTCCCGCTATAAGTTGCTGATCACTACCATTACTATATAACACAACAAAAAAATTCCAGTATGTAAACCATAGTGTGTTGATGCTTTAACTTTGTGCAAAACCGATCAATATGCACTTATAGGGATTTTTACCAAAAATATGTAGCAGAATATATATTGGCCTAAATTTATGAAGAAATTTGCTTTAAAAAAAAATAATATATAATAATATAATATAATATAATAATATAAAGTACGGGATGTGTTAAATAGCGGAAAGTAAAAAAAATATATATTTTTTGCAACATTTTCTTTTTTTCCTGTTTATAGCACAAAACATAAAAAAACCCAGTGGTTATCAAATACCACTAAAAGGAAGCTCTATTTGTGTGTAAAAAAAAATGATATACATATAGTTTTGGTACAGTGTTGCATGACCGTTGTCAGTTTGTCAATGTGCCAAAAAGCAAAAAGTGGCCTAGCCATGGGGGGGGGGGTGCATCTTCTGGGTAGCAAGTTAACCCCTATTCTTACATTAGAGGTGTTCATATACAACGGGTATTGAAAAGGATCACCCACCTTTAAAATAATCACATTTTGTTGCTTTACAGCCTGAAATGAAGGCAGACACAGTTTTTGTTTTATCCAGCTGTACTTACTTACAGATATAACACCAACATACCTGGAAAAAAATATTCAAAAACAGGATCACTAAGTTGGAAAAAGGATCGCCCCCCTCCTAAAAATGACTTCTAAACATAATCAGATGTAGCTAATCACCTTCTAAATGGCAGACAAAGCCATTTGACTTTCAGCGGTGATCAGCGGTGATCAGCTTTGGTCACTTAGATTAGCTCAGCATGAAATTAACTTTCCTGGAGCATTTCAGTCCCTTGTAGTGCAGCTGAAGCAAACAATCAACTATATTATAAAGTGTCCTTTGCGCTACTGTGAGCAAATAGATGATATATAACAAACAATAGTGTAAATGCCGCAAAACCTAGTAGTGTTTACAATACACACAAGTGAAATAATGTTAAAAAGAGGGTTTTGCGCAAAAACTGAACAGTAACAGATAAAAAGTGATGGTGATGGGTGATAATCAATTAAAAATCATAAACATGTTGATCAATAAAGTAAGAATAAAACTAAATAGATAGTGGTAAGTGTCCAGTGTATAATATTGCAGTGAAACTGCCAAAGGAGAGAACAGAGATGGGGCTGAATGTCCACTGTAAGGCCCCATACACACGATAGAATCCATCCGCTGAAAAATCCCAGCGAATGGGTTTCAGCGGATAGATCCTATGGTGTGTACACTCCAGCGGATCTGTTTCCGCGGATATTTATCCCCTGGGATGGATTTCCAGCGGATAAATATTTGATGACATGCTATCAAATCTATCCGCTGGAATCCATCCCAACGGATGGATCCGCTGGTCTGTACAGACTCACCGGATCCATCCGTCCGAAGGGATCCCCCGCATGCGTCGTAATGATTTGACGCATGCGTGGAATTCCTTATATGACAGCGTCGCGCACGTCATAATCGCGGCGACGGCGCGACACGTCATCGCCAGAGGATTTTGGCGCGGATTTCGATTCGATGGTGAGTACACTCCATCGCATGGAAATCCGCGAAAATCCTCGAGAGGATTTATCCGCGGATACGGTCCGCTGGACCGTATCCGCGGATAAATCCTCTCGTGTGTATGGGGCCTTAGAGATGTATGTAGATGGCAATGAAAGATTTGATCACATCCGTATAAGGGCTCCCAGAACTCTCACCTCAATACCAAGTGTCAAAAGCATCCAAGGTCTCCTTGCATCATCCACCTGCTCGCAAGCCAAAGACCTTCCCACCTGTCACACTTCACTGGTGCTTCTCCAACCTCTCCAGCTGTCTATAGCCTTCCCTCTATAGTGCTAGTTTGTTCAGTGCACACCTCCAATAATAAAAATGAGTGCAATAATAGAAACAGCCAGCGGCATCCTCAGCGCCTGCTTACGTCACTCCAGGTGTACGTCTGTCCACTGCCAATCCCTACGCGTTACGTCACAGTCACGTGTCTTCATTTGGGGCTTGGAGAAGCACCAGTGAAGTGTGACAGGTGGGAAGGTCTTTGGCTGCGAGGAGGTGGATGATACAAGGAGACCTTGGATGCTTTTGACACTTGGTATTGAGGTGAGAGTTCTGGAAACCCTTATACGGATGTGATCAAATCTTTCATTGCCATCTACATACATCTCTTACAGTGGACATTCAGCCCCATCTCTGTTCTCTCCTTTGGCAGTTTCACTGCAATATTATACACTGGACACTTACCACTATCTATTTAGTTTTATTCTTACTTTATTGTTCAACATGTTTATGATTTTTGATTGATTATCACCCATCACCGTCACTTTTTATCTGTTCCTGTTCAGTTTTTGCGCAAAACCCTCTTTTTAACAAACACTCAACTATGGGTGGCAAGGCATTGTCAAAATATCCCTAGGATAAAATAGTGTACAGGCACAAGTCAGAAGAAAAAAAGGCTTTATCAATGCCTAGAAACACTGTGAAATCTATTTTTAAGAAGTGGAAGGAATTTGGTACAACACAGACCCTCCCTGGATCAGGACGTCGCTCCAAACTGGATAAAAGAGCCAGGAGGAAACTGGTCAGGGAGGCTACCAAGAGGCCTACAGCAACTCTGAAGCAGTCACAGGAAATTATGACAGAGAGTGGTCATTGTGTGCACGTGACTACAATATTACAAATGTGGCTCTTATGAGAGGGTTACAAGAAAAAAATCCACTCTTCAAGAAAGACCACATGCAGTTACGACTGAGCTTTTCCAAAACACACCTTGAAGTAAGTGGGCAGAACACCCCCCACTTTTGCACCAGAACTCCTGAACTGGGAAAAAAATTAGGAGACCCAAGCCGCAAACTCTATTAAAGTATATGAGACCCAAACATTAAAAATCAAGAGTCCCCATTTTGAAGGCTTATATGCAAGTTATTGGACATAAAAAGGGTATGGGGTCCAGGTACTGCTTTAAGTGAAACAGTGAAACTGTGAAACTTCTTTAAGTGAAGCAATGTTCAGGCTGACCACATGAAAAAAGATATTATGCTCCAATGAGTCTAAAATTCAATTATTTGGTCTCAACACCAAACGGTATGTTTAGCAGAAATCTAATATGGCTCACCATCCAAATAACACTGTTCCTACACTAAAGCATGGAGGTGGTAATGTGGTAATATTCTGTTATGGGGGTGTTTCTCTGCAGCAGAGACTTGAGCTCTTGTCAGGATAGAAGGAAAAATGGATGGGGTAAAAGCAATGTGTTAGAACATCATGAGGACGGATACTGGCATATTCCCAAAGTATGTGCATAGACTTGAATGAAAATCAATGGCAAAAAATAAAAACCCGGCGGTGATTAACCTCCCTGGCGGTTTGATTATTTCAGATTTTAGGTGCTGAAAGCGGTACCATTATTTTGCAAGGAAATCTGGCGTTTTACATTGTAGGCCTGTAAATCTTAGGAATAACTCACTTAAATCTGTCCAATCAAGAGTCTAGTAGACATCTCGGGTATGATAAAGTTTGAAAAACAAAATCATAAATTATAATATAATAAATAAGTATAAATAATTATAACAAATAATAATATAATTATAATAAAAATTATTCAATAATGTAATCAAATCAAAAACACTGAAATTTGCTCAGTTGCAGAATTGTCGCTGTCATTACTTTTATTTTTTTATGACAAATTTCCCCACAAATCACTATCGCTCAATTCTGCAAGTGATTATAATTTATATATCGCTGTTTTCTAGCTGGTCTAAAACACCTTTTGACATAAAGGTACAGTTTTTGGTTGCTATGGACAATCTACAGTTTGCAAGCAGAAATAAACAGTTTTTATTATACAAAAGTACATGCAGGACACTACTATAGGGAGAAAAAACTGTGCTTGTCAAAAACGTTCTAAATATATATGCGTCAAGGCAGCAGAAGAAATGTGATAAGCATATAAAGTCCAATATAAAAGTAAACTGGCGCAGTTTACTTTTATACATGCAGGACACTGGCAGACGACTAGGGACAAAGGGGGTGTGTATTTTTTACATACAGTACAGTAATCTGTAAGATTACAGTATACTGTATGTATTGTGTTTATTTACTTTTTGGAATTTGGCGCCGTTCTCCGCCCCGTGCGTCGCAACGTCGCAGGGAACAGAGCTCGGCGGCACACAGGCACTGTGTGAATCGAGCAAAGAGACAGCACGATCACACAGCGGAGAGGCATCACAGGATCCAGGGACAAGGTAAGTAAACCATGCCTGTGGATGCTGCGAGGCGATCACAAGTCTGGCTCTGGGGTTACCGCTCTTGGTTCTGAAATTCCACCCCGAGCCAGACTCGGAAATACTGCCAGGGGGGTTAAATACCACCAAAATAAAGCTCTATTTGTGTGAAAAACAGGATAAAAAATTCATATGGTTACAGTGTTGCATGACTGAGTAATTAGTTAGGAAGGGGTTTAAGTGCCCAGTGGTCAAGTGGTTAAATCTTTGAGACCAGGCAAGGACCCAATTTTGACACATATTTGGCCTCATGCACACGTTATAAAAACGGAAGTAGCTTTAGCTGTAGAATCCGGTGTTAAAAGTTTTTCAGCGTTTTGACGTGTTTTTTTGCATTAATGTTTTTTCCTGTTTGTGTTTTTTAGCTTTTTTCTTTAGCAAAACTATACTCCCACAAAAGCTTATGGCTCAAAAACACTTGTAAATGCCAAATAGCCATGTTTTTTAGCTTTTTTCTGCGTTTTTCAGAATTAGAGTGTTTTTACAGCCGAAAAGCTCCTCTTCAAATCCACTAGTTCTGAGGAGATTTTCCAGTCATGAAACACCCCTTCCAAAAACTACTGATAAAAGCCTATTTGTGCATGGGCACATAGGATAACATGCTGGGAAGTTTACTGGCTGTAGAAAAAAATGCCTGAAGCTAAAAACAGCAGCTGTAAAAATGTCTAGTGTGCATGAGGCCTTTAACAGGGGAAATAAAGTGCAGATAAAAAGACATCCAGAATTTATTCTCCATATGTGAATCTTCTTAATGTATGTTTTTAAATAACTGAGATTGATTTCCTTGCAGTGAATGTTTGTTAAATTAACCATTTTATAAATGGGTTATTAAGATTTTTTCCTGGTAAAAAGAGCCCTAGACTGGATGTGACAACATCATAAAAAAAATCAACATTTTCCTGCAGTCGGCTACTTCTGTTTTTTACATAGTGCTGATGGTGAACAAACTGTTATGATATTTATAACATGAATGCAATTTAGAATCCATGTAACTATTATTAGTACATTTATAAAATGTTTCTAAGTAAATCCTTCTTCATGGATATTAGGAATAAAAAAATAACTCTGAAAACAAAAAGCTATAAACTAGGTTGGAAAACTGCTAGTCTTGCACTATACATTTATTTCTGGGTCCAGCTGTTACAAAAGCATTAATCATGAGAGAATTATTTTGAGAAAAATAACTTTAGGCATAAGATGGTATCTTGCTTTTTTTTCTTGTGTGTGGTACAAACATTTGTTTCTTGTTATTTGAAAATAAATGACTACATGGTTTCGAAGATAAATGTTACAATGCTGGCCACAAGTATTTTTATACACAAGATGCTTTAAGCAAATGAATAATTGTTTTTTTTAGAGAAATATGGGCCTGATTCTCAAAAGAGATACGCAGACTTAACTGCTGTTCAGCCTGCGTATCCCTGTGCCTAACTTTGAAAACGATTCTCAAAAGGCTTTTTCCAAAGTTAGGCAGAAAATCTGACATGTGTAAGACACTTACACGGTCAGATTTTAGGATGCAGTACCGCATCCGCCACTGGGGGCATTTCTCATTGAAATGCAGCTTTGCGTATGCAAATGAGGACTTAAGCAGATTTTCAAAGCATTTCAGCACTGTGATTTCTGCGTAAGTTCCGAATTTGCCTGCGCAAAACTAGGGCTGGTTTTATAATGTGGAAAGTTAGTCACACATTGTAAAGGCCCGTTCCAGCGACGGCATTTGGTATGCATTCCTGAGGGAGAACTCCACGGCAATTTTTAAATTTAAAACCGGCATGGGTTCCCCCCCAGGAGCATACCAGGCCCTTAGCTCTGGTATGGGTTGTAAGGAGACCCCCCCACGCCGAAAAATTGACGTAGGGGGTCCCCCTACAATCCATACCAGACCCGTATCCAAAGCACGCTACCGGCCGGTCAGGAATGGGAGTGGGGACGAGCGAGCGTCCCCCCCCCTCCTGAGCCGTGCCAGGCCGCATGCCCTCAACATGGGGGGGTTGGGTGCTCTGGGGCAGGGGGGCGCACTGCGGGCCCCCCCCACCCCAGAGCACCCTGTCCCCATGTCGATGAGGACAGGACCTCTTCCCGACAACCCTTGCCATTGGTTGTCGGGGTCTGCGGGCGGGGGCTTATCGGAATCTGGGAGTCCCCTTTAATAAGGGGGCCCCCAGATACCGGCCCCCCACCCTAAGTGAATGGATATGGGGTACATCGTACCCCTATCCATTCACCTGGAGGCAAAAAGTAAAAGTTAGTAAACACACAACACAAGGCTTTTTAAAATAATTTATTATTCTGCTCCGGATGCCCCCCCTGTCTTCGTTATTAGCTCAATTACCAGGGGGGGCTTCTTCTTCCACTCTCCGGGGGTCTTCTCCGCTCTCCGGGGGGGGTTTCTTCTTCCGCTCTCCGGGGGGGGCTTCTCCGGACTCCGGGGGGCTTCTTCCATCTTCTCCCCTCTTCCGCTGTTGACTCGGCGAACCCCGGTTCTTCTGCAGCTCTCCGGTGCCTTCTTCTTCAGCGCTGGCTGCCTGCTATGTTTGTGTGTTAGCTAAATTAGTAACAGGCAGCCGGCGCGGTCTTCTGTGACGTCAGGGTCTTCTGTTCTTCTCTCTTCCGATGTTGACTCGTCGCCTGTTGTCGCTGTAATGATGGAAGCGCGCCTTGCATCCCATTTATATAGGCATCACCGTCCCATCATGCTCCGGCAGGTACCCACGTGGTGGGTGCCTACCCACGTGCACCCACCACGTGGGTACCTACCGGAGCATGATGGGACGGTGATGCCTATATAAATGTGATGCAAGGCGCGCTTCCATCATTACAGCGACAACAGGCGACGAGTCAACATCGGAAGAGGGGAGAAGAACAGAAGACCCTGACGTCACAGAAGACCGCGCCGGCTGCCTGTTACTAATTGAGCTAACACACAAACATAGCAGGCAGCCAGCGCTGAAGAAGAAGGCACCGGAGAGCTGCAGAAGAACCGGGGTTCGCCGAGTCAACAGCGGAAGAGGGGAGAAGATGGAAGAAGCCCCCCGGAGTCCGGAGAAGCCCCCCCGGAGAGCGGAAGAAGAAACCCCCCCCCGGAGAGCGGAGAAGACCCCCGGAGAGTGGAAGAAGAAGCCCCCCCTGGTAATTGAGCTAATAACGAAGACAGTGGGGGCATCCGGAGCAGAATAATAAATTATTTTAAAAAGCCTTGTGTTGTGTGTTTACTAACTTTTACTTTTTGCCTCCAGGTGAATGGATAGGGGTACGATGTACCCCATATCCATTCACTTAGGGTGGGGGGCCGGTATCTGGGGGCCCCCTTATTAAAGGGGACTCCCAGATTCCGATAAGCCCCCGCCCGCAGACCCCGACAACCAATGGCAAGGGTTGTCGGGAAGAGGTCCTGTCCTCATCGACATGGGGACAGGGTGCTCTGGGGTGGGGGGGCCCGCAGTGCGCCCCCCTGCCCCAGAGCACCCAACCCCCCCATGTTGAGGGCATGCGGCCTGGCACGGATCAGGAGGGGGGGGACGCTCGCTCGTCCCCACTCCCATTCCTGACCGGCCGGGTAGCGTGCTTTGGATACAGGTCTGGTATGGATTGTAGGGGGACCCCCTACGTCAATTTTTCGGCGTGGGGGGGTCTCCTTACAACCCATACCAGACCTAAAGGCCTGGTATGCTCCTGGGGGGGGAACCCATGCCGTTTTTTTCTTTGAAAATTGGCATGGAGTTCTCCCTCTCAGGAATGCATGCTGAGCGACGCTGTCATTTTTTTTTATAATTATTTGTTTTCCCGGCGCGTCTTTTTTTTCACCCGTCGCAACTTTAGTGTCCCGTCGAAATTCTCAAAGCCGCCCGGCGTTAATTACGTTCGCGCGCTGCACGTCGGGAAAATTACGTCACACGCATGCGCAGTACGGCCGGCGCGGGAGCGCGCCTCATTTAAATTTAAAACGCCCCCAGGAGAGGAGGACCGCCTTACGACGGCGGCACTTAAGTTACACGGCCTGAAATTTCTACCTAAGTGCTTTGACGGTCGGGCACTTAGGTAGAAATTTTAAGTCAGTGTAACTTAACTGCTGAAATTTAAGTTACGCAGACTTTTTGAGAATTTGGCCCTATATTTTTTGTTATTTAATACTACTCAGGGTAAGAATGGACATAGAAAGTATAAAGTATCAAAGTCATTTTTAAGAATTGTTAGGGCTACTTTTCAATGTCCAAAATGCTGTCCAAATGAATTCCTTTAACCGTGGGTGAAATTTTATGGGTTCAAAGCATACCTTCACTTTTGTTGAGAAAAAACATTCTCCTCTGGGTGATCTATGTACAGGTGAAACTTGAAAAATTAGAACATCATGCAAAAGTTCATTTATTTCACTAATGCAACTTAAAAGGTGAAACTAATATACCTGTACTGTATGAGATAGACTCATTACATGCAAAGCAAGATAGTTCAAGATGTGATTTGTCATAATTGTTATGATTATGGCTTACAGTTTATGAAAACCCCAAATCCACAATCTCAGAAAATTTGAATATTACATGCAATCAATAAAACAAGGATTGTACATAGAACAATACCGGACCTCTGAAAAGTATAAGCATGCATATGTACTCAGTACTTGATTTGGGCCCTTTTGCAGCAATTACTGCCTCAATGCGGTGTTGCATGGAAGCTATCAGCCTGTGGCACTGCTGAGGTGTTATGGAAGACCAGGATGCTTCAATAGCGACCTTCAGCTCTTCTGCATTGTTTGGTCTCATGTCTCTCATCTTTCTCTTGGCACTGCCCCATAGATTCTCTATGGGGTCAGGTCAGGCGAGTTTGCTTGCCAATCAAGCACAGTAATCCCATGGTCATTGAACCTGGTGTTTGTGCTTTTGGCTATTGGGGCAGGTGCCAAGTCCTGCTGGGAAATGTCAGCATTCCCATAGATCTCGTCTGCAGAAAGAAAGCACAAAGAGCTCCAAAATCTCCGGGTAGACGGCTGCATTGACCCTGGACTTAATAAAGCACAGTGGACCAAAACCAGCACAGACTGTGGAAACTTCACACTGGACTCCACGCATCTTGCAGCGTGTGCCTCTCCATTCTTCCTCCATACTCTGGATCCTTGGTTTCCAAATGAGATGCACAATTTTCTCTCAGCAGAAAAGAGTACTTTGGACCACTGAGCAAAAGACCAGGTCTGTTTTTCTTTAGCCCAGTTAAGACGCTTCTGACCTTTGTTGTTCAGGAGTGGCTTGACAAGAGGAATATGACATTTGAAGCCCATGTCCAGGATCCGTCTGTGTGTGGTGGCTCTTGATGCACTGACTCCAGCCTCAGTCCACTCCTTGTGAAAGTCCCCAACACTTTTGGATGGCCTTTTCCTGACAATACTCTCTAGGCTGCGGTCATCCCTGCTACCTGTGCACCTTTTTCTTCAACACTTTTCCCTTCCACATAACTTTCTTTTAATTTGCTTTGATACAGCACTTTGGGAACATCCAACTTCTTTTGCAATTACCTTTTGAGGCTTTCCAATGATGGTTTTCTGCACAACTGTAAGGTCAACAGTCTTTCCCATAATTGTGATTCCTACTGAACCAGACTGAGAAACCATTCAAAGGATCAGGAACCCTTTGCAGGTGTTATGACTTAGCTGATTAGATGATTAGAGTGGGACACTTTGAGCCTAAAATATTGCACCTTTTCACAATATTCAAATTTTCTGAGATTGTGGATTTGGGGTTTTCATCAGCCGTAAGCCATAATCATCACAATTATGACAATTATGACAAATCAAGGCTTGAACTATCTTACTTTGCATGTAATGAGTCTATCTCATATATTAGTTTCACATTTTAATTTGCATTAGTGAAATAAATGAACTTATGCACAATATTAAATTTTTTTTGAGTTTCACCTGTACATTGCAGGGGTTTTAACAAACTTTGTTGCAAATTCCTAAGTTTTGTTATCCTGAAGAAATTTCCTCTTTGCCCCTGTGCTCAGTGAGTCTAATTGGAGTGATTTCATAATTATCAACCAGATACTGCAGCTGCTGGGCACTAATGAGGAAAGCTGCGGGGCCTGCATCCCTTTAGATGTGTTCCTATTGGCAATAGCTCACCAAAAATGATATATTTGTTGCAGGTGATGCCTGAAATCTGACTTGCAGATTAGTTCAGCCTGCTGTGAAAATCAGTGGGCCAATTAAACAAGCAGGAAATCTTGGGCCAGATTCACAGAAGAAATACGCCGGAGTATCTACTGATACTCCGGCGTATTTTCAAATTTGCGGCGTCGTATCTTAATTTGTGATTCACAAACAAGATACAACGGCATTTGGCTAAGATCCGACAGGCTTACGGCTTCGTACGCCTTCGGATCTTAGGCTGCAATACTACGGCCGCCGCTGGGTGGAGCTCGCATAGTTTTCCAGCGTCGGGTATGCAAATTAGCTTTTACGGCGATCCACGAAGGTACTCGCGTGCGTTAAGTCGTCGCAAGTTGTTTTTTCCCGTCGCAAAGTTATGGCTGCTTTTTCATGCCTTAACTTTAGACCAGCCATGTTAAAGTATGGCCGTCGTTCCCACGTCAAATTTAAAAAAAAAATGTCGGCGTACGTTACGCATGTCGCCATTCACAAACACGTCGGGGCGCCGGTAATTTCGCGCAAAGCACGGCGGGAAATTTCCAAACGGAGCATGCGCAGAACGTTCGGCGCGGGAGCGCGCCTAATTTAAATGGTACACGCCTCATTTGAATTAGGCGGGCTTGCGCTGGACATCTTTACGATACACCGCCATAAGTTTACACGCAAGTGCTTGGTGAATCAGGCACTTGCGCTGAAAACTTGCGACGGTGTAACGTAAAGACGATACGTTACGCGTCGCAGTTTTTGCTGAAGCTGGCCCTATGTTTCTGGTACAGAACACCTCCAGGTTGCCATATTGCATTTTCAGAAAATTACAGCAGCTACAGATTGAAAAGCAAATGTATTTTTTTTAATAACATTCAATTACAATATGACTTGTGTCACCCTTGTATATACTATATATTTTTTTCTTTATTTGCATTTTTTTCCCCCCAGAATGTGAGGTTACCCTGTAAGCACCTACCAGCTTTAGAACATTTGTTTCCTTTTGTTTTGCCTCAAGAGTCCCTTTACCACCCTTACTACAATGAACATTAAATTTTCTTACCTTTATGCCAATAGTGGCCTTACACTATAAATCTTTATATATGTATTTATTTTAATGAAATAATATGCGTAAAAATGTACTGCAGTTAATAATGTGATGTTAGGCACCTTTTGAAAACATGGGATTTGTGTATTGCCACTGAGATTTAAATTTTGTAAAGGTCAAAAAAGAAGTATGGGTTACAGTCTAAAACTGAAGAATAAAATAATTCCTTCATATTATCAATAGCTAGTTGACACCTGTTGATACATTCAATTACACTCAAAGTTGGAGGTAAAGCATATAAGAATAATAATTCAACATTAATTTAATATAGCATGTATTAAATTATATTTAAGACTAATATAAAGAACAAATGAAGTCATATTATTTTTTGGTAAGGGCCAGAAGAGAGTTTATCATTTGAAATATGCTCCTCACCTACACACACAAAAAAGCAGATTTGATGTTTTAACTATTAATCATAACATTGCATCTTATGCATGTTCTTGTGTCCTGTATATTCTGCAATGTCACTTTACTGCTTTACATATAAGAATCACTTTAGGAAGACTGAAATGTTGTACTATTCAATTATAGAAAGCAAAGTGTATAAACAAAAACTAAACAAAAATAAACATAAATCACTGTAAAATTGCAATGATACAATTTAAAGCTCAACTCCAGGACTTAAGAGATTTGGGTTTGAGGGCCCATTTTTTAAAAGCTATACAGGCCTTGTACACAAATACATATGCTCAGGTGCAGATGGTCTAATTTCTGTCCCTTTGTCTTCCCATGTCCAATGGTACCAGACAGGAATGCCCTCTGTCCCCCCTTCTTTTCATTCTCTACATGCCCTTCTACAGTCATTTGGATCCATATCGGGTTATAAAATAAATACTGCCAAAATCGAAGCACTTCCCCTACATGTTCACCCAGACTTGTTAACGCAACTCAAAAGTGCATATCCCTATAAATGGTGTCCTCATGCTCTGACATACCTGGATATTAAGATTACCTCCTCGTACTCTAGCTTATATTCTGCTAACTTTCCCCCATTTGTTTCAAGACATTTATCGCTGCCCCCATCAATGGGCCACATACCATATTACTATGCTTGGTAGAATTAATGTTTTAAAAATGTCTGTGTTGCCTAGGCTACTATACCTCTTCGAAACACTTCCAGTTGTAGTATCTATTAGTCAGCTTAAAGCTCTTCACAGAGGTTTCTTGAAATTTATATGGAATAATAAGACACATCGGATAACCAGCTTGGTGGTTTTCTCTTTAAAAACACAGGGGGGTCTGGGAGCACCTGACATCATTAGGTTCTATTATTCCTCTCATCTATGGGTGGTTATTTCCTGGTCATGTCAGATGGCCCCAAACCAGTGGTCGGAAATTGAGAAAGGTGTCATATACCCAGTGAATCTCTGCTCTCTAGTATGGTCCAGATCCCTACACAATGATTCCATATTGAAAAATATGTGCCTAGCACCGATACTGTTCCCCATGTCCATATGGGGTAAATGTGTGTTGAAATACTCACTTTCGTCACCATGCCCTCCTCTTTCTAACATATTGTGAAACCCGGCACTGCCTGACAGTCGGGCCTTTGGATGCTTGTTGCCTTGGATGCAGACTCCTCTCTTTCAATTGCGTAATTTGGTTAATACGGTCACTCGCAAACTTCACGCCTTTGCCACTATACAAGAAAAAAAATTCTATCACTCAAAGCCTAGTTTATTTTTATCTCCAGGTTAGACATTATTTTCACTCATTGTCTCCGACTCTCACCATAGAGAGGCCCACTCCCTTTGAACATATATGTGCTGAAGGCCCTCACTAGTTACATTTAATATCCTCCATATATCATATTCTGCATGAATCCACAAAAGTATTAGCTGATACCAACTTATATATGCGCAAATGGAATTTGCTACTGGGACACCCTATCCCTCTGCAAATATGGACTAAAATATGGCCATCAACTTTCAAATCTTCTAAATGTGTGGTTCAGAGGGAAACAGCAGTGAAGATTTTCATGTTTTGGTATAAGAATCCTGAGTGTATTCACCAAGTGAATTCCACACTCTCACCTAAGTGTTGGAGGTGTGGTACAGAGATAGGCTCTCATTTTCATATTTTCTGGTCCTGCTCACTTATACAGGCATTCTGGTCAGCTTCAGAGCGTGACAGGCTTAAAGGGTTTGTAAAGGATTTTTTTTTATCTTAATAGCTTCCTTTACCTTAATGCAGTGCTGTTTTTATGTCCTCATTGTTCGTTTTTGCTCTCAAGTTGCTGTAATTCTTCTCTGATCTGCACACTTCCTGGTAGTCTGTTTCCTGATAACCACAGTACTGGGAGCTTTCTCTCTGTGGTCACTAATCAAGGAGGTGTGATTACTGTGTGTCTAAAACCCCACAGCACCAATCAGTTTTGTTTTCCAAACCATCACTGCCCTGTATTGGCTCTGTGGCTCTGTACATCACAGAAGCAGGAAACAACATGCACAAACAAAGCTAGAAACTGCAGGTACATTATATGATTGATTTTTATCTATTTTTAATCATTTTTAAAAGGAATCAGTTAACTATTATGTCTCTATACCCTGTAAACAGTCATGTCAGCAAAAAAAAATGTTTCCTTTACAACTCCTTTAACTCTCACTTTCCTATCCATTATTTGCTTGGGCTCCCCTTTCCAGGTATCTCAAAACCTACTAAACGCTTAATCACATATATACTTCTAGCTGCTAAGAGGGCTATACCATTGTGCTGGTTGTCTACTACACCCCCCCCCCCCCCCCCACACACACACACAATTTCTACAACTAGTTGCAGAGGTTAGGAAAAGGACGGTTCATTACACAGTCTCTCGGTTTGACCAAATTTGGGAACCTTGGGACTGCTCGATAGATGGTGATCATATGAACTGAAAGTAATTTGGAGATTAGATATGAATTTTGTTATATGGTCTATTTCTTTCTGTATTACTCTAATGCAGATCCCTTCATTGTGAGCTGATATACACATATATATGCCCTGTAATCTTTGCCTTTGCCCTTTGTTAATTGTTGACGTATACGCAGAATATACTGGAAAAGTTTTGATAGTGCTATATGTATATTTATCTATAAGCTTTGACCGCTTCTAAAACCTGTCACTGTTTACTTGATGTGCATTTTGAGATGTATTAGTTATACCTTTATTGTTTTACCCTTTTCTATTTGATCTAATAAAAATTACAATTATAAAAAAAAAAGCTGAACTCCAGGCAAACCATTAAACACATAATGAAATGCACATTGACCAGTTTAACCTGTAAAAAATATATATATATATATATATATATATATATATATATATATATATATATATATATATATATATATATATATATATATATATATATATATATATATATATATATATATATATATATATATATTTTTTTTTTTTTTTTTTTTTTTTTTTTTTTTTCAAATTTGTCATTTTTTTTTGTTTATAGCACAAACAAAATAAAACCAGCAACTGATTGAGGCTGGGTTCACACCTATGCAAATAAGATGTGACTTTCCCCGCATCCAATTCGCATAGCAGGAGAATGTGACCATGGAGCTGGTTCACATATCTCCTGGGCGGCTTCAAAGCATATTGCACAGAAATGTATTTAGTTCAGTTTCAGGGCTGAATTCAGGCACAGATTCGGCCCTGAAAGGAAGATCAGGGACGCACAGCGTTCCTGTGCGATCTGCAGCCGGTTCAAGTGTGAACCGAGCCTAAATCACAGTGGTGATTAAATACAACCAAAAGAAAGCAATAGTTGATTGAACAAAATTATAAACATTTAGGCCCAGATTCACGTAGAATCGCGGCGGCGTAACGTATCGTAGATACGTTACACCGCCGCAAGTTTTTATCGCAAGTGCCTGATTCTCAAAGCACTTACATGAAAACTTACGCTGGCGGCCTCCGGCATAAGCCTTCATAATTCAAAGGGCCGTGTGCCATTTAAATTAGGCGTGCTCCCGCGCCGGACCTACTGCGCATGCTCCGTTTTGAAAGTCCCGCCGTGCTTTGCGCGAAGTGACGTCATTTTTTCGAACGGCGACGTGCATAGCGTACTTTCGTATTACCGGACGTCTTACGCAAGGACAACAAATTTTCAAATTTCGACGCGGGAACGACGGCCATACTTTATACAGCACATACGTGTGCTGTGTAAAGTTAGGGCAGCAAAAACGACGACTAACTTTACGACGGGAAACTAGACTAGCAGCGACGTAGCAAACGCGAAAAACCATCGTGGATCGCCGTAACTACTAATTTGCATACCCGACGCTGGTTTACGACGCGAACTCCCCCCAACGGCGGCCGAGGTATTGCATCCTAAGATCCGACAGTGTAATTCAATTACACCTGTCGGATCTTAGGGCTAACTATGCGTAACTGATTCTATGAATCAGTCGCATAGTTAGGAAGACCCTAAAACAGAGATACGACGGTGTATCAGGAGATACGCCGTTGTATCTCTTTTGTGAATCTGGGCCTTAGTTTGGGTACAGTGTTGCATGATCGCACAATTGTCATTCAAAGTGTGATAGCGCTGAAAGCTGAACATTTGCCTGGGCAGGAATGGGGTGAAAGTGCCCTGTAATGAAGTTGTTAAGGATAGCGAACTATCCCAATACCTATATTTTTTTTTAGGGCCAGTCCACACCAGGCGCAGTTCTGTTCAGTTCCGTGTGCATTCTTTCTGCACTAAAAATGCATGCACAGAAACTGACTGGAAACTGACTGTATGGTGTGAACTAGAGCCAACTACAGCCATTAGAATACATGGAAAACACCCTGCATGCATTTTGTGCAGAAAAAAAGCACACAGACCTGAACGGAACTGCGTCTGGTGTGAACTGGCTTTTAGGTATACCAAACTATAGAAGAGAATGGTTAGCCATGTGTGTTCACAAGGGGTTCTGGCAAAATTCTTGGCCTGTGGGATGGCCAGAAAGAAAAAGGAGTGTATTTATAAGTGCAGGTACAGTATGCTCTTTCTGTGCAAGTTGGGGAAACAAGCAATTATATTATGTTATTTCCTGAGTTGGTTTAATATTTATCATTGATTTAAACAGAAAATATTACATTTTAGTACTAGATGGAGCTAAGTGTTATAAGAAATACTTATGATACTTACCGCCTTCTAGTGACCATATATGATATTTTCTGTTTTAACCATTTAAGGACCACTGCACGCCGATGTACGTTGGCAAAATGGCACGGCTGGGCAAAAGGGCGTACAGCTATGTCCCCTTTAAGATCCCAGTTGTGGGTCGCGTGCACGCTGTCGGTGGCACGCTTGCGAACCGGTCCTGCGCTCCGTGACCGCGCCTGCAGGACTCGCGGACCCGATTGCCACCGGTGCCCCACAATCGGGTCACAGAGCTGAAGAATGGGGAGAGGTAAGTGTAAACAAACCTTTCCCCGTTCTTCCTAGTGGCAACATCAGTGATCGTCTGTTCACTCACTAGGGCACACTTAACCCCTACAGCGCCACCTAGTGGTTAACCCATTCACTGCCAGTGTCATTTTCACAGTAATCAGTGCATTTTTATAGCACTGATCGCTGTAAAAATTACAATGGTCCCAAAAAAGTATCAAAAGTGTCTGATGTGTCGGCCATAATGTCGCAGTCATGATAAAAATTGCTGATCGCCGCCATTACTAGTAAAAAAAATTATTAATAAAAATGCCATAAAACTACCACCTATTTTGTAGACGATATAACTTTTGCGCAAACCGATCAATAAATGCTTATTGCGATTTTTTTAACAAAATGTAGAAGAATACATATCGGCCTAAACTGAGTATTTTTTTTATTTTTTATATATATATATTTTGGGGATATTTATTATAGCAACAAGTAAAAAATATTGGCCTGGATTCACAAAGCACTTACGCCGACGTATCTCGAGATACGCAGCGTAAGTGTAAGTATGCGCCGTCGTATCTATGCGCCGTGCCCATAAACTGAGATACGCCTGAAAATAGGCTTCATCCGACCGACGTAACTTTCCTACGCCGGCGTATCCCGGGCGCATATTTACGCTGGGCGCATTTGCCGCTCCCATTGATTTTCTATGCACATATGCAAATGAGGGAGATACGTCTATTAACGAATGTACTTGCGCCCGGCGCATAATATACGCAGTTTGCCTAAGTCGTACGTCCGGCGTAAAGTTATTCCCAATATAGGAGGCACAACCCATGCAAAGGTATGGACCAGGGAACACAAGCCGTCGTATCTTTTGTAGTTTACGTTGTACGTGAAAATGACTAGGCGTAGGTTACGTTCACGTCATAGGCAGTGATCCGGCGTATCTTAGGTAGTAGTTCCGACGTGATTCTGCGCATGCGCACTGGGATGCGGCCACGCACCGTTCATTTTAAGTACTTCTATGGCGCTTGCCCCATCATTTGCATGGGGTCACGCCTCATTAGCATGGCTCACGCCCACTTCCACCTATGCTGGCTTACGCAGAGGAAACCCAGGGTATCTTTAAGAGCGAGTGGGAGCAAGTGCTTTGTGAATCCAGTGCTTGCCTCGGCGTAGCGTATATTAGATACGCTACGGCGGAATAAATATGCGCCGATGTATGTGAATCCGGGCCATTGTCGCTCTATTTTTGTTTATAGCGCAAAAAATAAAAACCGCCAAAAGAAAGCTCGATTTGTGGGTAAAAAAGGACGTAAATTTTGTTTGGAAGCCACGTCGTATGACCGCGCAATTGCGACGCAGTGCCGAATCGCAAAAAGTGGTCTGGTCCTTTAGCTACAAAATGGTCGGGGGCTGAAGTGGTTAAATAAATCAAAAATATATTTAGCAGGACAGGAAATTACCTTATAGCATACATTTTGCCCTATTTGCACAGAATGAGTGTAAAGGCCCTAACTATAACAAATAAAGAAAATACATAGAGAATCACCGTACGACACCTTAAGCATATTTATGAAATAAAAAAAATATATATATTACTATTATCAACATATTTATTAAGGCCTCTATAGAAATAATATTATGCTAGTACTATACCTGTTGATTTGATTCCACTTTTCAAGGTAAGCTTTGTTAATTTTTCATAAAATATCATAAAATATCTTAAACACAAAGGCATAATCCATCGGGACTTTTTTAACCTTGAATGATTCTACCAAAGTCAAGTTGTGTAATGATACAGCAAGGGGCTAGAAATATTGCTTATTTATAAAGTGCCACTACTGTAAGTGACTTATAACTGAGTCATAAAGAAGAGGATCTCTAGAGGATAAAGCATCTATTATGCACACCAAACAGTTTATGCACTTCTAGATATTACAGCTTTTCTGTAACTTAACCGTACACCATCTAAAACTAGTATATGAATATGTGAACATTAGCGAGAAATACAGTCTTGTCAGTTAAGTTATGATTATAATGTTTATTATTTTTTTTATTTTTTATTTCAATACATTTTTATAGACTTTTTCACAAAAAAATAAACAGATATACAGTAAAATGTATAAAAACAGAGTACAATAATGTACGTGTACAACAGATACAGATAAATGTCTGGTTTGCATTACTCAGTCTAAGGTCTATGGGAGAATATGAACAAACAAAATATGAACAGACAGAATAAACTGAGGTGTCTATAACAACAGCATTAGGAGTTAATCCATGCTACCCATGGTTTCCACATGCAGTCAAACTTTTTGAGTCCAGAATATTATTATTATTAATAATAATAATAATAATAATGATAATAATGATGATGATGATAATAAATTTGTTGATGCCATTATTTTCTTAACCACTTCCTTACAGGGCACTTACGCACCTTCCCGTCCAAGCCAATTTTCAGCTTTCAGCACTGTCGCACTTTGAATGGCAATTGCGCGGTCATGCTACACTGTACCCAAACAAAATTGGCGTCCTTTTTTCCCCACAAATAGAGCTTTCTTTTGGTGGTATTTGATCACCTCTGCGATTTTTTTCTTTTGCGCAACAACTAAAAAAAGACTGAAAATGTTTAAAAAAAAATATGTTTTTATTTTTTTCTGTAATTTTTTTTGTAAATAAGTAAGTTTTCTCTTTCAATTACGGGCACTGATATGGCGGAACTGATGGGCACAGATGAGATGGCACTGATGGACATCGATGAGGTAGTACTGACGGGCACAGATGAGGTGGCACTGATTGGCGGCACTGGTATGCGGCACTGATGGGCACTCATAGGCGGCACTGATGGGCACACATAGGCATCACTGATGGGCACTCATGGGCGGCACTGATGGGCACTCATGGGCGGCACTGATGGGCACTCATGGGCAGCACTGGGCACTCATAGGCGGCACAGATGGGCACTCATGGGCGGCACTTATGGGTGGCACAGATGGGCACTGTGGGGTGGCACTGATGGACACTGTGGGGTGGCACTGATGGACACTGTGGGGTGGCACTGATGGACACTGTGGGGTGGCACTGATGGACACTGTGGGGCGGCACTGATGGATACTGTGGGGCGGCACTGATTTACTTATGTTGCCAGTCAGTGCCCATTTGTGGGCACTGATTGGCATCTTTTTTTTCCAGACTTTTTTTTTTTTTTTTTCAGACTTTTTTTTGCCCCTTTTTTTTTTGCCCTTTCCTGGTGGGCTTCCCTGGTGGTCCATGTGGCGATCCGAGGGGGGCTGCGCTGATAAACAATCAGCGCGAACCCCCCCTGTCAGGAGAGCCGCCGATCGGCTCTCCTCTAGTCGCGTCTGTCAGACGCGAGTGAGGAAGAGCCATCAACGGCTCTTCCTGTTTACATCGTGATCAGCCGTGGTTGGACACGGCTGATCACGTGGTAAAGAGTCTCCGTGAGAGACTCTTTACCGAGATCAGTGTTGCGGGGTGTCAGACTGACACCCTGCAACAACGATCGCCGCGATGCGCGCCAACGGGGGCGCGCAGCGGCTCAGAATTCTGAGGATGTCATATGACGTCCAGTCAGGATTCTACAACCACTTTGCCGACGTCAATTTGTCATTGGCGGGCGGCAAGTGGTTAAATGAGGACAGGAGCTTTAATTTTTTGTTTGAAGAAATACATAAGCATTAGTACAATCTTAACCACTTCCCCACTGCACATCGTGATATGACGGTGGCAGGAACCCTTTGTCCCTTCAGGCCTGAGCCTCTAGGGGGCGAGCGCAGTGCGTCACTCGGCACCCAATGCACGTGCCGCGATTGCCCGTGAACACGGCAGGACCGTGGATCTGTGTGTGTAAATACACAGATCCACGTCCTGTCAGAGGAGAGTTGTCTGATGTGTGTTCCCAGTACAGAGGAACACCAATCGGTCTCTTCCCCTTGTGAGTCCCCTCCCCCAAATGTTAGAATCACTCCCTAGGATACACAGTTAACCCCTTCCTCGCCCCCTAGTGTTAACACCTTCCCTGAGGCCCCGTACACACGGCCGAGGAACTCGACGTGCTTGGCACGTCGAGTTCCTCGTCGAGTTCTGGGATGAAGCCGCCGAGGAGCACGGCGGGACGCCTTCTCCCATAGAACAACGAGAAAATAGAGAACATGTTCTCTATTTTCTCGTCGAGCTCCTCGGCGGCTCCATCGAGCCAAAACTGTACAGACGACAGAGTTTCTCGGCAGAATCCGGGTTTTGACCGAGTTTCTCTGTGAATTCTGCCAAGAAACTCTGTCGTGTGTACGGGGCCTGACAGTCACATTTATACAGTAATCAATGCATTTTTATAGCACGGATTGCTGTATAAATGTGAATGGTCCCAAAATGGTGTCAAACGTGTCCGAAGTGTCTGCCGCAATATCGCAGTCAAGGTAAAAATCGCAGTTCGCCACCATTACTAGTAAAAAAAATAACAATAAAAATGCCATAAATGTATCCCCTATTTTGTAGACGCTATAACTTTTGCGCAAACCAATCGATATATGCTTACTGCGATACTTTTTTACCAAAAATATGTAGAATACATATCGGCCTAAACTGAGGAAAACTATTTTTTTATATATATTTTTTGAGGATATTTATTATAGCAAAAAGTTAAAAATATTGGGCCAAATTCTCAAAACCATGTGTAAATTTAGGATTATCTAACTTATGTCATTTAAGTTACGGCGCCCTAAGTTGGTGTCGTAACTACCGTATTCTCAGTGCATTTGCGCACAAAACTGCGCCATCCTTAACTTAAGTTTCAATGCGTAAGGCGTGGTTATGGCAAGTGGGAATGAAGTGGGCGTGCTTCATTGTAATGAGCCGTGACCCCATGCAAATGAAGTGCCGGCCGTACTGCGCATGCGCGCACGAATCTGGACCTCAATGCGCATGTGCAGAACTTTGGTCAGCGCAATCAGTGAGATAGGTAAAAGGCCAAGCGTACTTAGTTTGAAGATCGCCCTGTGTCTAAATAGCCCCAGTCAAACACACTTCAATTGCAAAAGTATTTCCCTGTGTTCCCTTCCTAAAGCAAGTTGCTTCTGCTTTGAACGTTTGTCAGTGTTTGTTGGTAAGATTGTTTTGTGAGAAAAGTGTTTGTGGAGTTGGAGGGTATAGTTGGTGTTTGTTTTTGCTAATTTGTTTTTTGTTTTGATTGGTTGCCTGTTTGTTTTTCCTAATAGTTTTTTTTTGGTTTTGTTTATATTTTTTGTTTTCCTTTTTTGCCTGTTTGTTTTCGAATTAATAGTAGCTGTCTGTCTATTTTTTATTTTGGCTTGTTTGTATTTTCTTTGGTGTGTGTGTGTATTGTTGTTTGTTTGTTGGGTGAGTTCCCTGTTGCTGGGTGTTGTCTGTCATGGCTCCCAAGCGCAGGAAGCTAAATATTTCACCGGCAGAGAAGCATATACTTGCTCAGGGCGTCATTAAATTTGGGCGATTTCTCCATGGCCCTGAGAGCCACACCACCACCCCGGCCAGGAGGAAGGAGATCCTTCAAAAGATCACCGATCGGATCAATGCGGCGGGGGGGGGGGGAGACCAGGACCATCGCTGGAGTTCAAAAAAAAATAAATGACTTGAGGAGCGTGTCCCGGAACAAGCTGGCAACGCTGCATGCCCATACCAGGGGCACTGGAGGAGGGGGACCCTGCCCAGTCAGGATGAGTGAGGAGGAATGGGCAGTGGCCCAGTGTTTCCACCCACAGCAGGTGGTGGGCCTGCCTGGCTTTGACAATGATCCTCTTATGAGGACAGGTAATTTTTAGGAATTTCTATCTGGTGATTAGCATGTGTGGGTGGGGGAAGGGAAGATGTGCCAAGTGTATGGATCCAACAACCTGTGATTGTTTTGTGTCCTCCCCAGATGGCCAGGAGGTTGCAGCCCCATCAGCCCAGGAGGTGGCAGCCCCATCAGCCCAGGAGGTGGCAGCCCCATCAGCCCAGGAGGTGGCAGCCCCATCAGCCCAGGAGGTGGCAGCCCCATCAGGTCACGAGGTTGCTGGCCCATCAGGTCAGGAGGTTGCAGGCCCATCAGGGCAGGCTGCTGCACCACCCCCAAGACAGGCTCATGCAGAGTCCCAAGAAGGGCAGGATTCGCCATGGGAGGGGAGTGCCCACAACTCCCCTAATTTGGATGTTGAGTGGGAGGAGGATGAGGGGGAGGAAGATGACAATATTCTGATTGGGCAGGAAATAATGATGGGCCAAGATATGACCTTTGAATCATCCCCTGAGGGAACCCCACAGGCGCCCAGAAGTCAGGCCACCATCATGGGTCGCCCCTTCCAACCCTCCTCCAACATGCAGCAGCACCCATGGCTCACTCCAACTCCTCCTCCAAGGCCACAAGCCTCAGGGGCAAGTAGGATGCCGACCCCTGAAAACAGGGGGGGGTTGGTGCGTCTGCCGGTCAGTCTGTTGAGGGACAATGTCCGGCAGACCCGCAGTCTGTCTGCAATACAAAAAACTATGAGCAAGGTGGAGCGCAGCCTGGGTGCAATGAGGGAGTCACTGGGTGACGTGGCCACCAACTCCATGGGGGTCATCACCTGTTTGTGGGACCTGAGGAACGCCACAACAGGTGTGGCCCAGGAGGTGACTGCCCTCACCCAGGCTGTGTAGGCCAATACCCGGGCTGTGCAGGCCAATACGGCTGACATAACTTCCTGTCTGACAAGGATAGCCGTTGCCTTGGAGGGAAGGCCAGCAGGAGGACAGACACCAGGGGAGGCTGCTTCCTCCCCTGTACAGTCCCCCCGCCCTGAAAATACTCCCTCCCCTGCACAGTCCCCCCGCCCTGAAAATACTCCCTCCCCTGCACAGTCCCCCCCCCCTGAAAATACTCCCTCCCCTGCACAGACCCCCCCCCCCGTGAAGATCCCCCAGTCGGCCGTGGCCGTCCCCGTGGCCGTCCCCGTGCCCGTCCCCGTGACCGTGCCCGTGCCCGTGGGCAGCCCAGAAGGAGCACTCGGCAACATCCATAATTTGCAGGGGTACTTTTTTTTTTTTTTTTACACTGTACTTATGATTTGGTATATGTGTGTGAATGATGTGTGAATGTGGGGGGATGGCATTCCTGAAAACATAAGGGTGTCACCCTCAGTTTTGGTGGAGTAGGGATCCCCAGGACCAGGGAGAAGTCATCCTAGGTTCCTGAATGGTGTATGAATGCACAGTGACATAATTGGAGCCGTGGCGGGGCGTTACTGCTCCCAAGTACCAAAGGGGGGGGGGGTACTTGGATCTAATCCAATTCGATGTGCATGTGATGTGTCTGTGCTAGGGACCACAGTGACGTGCATTCATGCATTCTCATTGTGAGATAATTAATGTGCGTTTTGTAAATAAAAATAAACATTCTCTTTGGCATATAAGTAATGTGCATTTATTTACCAAAATAAAGATTTAAAGGTCACATAATCTCTGTGATTTGGTCTTGGCAAATCAAAAACAAAATAGTATTAGGATGCATTTACTGGGCAAAGATGCCTTCAGACAGTTGTCTCCTGATTGCCTGGCCCTCAGCAGACCGGGTAGAGGGGTTTGGGGGGGGGGGATTGCCTGGGTGGGGGGTTAGGTCAGGAGATATCTCCACATGCATGCCCCTTCTTAATGCAAAATTGTGCAGTATGCAACATGCCCCAATCATTTTGCATACAAAGTCTGGGGAATACAATAGTGTACCCCCAGTCTTGTCCAGGCATCTGAATCGTGACTTTAGCATGCCAAAAGTCCGCTCTACTATAGCCCGGGTCTGGCTGTGCACCTCATTGTATTTTCGTTCTCCGGGTGTTTGGGGGTTCCTAAAGGGGGTCATCAGGTGGGGTCCCAATGCATATCCTGAGTCACCTGTAAGGGAAAAGACAGGAGGATATTAGTCATGCATGTGCCCCTTGTGATGTCTCCATCATGGGGGGGGCATACCTGACACCAATGTCACTCACCAATCAGCCAGCTGTCTCCATACACGTTCATCTCAAAGTCTCTGTAGATCTTGGTCTGCCTTAGTATGAAACTATCATGGCACGAGCCGGGAAACTTGGCACAAACGTGCCAGATGAGGCCATGTGCATCTACGATCATCTGGACATTGATCGAATGCCAGCCTTTCCTGTTTCTGAACAGGTGTTCAGTATCATGGGGGGGCTGGAGTGCCACATGGGTGCAGTCAATCGCCCCGATGATCTTAGGAAAGCCAGCAATATTGTAAAAGTCTGTCATTGCTTGCACACGCTGGTCCTCCTGGGTGGGCATGACAAACTGGTGGCTCATGCGCCGCAGTATGGCAGGGACCACCTTATGTAGGCATTTACTCATGGTTGACTGCACCATCCCAGCCACACCTCCAGATGCTCGCTGGAATGAGCCACTCGCTAAAAAATGGAGGGTTGCCATAACTTTTTCAAGAGGTGTCAGGGCATGGGAACGTAGGGTTGGGGCGATTAGATCCTCATGAAGGAGTTGGGTGATCTCCAGGATGGCCTCCCTATCAAATCGGTAGTTGCCGATGACCTCATAAACTGGCATTTGCCAAATATCACGGCGTGGCCGATAAACACGCGCCTGTGCCCTCATCCTCCTCCTCTGTGCCCTCCTCCTCCTTTGTGCCTGTAAGGCAGCAAGTGCCGTCAAAATCATTGCTGGTCCTGGCATTTTTCAAAAACAACCTTCACAACTAGAGCTCTAACCTCTAGTCACTTCCTTCTGCAAACCCTTCCACAGCATGTGTAAAATTAGGGCTGGTTTTATAATGTGGAAATTTAGTCAGAAAAACTAACAGGTGCGCACAGGGCGGAAAATACGGCACACACACTTAATTCTGAGAATCGCCCTAACTCCCTCATTTGCATCTTTGCCTATCAAAAACAGCGGCGAGCCTAGCGTAATTTGCGCCCGGGAATGCGCAGGTGTAACTAATTTAAGTACGGCTGAAAATACGGAAATCTTTGCTTAAGTCGTTTTGACGATCGCGCGCAAATATACGCGCCGTGTAAAATTAGAAAAATGGAGTTAAGTCTGCGTATCTCTTTTGAGAATTTGGCCCATTGTGTTTTTTTTTTTTAATTGTCGCTCTTTTTTTTGTTTATAGCGCAAAAAATAAAAAACACAGAGGTCATCAAATACCACCAAAAGAAACCTCTATTTGTAGGGAAAAAATATCAAAATTTCATATGGGTACAGTGTTGCATGACCGTGCAATTGTCATTCAAAATGTAACAGCGCTGAAAGCTGAAAATTGGTCTGGGCAGGAAGGGGGTGAAAATGCCCTGTATTGAAGTGGTTAAAGGAGAAGACATAGCTATATTAGGTAAATGAGATTTAGCTACAGAATAATAGTTGTAAAAACACCCCCAAAAAAAAGAATACTATAAGTGGTGTAGTAATGTTGATCAAGTTATATGTCTTTCTAAAAAAATGTTTTGACGAAGATCTGATACTATCCAAAAAAACACAAGCAGTTTAGAAAATGTTCCCAGTTCAGTGTATATCTCAAGACCCAAGGTAAAATAAGACAGGACCAGATATTTGGGATTTCTATCTTACAATATTTCCTTGTGTTTTACACATTGTGGAAACCCAGTACAAAGAATAATTGTAAAGTTGACAATAGGGAATTTCTAGCCTTGAACCAGAATCCCTCTCCCCATCCACACAGACACATCTTCACAACCACCATTTGAAATTTGTAATAATCATTATTAATGAACAGGAAGTTCTGTATATAGCTATTATTGTCCATTCATTGTGTGCAGCTGAGGCTGTAGAGATGGAGATTGAGGGCTGTGTTCTCAATCTCCTTTCTTTGCTTCAAAGGGGAAACATCAGAAACCTGCCACTTACAAACTGACACTGTCCACTGCTCTACTGACTAACACTATTCACTGTCTACTGACACCAACCTCTGATCTACTGACACTATTCACTGCTCTACTTACTGACACCGTCCACTGTCCTACTGACACCATCCACTGCTCTACTGATTTACACCGTCCACTGCCCTACTGACATGTCGACTGCTTTACTAACACCCTCCACTGCACTACTGACACCATCTACTGCTCTATTAACATCATCCACTACCCTACTGACACTGTCCCCTGCCCTACTAAAACCGTCTCCTGCTCTACTGACTGACACTGTCCAATTTTAAGGTAGGCATATTTTTTATTTTTATAGTGACAGTGTTTTAAAAAAATATTTCTAAGTTTTCCTTGCTATTTAGTTAGGCCTTAAAGCGGTTGTAAACCGCATATATAATTATTATTTTTTTTTTAACCTGCAAGGCAAAAGGCATAATCAGCTAGTATGCACCGCATAATAGCTGATTATGAAATACTTACCTCGGAACGAGGTGTGTAGCACTTACCTGGTCCAAGCCAAGCGAGATGTCATCTTGCTCCGGCGTGTCTTCCGGGTATCGCCGCTCCAGCGCTGTGATTGGCTGGAGCGGTGATGACGTCACTCCCGTGCGTGCGCGCAGGAGATTTAAAAACGGCAAGGTCCGGCGGCTGCCGGATCTTTCGCCGTGGATTCCCCCTGCACATGCGCCTCTGCAATCAGCGGTGCATTGCGAGGGGAATATCTCCTAAACCATACAGGTTTAGGAGATATTCTTTATACCTACAGGTGAGCCATATTATAGGCTTACCTGTAGGTAAAAGTGAAAAATAAGGGTTTACAACCACTTTAATTTCTTTGAAAAAAAAAAGAGCACCACAGTGATTTTTTATGTAGTTTAAGGTAGAGATTCAAAGGTTGCCTACCCATGCTTCAGGATATATCAAAATATGGACAGCTTGTCCAAAAGCTTTTGAATTGCCCTCTCAATATGTAAGATCTGAAATGACTCTTTAGGCTCTTGGAGTAGTTTGGGACACGGTGGAAGATGGGCACGTCATATGGTAGTGGGGGGCCCAGATCAACTTTTGCATCAAGGCCCACAAGCTACAAGCTTCAAGCTACACTTCTGGAGAGCACCATACATAAAGCAATGGCAATTTGGTGATAGCATTATAAAAACAGTTAAGAAAAGCATTCACCTGTTTAAAGCAGAAGGAATAACATATCCTGAAAAAAACATGACAGTTGGGTGAAGAAACACTTAAAAATTACATTAATTTTGCTGTTCTTTTTTAAATTCTTAGTGTAACTATAGAGAAAGCAGTATAAAAAAGATTTAAAGTGGAGTTCCACCCAAAAATTGAACTTTTTTTATCCCTCCCTCCTCTGGTATAACATTTGACAGATTTCAGGGAGGAGGGGGGAGCACATACCTGTCTAATAAATCTGCGGCGATTTATGTCATGTTCGGCCCGTCCTCCGCCCCCCTGCTGTCTTCGGGGAGACACACAGGTCCCATAAGATAGCAGGGACCAGTAAAGATGTGCTTCACTTCCCGATAACCTTATTGAAGATGCCGGCTCCTACACCCTGGAGCCAAGTGACAGATTGGCTTCGGGTAAGGACATTGTGGGTGCCCTGGACAGGTAAGTGTTCTAATATTAAAAGTCAGCAGTGGAAGTATTTGTAGCTGCTGACTTAAAAAAAAAAAAAAAAAATTTGCCTGAACTCTGTTTTAACCCTAAGTTAAATTTACCTGTATAAAAAATGGGTGTATGCTGGGCTAGTAGCATAAAATTAAAGGTAAGAGTCCATAGGGTTTAAAGTAAAGTCCTTGTTCAGGAAAGATGCTGGAATCACCCACGGTGTAAACAAAGACACAATCAGGTGAGCATGAAATTATCCTCCACCGAACATCAACACATCAACAAGCATGTTTCCAACCACAAAGATGGCCGCAGTCGACACGTGACAGTGTTGTGATGTCAAAGCTCCATTAAAATGTACCTGTATACAGAGAAATACAGGGATGTTGCCAAATTCCAGAACACTGAAAGAAAGATGCATGAATATTTTAATTTGAATGCAAATGCATTGTGATGTTTAAATTAGTCTAGATGTTGGATATTGTGATAACAGTGAATGCTATGATACAGTATAAGTGGTCCTGTAGCCCTGAATTAATTTCCAGTCCTCTGCAGTACTTATTCAGGGTGTTCTGGCACATACAACTTGGCAGTGGTTCTAGTCTATAATCAAAAATCCAATGTATAGAAATTGTCACAATGCTTTCAGAAAATTAAAGCTATTTCAAAATTGCAAATTATTCATTAAGCTGCATGAATGCATATGCCACTTTATAATTATGGGTAGGCAGAAATATATATATATATATATATATATATATATATATATATATATATATATATATATATATATATATATATATATATATATATATATATATAGCAAATGGCAAAGCAAGCAAAAATATCAATATGGTAAGCAAATAAATTGGATGTCATTCATTGACATTAAAGCTGTCTGCTTCTGAACTTTGACTGCTAAGCCCAAGGCTTGAAACAAGGAAACGACGAGGTTGGCAAAAGAGAATGCATATAGATTGATGCTAATGTGTCATGCCCATTGCAAAGTTAAAAATAAGCCTGCTGATACACACTATATAGAGTAAGACATTTCTTAACAAAGGCTGGAAACTTGCAAATTGGACACCAGAAGTATTGGATTACATCAGAAAACATGATTTTGTTTTTAATGGAAGAGAAATTCAGCATACATTCAGCAATAAACTGAATTGTTCATACTGTATATTGTACCTTGGATATATAACAAATATAACTAACAATTATTAAACAGTAATTTGGATAGTATTTCATAACTTTTGTGTATATAGTACAAGAGCTACTGTTATAGCAGCACATGTATCTGGTACATGGACCCAGTACTAAAAAGGGTATTTTAAAAGAAAACACAGGGGTTAAATCAACCTTGACAACCCTCATTGTTTTCACTATCCTGTCCACTATGGGGCAAAGTACATTGCCCCATGTTGCTAGGTGCCTGCTAGTCGGAACCAAGCAAAAAGTAACTTTGTTATTAAGAAATTTCTTGTATAGGTATTGTTATAAATTCTGTAATTTTAACGTATGGTAACTTATTTTTGAGAGTTTATTTGAATAATCCCAGAATATTTTGGAATAGATCTAATTGGTAACAATCTAAGTATTTTATTCAACAATTTGTTATTGGTTTTCCAGAAGTCATTTGAGCTTCCAAAAAATATAATCAGAAAATATATTTCTAGTCATTTTACAAAGCATGGGGGGGGGTTTAAGGGGAAAGGTAAGCATAATTCTGGGCCTTCTAGACCCCAGGAGAGGATAAAGTAAAAGAGAAGGGCAGACACAAAGGTAAAAGGAGGGGAAAGGAGAAGAGTAGAATGGGAGAGGGGGAACCCAAGTGGATAAAGAAAATTGTCCAACCAACACATACATATATAAACTGAAGCATAGTAAACACAGTTTACTATGCTTCAGTTATGAATCGACACAGTGAGCGAGTGTGTTAATTTAGAAAAGAAAGGGGCTGGTAAATTACATATATACTAGCCCCTTCCCCCACTCTCCATCCTGAAACATTCCCCAAATCATTCAGGGGAGAGGAGAGGAGGGAGGCCACCAGCACTTTGAGGCAGGGTACAACATGTGGGAAAGCCTGAACAGTAGGTGGAATCGGCACCGCACATATAGATTAGGCTGTGCCCAGGCACACCCAGCATACCCCTTGTGCACACCTATGGTTCAGAGTGAGGAGGTAAGGGAACCTTTGGTACAAGGTGGCCATAAAACTACCAGAACCTAGCTTCTTTTCAAATGTTACCATATCCACTGCCTATTAAACTTTAAGCAGGGACATTTCTGCATCTTTGGATGTTCTCAAAGGATTCCAGTAGTTTCAGAAGGACAAGATCAATGACATGGGCTTCAGACAAATGATGGTCCATAGGGATTGTACTGCTATAAAATCATTTAAAGTGCTCCTGAAATATGTGCAGGATATTAATAGGGTTTTCTGTAAGGTCAAAATTGCTAGTACATAATTGTTAAGTTTTGCTGGCAAGTCAAATGTCATAGACCTATTCACCAATAGATAGGCCAATACTACCTAAGACTACTAAACGTTCCTGAGAAAAAAAACTATAGGCACAATTCATAAGGTTTAACACAAAAAATTGCCTTATTTTTAGGCTTGTGACAATTTTTTCAAAGCTTATTGGACTTATCTAAACATATCTGTCATTTTTAAAATAAAGCTCCTTATTCTTGTGTTAGCTTGGTGGATTGAGCCACATTTTTTGAATTTGGGGGAAGTTAGATTATTATTATTATTATTATTATTATTATTATTATTATTATTATTATTATTATATAGGATTTATAAAGCGCCAACCGTTTGCACAGCGCTTCACAACATGAGAGCAGACACTGGAATTTCTAGTTTTGTAGTTTTGTAATCTTAGTGCAGGTTTACATACTGTAAGTGGTTTCATGATTACATAGGTATATTTTTACCATACAACGATTCTGAATATATTCCTAGGCACCTGGAAGGAAAACTGAAAATTTGATTCAAATACTTACCGTAATTTCCCTTCTCCTGATGAGCTCCATGGCAGCACAGTTGGGTATAGGCTCCGCCCCCCCCATGCCTACAGGACTTAACTCATATAAATTTGAGCCCACCTACAGCCTTAGCATTCTGTAACTAGTCCTACCAAGCTGGGTGGGATCTGTGCTGCCATGGAGCTTGTCAGGAAAGGAAAATTATGGTAAGTATTTGAATTCAATTTTCTGTTTCCCTGACAGCTCCATGTCAGCACAGCTGGGAACAAACTAGCCAAAAGAGGGGGGGGGAATAATGCTACACCCTCCTCAATTCTGACTAAAACAGTAACAGAAGCCAGGATGCCTTTGCCAAACTCAATTGTCATTAAGCCATTAATATGAATATTTTGGTGCCCACGTAGCTGCCTTGCAGATAGTTTCAGACACCCGGCCTGCTGCCACTCTCAAGGTCCAGACCCTTCTAGTGAAGAGTGCCATAATTCTCCTGGCACAGCCAACCATTTCAACTTGCAGGCCAAGGAGATGAGCTTACCGACCAAGAGGCAATAATCTTGCTGAAAGCTGTAAAATCATTATGGGCCAGATTCTTGTACAGCCGCGTAAAATTGTGCGGGCGTAACGTATCTGATTTACGTTACGCCTCCGCAAGTTACACGGGCAAGTGCTGTATTCTCAAAGCACTTGCTCCGTAAGTTGTGGTGGCGTAGCGTAAATCGGCCGGCGTAAGCCCGCCTAATTCAAGTTTGGATCAGGGGGGCGTGTTTTATGTAAAACTACTGTGACCCGTCGTGATTGACGTTTTTGCGGAACGGCGCATGCGCCGTCCGTGGAATTTCCCAGTGTGCATTGCTCCAAAGTACGCCGCAAGGACGTCATTGGTTTCGACGTGAACGTAAATTACGTCCAGCCCCATTCACGGATGACTTACGCAAACAACGTAACTTTTTCAAATTTCGACGCAGGAACGCCTCATATAGCAGGGGCAACTTTACGCTGGGAAAAGCCTAATGTAAACGTTGTAACTTTACTGCGTTGGCCGCGCGTACGTTCGGGAATTCGCGTATCTAGCTAATTTGCATACTCGACACGGAATTCGACGGAAGCGCCACCTAGCGGTAAAAAAAAATGCAGTTAGGATCCGACAGCGTAAGAGACTTACGCCTGTCGGATCTAATGGATATCTATGTGTAACTGATTATAAGAATCAGGCGCATAGATACGACGGGTCAGATTCACAACGGCGTACATGGCGCTGCGCCACCGTAAGTCCGTTCAGAATCTGGCCCTATGTGTTACACATGAAAATGACAAACAGATGCTTCAGACTTCCTGATGGTAGGAGTCACCTTGATTAAATATTTTAAAGCTTAGCCCACACCTGGTGGGCTAATTTCTCGAGTACTCCCCAAAAGGAACATATGAGGACAAGCTCTTGTGTGATATAGACTCTGAAGGTCAGTTCAGGCACAAATTTGAGCATTGGCATGAGCACCACCCTGTCTGGGAAGTACGCGGATATGGGTTCTTTAAACCCCAAGGCCACCAATGCTGATGTAATTGCCACCAGAAAATCAGTTTTCAGTGAAAGGTACCATAGGGTGATTGAAGGCATCTGATGCAATAACATCCAACAGCATTGGGATATCTCATTCCGGAAACAATTTGAGGTTTCAACCAAATTGCATATTGAAAAACTGTATAATTAAGCGTTGGATGCCCGCTGTATGCCGGGGAAGGCAGAGATAGCCATAATGCATGCCTATATCATACTTGCCCATAGAACTAAATCAAGCCACACCTGCAGGCATTTCAGAACAGGCTTCTGAAGAGACCAGCGTAAGATCTTGAACAGCAATTATACTGGGAATTTATGCCATTTTCTACTATAGGCACGCTTAGCACTGTCCAGTAGGGATGACCTGAACATACCCGGGTTCGGTTTGCACCAAAACGTTCGAACAGACCGCGGGTTCGCACGAACATTTAGAACCCCATTGAAGTCTATGCTAAAAACGCTAATTTTAAAGACCAATATTCAATTTAATGTTGGAAAACGTCGTTCAGAACCTGGGTCTTGGCCCAGGGAACATGTATCAATGGAAAAAAAAGTTTTAAAAACAGCCGTTTTTTCCGGAGCAGCGATTTTAATGATGCTTAAAGTGAAAAATTCCTTTAAATATCACACCTGCTGTGTGTCTATAGTAGTGGCACGTGTTTAGAAATGTCCCTGCACAACATGAAATTATTATAAGAACAAAGTAATTTAATACTGCTTGCGCACGTGCTGTGTGGCAACAATATCTCGATTATTTTAGGGGTGGTAGGGGGGCCATTATTTTTTTGTGAAAGCAAAATTGTAGAAAAAAGGGCACCCTCAAACTTACTGTAATTGGAGTGCAACAAAGAGCCACGTGCAAAGTATTGCATCAAAAATTGTTATTAGGCGCCCCTGTTACACAGGGGCACACAAATTTGTCCTTAGGCACAACACAACACTGCAACCCCTCCCAATAACTGTAATTGGAGCACAACAAGGAGCCACGTGCAAAGTATTGCATCTAAAATTGTTATTAGGCGCCCCTGTTAAACAGGGGCAGAAAAATTGTGCCTTAGGCCACGTGCAAAGTATTGCATCAATCTATGTAACAGCACACACGCAGTGACACCAATTGCGTTTAGGTGGTATTAAACTGCACACGCGCAGTAAGAGCGACTGCGTTCAGGTGCTATGTAACAGCACACACGCAGTGACACCAACTGCATTTAGGTGGTATTAAACAGCACATGCGCAGTAGGAGCGACTGCGTTCAGGTGCTATGTAACAGCACACACGCAGTGACACCAACTGCGTTTAAGTGCTATTAAACAGCACACACGCAGTAAGAGCGACTGCATTCAGGTGCTATGTAACAGCACACGCGCAGTGACACCAACTGCGTTTAGGTGGTATTAAACAGCACACGTGCAGTAAGAGCGACTGCGTTTCTGTGCAATTCAATAGCCCACTTGCATTAACAGCAAGTAAATAGCACACGTGCAGTAACAGGTAATGCGTGTATGTGCAATTAACTAGCACACGTTGAATAACACAGAGTACTATTTTTAAGCTAAACCCTAATGCAGGCAATACAACACGTTAGAGCACTGCATCAAGCACAATCTCCTGCCTGACAGATACTAATAGGAGATCTAGCTGAGCTATACAGTTTATAAATATATTGACAACTCCTAGGGATGTGAATATATTCTCTGCAAACTGTAGATTTAACTATACTGACTAGCCTTCCTGCTCTATCTATCTATCTATCTATCTATCTATCTATCTATCTATCTATCTATCTATCTATCTATCTATCTATCTATCTGGTAGAAAAGACACTGTGTCTCTATCTCTCTCTCTCTCTCTCTCTAACTGTCTGACTGCTCCTCTCTGTAACAAAGCCGGAACACACTACACAAGGCCGCCTTGCATGCTGCCTTTTATAGTGTGGGGCGTGTACTAAACCCCCCTGAGCCATAATTGGCCAAAGCCAGCCTGGCTTTGGCCAATTATGGCTTTTTGTTTTTTGCGCGCTGTGATTGGCAAAGCATGCGGGACATACAGCATGCTTGGCCAATCATCAGCGCTCAACGCCGCAGTGAATTATGGGACGTTTTGCGTCATTCGAATTTGGCGCGAACGACCCGTTTTGTTCGAGTTTCCACGAACGATCAAACGACCGATGTTCGAGTCAAACATACGTTCGTATCGAACGCGAAGCTCATCCCTACTGTCCAGTCTTGTTTTCGTAAGATTATACAAAATCTTCACAGAGCAGAGCATTCTAAATCTACTAGCCCCTGCCTCTGCAGACCCAGGCCATCATCCTGAGCCTGTCAGATGCTGGATGAATGGGACTTTGGAGAAGATTTCATCTACCAGGCAGAGGGAGTCACTCCTTGACACTCATAAAGATGAGCAGAGGGTACCAGAAGTGTCACCTTCCCTCGCCAAAGCCTCAGCTGTAATCTGAGAATCAGAAAGAGCAGCAGAAAAGGCATAAGCTGTCTTAGAGATCCATTCTGAGGTCAGCACCTCCACCCGATTGTTTGTGGGTTCTGGGCCCTGGAATGGAACTTCATCAACTTAGTGTTGACTGGCAATGTAAGCAGTCTACCTCTCGAAGAAAAATACCAAGCTCTGTTAGTTCTCGAAAGACTTGCAGTAGTCTGGACCATTCATTGTTGTCCAGACTTGTCCTGGACAAGTAGTTTGAGTATTCTTCCAATCAGGCACATATGCCACAGATAGCTGCAGAAGACTGGCTTGGGTGGATTCTAGAATTAGAGAAACCTCCTTCAGAAGTGAGAGACTGAGCCTTGTTTCCAGATGTAGGCCACAGTCGATGCGCTGTCCAACTTTCCCAGGACAGGCTTACCCCGGATGAAGTGACTGAAGGCTAAGAGCCTGAAAAGCTGCTCTCAACACAAGGACAGAGTCTTGGATCCTTGAAAAAGACCATTGGCCCTGAGCCCATTGCTCTTGAAGTAGGGCTCCCCTACACTTTGCTGGTGTCTGACTGCACCACCAGGTGGTCAGAAGGGAATGACATTGCAGACGATTTAGTTTCTTCAACCACATGTATAGGCCACTGGTCCAGAAACCCAACTTGAACGGGAGCGAGAGTTAAACTGAGCCTACCTGAGCTGCTGGAGGGAGGCGATTTCTTTGGCTCAATCTGAGACGTGAAAGATCTCCAAATATGGCCTAAAATGCTTGCCTTAAGGTACCACGTGTCAATCACCAAAGCTGTACCCATGTCCACAGAGGAGCCACATAGTGCTCCTAAGACATGTATGGGTGGCACAATCCCAAAATAACAGAAAGCATCCTGACATGGAACTCTTTACTGACTTCTTGGTTTAAGCATTGGCTTCCCTGTTTTTCCTGGACTCCCAGACAGAAATGCAGAAGCTAAGCTCTCTGGTGTGAGAGTGAGCGCGCAAACTGACTCTTGAGTTTTTTGGTCTTTTTTAACCCAGCAGACATTCATCTTGAGGCAGGAAGCCAAACCGACCACTATTAAATTTAGGCCTGACCTTCTATGATCAAGAAAAATGCAGTGATAGCATTTGTCCTTGAAGGTCACATCTTCTGATGGTAAGGTCATGTATATGGCCAATCCCACAAGGGACACACACTGACCAGAGGGGTGATCCCAACCCCTGGACATCTTTCCATTCAAAAGAGCATAACTTTGACATCCTGCTGTGACAATATACTCCAATCTTGTAGAACAAGCACTTGATGCATCCAACATAAAGACATTGTCAAGCTGTCTTCTGGAGGTACTTAAAATACATACAAAGCTTTACTTCTATCTAAAGGCATTTCAACCGTCCTCATCTTCCTGTTTAGAAGAGACTGAAGAGAATTGTTTGACTTGAGAAAGCCCTGAAAAGAAGCCTGGACATTGCCAGAATAGATGGCTATTGCAGGAGATGAATGCAGCCATTCCTTTAGAGTGTCTTGATCATATGCTTAATTGTGACAACTTGGTCACATCATCTTAACCGCAGCCTGCCTGAACAAAGTAGGAATCACATGTTCATTGTCTCTGCTTGGGAAAAAGCCGATACGGGTTAATTTGCCTGCGGAGGTTTTGAGTCTAGTCATTGGCACCATATATGACCCATTCACGGAGTGAGTGGAAACGACCCCTTTAGAGAGTGTTTTGACCACATGCTAAATGAATGTGACAACCAGTTAGGTGTCATTGTCATCTTTGTAGATTAAAAGGGTTAGCTTATATAGGGAGAAGGAAACAGGTTCCTCTCCAAATATAGGGATTTTTAGTGTGAGGTATGTTGCTCTTAGTATCAAAGGTAGGCGCACAAAACACAAGGTTTTTTAATAGTATCAAAAATAGTTTTAATTATATATATATAAAATTTCATAAAATTATTCACATATAGAAATATACATGATCAAGACCACATATTCATGAATCATAAACAAGAAAGGAAATTAAAGGAAAAATAGATGCAAATTTGCCAACTAGTTTCGCACTGATGTGCTTCGTCAGGGCTTGCATAATATTCCTGTTTCTTTATTACATGTAGTGGTCTGTGTATGACATAGAAATGCGTCATTAATACAGGTACAATATAACAATTTAATTCATTTAATTTTGTAGGTAAATATATAACATATAAATACAAAAGAGATATATTGCGCTTACCACTTCCGTTAAAAAGCTCAAAACCAGGCAGGAAAGAGGCTGCCTAAGTATCAACAAGGGAGAACCCGATGCAATCAGGATGTAGACTAATGCACTTATAATCAGTGGAAGCCAGATCCACTTGATTTCGGCTGGTGCGGACAATGAGATGTTTGTGAGGAGTTCACCACAAGAGAAGAGGAAGAGATATAGATGTCTGTGTATTGTATCTATATTTCTCCTAAAGGAGGGGGAAATAATTAAATATAGTGTATAGAGTAACATGATATCACTAAAATGAAGCAATCATCAACTGCTTTACAAATAAACAGCAGTTGTAACAAGTTCATTAATAGGTAAATAAATAGATCATATTAGATACTATCATTATAATGATGTATTTACTGATTTGTGTGCATACACAATGTATTATAAAATATACTTAATAAGTATGTTACCTCAATGGCGATGAGGTTTAGGTTAGCACTGCCAAAAAGGCCCAACGGAATTCCTAGAAGGTTCCAATTCAATTCTATAAATAAAGAGGTATGTATATATGTATATAAACATAGATAAAATAAATTTATATATGAATGAATGAGGTCGGTGCATACGGCTAAATAGTTCCAGTAACGCACCCGTCCATTAATAGGTAAATAGAAAGGAAAAGTTTACCTTAGAGAAACCAGCAAGAGATAACAGTGATAGTAGCATATACTGCTGTCCTAGGCAGATATATTGCTTTGGCTGGTTTTAGATAATGCTGCCAAAGAGGGTCCGAACGTGATGCTATATATTTCCACTACAGTTCTATAAGTGAAGGAAATGGAAATAAAAGGAAGTAAAATGAATTGAGCAAGTGCATGTGGCTAGTTAGCCCAGACAAAGCACCAATCATTCAGTAGAGAGACCAAGGAGTCATTGTCATCTTTATCCTAGGTTGCCTGAACTAGGCAACATTCCTGCAGTCATGTTTGTCTGTCTTCTCTTTGAAAGGATCTGAAGCAGATTTTTTGCCTAGGAAGGCTTAGAGACCTCACATGGTGAGTGGAAACACTTAGGGCAGGACTTAGGGTGGTGGGGGCCCCTGGGCTTGAGTCACTTTCAGAACCCAACCTTCTATACATTACAAAAAATGGGCATGGGTCACACAAAATAGTGGGCATGGCTCAAATGGGAGTGGCTCAGAAGGGGGTGTGGTTAGATGAATGTGGGATGGAGGGAGAAAGAAAGAAAGAAAGAAAGAAAGAAAGAAAGAAAGAAAGAAAGAAAGAAAGAAAGAAAGAAAGAAAGAAAGAAAGAAAGAAAGAAAGAAAGAAAGAAAGGAGAGAAAGAGGGAGAGAGAGAGAAAGAGAAAGAGAAAGAGAGATGGAGGGACAGCAGGCCCAGATCCTACACCACAATAAAAATATGTGTATCCATCTATCTATCGATCTATCAATTCAGCTATCCATCTTGAACATATAACAAGCTATTTAACGTCTATTTGCTACCCCCTGCACACCAATGACTCTGCCGCTGCTAAAATATCCACAACCAATATTTCTTTGTCCAAAAATAAACAAAAGGCCCACTTGTGCACTCACCGGTGTCTTTGGGAAAACGAGAGCTAAATAATAAAAATCATTCATTAGTCATTAGTCATTACAGAAATATTCCCTTTTCCCTATGATTCACGTTCTAGTAATTACCACCTGACCAGCCTAATAAAAACCGCAACAAAACGAAGGTCAACTAGCAGCGACAAGTGTTCATAATACAATAATTACATTGTGATTGTGCAGACAACAGCCTCCGATGTTCTGCAGAATAAGTTCCCCCGGCGGATAAGGACCCCCCTGTACTGTGCAGGCGCGGCATGCGGCTTGCCGTCTAGATCTGACTCTGTCTCAGCTCTACATGTTCGGCTATTTTCGGAGGCTCAGTTCAGGGTTGTACTGCGCAAGTGATGCACTGCGCCTGCGCAGTACAGGGGGGGTCCTTGTCTGCCGAGGGAACTTTTTCGGTAGGACACTGGGGAACTTTTTCGGCAGGACACACGGTCAGCGTCAGACAGTCATTAGCTCAGGGCGGGCGCTACCTATTTACGTCACATGTATGGAGAAGGACACAAGGGGGAGGTGGGGGCCCTGAGTACATTACGGGGGCCCTACGCAGCTTGTGTAGCAAGCGTATAGGCTGGATCGGCCCTGGGAACGGCACACACAGAGCGTGCCGTGACTCAGTGGATGGGAAGTGCATGTGCTGGAGAAATAATCAAAGAAAAAAGTAAGGAGACTTTAACAGGCAGGGGCCCTCTATTGGACGGGGCCCATGGGCTTGAGCGCAGTCAAGCCCAATGGTAAGTCCAGCCCTGGAAACACTCCTTTAGAGTGTATTGACCACAGGCTTAATGAATGCGACAACCTGCTAGGTGTCGTCATCCTTATCCTTGATTGCTTGAACAAAGCAGAATGTATGCAGTCATGTCCATCGTTAAATTCGAAAATGGGCCGCTTCACCTGGTATGGTTAGGCAGCTTCTCATTGCCAGAGCAGATAACCCTTTCAAAGGTTGAGCAGAGGGATACAAACTGTCATGTCCATCCAGAAATTCGGAAAATGTGCGGTTTCATCTGGAATGGCTAGGAAGCTTCTCATTGCCAGAGCAGATAACCTTTTCAAAGGGTGAGCCAAAACCATTCCTTTAGAGTGTATTGAGCCAGTGGGATACATACTGTTTTTCCCAACCGTGTATTCCTCTTATAGAGTAGGAAGAGGGATGTTTGCTTTAGGAAGCTATGAGACTGCTTCTTGCCAGAGAATTTAAACCATTCACAGGGTAAGTGGGAATAACTCCTTTGTGTAGACATACCAAGGTATTTACTAAGAGGCATGGTAAGTTTTTTGAAGTTTAAATTTTTCCCCACAATTTTTTGCAAAGTAATGTTTTTTTTTCCTTTTTTTCACAAAATTGGCAAATTAACAGGTTATTTCTCACACACAGCTTATGTGGCAATAAGTGGCAATTACTCAGTTGCACCAAATTCCTCCCTTTTGGCAACTCTATCTCCAAGCAATACCAACCGATGAGGACTTTAAGCAGCTGATAGAAGATGTTAAATCTACGTGCCACACAGAAATCCAGGCAATTCAATTGGATCTTAAGCATCTTGCAGATAGAGTTGAGATGGCTTAGGAGGATATAAAGGAAACCAAGCTGGCAGTCCATCACACCCAAATCCAAGGGACTGACCCCCGTATCCCCCTGAGAGATATGTAATGTCATGTTGAGGACTTAAATAACAGAGGTATAACATCTGTCTGTGGAACCTATAATAATTGTAGGGCTCTGAAGACCTACAGTCAACCTACTGGGTGAGCCCCCCACCAAGCATATCGAGATGGACAGAGCCCACCCTGCCTTGCGACCTAAGGGTCCTTCTTCTAAGTCACAAGATGTTATTTGCAGAGTTCATTCTTACCCTTTGAAAGAAGATATAATGCGAAAAGCCCACTCCACTCATAAAGTGGTATTTGAAGACACTCAGGTACAGCTATATCCAGATCTCTCCTGGACTACCCTACAAAAACGCAGACTTCTTCAACCCCTTCTACATGCACTACAGGAAGAGGACATTATCTATAATTGGTGATTTCCCATCAGCCTTACAGCAAAGTGTCAAGGTTAATCCACATTACTGCATTACCCAGAGGATCTGGCTACCTTTTGTGATGCCCTGGAGATTTCTGTCCCTCGGCTCCCTGATTGGGACCTTGTGTCCACACCACCCTCACCACCCACAGTCTATCAGAAGGTCTCCCCAACCAAGCGTCCTCGGGGCCTGGATACTCCCCATAAAACTACTAAACACAGAAATGGCTGAACAGTTTGAGGCCCTATCTCCTGCTATATTTGTTCTTCAATTGAACTGACACCTGGTTGTTGACTATGGTTATTCCTTACTTAGTAAGTCCCCTTATGCCCCTGATTCTCCCTAGTTTCACACTATGGGCCTGTCATAGATGAAACCTGAGAGCGGTCGACTTTTCACTCACTAACCCCTTGTTAATTGTCTAAAGTTCCCCCATTTTTGGACCACCTCTGTATCCCTTTGACCCATTTTTACATTTTTTTTCCTAGGCCTAATAAGCTTGCTACAGTTTGTTAATAATGTATGCTGCATTCCTTTTATGTTTTGCTGTGCTAACCTTTTTTTTTTCTTTTCTAGTCTCTCTTTTTCTCTCTTTCGTCATATGGCTCCTTTCACCTACCCGGATCTGCTCCTGGAGAATGCATCCCTCTGCTCCTTGAGAATGCATTCCTCTGACAATGGCTAAGGTTTTATCACTGAATGTTCATGGCTTAAATTCTAATAGAAAGAGGCACCTGGCACTTATGGAATTTAGCTAGTCGGATGCTGATGTAATTTTGATTCAAGAGACTCAATTTGATAGAGGGAGTTCCTTTGCATGCAAACATTACCCTCGGGTCTATGAGGATTTTAACCCTCGTAAGCGAGCAGGTGTTGCCATACTTTTTCAAACGCAGATCCCCGTTCACCTGCTCTGAATCCTATATCAATCCACGGGGTCATTTTGTTATCCTTCATGGCTTGTGGCAGCGTAAGCAGTTAATTTTTGCGCCCTTTATGCCCAGAATGTCTGACAGCTTCTTGACTAGCATTTTTGCCGATCTTTTTCGGCCAGACCACAAATTTCTGATTGTAGAGGGAAGCATTTAATCTATCCCATTCTGCGGCTCTCAATCATCATGTGGTAAACCCCCGGGTCCGCAAGCCCAAGTTCTTAGAGACTCAAAGCTTTTCTGTCAACTCAGTAGACTATAATACTTTTTTTAAAACCTGGTAGGTTCTGCACCCTGGAGATCAACAGCACACATTTTACTCTGCCCCTCATCACACACATTCACACATAGACTACTGTAAGGGGTTAGCTCGGTAGCGGGGTGTGTGACCTCCTGAGTGAGTTCACTACATACTGAATTATACAGAGAGGCAGCCGTGGGTGGTTGAAAAACAAGGGTTATGGTTTATTCTTCCATATTGTTGCAAACAAGTGCAAGTATCAAAACAGCATAAACAAAATAAAACATAAAATAAACCCTGGCCACTTGGGCTGTCTACCTTCACAACACAGGAACCTACCTATGGAGTCTGGCACAGCCTACTGCTGGGCAGACACTGCTGGTCTTCCAGCAGAAAACAATAGGCTTTTTGATTTTCTTATCACACAGCAAATATATCAACAACCACTTCACCTTCAGAAGTCTTCCTCATTTTACTGCTCTCCTTAACTCAACAAGCCTCAGGATGCAGCATTGAGTAGTAATCCTCTGGACAATTTATAGAGGCGTTAATTTCCTCATTCTGAACAGCTGAAGATATCCAACGTCCTTAAACCTTTCTGGCTACCTCTGCAGCCGACACCTGATAGTAATTGGTGAATTTTCTAAACAAGGCAGAAATGTATCTCCCATCTGTGACAACACCCCCAGATTTACCTGACTTCCTGTCACACCCCCCCCTCTTGTTTCAACCCTAGGGTTGGGACACAGGTTTCCAGGCACGCATGTAATCGGGACAAACCACCTGCATTCCCCATTTTAATACCGGGGCGATGTGTTACCACAAAACTAAATTCCTGAAGGGTCAGGAACCACCTATTTATTCTCCTATTGGTCTCCTTGTGTTGTGCCATCCACTTCAATGGGGCATGATCCGTCACCAGTTCAAACTGTCTACCCACGAGGTAGTACCGGAGAGAATCCAAAGCCCATTTCACCGCCAAACACTCTTTCTCAATGGTGGCATAATTCTCCTCATGGGCCTTCAACTTTCGGCTGAGGTACATAACAGGGTGTTCCTCCCCCTTGATAATCTGAGACAGTAGAGCTCCTAACCCCACATTTGACGCATCTGTCTGAACCACAAAGTCCTGTGAAAAATCAGGCGAATTTAAAACTGGCTGACTACATAAGGCCTGTTTTAAAGCCTGAAAAGCTGTTTCTGCTTCGGGAGTCCATTTGATCATGACAGACTCCTTCCCTTTGGTCAAATTGGTCAGGGGAGCAGCCTGTGAGGCAAAATGGGGGATAAAACGGCGATAATAACCTGCGATCCCCAAAAATGCACAAACCTGTTTCTTATTGGTGGGACGTGGCCAATCCTGAATAGCCTCAACTTTGTTTATCTGGGGCTTGATTAGACCTCTTCCAATGGTATACACCAGATACTTCGCCTCTTCTAACCCAAGGGTACATTTTTTTGGATTGGCTATAAACCCGGCTTCCCAGATGCAATCCAACACAGCCTGAACTTTTGGTAGGTGTGAGTCCCAATCCTCACTGTGGATGACCACATCATCGAGGTATGCAGCAGCATAGGCTCGATGAGGCCGAAGGGTCTTATCCATGGTGCGTTGAAACGTGGCAGGAGCATTCTGTAACTCAAAAGGCATCCTCCGATATTGAAAAGATCCTTCTGGAGTTACAAATGCTGTTTTTTCCCTGGCCAACTCCGAGAGAGGAATTTTCCAACAACCCTTGTTCAGGTCTAACGTCATCATGTACCGGGCAGTGCCTAGGCGATCAATCAGTTCATCTATGCGGGGCATAGGATAGGTGTCAAACTTAGTGATTTTATTCAGGCAGCGAAAATCATTACAAAACCGCCAACTTCCATCTGGTTTGGGTACTAAGACAATGGGACTGGACCAATCACTATTTGACTCTTCTATTACCCCTAGCTCAAGCATTTTTTTTACTTCCTGGTGAATTGCCTCTCTCCAGGCTTCTGGAATTCGATAAGGCTTCAACTTGACCTTATCCCCTGGTGTGGTGATAATGTCATGTTTAACTCCGGAGACCCAACCTGGCAAGTCTGAAAACTTCTCCCTATTTCGGAGCACAAACTCTTTAGCCTCCTGTTGCTGAGTTTTGGACAGAGTCTCTGCGATCCCAACTTCAGGGACAGCCAGGTTAAACGATGCAGAAGATCGGGTAGTCTTAGCGACCAAGGACTCTCTATCCTTCCATGGTTTCAACAAGTTCACGTGATAGAGCTGCTCAGGTTTTCGTCTTCCCGGTTGGCTAATTTTATAATTCACCACCCCCATTTTCTCCAACACTTCATAGGGACCCTGTCATTTGGCTAGGAATTTACTTTCGACCGTGGGGACCAACACCAACACCCTATCACCAGGTGCAAAGGAACGGACCTGTGCCCCACAATTGTAAATCCTTTGTTGAGCCAACTGGGCTTGGGCTAAATGTACCTTCACAATCAGCATCACTTGGGCAATTATATCTTGCATTTGTGCCACATGTTCAATCACACTTCGATGAGGGGAACTCTCACTCTCCCATGTTTCCCTGGCATTGTTCAGTAGGCCCCGGGGGTGCCTCCCATACAATAACTCAAATGGAGAGAACCCTGTGGATGATTGGGGAACCTCTCTTATGGCAAACATCAGATGAGGTAGCAGATAATCCCAATTCTTTCTGTCTTTATCCACCACCATCCTCAACATTTGTTTCAAGGTTTTATTAAACCTTTCCACTAACCCGTCTGTTTGAGGGTGATATACTGATGTACGTAATTGGGTCACTTTCAGGAGTTTACAAAGTTTTCTAGTCACCCTAGACATAAACGGGTGCCCTGGTCAGTTAGGACTTCCTTAGGGAGACCCACACGGCTGAAAACCTGAAATAACTCTTTAGCAATGGTTTTAGCAGAGGTGTTTCTGAGAGGAATCGCTTCTGGGTAACGGGTGGCATAGTCCATTATTACCAAGATGTGCTGGTGCCCTCTAGTGGACTTCAGTAAGGGACCAACCAAATCCATGGCGATCCTCTCAAAAGGGACCTCAATAATGGGCAGGGGTACCAACGGAATGCGGAAATGTGGCATGGGTGCAGTAATCTGACACACTGGACAGGAAGAGCAGTACACTTCCACTTACTTAGTGATCATAAAACCTCTGGGTGATTCTCTCCCAGGTTTTTTCTGCTCCCAAATGTCCCCCAAGAATGTGCCCATGGGCCAGTTCCAACACCATCTTGCAGTACGGTTTAGGCACTACCAGTTGCTCAATGGTGTCCTCTATCCTCTGTGACACTCGATATAACAGGTCCCTTTCAATAATGAAGTAAGGGAGGGCAACCCTCTTGTCAGGGTTAACTAACTCCCCATCTATCTTCACTACATTCTCCCGGGCTCTTAGCAATGTGGGGTCCCTCAATTGCTCAGTGACAACATTTTCTCTGTGCACCTCGAGGTCATCAAACCCTATCGGCCGTTTTCTCTGAAGCTGTTTCATGATGGCCTCCATTTGCTGCTGGTGTCTCTGTTCCAAGCCTGCAATGCTCTCTTGGTGAGCTTGTTTTTGAGCTGCAAGGCTCCGCTGCAAACCTGCATTTGCCTGCTGTTGATTTGCATTTGCCTGCTGTTGATTTGCATTTGCTATAGCCAGCTTCTTCAGTATCTCCTCCATTTTGGGTTTACTTTAACTGCCCGCATTCTCCACCATGTGTAAGGGGTTAGCTCAGTAGCGGGGTGTGTGACCTCCTGAGTGGGTTCACTACATACTGAATTATACAGAGAGGCAGCCGTGGGTGGATGAAAAACAAGGGTTATGGTTTATTCTTCCATATTGCTGGAAACAAGTGCAAGCATCAAAACAGCATAAACAAAATAAAACATAAAATAAACCCTGGCCACTTGGGCTGTCTACCTTCGCAACACAGGAACCTACCTATGGAGTCTGGCACAGCCTACTGCTGGGCAGACACCGCTGGTCTTCCAGCAGAAAACAATAGTCTTTTTGATTTTCTTATCACACAGCAAAGATATCAACAACCACTTCACCTTCAGAAGTCTTCCTCAGCTCACTGCTCTCCTTAACTCAACAAGCCTCAGGATGCAGCATTGAGTAGTAATCCTCTGGACAATTTATAGAGGCGTTAATTTCCTCATTCTGAACAGCTGAAGCTATCCAACGTCCTTAAACCTTTCTGGCTACCTCTGCAGCCGACACCTGATAGTAATTGATGAATTTTCTAAACAAGGCAGAAATGTATCTCCCGTCTGTGACAACACCCCCAGATTTACCTGACTTCCTGTCACACTACTTCTTTGTTAACAATTCTACACTTAGAATTACCCAGTCTACACAGATACTTCCAATTGCCTGGTGTGACCATCCCCCTATTTTACTAACATTAGCCTTAGATACCCCTAACTATAGACCTTGCCACTGCCAGCTGAATAACTTTCTCCTTCAACACCCCCCCCAGAACAGAACTGGAGTCCACCTTAAAATGTTATATTGCTGAAAACAACACCTCCGACATATCTCTTCCTACTCTCTGGGAAGCCCATAGAATTGTCCTTTGGGGTTGGTGCTTGCACTTTTCTCAGCTATGAAAAAGGATGCTCAGGCTACTAAATTGCAAACTGAAAAATAACTTTGGGCCCTTGAGCACCAGTTGCAAATTTCCCAATCCTGATCCTTGCTCAAAGAGATTACCCATTTATGCAAGACTCCTAAAGACCTGGCACTAGGTCAAGTAGAAAGACCCTGGTCAGGCTGAAACAGCTATATTACAACACGGGTAAAAAGGCCCACTCTTTACTAGCTAAAAAAAATGCATGACCTTATCCATATGACAACTGATTTATACAATAACCCCCCAATCCCTCATAACCCTCCTTCTCACAACTTAATGGCTTGTATGCATCTTGAGCAGAGCAGGTTCTCCTAACTCCTGCCTTCCAACCTCTCTTTCCTTAACACACCCATTACTGAGGAAGAAATTGAGATGACGTTTAAAACATTGCCATCCCATAAAGCCCCTGGTCCAGACAGCTTACTATATGAGTATTACAAGTCATTTCTTCCCCTGTTGTTTCTTCACATGTGTAGACTTTTTAATGCTTTTTTTCAAGACACCCCCATTCCACCAGACATGCAGAGATCCTTTCCCACCCTGATCCCCAAACCAGGACCTCTCCTTGTGTGCCAGCTATAGGCCTATAGCCCTTTTTAATTCAGATTTAATTTTTTTAACTAAACTTATTTGGTCTGCCTGAACACTGTTCTCCCTTCCCTGATCCATAAAGACCAGGTAGGCTATGTTCCCCTCTGTCAGGCTGGGGACAATACCAGAAAGGTCATAGACTTGATTGATGTGGCGAACAGGAAAGGCTCAGTGTCCCTAGTACTCAGCATGGAGATGGAAAAGGATTTTGACTGCCTTGGCTGGCCTTTCCTGTTTGCCACAAGGCACCATATTGGATTTAGAGGGCCCTTTTTCTGTGCAATCCAACACCTTTATACCAATCCGTCGTCCCAAGTGAAAACCCCTTTTGTCCTTCTTTTCAGTAACTAACCCTGACCCAGCCCATGATTTCTCTATCGAATTTGCATGTTGAATTAGAACATTACGGAGCCCTTTCGGGATATAAAATGTTTTTAAGGCCCCTTTCACACTTGTGCTACTCCAAATTTGTGCAATTTTGCCAGGATTTTGCAGGTGAGATTGTGACAAGACTGTGGATCTGACTTTGCCCCACGACTCGATGTACAACTTCATTGGCATGGGTTCCCCCTTCATTGGCATACCGGGCCCTTCTGGTATGGATTTTAAGGGGAACCCCAAAAATAAATGGCATGGGATCCCCCCCAAAATCCTTATCCAAGCACCAGCCTGGCCAGTCAGGAAAGGGGGGCTTATCGGAATCTGGGAGCCCCTTTAATAAGGGGGGCCCCTGATCCTGCCCCCCACCCTATGTGAATGATTAGGTGGTACATCGTACCCCTACCCATCCACCGAGGTGGAAAAACAGCTGGCAGAAGATAGCGGAGGAGCCCGGCAGAAGGCAGAAGGCACCGGAGAGTGGGAGAAGAACCGGAGAGCGCGGGGAAGACGCCGAAAAGTGGGAGAAGAGGCCGGAGAAGTCGGAAGAGACCCCCAAAGTCGGAAGAAGACCTGCAGAGCTACCTAATATATTACTTTAAAAACCTGTCTAGTGTGTTTTTTTATTGACACTTTTTTGCCCCAGGTGAATGGGTAGGGGTACAAAATCGTGAAGTCCTTAAGTTATCCAATTGTACAGTTTCTGGGGTGTCCTATGCTCCCTATCCCAGTTCACGGTTCTAAAAAAAAAAAGAAACCCCTAGACTGTTCTTTGGAGCTAGTGGAAGAATGCAGGAAAGGCTATGGGCCGGATTCACAAAGACTTACGCCGACGTATCTACTGATACGCCGTCGTAAGTCCAAATGTGCGCCGTCGTATCTATGCGCTGATTCTGTAAATCAGATACGCCTGAATTGTGGCAAGATACGACTGACGTAAGTGTCCTACGCCGTCGTATCTTGGGTGCATATTTACGCTGGCCGTTGATTTACGTGTCAAATATGTAAATGACCTAGAAACGCCGATTCACGAACGTACTTGCGCCCGTCGCAGTAAGCTACACCGTTTACGTAAGGCGTACGTCCGGCGTAAAGATAAAACACCTCTATAGGTGGCGCAACCCATGCAAGGTATGGACGACGGAACAGCCGTCGTATTTTACGTCGTTTACGTAAGTCGTACGTGAATGAGGCTGGGCGTAAGTTACGTTCACGTCGTACGCATTGAGCCGTCGTAGGTAGTATATGCGACGTGATTCTGAGCATGCGCGCATGCGCCGTTCGTACGGCCATGCATTTACATGGGGTCACGACTCATTTTAACACAACACGCCCACTACCTGCCTACTTTGAATTAGGCAGGCTTACGCCGGCCTATTTACGTTGCGCTGGCGTAAATATGGGAGCAAGTGCTTTGTGAATACTGGCCTCCCCTCTCTATTTTACGTCGGCGTAGCGCAAATGAGCTGCGCTACACCTGCTCAAATGTACGCCGCTCTACCTGAATCTGGCCCTATGTGCCTGCCTGGCTGTGTGTGCTCTGATTGTGAAAATAGGAGTTTCCAGTGCTTCCACACTGCTTTCCTTCACTTTTGCACATTTGAATGCTTGGAGAGCTAATTACATTTATTTTATTGCATTTTTTAATTGATACTCACAATTCTTAGTGACTTATCAGAACAGAAAGCACAAATCTAAAACATTGTTGCATGTTTATTGCACATGGCAAACTAGGGCTACACCCTACAATCTGTGCACTTATGTGAATCAGTATTTCAAGTGTACCATAGTTTTTAGTTATCTTTTTTTTTTAAGACAGCTGCTTTGAAATTTTTAGCTGATATTCTTGTTGTTATTGTATCCCTGAAATTGGCGGGGCTAGTGTTTTGAAGATGGTTCCCAAATGGTTACGAATACCCTCTGCCCTAATCTCAGTTTGGAGTAAGAATTTCATAATACTTGCAGGTGATGAGCAAGGTGGATTAGGATTTAGGTGATTACAATGTGTTAGAAATATGTGTTAGAAATAGTGTGTTGCTTTTATTTTAATATCCTAAAGGCCAAATAAAAGTCTAAAAAAAAAGAAATGTTACAATCACTCAGTGATTATACACTCATTGGCCAATCAGGGGAAAGGAAACAGGCACTTTTAAATTAGGATGTGAACTAGGCAGACAGGACCATTGACCCAATAGTGGTTTCTGTGGTGGTAATCAGGCTTAGTTTACTCTAAATTTTGCAATACAACAGTAGTAAAAAGTTTTAATTTCCCTGCACATCTAGCCAAAAAATGCTGATTGCATTGTTCCTATGTTTTACTACTGTATAGGAAAAAAAATAATCTAAGGCACAATGTGCAATTTTCTAACCACGCAACAAAAAAGACTCTTCAGCAAAGCAGGCACTTCAACATTAAATCTAGCAATAATTATTATTAAGTTAAATGAGCTCCTGGTTTAAAGAGTGTCTTGGTGTAAATTACATATAACTATGTGGTAAGTGAACTACATTAATAAAATATTCGGTCAAAATTTGCATTTGAAAATCATGGCAGTTCGGGAAAATGAAATGAACACATTATGTTAAATAACAAGGGCAATGATTCCAAATGTTCCACTTAACGCAGAGATGTTTGCATGACAAAAACATGTTAATGTTCTTATCATTGCTAAGTTTTACTCAACAGATATTATATACAGCTGTTCATGTCTTACATTCTGACAGAGATTTTTGATTCTCTAATATACATAAAATATTTTAAATTGGATTACACCATAACTTTGTTTAGCTACCGAGTCATTATATTTCAGGTTTTCTCTTGTACCTCTTATCTTCATGTATTAAAGGAAAAAAATAATGGAATATCGTTAGAAAACAAAAGACAGCTGCCAACGTTACAGCTGACACCATCTGATGGGCTAGCACTTTTTTTTTATATATCGGGAACGTGATTGACTGGTAGCACTGATCAAATATTCACTAAAATAAGTAATTATAAGAGTCATCTTCCGATTTGAGTTAGAAACTCAATGAATAGTTTATATTCATTGGAATTTAATGGAGAGCTACTCAAAGATAATAGATGAGCCCACTGAGGATAAAATAGTGAGCTATGATGAATTAAAACAAAATTAATATGTATGAAAAAGTTTCCAGCATATTTTAGTAAGTACTCTTTTTGTTGAATATGTTGAATATAGTCATTGTGCTAAGACAAATCAAGGGTAATTTAAAGAACATTCTGTTACATTAATTTATATTGCTGTTATTATTATATCTTAATATTGTTATTATGCAATGCCTTTTATTTCTTAAATTCTCATCAGGAAGAGTATCACCAGGAAATTAATATCCATGATGGCACTACATCTCACTGGAGTGTAAGAGAACAAATGTGTCAGCCTTACAGGGTGATAAGTCACAATGCCATTTTTTTCCAAGTAGGTAATCCTTCTCCAATGAAAAACTTCCAAGAGGATAGATATTTAACTAGAGGAGCAGTGTTCTCACATGCCGCATACTATCCTCATCTATCTGCCAAGGACACGATGACCAACTTACCAAGCATGGACTGCTGGTAAAGGATAAAAAAATAAGCAACTGTTTGAAAACCCATATGAAATGTTCCGTCAGTAACCATGCTGCCAGAGACATGCTGAGTTCTGAAAACCCATAGTTAGGGATATGTTGAGGACAAGGGACATTTTTTCAGGAACATGCTCACCACAATAAACTGTCTGCCGTAGGCATGCTAAAACAGTGGGGTTGATTTATTAATACTGGAGTGCAAAATCTGGTGCAGCTGTGCATGGTAGCCAATAGGGATGAGCCAAACACCCCCCGGTTCGGTTCGCACAGGCAAAAAAAAATTCGAACACGCAAACACCATTAAAGTCTATGGGATACGAACATGAAAAATCAAAAGTGCTCATTTTAAAGGTTAAGATGCAAGTTATTGTCATAAAAAATGTTTGGGGACCTGGGTCCTGCTCCAGGGGACATGTATCAATGCAAAAAAAAAGTTTTAAAAATGGCTGTTTTTTTGGGAGCAGTGATTTTAATAATGCTTAAAGTGAAACAATAAAAGTGAAATATTGCTTTAAATTTCATACCTGGGGGCTGTGTATAGTATGCCTGTAAAGTAGTGCATGTTTCCCTTGTTTAGAACTGCCCCTGCACAAAATGTAATTTCTAAAGGAAAAAAAGTCATTTAAAACTACTTGCGGCTATTCATGAATTGTCGGGTCCCGGCAACACAGATCAAAGTCATTGAAAAAAACGGCAGGGGTTCCCTCCCAGTCCATTACCAGGTCCTTGGGTCTGGTATGAATATTAAGGGGAACCCCAAACCAAAAAAAAGCGTGGGGGTCCCCCCCAAATTCCATATCAGGCCCTTCAGGTCTGGTATGGATATTAAGGGGAACCGCACGCCATTTTTCTTTTAAATGGCATGGGGTTCCCCCCAAAAATCCATACCAGACCCTTCAAGTCTGGTATGGATTTCAAGGGGAACCCGCACCAAAATAAAAAGAAAAAATGGTGTGGGGTCCTCCACAAAAATCCATACCAGACCCTTATCCGAGTACGCAACCTGGCAGGCTGCAGGAAAAGAGGGGGATGAGAGATCTCCCCCCCTCCTGAACCATACCAGGCCACATTACACTAACATGTCTGGAGTTAACATGCTCTCCCAGTGCCTATGTGGGTTTCCTCTGGCTTCTCTGATTATCTTCCAAACTCCAAAGACATGCTGGAAGGTTAATTGGCTCCTGTCCAAAATTGACCTGGTATGCATATGTATGAATGTGAGTTACAGAATTGAGATTATAAGCACATTGAGGGCAAGGACTGATGTGAATGTACAGTATACTGTATCTCACAAAAGTGAGTACACCCCTCACATTTTTGTAAATATTTTATTACATCTTTTCATCATCCATGACCCTACAAGATAAGGCAAACAAAACAGCACAGGGAATATAACTATAGTAATACATAATTGAAGTAACATAAATATTTGGAAGTGTACAATGCTCTTAAGGATTCTTGCTATATACTCTATGTGTAAATATATATAGAGTATAGAGTGCACCCGGAAAGTATTTGCTGAGCTTCTCATTTTCCACAGATTGGTATGTTACAGCCTTATTCTAAAATGTATTAAATGTATAATTTTCTTCAAAATTCTACAAACAATACCCCCATATAAACAATGTGAAAGAAGTTTGTTTGAAATCTTTGCAAATTTATTAAAAATAAAAAACGAAAAAACAAAATCACATGTACATAAGTATTCACAGCCTTTTCTCAATACTTTGTTAAAGCACCTTTGGCACCAATTACAGCCTCACGTCTTTTTGAGTATAATGCTACAAGCTTGGCACACCTATTTTTTTGGCAGTTTCTCCCATTCTTATTTCTAGGACCTCTCAAGCTCCATCAGGTCGGATGGTGAATGTCGGTGCACAGCCATTTTCAGATCTCTACAGAGATGTTCAATCAGGTTCAAGTCTGGGCTCTGGCTGGGCCACTCAAGGACATTCACAGAGTTGTCCTGTAGCCACTCCTATGTTATCATGGCTGTGTGCTTAGGGTCCTTGCTCTGTTGGAAGATGAACCTTCACCCACTCTGAGGTCCAGAGCGCTCTGGAGCAGGTTTTCATCAAGAATGTCTCTGTACATTGCTGTATTCATCTTTCCCTTGATTCTGACTAGTCTCCCAGTTCTTGCCACTGAAAAACATCCCCGCAGCATGATGCTGTCACCACCATGTTTCACTGCAGGGATGTTATTTGCCAGGGGATGAGTGGTGCCTGGTTTCCTTCAAACATGATGCTTGCCATTCAGGCCAAAGAGTTCAATCTTTGTTTCATCAGACTAGAGAATTTTGTTTCTCATGGTCTGAGAGTCCTTCAGGTGCCTGATAGCAAACTCCAGGTGAGCTGTAATGTGCCTTTTAATGAGTGGATTTGGTCTGGCCACTCTGCCATACAGGCCTGATTGGTGGAGTGCTGCAGAGATGGTTGTTCGTCTGGAAGGTTCTCCTCTCTCCACAGAGAAATTCTGGAGATCTATCAGTGTGACCATAGGGTTCTTGGTCACCTTCCTGACTAGGGCCCTTCTCTTCTGATCACTTAGTTTGGCAAGGCGGCCCACTCCAGGAAGAGTCCTGGTGGTTCCAAACTTCTTCCATTTACAGATGATGGAGGGCACTGTGCTCATTGGGACCTTTAATGCTGCAGACATTTTTCTGTACCCTTCCCCAGATCTGTGCCTCAATACCATCCTGTCTTGGAGGTCTACAGACAATTACTTGAACTTCATGGCTTGGTTTGTGCTCTCAAATGCATTGTTAACTGAGGGACCTTATATAAACAGGTGGGTGCCTTTCCAAATCATGTCCAATCAACTGAATTTTCCACAGGTGGACTCCAATCAAGTTGTAGAAACATCTCAAGGATGATTAGTGGAAACAGGATGCACCTGAGCTAAATTTTGAGTGTCATAGCAAAGGCTGTGAATACTTATGTACATGTGATCATTTATTAAGTACCTGTAATATGAACCGGTAAAAAAATGATCCACCTCTGTCACTGTGGTACTGCTGGGATACTGATCTCTCAAAACCAAGATGGACACGGAGATGTGCGTCTAAACCCTGCATTTGATTTCCCAGTGCTTTTCAGCATGTTCACTTTGTAATGTAAATCTTCACTTAGCTTTGTGAGTGAGGTGAGGCTGGGCTGACTTCAATCAACCAATTCTGTGCGTGTAAAAAAAAATCAAGTTTTTGTTTTTAATTTTCATTGCACATGATTGGATATTCTTTGCAAACTAAATTTTCACATAGCTTCAGCCTATTCAGTAAACTAAGTGAAAATTCACTTTGCAGAGTGAACATTCTCTGTTACTGTTAGGAATCATGAAACAGACGGAGACAGAAAATGCAGCAAAATTAACACCTTTTAATAAAATGGTTTAACTGATAAACATAGTCAAAACATAGCCAGGGTTCAGTAGCCAAATCAGGTCATTAGAACAAGCCAGGAAATCAGGGAGCCAGAGATCAGCGTAGTCAGAGGCAGCAGGCAGGATCAGGAACCAGAAGGGACAACAGCAAGGCAAGTCTTCAACAGGAACACAGCAGAGAGTCTCTAGATATACTGTAAAACATCCACAGAAGACAATATAATAAATGCAGGATGAAAGAAGATCTTTTTAAGCTTGAAAAATAAGACAAAAGTGTATTTTTTTTACAGTCACTAGTCTGGCCACTAGTGGTTTCTGGTGATCACTCTTGGTTGCTTGCCCCTTTGAAGACAATTGGCTGTCTCTCCCTACTGCTGAGTGAATAGGAAAAAGGTACAGCGCAATAAAATAAATAAAAATAAATAAATAAATGTGAATTGAAAACCTGCACAGGAAGCGCAGGTTTAAGTGAGGGGTAATAAGATAATTGAATGAACAATGAAAACCAATCAATTAAATGTGATCAATGATAAAGAAATAATATATGAAAATTAGACCAATAAATTTTGACATGTCATTGGAAATTCTTAGAAGAGTGCCAAAGTGAATTCCACAAACCAATGTGCAATAAAAGAAATTTAAAAAAACAAGAATCAAAAAAGAACTATAGTGTTAAAAAGTCTTTTGTGATGCTAAAAGAAAAAATTCCACAAGTGATAATCCAATGAAGCGCTGTTTCTATAATATTCTAGACGTGACACCAGACATATCCTGAACAGACTCTCCACCAGAAAACGGACACCCAGGTGTTGAGGTAATGTAGTCTGCTTACCACACTATATGACCGCTACAGCGATCGGGATAAGCTCAGGTAAAAAGGTCTCCCACTGAGACTAGATGGTAGGGAATCCTGAATGGGTCCTGTACTGTTGCCTCAAGAATCCAGCTCAAAGGGAAAAGATACAAGAAACATCCCCCATAGCGTAATAAAGTTTCAACTGGCAATATTTATTATAGCTGTAAAACTGTATACACTCACATTTTAGGTTAAAATGACATGCGCATAGGAACCAGAGCGACTGGCTGTAACATCAAATCTCGGCGTCTCCTCCACACGTTCTCCGGCTGTCTCTGCTCGTGTAGTTGGACGTGATGATGTCAGAACGCTAGCCACGCCGCGTGGCTAGCGTTCTGACATCATCACGTCCAACTACACGAGCAGAGACAGCGGGAGAACGTGTGGAGGAGACGCCGAGATTTGATGTTACAGCCAGTCGCTCTGGTTCCTATGCGCATGTCATTTTAACCTAAAATGTGAGTGTATACAGTTTTACAGCTATAATAAATATTGCCAGTTGAAACTTTATTACGCTATGGGGGATGTTTCTTGTATCTTTTCCCTTTGAGCTGGATTCTTGAGGCAACAGTACAGGACCCATTCAGGATTCCCTACCATCTAGTCTCAGTGGGAGACCTTTTTACCTGAGCTTATCCCGATCGCTGTAGCGGTCATATAGTGTGGTAAGCAGACTACATTACCTCAACACCTGGGTGTCCGTTTTCTGGTGGAGAGTCTGTTCAGGATATGTCTGGTGTCACGTCTAGAATATTATAGAAACAGCGCTTCATTGGATTATCACTTGTGGAATTTTTTCTTTTAGCATCACAAAAGACTTTTTAACACTATAGTTCTTTTTTGATTCTTGTTTTTTTAAATTTCTTTTATTGCACATTGGTTTGTGGAATTCACTTTGGCACTCTTCTAAGAATTTCCAATGACATGTCAAAATTTATTGGTCTAATTTTCATATATTATTTCTTTATCATTGATCACATTTAATTGATTGGTTTTCATTGTTCATTCAATTATCTTATTACCCCTCACTTAAACCTGCGCTTCCTGTGCAGGTTTTCAATTCACATTTATTTATTTATTTTTATTTATTTTATTGCGCTGTACCTTTTTCCTATTCACTCATCTTTAAAATGTTGTATCTACAATTTTTTGGTACTTGGCAGCACTGTTTTTTATTATTTTATTTTTTGGTTTATTCTGCGCAGTGTTTTTTTCTCTACTAGAAAAAGTTTTTCCATCTCCCTACTGCTGACCTACCTTTTTTCTTTCTGCAAATTTACCCTTTATCTTGGGATAATCTTTCACCTTACAGTATAGGTGGCATGTTTACTTGTGATATACAAACAAGAAGGAAATGCGCCAAACTAAGTGCAGTAAGTGAGGATTTAATTAAAAGTAATGTTGTAACAGTGTAATGCCTCTGTCATTATCTGTAATGATTCTCGCTTTCCCCTTCATGTTTTTACTGATTTCAACTCAGTTTCTTGCAATCAGGCTCCGTTTGGCCAATGCGCCGCATCACTTCCGGTGCGCGGTCGCATGCGTTCCACTCTGGAACGCGGAAGTGCGCCTCAGCGTTCCCTGGCTTCCTCACACGCTTGCTTGCTATTTAAACCCTCAGAGATGGCGGCTAGGTGTTCCACAATTCTCGTAGGACGCCTGCCGCCTCCTGAGTGTCTGAACCCTTCATCACCAGCCGGATTACTAGATCCGGAACACGGAACCCGATACCTACCTTTTGGAGACCCTGAAGAGAATACTCAAGCCCTGAGCAGTACAGCTGAACAAGCATAAGCTACCTTCACTACCTCCTCCTCTAAGACAATCTCCAGATACAGTTTACAGTGACTTGGCTTGTCACTAGGAACTATCATCTACAACTAAGGGGACAAGCAACTAACCGGAAGTATAATGGTTTACCAGTAATAATATAGAGCAAGCCTGTGACACCTACGGACTGACCATATATTAATGCCAAGTACAAACTGTCATAAGTAACTTCACTTGCATCTGCTGTTTGATCTCAGGAAGATAGTTATCCTATGCTATACCATTGTAATCCATACATACCTGTTACCTTAACACAAATGCCTATGAAGGAATAGGTATTAACAGTATCATATTTTGGTGTTTAAATAAGAGGTTGTGATGATCTGATCCCTGAACGTTCTAGCTATTATAGAGAGTGAATAAGGGTATCATACCTGAGAAGCCTCTGCAGCTGCGATCCATACTATTTACATAACCCTAGACTGCAGGGTCTTTACAAACAGTAAACTGGTTATTCACATCGATGGATCTGATGAACCAGCGGATGCTGAGAAACGCGTCATCCTATTGGCTGGTCTGAGTCCCCACGTCACTTCCGGTCGTACGACGGTACGTTGCGTTCCACGCTGGAACGCACGCCGCTTTCAAGCAGCTTCCACGGTTCCTGGATCTCCTGTGGTTCCCCAAAGGCTCCCAAGTGTTTGGATTCCCATCTCCTACGGTCCCATGGTACGAGACAAGCCAGTTGAACCCCTGCAGCTGCAGATGACACGCTGTGACACCGGACCAGCCATTTGCCCTACCCTGCCTGTATTATCTCTTCTTTTGTGAGTAACCAATTTACTGTTACAACATTACTTTTAATTAAATCCTCACTTACTGCACTTAGTTTGGCGCATTTCCTTCTTGTTTGTATATATCTTTCAGAGTTCACTTCTGCTTCAGGATTTTGCTGCCACTAGTGTTATTGGACTTTTATTGGACTTTTATCAGACTTTTATTTGACTATTATTAGATGACCATTCATTCATTTTAATATTCCCTTTCCGTGTGTTTTTTCCTGTTACTGACATGGACCTTATGATATGTTAAATTTCATTGATTGCTGATTGTGCTCTTTAAATCAAGCGCCATCTATCCATATTTATTACCTGTTTACTTGTGGCACATCGTTTTTTATGTTTTAATTTTTTATTTTGTTGTACTTTGTTTTACTTGAACTTAAATGTATTTTATGGCAAACATTGTATAATATATATGCCAAAATATACATTTTTGCATATATATTATACCATTCAAGTAGCAGCTTTAGGAGCATATATACACTGTGTATATATATATTTGTATTAATATTTTTTCCTGTGCTCAGTGGTGGTTTGAGAAGGTAAATGGGCGTGTACTATCTATACCGGGCGTCACTAAATGGCGGACCGCGGTCCGGTTCCGGCCCCAGTGGCCATTCTATCCGGACCGCAGCCTCGCCTGTGTGTCTCTGTGGCCGGCTCGCCCGCCTGCCGATGCCGCTATTTACACAGCATGGCAGGCGCAGCAGGTCTGTGCCGTCTCTGCACTCCCCCCTCCCCACACTGCCTGTCTACCTTATTCACACAAACTTGAATCACGACCGCGCTGGACAATGGGCGGGACTTTTTAAGTTAAAAAGTGGGTGATTGGTTGCTAGGCAGCGGGTCGGTCCCAGCAACAAATCACTCGCTTTTAATGGGAAAGGTCCCGCCCATTGTCCAGAGCGGCCACGCTCCATGTCCTGTGTGAATAAGGTAGGTTTTCTGTGGGGAGGGGGAGTGTTGTGCTGTGCAGGACAAAACAGGGGTTTGCTATTGAAAGGATTGTGATGGGGGGGAGTCAGTCTGCGATGGGGGGGGAGGGTCTGTTATTGTAGGGAGGGGGTTGTTCAGTCTGTGATGGGGGGGTCCGTCTGATTGGTGGGTCAGTCTGTGATAGGGGGTCTGATTTGGGGGGGTCAGTCTGTGATAGGGAGATCTCTGATTGTGGGGGGTTCAGTCTAAGATGGGGTGTTCTGTGATTGGGGGGGGGGTTCAGTTTCTAATTGGGGGGGGTTTAAGTCTGATTTGGGGGGTCAGTCTGTGATAGGAGGTCTGTGATTTGGGGGGTCAGTCTGATTGGTGGGTCAGTCTGTGATGGGGGGGATCTGTGATTGTGGGGGGGGGGGGTTCAGTCTGTGATGGGGTGGTCTGTAATTGGGGAGGTCTGTGATTGTGGGGGGGGGGTTCAGTCTGTGATTGTGGGGGGGATCAGTCTATGATAGTGGGGTCTGTGATTGGGGGGGTTCAGTCTGTGATTGGGTGGTCTGTGAATTTGGGGGGTCAGTCTGTGATTGGTGGGTCAGTCTGTTATAGGGGGTCTGATTTGGGGGGTCAGTCTGTGATGGGGGGATCTGTGTTTGTGGGGGGTTCAGTCTGTGATGGGGTGTTCTGTGATCGGGGGGGTTCAGTTTGTAATTGGGGGGATCAGTCTGATGTGGGGTCTGATTTGGGGGGGGTTTGTGATTGTGGGGGGGTTCAGTCTGTGATGGGGTGGTCTGTGATTGTGGGGGGTCCATCTGTGATTGGGGGATCAGTCTGTAATAGGGGGTCTGTGATTTGGGGATCTGATTTGGGGGGGTCAGCCTGTGATAGGGGGATCTGTGATTGCGGGGGTTCACTCTGTGATTGGGGGGTCCATCTGTGATTGTGGGAAATCAGTCTGTGCTGGGGGTGTCCATCTGTGATTGGGGGGGATCGGTATGTGATGGGGGTCTGTGATTTGGGGGGTCAGTCTGGGATGGGGGATCTGTGATTTGGGGGGGGTCAGTCTGTAATGGGGGGTTTGTGATGAGGCAGGGGGATGTGATGTAAGGGGGGGGGGCTGAGGACACTGATGTAAAAGGGGTTCTATGATTTCTGCACTGGCAAAACACAGGTCTCTGTTTTCTATGTGTCGTGTTCACATTGAAACAGCGCCCCTGCGTGCTGAGCAGTGTGGTGCAAAATGCATTCTGTTTCTATGCACCGCAACTGATCTGTGCTGCCTAAAAATGAAAGAAATGTATTTTGAGATTTTTATGTCGATTTCGATGGTGTGTGGGTCTTAAAGGTGTGTGCATGTGTGTGGTGGGGGGGGGGGGCGCTGTGAAGTGGAGGATATCATGTGGCGTCATAGCACCAATATGACATTCGGACCTCCGCTGGAAGAATTTTTTTCCGACCGGACCCCCGTGAATTTTAATTCACTACCCCTGATCTATACTATCTTTAACCAAAGTTTCACAAACATTGTATAATCATCATTGGAGGTGGTGGTAGGAGGTATTTGTGTAGTTTTAAGCTTGCTTTGGGATTAAGTCTTCATAGAAAACATTGCCCTTTATAGACTACACTTTTAAATGTTATCTCTGTTGCCAGTCGAGTGCACCTATTTACAGATTATGTATATATATATATACCCCTTTCCAACAATAAACAAAGCATTACATAACAATCATTAATTTTCATACATGGAAATAACCCTCCATAATTCATTGTTGAACCAGTCTAAAAATTCACGTAAGGCATTCAGTCACACTAGCTATGACCCTTGAGAAACATATGATAGAAAGTTGCTTGTTAGCAGAAATAATGTTCACATAGATATAGTTGTTAAACCTGTAAAACTATTTTAAAGACACCAGACATGGGACTAACAATACATTTATGGTATCCATGGACACAACTTTCTAAAGATAGTGCCAGGGTGATTTCTCTACAATAAGCTCTTGCAAATGCATCTTGAGTAAGAATATATTTCAGTTTCCAAACATGAGCATTACCTTTTACAAAGTTTTTACAAAGTTAACAAACTTCAGTTTAGGAACAAGTTAACTTTTAAATAATGTCACGTCATATGTTTTGTTAATAAATATACTATCTGATAGAAAGATCTGGGCATTGTTAAACAATTGTAAACCAAAACTCTTTTTTCTGCACTGTGTATGCTGTTCTTACTAGAATGCTTTTGTGATATCTCTACAAAATCGTATCTGAAGTAATTTCCCACATAGTGGCCCCATGACTATACTTCTTTCCTGAAGTATTGAAGTGTATATGGAATTGTTAAGGGGCATAGACTAGTATGTAGATCCAAAGAGATACATTTTAAAGATAAACATTTTATTTTAACATTGGTACGTGTAATACAGTCCTTATGGATACAGCTAAAATTGATGTGGTTCCCAACATGTTTCACCCTAAACCTGGGGTTCCTCAGGGTATGCTGTCCACTTGAAAACAAAAGCCTTCTAATAAAAAGAGATATATACACTAGTATCAATATAAAGCATTTTAACAAAGCAAAAAACAACAAAATCAATAAAGCATACAGATAATTAGATAAATAAACATACAGTACATGTGCATATTCAGCTCTGAGATGTCTCTACTCACCCCAGGATCTGAAATAGATATAGCAAACAGCAATTAATGGAGATTTGGGGATTCAATAAATGCCACAGTAAGCCAAGGACTGCAGGTGACTAGAGGAGGCATTTAACCACTTCAGCCCTGGAAGGATTTATCAGGCCATTTTTTTGTGATACGGCACTGTGTCGCTATAACTGACCATTTCACGGTCGCACAACATTGGCCCAGATTCAAGTAGAATCGCGCAATATTTGCGTGGGCAAAGAGCAAATTTTTTTCTCTGCGCCCACGCAAATATTGCGCTTTGCCCGCGATTCACGGAGCAGTTGCTCCGTAAATTGCGCGGGCAATATGCTAAGCAGCCGGGCGCAAGGCTGCCTAATGTAAATGATCCCGCCGGGGGCGGGAATCATTTAAATTAGGCGCGCTCCCGCGCCGAGCGAACAGCGCATGCTCCGTCGGGAAACTTTCCCGACGTGCATTGCGGCAAATGACGTTGCAAGGACGTCATTTGCTTGTAAGTGAACGTGAATGGCGTCCAGCGCCATTCACGGTTCACTTACGTAAACGACGTGAAATTTGAACGTCGCGAGCGGGAGGCGCAGCTATACTTTAGCATTGGCTGCGCCTGCTATTAGCAGGAGCAACCTTATGCTAAAGGCGCCGTACGGAAACTCCGTACCTTGCGTACGCAGGGCCCGCGCAACTTTTGTGAATCGGTGGTAGTATGCAATTTGCATACTACACGCCGATCACAAAGGCCGCGCCCCCTAGCGGCCAACGCAAGAATGCAGCCTGGGATGTGAAGGCATAAGGAGGCTTATGTTTGTAACATCCTAGGCTGCATTCGGTGTAACGAGGTTCCTGAATCAGGAGCACTGTGGTTGCGCGGGCGCAAGTGCTTCTTGAATCTGGGCCATTGTATCCAAACAAAATTTATGTTTTTTTCCCACAAATAGGGTTTCTTTTGGGGGTCTTTGATCATGTCTGCATTTTTTCTTTTTTTCGCTATAAACAAAAGAAGACCATGGTGGTGGTTAATGAATAAAATGGGGTGATTGGAAAGGGAAGGTAAGGGAAAGGAAAAAGTGGGAGGTGGGGGAGAAGGGAAAGATTGGGATGGGGGGTACGGGGAACAATGAGGCGTAGAAGGAAGCAAATACAGTATATCCAGAAAGTTTTCCAAAAAAGGTTTACAGCTAAAAGTTACATTTAGGCCAGGAAAAGTAGTGGCTTTAAGAGAATAAATCCAACGGGATTCCAATTTTAAAAGTCTTTGATCGTTACTCCCTCCCCTAATATCAGGAGAAATATGTTCCAATGCCATACATTTTATCATCTCACGGAGAGATAGACCGGAAAGATGCTTATGTAAACAAGCATCTACCCGCTCTGCCTAGTGGCAATGACAGTAATCGGAAGCGGTGATCACTGTCTTGTCACACACAGCCCATCCCCCCTACAGTTAGAAGCACGTATCAGGGCACACTTAAAGGGGTTGTAAAGGTTCATTTTTTATTTTCTAAATAGGTTACTTTAAGCAAGTGCATTGTTGGTTCACTTACCTTTTCCTTCAATTTCTCTTCTAAATGTTTTTTTCTTTGTTTTCTTTGTCTGAATTTCTCACTTCCTGTTTCTCCTCAGTAAGGTGTTCAGTAAGCTGTTCTGACTGACTTTCCACCGCTCGGATGATGGTGGAAAGTTTCCTGAGGAGAATCAGGAAGTGAGAAATTCAAACAAATAAAAAAAACTTTTAGAAGTGAAATGGAAGGAATAGGTAAGTGAACCAACAATGCACTAGCTTAAAGGAACCTATTTATAAAATAAAAGACAAACCTTTACAACCCCTTTAATCCCTACAGCTCCACCTACTGGTTAACCCCTTCACTGCCAGTGTCATTTTCACAGTAATCAGTGCATTTTTAAGCACTGATCTCTGTAAAAATTACAATGGTCCAAAAAATGTATCAAAAGTGTCCGATGTGTCCGCCATAATGTCGCAGTCACAATAAAAATCGCTGATCACCGCCATTACTAGTAAAAAAAAATATTATTAAAAATGCCATAAAATTATCCCCTATTTTGTAGACGCTATAACTTTTGTGCAAACCGATCAATAAACGGTTATTCCGATTTTTTTACCAAAAATATGTATCGGTCTAAACTGAGGAATTTATATATATACATATATATATTTTGGGGGGGGGATATTTATTATAGCAAAAAGTTAAAAATATTGAATTCTTTTCAACATTTGTCGCTCTATTTTTGTTTATAGCACAAAAAATAAAAAACGTCAATTTTGTTTGGGAGCTACATCGCACGACCGCGCAATTGTCAGTTAAAACTACGCAGTGCCGAATCGCAAAAAGTGGCCTGGCCTATGACCAGCAAAATGGCCTGGGGCTGAAGTGGTTAAGGGACCAGAATATATACAGTATATAGTATATATATATATCTTTTTTTGAGGGGGGGGATTAACAAACGCTTTAACATTTTTATTGCAGTGTACAGATGTTTAAGGTATAGAAGATTATTTGGGAAGTTTATGCAAACAACTAATGTTTATATCAATGTATATTGCAAAATATATTACATAGGTCAAGCCAAAATATTAACAAAATTATACTGATGTGACATTGATTGAAGTAGCAGGCAAGGTCCCTCCACCCCATCATTACCACCCTAATACATTTTTTAAATGAAATGTTTTTCTTTGTTACATACCTTATTTTAACCACTTGCCGACCGCCGTCAGTACATATACATCGGCAGAATGGCACGGCTGCACAAAGCAACGTACAAAGCATTTTGCTGTTCTGCCTTGTTACAGGACACTAATCTACTGCTCCCTGTCATCGGGAGCAGTGATCAGTGTCATGTCACTGGTAGCCCAGCCCCCACACAGTTAGAATCACTCCCTAGGACACACTTAACCCCTTCCTCGCCCCCTTGTGGTTAACCCCTTCCCTGCCCATGTCATTTACACAATAATCAGTGCATTTTTATAGCACTGAGCTCTGTATAAATGACAATGGTCCCAAAATAGCGTCAAAAGTGTCTGATGTGTCCGCATTAATGTCGTAATCGTGATACACATCCCATATCCCATTACTATTAAAAAAATAATAATAAAAATTCCAAAAAATTATCCCCTATTTTGTAGATGCTATAACTTTTGTGCAAACCAATCAATATACGGTTATTGCGATTTTTTTACCAAAAATATGTAGAAGAATACATATCGGCCTAAACTGAGAAAAAAATATTTTTATATTTATATATTTTATATCTTTTCTGGGGATATTTATTATAGCAAAAAGTCAAAATTGTCACTCTTTTTTTGTTTATAGCGCAAAAAATAAAAACTGCAGAGGTGATCAAATACCACCAAAAGAAAGCTCTGTTTGTGGGAAAAAAAGGACATAAATTTTGCTTGGGAGCCACGTTGCACGACTGCACAATTGTCAGTTAAAACAACGCAGTGCTCAATCGCAAAAAAATGGCCCGGTCATTGGGCAGCCAAATCCTCCGCGGCTGAAGTGGTTAATCCCTGTGATGTTATATCTGAGTCTCTGTGCTTCTCTATGCAATACAGGCAGATCATGACTGGTTTAAGAGGCTAGCAGAGTGCTTTACATAGCTCCTCCTGAGAACCCTCAACCCTGATGCAAGTAGTAAACTTGCTTTTGTCAGTAGGAGTCTGGAGATGTGGGTATTACTAGGCAGACTTGTTACTTTGTTTTTGCATTATACAGTAGGTGATACTATGCTGTTATTTCTCTAAGGGCATCATCCCTTTAAATTCAAAACATATTTTTTTTGTTCCACCAACCCCAAGAGAACTGGTGGTGGGGAGATAATTGAGGACTTTGAATGTGTCACAAAGGGAACATTCATCAAAAAGTCACTAAAATATTATACACACACACACACACACACACACACACACACACACACACACACACACACACACATACACATAACCATATAGGGAAATTGTTCCATATGCTTTTAATGATGGCTTTAATTGTATAATAAAGTATTGGATATTTTAGTGACTTTTTTATGTATCTTCCCTTTGTGGCACATTCAAAGTCCTCAATTTATTTCCCACTCCTCCAGTGTTCTCTGGCCCTGGTTGGTGGACAAAAATGTTGTATGATACCAAGCAGATTACATATATTTTCCAATCATTTTTATTGATATATCAAATTACAAGACAAAATATTGTTTACATAGGATAGGTATTTCAGTATACCAAAAGATACATCAAGATATTGTTGGAATGTATCATTATGTCCTCTAGTATGGACATAATGATACATTCCAACAAATATACTTGTTACATTTCTTGGTCTATGAGCTATATCGTGATAAACAACAAGAAAAATACAAAAGAGTTGGCCTATTTTAGGGTCCCTGTCATCAGGGGCGGACTGACAACTCATGGGGCCCCCGGGCAATAGAAAATTATGGGGCCCCCGGGCTTACAGGTGGCCACCATGCCAGGAGGCAGTGCAGAGGCGGGGCAGCTAAAATCTCATGATTTTCACAGAAAAAGCATGTCGGTTTCGGACATATCAGGGACAGATGTAAAAAAACACAGATTTTTACATACTGTCCCTGGTTTTACTGAGCCTGGCAACCCTGATGGGGCCCCCTAGTGGCATGGGGCCCTCGGGCAGTGCCCGAGTGCCTCAATGGTCAGTCCGCCCTTGCCTGTCACTCCGTTAGACTCCATGAGGAGGAAGAGGAGAGAACTACAACTGTGTGACCATGTGGTCAATATCAATAACGGCATGTGATATAAGATGAGTCCCCACAATGCTTCACATACGATACATTATATACTGTACGGTAACTCACTGGTCGAAAAACTACATTTGAATGCAGACTGCCATAGGTAACATCCACATATGATGCTGAGCATCCTTGTATGAAAGAGATGAAATCCAGCTAATGAAATAGGTGGGAAAGGGACAGTCAGGCTGGAGAGGAGAGGATTAGATAATGCTGGAAGTCCTTCAGTCAGGAAATGAGGCATACAACTTCTAATAAACGCAGTGAGAACAAGCTCAGAGCAAGCAAATAAATTACATAAAGGGAGCCTGTACAACTGTATAAGGCTGGAAGGCTGTAATATTCTAAGCACTGGGATAAATTACAGTTTTATAGACCTGCTTTATTGAATTTAACTATTTTATTCAATAGTGCTGGAATCCCGTTTTTAAGTAATGTATTACATGGACACCAATGTCAACTGATTACTACAGTCATGCCACTTGCCGACTGCCTAACTGGGAATTTACATCATTACTTTGACATTAAATACCAGGGTTATGGCTGCAGCCAGACTCCATAATCCTGGTATTTTCTTTTCCCTCCAGTGGCTGGCTTTCTGATACAAGTGATCCCAGTGGCAGATTCACCACAAAATCACTTTTAGAAGGGTTGTGAGAGGTACCCCCCTCCTGCCGCTTTCCAGTTGTTCCCAGGTTTATGTTACTGATCGGTGAGCCCAGGAACCATCCAGCATTGGCAGTGTCTCCCCATAGAGATGAGCGATGGTAAAAGGCAACTGCTCATCTCTATGCACTTGGAGGACCGGAGAGACGTCATGACGTCACTTTCGGTTCTCAGGCCATGTAAACATGTTTTTTTATTTTTTTTATCTTTTGCTTTTAAGGGTAAAGGAGAGATCTGAGGTCTCTTAGACCTCAGGGCTCTCTATAAAAGGAAATTAGAGTAACTCGCGCCAATATAAATTATTTTTAAGAGTGAAGATAAAAATAAATATAAAATAAACAAAATAGCTGCTACCCAAAAATAATCGAGTGATTATACAGTGCAAAAATATGGGTGGATGGGTGCGCTGATTAATCAATATTAATACATGTGCAAATATAAATCAATATACATAATCAAATATAAATTAATATGCAGATAGGATACTAAACACCTATTACCAGTTGTGATCTTAGTAAAAAAAAGTCCAATATAAATGCTAAAACACCTATTATCAGTAAGTGATCTAGTAGAAAAGTCTATAATAAAAATGCTGGTATCTGTAGTGCTCAGATGTGAATAGTGCCAAAATATATTAAAAAAAAATCCAAAAATAGGCGTAAGTGGTTGGAGATAATAATCTCTTAGTCAGTCCTCAGTTGGAGAAAGACATGTTTGCAATCAAGCTGTTGGTCCACCTTCACCATATAATTGGCTTACACCCAAAGTGAATATATGAATTGGCTCCTTACCAGAAGAAAATGCCCCCTATTTTGGTATCAAAAAGGAGGACATTTAAGGCTTGTCACAGGATCACCTGTAGTGGCAAATGCGTCCTGGCAGCAGTGATAGTTGCAATCATTGGATATCCAATATGAACATGAAAAATAAGATGTGGCCAAACATAGTGTAACTTTGTTTTAATAAATGTAAAAAATATAAACAGAGGGAGCCAAGTGGCCGCTTACTTTAAAAGGTGCCTCAAACCCGGCTCTGAGGCTCAGTAGCATAGGGTCAGACAACAAGATCCTGGGTGCTTGGATGCTCAGCTCGTGTCCCGAGCGTGCGTTCCACGTCCGCGATAAACGGAGCCAGCAGAGCAGGATACAGAAAGTGACAGGTACGATTGCGTGGTTGGATGCCGCCCCGACGTACGTTTCGTGGTTAACGTCCTCAGGAGGCGTGTCCAACCACGCTGAAAGGGTTTATTTATTTGTCCATCAATCACTGTGGGCGGGGAGTATATTATATATTTTGGCACTATTCACATCTGAGCACTACAGATACCAGCATTTTTATTATAGACTTTTCTACTAGATCACTTACTGATAATAGGTGTTTTAGCATTTATATTGGACTTTTTTTACTAAGATCACAACTGGTAATAGGTGTTTAGTATCCTATCTGCATATTAATTTATATTTGATTATGTATATTGATTTATATTTGCACATGTATTAATATTGATTAATCAGCGCACCCATCCACCCATATTTTTGCTCTCTATAAAAGGACCTGTCATGCTGTATTGTTATCGCAAGGGATGTTTACCTTGTAAAAAAAATATATATATACAGTAATATATATAAAAAAATATTTATAGATTTCTGTCCCCATGAGCTTGAGCGCAGTAGTGAACGCATACATAGGCCATGCCCACATATGTAAACAGTGTTCAACAACATGTGAGGTATTGTCGTAAACGTCTGAACAAGAGCAATAATTCTAGCACTAGATCCCCTCTGTAACTATAAACTGGTAACATGTAGACATTTTTAAATTGTCGCCTATGGAGATTTTTATGTACCATAGTTTGGTGCCATTCCATGAGAGTGTGCAATTTTAAAGCTTGAGTAAATGTATCTATTTACTCAGCATAACATCATCTTTCTTATTATACAAAAAAAATGGGCTATATATCATGTTTTTTTCCCAAAAAATCACTTATGAAAAGTCACTGGGGCAGATCCACGTACATCGGCGCATATATAGACCGGCGTAGCGCATCTCATTACGTTACGCCGGCTCAACTTAGAGAGACAAGTACCGTATCCACAGAGTATTTGCACCCGACGATGCGCCGGCGTAACGTAAATTAGGAGGCGTAAGCTGGCGTAATTGAAAGTGGGAAGGAAGTGGGCGTGTTCCATTGAAATGAGCCGTGACCCCATGCAAATGAAGGGCCGGCCGGACTGTGCATGAGCATGACGCTGACTATGTTCAGCGCCTCTCTGCGCATGCTCAGAACTCGGCCCGGTGTAATCAGTGAGATATGAACTAGGCCCGGCGTAATTGGTGAGATACCCCCAGGGCATAAATACGCCCAAACATGCGCCCATCCATTGCAAAAGTACATCCATTTGTTTCCCCCCCTGAAGCAAGGTGCTTTTGTTCCGTTGTTTGTTGGTGTTTGTAGGTTTGTGTCAGTGTGTTTTTTGGAGCAATGTCAGTGAGGAAGAGGAAGCTGAATTACTCCCTGCGTGAGAAGGCCATTATTGTCAGGGCCATGACCCTGTATGATAGGTTTCTCCATGGGCCTGAGAGTGCCAACACCACCGTGGCCAGGAGGAGGGCGATCCTACAAGAGATCGCAGATGATGTTAATACATCGGGGAGTGAGACCAGGACCCCCAATGAGATCTTGAAAAAGATTAATGATCTCAGGCGCGTCGTCCGAGCTAAGCTGGCCAAGATTGCCGCTCATGCCAGGGGCACTGGAGGGGGACCAGCAACTACTGTCAGGCTCACTGCTGAGGAGTGTGTGGTTGCCCAGTGCCTCCACAGGCATTAAGTGGAGGGAGTGCCAGGATTTGACTCCATTGAGGAGGTCTTGAGGACAGGTAAGTGTTTTTTTTTTCTATCTGGTGTGTAACATGTGTGGGGGTGGAAGGGAACATGTGACAAGTGTGTAGATCCTTCAACCTGTGAATGTTTTGTGTCATCCACAGATGTGCAGGAGGGTGCTGGGCCATCTGGCCAGTCCGCACCATCCCCCGGACATGAGTCTGAGGCAGACCCCCAGGCAAGCCAGGAGTCCTCTGAGGAGGGGAGTGGCCACACCTTTCCTCAGGAGGAGGTTGAGGAGGAGGAGGTGGTTTCTGGCAATGAAGTCAGGCTCCATTTGGAGGAGGCTTCCCCTGAGGCTGGCACCAGTCAGGCCTCCATCAGGGGTAGCCCCTCCCACTCCTTCCCCAACAGGGCTTCCCCCCCAAGGGTCTCCCCTACTCCTACACCCCAAGCCTCATCAGGAGCCAGGAAGGCCACCAGGATGACAAGGGGGGTGGCAGAAGTTCTCCCTGAAAATCTGCGGAGGGACCAGGCCCGTCAGACCTGCCATCTGGGTCAGGTTGCCCAGACTCTGCAGCGCATGGAAGACAGCATGGCCTCCATAAAGGAGTCTGTGCAGGACATGGGATGCAACCCTTGGCAGTGATAACCTACATGAACGACATGCAGTCCACCACAGCAGGCGTGGGTCAGGAGGTGCGCGCCCTGACCGAGGCAGTCCGGGCCAACACGGCAACCCTCAATGTGGGCCTCACCAGAATCGCCCTGGCGTTTGAGGGCAGGCCGCCAGGTGTGCAGAGACCAGGTGATGCTCCTCCTTCTCCTGTTTCCCTCCCCATGAGTCTCCCCTGAGGAGCCGGGGCCGTGGCCACCCCAGGCGTGTGGCAAAGCAGAGCCGGTAGTTTTCTTTTTTTTTGCTCAGGTGATGAGTGTTTTATGTTTCTTTGTTATTTTTCTCATGTTATGATTTGGGTTTTTTTTGTAGCCCAGGCAGGCTACAGTGTGAATGATGTTTGAATGTGGGGGTGACATTCCTGCCGGAAAAGGGGTGTAACCCTTGGTTGTGGTGGAGAAGGGATCCCCAGGACCAGGGAGAAGTGATCCCCAGGTCCGTGTGAATGGTGTATGAATGTACAGCAACATAATTGGAGCCTTGGAGTGGCGTTGCTGCTCACAAGTCCTGCATGGTGGATTTGGGCTAATCCAATTTGATAAGGATGTGGGGTGTGTGTGCTAGGGACCACAGTGGTGTGCATGCGTGCATTCTCCTTGTGCCATGATTAATGTATGTGTTTAACGTGCAAAGATGCGTTCCACGAGGCATCTCCTGACTGCTGCTCCCTCAGAAAACGGGGTATCCTCGGTTGGGGGGGATTGTCTGGTTGGGGGGTCAGGTCATCACGTATGTCAATCCCCAGGCCCTTTCTCACAGCAAAGTTGTGCAGCATGCAACATGCACCGATGATCTGGCACACAAAGTTTGGGGAATACAACAGGGTACCCCCAGACTTATCCAGGCATTGGAAACGGGACTTCAGGAGGCCAAAGGTGCGTTCCACCACTCCATGGGTACGTGCGTGTGCATCATTGTATCTTTGCTCTCCTGGGGTTTGGGGATTCCGGAATGGAGTCATGAGATGGGGTCCAAGTGCATATGCTGAGTCACCTGGAAGGGAAAAGACAGGAGGATGTTAGTCGTGCATGTGCCCCTTGTGATGTCTGCATCATGGGGGCGGACATACATGCCTGACACCCATGTCACTCACCAGCCAGCTGTCCCCATACATGTTCTGTTCGAATTCCATTGGGATGGGGCTTTGATGGTATATTTAGCTGTCATGGCTGGACCTGGGGTGTTTGGCACGGACGTGCCATATGAGGCATTGGGCATCGGCTATCACCTGTACGTTGATGGAATGCCAATGCTTCCGATTGCGGTATAGGTGCTCTGTGTCACGGGGGGGGGGCGTAGTGACACATGTGTGCAATCAATGGCCCCCACGGTGCGTTGGAATTCTGCAATTCTGTTGAAATCCCGCATTGACTTCTGCCGCAGGTCCTCCTGGGTGGGTCTGATGATTTGGTTGGCCATGCATCTGAGGATTGCGGGGACAACCTGGTGCACACATCTGCTAATGGAGGATTGTGCCATCCCAGCCACGACTCCACTTGTACGCTGGAACGAGCCACTGGCAAGGAAATGGAGTGTTGCCAGTACCTTGACCAGTGGCTCCACTGCATGTGAGCGTTTTGTCTGGCTGGTGAGGTCATCTTGCAGGGTTGTGGTTAATTCCTGGATGGCATCAGGGCTGAATCTGAAGATGCGATACACCTCCGAATCATCCATGCCAAAGATGTTTATGCACGGTCGGTATATCCTCTCCCGTGCCCTCCTCCTCCGTGCCCTCCTCCTTCTACGCGCATCTAAAGCCAGTAGTATAGCTATGACCATGGATGCCCCTGGCATGTTGGCATACAGATTGTTGTCCTGCAAGTGTGGGTGCTCAGCTCGTCCCAAACGGTGCTGCTCTGAAGCTGACCTGCACACGTCTGGTGCAAAGTTAAAGCTGCTTTTATGAGGGGTAACTTTAGACCAGACATACAGCTTACGCGCACAGCGCGTAGCCTGCGCCGGACAAACGTACTTTCGTGGATCGCCGTATCTCCCTCATTTGCATAGCAAAAAAATGGTGCGTCCAGCGTATTTTTGCGCCCACGATGCGCCGGTCTAGAAAAATTACGTCGGTCGGAAAAACCTTGTTTTCAGGCGTATCTAATTTTGGGGATACGGTGCATAGATACGACGGCGCATATTTACACTTATGCCGCGCATCTCGAGATACGCCGGCGTAATCGCTTTGTGGATCTGCCCCACTGTGCAAAAATGTGTGACATAAAAAATTGCAATGACTGCCATTTTATTCTCTAGGGTCTCTGCAAAAAAAAGACATATAATGTTTGGGGGTTCTAAGTAAAAAATACTGATTGTTACTTGTAAGCAACAAATGTCAGAAAAGGGCTGGGTCCTTAAGTGGTTAAAGTGGATATCTGAAATAAAGCTAACAAAAAGTGCTCCCACAGTTGGTCTTTAAATAAATTCCGAGATAAAACTAACTAATTTTAAAAATGCTCCCACCTCCCTTGTAACGCCTATATGGAAGAATGATCTGTATACTTTTCAAGCAGCTTTTTTTTTTTTTTTTTTTTACAAATTACTCTTTGATTCATACCTTCAGAAGTCCAGTTTAGCTTATGCAGCAATAGCACATTTTCTTCAACCCATTTGGGTATTTGAATTGAACATACTGTACACTAGGGTGAAAATAACTCCATTAGTATATCTGTCTTTTAGTTTTTAACACCATCTGAATTTTCATGGGAAGCCTTATTAATTCTATTAATTTTTCTTTTTTTCACAAAACATAAAATGTGTTTTATTCACTTTATAAAAAACTGATTGATAGCATTGCCACCGTGGAGTAATAGAAGACAGGAAACATTAACTGAATTTTAGTGTCTCTAAAACAGCACACATTTAAGTCATTTCCATATCATGGCCAAGCTATAAATATCAGACCCATAATAACTAGATAATATATGCAATATTAATGATCATAAGACTTACAATAAGAAGAACCCAATTAATGGTGGGATCTTGCTTAGCGCCTTGTCTTTTATGCCTCCACAGCACAAATATTTTATCAGTAATTAACAGCAAGACTGGGAACTTCCAGGATGAATTTGCAGAAAGCAACTGGAGTTTTACTGGAAAAATAACATTATTAATTTATAAGGATTTCTGGGTCCTGGCAACTTGTTACATACCCATGCTGTGCTTGCTGTCTGCTCTCCTCATGGGTATAATTTATCTTGCAGACAGTGGCAGATTCTCATGCCCTTCCTTGATAGTGTTGCAAGTTATGACATCTTTACACAGAGAAAGACACGCTGTCTCCACATTTTAACAACCCATCACGAGAACAACTGAATATTCTAATTGTGGTAATTTTTTTATAATATTATATATAAATAAATAAATATAAAAATAAATATATAAATATATATATATATATATATATATATATATATTGTCTTTCATGTTCGTGTTTTACTACCTGTCACTAAAAATGGAGGGCAGCACCCCTCACCGACTGTTAGTTTTTGATGTCAAGAGGGGGTAGCCTGATCAAATTAAAATCTTCATGTGAGTTTTGTGCTTTGGGTTTTCAGATGCCTTCTTTGATCTATAGGTCTGAGATAATGACTGCTTTCAATGACTGCTGCTTGGTATTTTTTGAACCATTTAAAAATGTATCTAAATTTGAAATGTTGATAAAGTTATAAATAGAATGGTTAAGGTTTAGACCCCCTGTCAGTTTTTCACTTTTGTTTCTGCTACCCCTAATTTTTCTTGTGACAAGTGTCTAAGAGGGAATGTCCCTCACTTTGGAGATGTCCTTTTACTTTCTGTCTGCAGAACAAGAAGTGAGGGTAAAATCAAAAACGCAAGGCAAAAAATTACAGGCATTTTTACCATTTCCTGCTCTATCCAAAAAAAAAAAAAATGTAACTATATTTAAAGCAAGCTTACTTCTGTGTGTAAAGTTCCAAAGTACAAAATCTATGTTCTGAATAAAAAGGGTATATACACAATTTAAAAAAGTAAACATTCAAGTCACCAGTTGACTAACTGGTACGCTACCCTGGTTTATAGTCTGGTTGGGAGGGATTCTACTACTCCCTTTACAGTGGAAAAGTGGGGCATTAATCAATTTTAAAATGTGATTTCATATCTACCAAAAATAACATCAATAACATGAGGCTGTATTCAACTCATTAATGAGAAGTGTTTTTTTTTTAATAAATTATAGTAAATCTAAACTCCAAAACTGAAAATTTTATACTTACCTGATGGTAATTTTCCTTTCGTGATGCATAAGCATGAGAGCATATGTGTATGGGTTAGGCTCTGTCCCTCGCCAAATCAGGACTGGTTATTCTATATTTAAATAAGTCGCCTCCCCCTAGGCCACATTCTCGTAACTATACTCAAATGCAAAACCCACGAGGAAGGAACCTGTATGCTGTCATGCTCATGAATCAGGAAAGGAAAATTACCATCAGGTAAGTATAAAATGATCAGTTTTCTTGACACAAGCATGACATCATACACGTTTGGGATGTAGCACACCTATAAAACCACAAGGGATGGCCATGCTAAAGAAGTGTTTTAACCAACATATCATTAGATTCATTTAGAACTTAAGTCAATTCCCTTCTTTCAAAGCTGATTGATCTACTTTGCAATAGGCAAAAAAATGGTTTGTAGTTTATGAACCTGGTTGGTATCCTGTAAAATTCTGGACCTCTGAATTTTTGCCCATTAGTACGCCACCCGTCTGGTAAAGTGAACGCTGTAATAGATTGATGAATTCATCTTCATTCTATAAGCCCCTCAGGCTACTTTTACCTGAGATAATGCCATTGTTCTAATGAACAGTGAAAAGTCTTCTTCTGATCCTGTCAGGCCTGAAGAGGCCATTGTCTGACCTTCTATAGTAGGGCCACTTCCATGTGTTTCTTCCACATAGAGTCCATTACTCCAGCTTGGAAAAAAAGGGGGGGACCACCCGAAGGTGTTTGGGACTTTAAATGAGAATACCTCTGTGATGCATCTCCATCCTTGTGTCTGGACTTTATATGAGATTACATCCATACTATATCTCCATCCCATATGCAGAAAATTGCAACAAAGGGAATTTGGGACTTTAAATGAAGCAGTGGGCTAAATGGGGACAAAGTAATGAAACAAACCATAGATGAAATGTTCATGTATTGAGAAATTAGAATATTTGGTAGAAACAAATAGCGTGTACAAAAGTACAGAACATACATTTCATACATAATACAATAGTTGGTATAAAAATACATTGAATAAATAACAGTTGATGACAACATATATAACCACATAGAGGTTGAGCATATGATGAGCCTTCCTAACTTGGTCTCCCAGTTGCTAGATATAACGTGGCTGAATTTGGATACACTTGGCTCCATTGTATAAGGTCTGAGATCTCAGAAAGAATAGGACTAAAGACTGTACTTTGAGGACACCATGGCCTGCGTGTTCTTATCACAGCTGTATGACTACAGATCCTGATGAGGAGCTTGGAGATCACAGAGTCTGGTGGCTATATAGGCTAACCTGCCGACACAGCTGGATTTTAGTAGATCCACCGATTCCACTTCTAGGAAGCTCCTCTTGCAGGAATAACTTTCATTCCTGACCATTGAGTTTACTGCCAAGTTGAGATTCATTGAACTGCTTGTTGGTCTATGGACTCACCCCTGACATCCAAGGCTTTGTATTTTACCGTGTCTGACAGGAAATTCTAGGAAGTCAGAACACAGAGCGATGAAATGAAACAGGTTTTACTGGAAAAACCAAATGGGAGATACCCCTGGCATGAGTTGAATAATCTTATATTCCTTCTTGTCATGACGATAGGAGATTACCTATTGCTGTCTAGAGCATAACTGAGGTTTCCTGGGCTATGTTGCCCTAACACTTTCCCACTTAGGAATCACTTTACCCCTGATGTTAGACACTTTGTCCTCCACTGGCCTATGTCATTGACCTTGAGCTAGGAGGTCACTGAGGTGAATACCAAGAAAGTGAATAGATTTTGATGATTGATATGCCTGAAAGCTGACAAGATTAACTAACCTCAGCCACCATCAAGGGGACTTGTCTCATATGTGGGGTAATCTTTCCTGGAATAGGAAGCACATCTTCCATTACCATAGAAGGCCAGATTATGATGTTCTTGATCTTCCAGTGCGTCCAACCGACTGCATGGATTACTGCAGACTACTTATTGACCATTTAAAACCATAGGATACAAACAGATGTGATAGAGCTAGGACTTGCCTCCACATAAGAACCTAATCCCGTCAACCTCTGTGAGGGCAACTCCACAGTATTCTCCTGAATGTCTAAAATGTCATTATAATAATGAGATTAGTTGGCCTCCCCAGTTGATAATCTGTCCAAATTTGATCTGAGTATAAATTATGGTTTGCCAGGACCTGGAGGATGTTGAGCCACCCGCAGCTGTTGTCCACATAAGGAACCTGCAGCCCTTTCTTTCCACAAGATGGCCACTACTGGAAGCAATGTTCTGGAAAATGTCTTGAGTATGTGGAAAGGTCAAAAGGTTGTTGAATGAACCCAAAGTGAAACTCTCAGAAGCCTGTGTGTACCGAAGTGTGTATGTACACATCAGCTAGATCTAGAGAAACTGTAGCTGCTTTATCTGATGGTTTGAGTGATTGTTCTCCATAGACTCCATATGACGTTTTTTGGGTCTTGATCCTTCGTTCCATATCTTGCCTAAATCTGCTTTCTGACTAAGAACAATGGACCAATGATTCCTGTTGGACAAGATTTGGTAACATTTGCTTAAAGCCTTGGTTGCTCTAAAGAACCAACGTGGTAATTAGAGGAGTTGGAAGAGTGGAAAAAATGATATTGCTTTTCTTACAAAGACAAGTGCTGCACAGGCCCCACTGATCCTGAGCCTCCTGCCCACATTTGCATTTATTTCTGCAATATAACACCTACAGTACTGTGCACATTTGAGTAAAAAAGAATGTTGCTGCTCCTCGAGAGAAGCAGACTTGGGCTTAGGCGATCAAAGACCATTAAGGATCTTCCAATCTCTTCCAATCTCCCTGATTTGGACATTTCTGATTCCATCTTAAATCACGTTCCATTCAACTTAGAAGAGCTATACGCAGCCAGTGCGTTAAGCCATAGGGCTTGACTAACCTCACAGAATAGTAGGAGGAGCAGCCTGCTGCATCCATAGTGGTTGTACTGCCTCGCTGGTCACTCTAATTTCACTCATGGATCAAACACCACAGAGGCATATTACTGGCTTTGCCTTAGGCCCCATACACACGATAGAATTTATCCGCGAATACGGTCCAGCTGACCGTTTCCGCGGATAAATCCTCTCGAGGATTTCAGCAGATTTTAATGCGATGGAGTGTACTCAACATCGCATTGAAATCCGCGCCGAAATCCTCTGGCGATGACGTATTGCGCCGTCGCCGCGATTATGACGCGGCGACGTGCGCGACGCTGTCATATAAGGAATTCCACGCATGCGTCGAATCATTACGATGCATGCGGGGGGTGCCTTCGGACGGATGGATCCGGTGAGTCTGTACAGACCAGCGGATCCATCCGTTGGGATGGACTCCAGCAGATGGATTTGTTCTGTATGTCAGCAAATATTCGATCTGCTGGAATCCATCCCAGGGGAGATTTATCCGCGGATAAATATCCGACGGAGTGTACACACCATAGGATCTATCCGCTGAAACCCATTTGCTGGGATTTATCTGTGGATGGATTCTATGGTGTGTATGGGGCCTTAAACTTGTCTGCTGAGAACCAAATAACCTTGGCTACTGAAGTGAACTCCAATGCAGGCCACACCATACTCCCTAATGGTGGTATAAAACTTAATTTCCAAATCCATATTGCTGTTCCCATGCCTCTGCAATGGCTATTGCATCATTTGCTGGCAGATTGGCACTTCTGGCTAGTCTGATGAAGATTATTTGGCTTGGCTAACTGCCTCTGCAGTAAAAGTTGGGCTTTACAGAGGGGATCTTGCATCCTCTGCTAGCATGAAGACACATCTTGCCAATCTGATGAACGCTCTTTGGCCTGCTGCTTTTGAGGTAGAGGTACCCTTTAAACAAACTCAGCTGTTTGATCAGCTTGGTACCTGAGCGTTAGCGACTAGAGCTCCACCCAGTCAGTTTTCACTTGAGTCTACACATCTGCCATTGTGTTTACTGCCGCCTGATTGCAATTTGGCGTAGTATCTTGGGGGGCACGTCAGCTAACCACACTCCCCATACTGCCCAGGATGGTCCTTATTGTGATTTCCTTTAGTCTGCCCCTTCTGGCAGCATTTTGAATGTATAGCAGTTTTCCTTTAGAGCCTAACAGGACCTGTCACTGTTGGAACAACAAGTTGCCACTTTTCCTTTGGGGAGGGGTGCTGGTATCTAAGGGCTGGATGGTTTTACTATCCATACTGCCCACAGACTCTTTTGTTTTTTATTTTTTATTTTTTAAGAAAAGCTTACCTACCTGACCCTCACCTTATTGATACGTGGCTGGTCTCTGGGAAAGCTTATGGATCAAGATATGAGCTGCAGGTTTGTGGTCATAATAAATACAATACCTGAAAGTACTGGCTACTGTAGGCCTTAATACAATATCAGTGGCCATCCACACACCCATTTGCAGACATTGAAGCAGAAAATGGACCTATATGCTGTGAGCAAGGGTTAAACCCTTAGCCTAAAGCAATTACAGATAGTGTAAAAAAAACCAATTACTTAAGGCACTGTAAATGAGCAGGACACTGAATTTGTTCACGCTGGCATTTAGACATAAACACATTGCACCCAAAAGCAAACCTTAAACACATAGCAGCAACACAATGCATAGCAGTGGCATCCATACTGAAGCATTACTCTGTCATAAGCAGCGCAATGAAAGGTAAATATACCTGGCAGTATCACCTACTCTAGGCGACTGCCCTGTAAAGGTTAAAAACAGAAAATCCAAGCATTAGAGCATTGACACAGTGAGCCAAAATCTGTGAAGCCAGGCATTGCTGAGTTAACTGGAAAGACTCAACTTTGCAGCAAACACCTGGTATATCAGTTCATGCATTAGTAGTCCTACAGACAAACAAAACCTGTGATGCAAATGAAACAGACAGAACTATACACAGCAGTTTAACTTACTTTAGCCACTTGTATATTCACAGCATGATTCAGACACACCATGAAAAGCTTACCTGCTCTGTGCAACACCCCTCCCTGACTGTCTCTAAGAGGGGATCGTAGAGGCTCCATTCCAGAACAGGTGGCCACCAATCATCCATTCCCAGGCAGTCGCTTGGGGCTCTCCGCTGCTACTAAAGCAGGCCAGCAGTTACCCCAACATCATCTTGCTGCTCCCTGCCAACTGAAAGCCCACAGTCCAGCCACAGGAAGCAGACAAGGAGCCACCTTGGAAGCGGGCAGCCCTGACATAAATTCCAGGATCTTTGCAAGGAAAACCAACATACTCAAAGCCAGACTAACAAAATTTGTGTGTGAGGCCACAACTCACCAGGGAGGAGAGACTGGGTCAATCCCAACCAACCACAAGGCAGAACTGTTTTATCTGTATCTAAAGACCATTATCCCAGCCCCTGCAGTATCGTATGGAAGTTTTAAAACCGAACGGAGGGGCTTTGTCACAGGAAAGAGGCTGAACCTGTACGGCTGGCCAGATGAATTCGACAAGGGGAGGGCAAAAATAAAAATAAAATCTTTGAGTCACAGACATAACCAGTTGAGCATTTGAGGAACAAAAAGAGAGGGGGAGGCAACTTATTTAAATACAGTATAACCAGCCCTGATTGGGCGAGAGGCAGAGCCTATGCTGTCATGCTTGTGTCAGGAAAGTTTTTTTTACTTTAAGGAATTCCATTCAGTAAGGTAACAAATGCCCCTCTATCTGTCTCCCTCACCACTAAACACTTACCCGAACTCTCTCACTGATCCAGTGCTCGTCCTGGTCCTACAGAAGACATTGAGAGAAGTTGTAGCTGTAGACTCCTGCTGCTGTCAGTCAAACTCCTGTCTGAATGGGGGGGAGTCATGGCTTAACCAGCCTGGCTTTGGAGCATGCCTGCATGATTATCCCACATAGCTTGCCAAGGAAGCACCTGTAGCAGGGAGAAGTGGACAGTGCCAGCAGGGGACTTGCAGAAGAGGAGGTAAGGGACGATATTGCACAGAGCAGGCAAGTATATATTTTTTTGTTTTTGTTTTTAATTTAGAAATAGCCTTTAATATCACTTTAACAATCACACTGTGTTATTTTTTTTACCATTTTAAACTATTACTATTACCTGTGGTAAGAATAAAATATAGCTTAAGCGCTAGCCAATAGTGAATAAATGAAATAAAAGTGCAATCTATCAAACTGCTGCTCAAATCTATATGTGCTAATGACAAAATAGTGGATTGAACAAGTGAGAGATGACGAGTGCAATTAAATGCACTTAGTAGTGAACAACAGTGAACACTAATATAAATAAATATAAACAAACAATACTAAACGTTCCAAGTGAAAAACATCATATCCAGTGAAGGAATAGTGGATATATTCCAAATATAAATTAGAAATTGACACAAAAATGTCTATAACCAATCAAAACTGTGAAAACCAAACATTCAATATAATAACATGTGTCAAGTGACATGCAACACTAAATAATACTAACAACAGTCCAATCAAAAGCAGCTGTTAAATGAGGGTAATCAAATGGTAACACCAATGTGTCTTCCTATATGGTGGGCTCACAGAGCACTTACCTCACTCTTATGGATAAATCGCCTGAAATAACTTAAAAACCAGCTCGATGGAGATTGCAGCGTTCTGGCAACTGTATTGCAGATCCTGGTCTTCAGAAACATGGAGACTCGCCATGGGGTGCAGACATTAGCAAGAAGAAAGCAGAAACATACAGGCTTCCATCGTGAAGTAAGTCAAACAGGGGAATTTTTTAAAGACTAAAAATGATTACAAGCATAGATATTAAAATCGCGAGATGACAAACAATTCCATCGGACGGGGTTCTGTGTCACTTCCGGTCACGTCTAGCTGTCCTTCCTTACGTGTTACGTCACAACACGTGACTTCATAAGAGGATCCTCTGATGACATTGCCAGGTTTGCCATGTCTCCCGGCACAGTCTCAAGAGCATGGAGGAGATTCCAGGAGACAGGCAGTTACTCTAGGCGAGCTGGACAGAGCCGTAGAAGATCCTTAACCCATCAGCAGGACCAGTTTCAGCTCCTTTGGGCAAGGAGGAACAGGATGAGCACTGCCAGAGCCCTACAAAATGATCTCCAGCAGGCCACTGGTGAGAATGTCTCTGACCAAACAATCAGAAACAGACTCCATGGGGGTGGCCTGAGGGCCCGACATCCTCTAGTGTGCTCTGTGCTCACTGCCGGACACTGTGGAGCTCGATTGTCATTTTCCATTGAACACCAGAATTGACAGGTCCGCCACTGGTGCCCCATGCTTTTCACAGATGAGAGAAGGTTCACCCTGAGCATATGTGACAGACGTGAAAGGGTCTGGAGAAGCCGCGGAGAACTTTATGCTGCCTGTAACATCGTTCAGCATGACCGGTTTGGTGGTGGGTCAGTGATGGTCTGGGGGGGCATATCCATGAAGGGACTCACAGACCTCTACAGGCTACACAATGGCACCCTGACTGCCATTAGGAATCGGAATGAAATCTTTGGACCCATTGTCAGACCCTATGCTGGTGCAGTGGGTCCTGGGTTCCTCCTGGTGCACGACAATGTCCAGCCTCATGTGGCGAGAGCATGCAGCCAGTTCCTGGAGGATGAAAAAATTGATACCATTGAATGGCCCCCATGCTCACCTGACCTAAATCTAAAAGAATACCTCTGGGACATTATGTTTCGGTCCATCCGGTGCCGCCAGGTTGCACCTCAGTCTGTTCAGGAGCTCAGTGATGCTCTGGTCCAGATCTGGGAGGAAATACCCCAGGACACCATCCATCGTCTCATTAGGAGCATGCCCTGATGTTGTCAGGAATGCATACAAGCACTTGGGGGCCATACAAACTACTGAGGACCATGTTGAGTTGTTGCAATGAAATTTCAGCAAAATGGACTAGCTTGCTGCATAATTTTTTCACTTTGATTTTTGGGGTGTCTTTGAATTCAACCCTCTGTAGGTGGATAATTTTAATTTTCATCAAATGATGTGCCATCCTTTCATTCCTAACACATTACCCAGTCCATATCAGTATAGATATCCCTTATGAGATTTTTACCCGTTGAGATCTGATATGTTTTCAAAATGTTCCTTTAATTTTTTGAGCAGTGTTGGAGAAGCAAACATGGCTTAAGATCATAGGGCCAAATCCTCAAAAGGGATACGCAGGGGGAACTGATGTTCAGCCTGCGTATCCCTGTGCCTATCTTTGGAACTGATCCTCAGAATCAGTTTTCCAAAGATAGGCAGAAGATCCGACATCTGTAAGAGACTTACACTGTCGGATCTTAGGATGCAGTACCGCATCCGCCGCTGGGGGCATTTCGAGTCGAAATGCCACTTTGCATATGCAAATGAGGACTTAGGCAGATCCACAAAGCTTTTTAGCTTTGTGTTTTCTGCGTAAGTTATGTTTTGCATGCGTAAAATTAGGGATGCTTTTACAAGGTGTAAACTAGTAACACCTTGTAAAAACATACCTTTTTTTCGATCGCCGCATTTTTTTTTAAATTTCAAATTTTATTTTTCGCCCCGTAACTTTTTTTTTCCCCGACGCAACTTTATTGTCCCGTCGCAATCCACAAAGCCCGACGTAACGTAATTTCGCGCGCTGCCCGTCGGGAAAAATGACGTCACACGCATGCACAGAACGTCCGGCGCGGGAGCGCGCCTCATTTAAATTGTCATCGCCCCCTGGATGAGAAGACCGCCTTGCGACGGAGGCACTTAAGTTACACAGCCGAAAATTTCTAGGTAAGTGCTTTGTGGATCGGGCACTTAGGTAGAAATTTTCCGCCAGTGTAACTTAACTGCTAAAAGTTAAGTTAGGCAGGTTTTTTGAGGATTTGCCCCATAGTTCTGGACTTTACAATCAAAGCTTTGTAACATATCAGAATTTGCATAACAAAAGGGCTTGTCTCCAGGCCACCCAGTGTGGCTATAAGCTTCGAAGAGAGGAGAAGGAATGGCTTGGCAGTATCTGATTGGACAGGCAAGTGTGGGTGGTTATTGAATGAGGGGAATGAATGTTAAAAGCACATACCGAAGAGTAAGCCTTCCCTTGTCCACTTTTGGTTCCTGGTATGCTCATGTTAGCTATAGGTTTGTTGTCGTTTGCTATCCAGAACCAGCTGATGAAACCATGTGTGATAAGAATCTTTGAATTTCTTTTGTATATACATTCTGCTGTTTAATGTGTGAAGTTGGAATATGCCTATTTTCTTGGGAATAAACAAAATATGTTAATTTTACCAGCAGCAGTGTAGCGGTGTAGACCAATCAATCCATTTATGCAATAGATAGAGGGAATCCGTAAACATATTTCGGGATAATAATTTATTTTATATTTATTAGCCTTGTAAATTGCAGCAGTTGCTTCAAGCAGTGTATATCTTTCTATCTCGCATCATTGGTGTATATCAGTTATGTTCAGTCATTCATGTTGATGGGAGCATAACACCATCCTGCAATTTCCTCTGCGACTGCATATATTATCTTTATGCTGCGATTCTATTTTTGCACCCAGCACTCTACTTGCACCTTGCAATTTCTTCACCTCTTGGGCTGAGTCGCAGTTGCACCATTTATACTTTGTAACAATTGGACAATCATGCGGTTCCATCCACCATTCATATGATGTGATTTTACTTACATTATACAGTCACCTATTTGTATGTATTTGCACTCTTATTCAGTTCACTGTTTTATTCATCCATCATTGTTGTATATCAGTTATGTCCAGTCATTCATTTTGATTGGAGCATAACACCATTCTGCGATTTCCTCTGCGACTGCATATACTATTATCTTTTTTTTACAAACAAGGTTGGTCTTTATTGAGTCAACAAAGGTACATGACACATCACATTCATCAACACAGAAGCAGGGTACAACGTCCATACAGAACATGAGATAGGGGACAAGCCCCTTAATACAATTTGCAGGGTATGTGAAACCAGGTAGGCAGCAGCATCAAAAAGGAAGAAATTCAAGGGAGTGAGTCATGCCGGGGGGGGGGGCGAAAAGGAGGCGGGAGGGGAAGGGAAAAAAAGGGGAGGAAGGGGAGGACGGGGGGGAGGAAGCCCAAAGCCACCCTCGCACAATGGAGCAGCGACACCTGGTTACAATCTACAAGGGGTTAATCCAAGGGCCCCAAACCCGCTCGTATTTCAGCGGGCAACCTCTATTAATGTATGTAATTTTGTAGAGAGGCAAGGCAGCATTAATTAAGTCCATTCACGCTCCCACCGTGGGGGGCGCCCTAGAGTTCCATTTAAACAGAATTACCTTTTTAGCATAAAAGAGCAACATTGATAACAGGGTCTTAGTAAATCGGGGCCTCTGGTCATCATCCTGTATCCAGTGGAGCCTAAGTCCGGCTCCACTGGAACATCCAGCTGCATACGAACATTAATAAAGTCAAAGACGGCGGTCTAGAAGTCCGAGAGCTTGGGGCAGGCCCAGAACATATGGATATAGTCGGCTTCAGGAGATTGGCATCGCGGGCAATTAGGAGATTGTTGGGGAAATATTCCATGCAGCCTCTGCGGCGTATAGTATACCCTATGGAGGAACTTCGTCTGTATCAGCCTGTCTCTGGATGATATCACTAATCTATAGCTATCTTCAAAGCAGTCATCCCAGGATTCCCTATCCAGAGACGGGATAACCCCCTCCCACTTTCTCCACAACGACTCCATCTTCGGGGAGTCCTTACGCAAAAGAGTTGCGTACAGCTACGAGAGGGGCTTAGCCAAGGTGCTCTGGGCCAAGAGATCCTCCACCACATCCAAACCCAAGACAATAGGAGCCCCAAATTGGGCCCTGAAAGCATGCCTCAGTTGGAAGTAGCGGAAGAGCATCCAGCCCGGCAGGCCATACTCGCTCGCCATCTCCCTAAAGGGGAGCAGAGCTCCCCCGGAGACAATGTCCCTCAGCAGCTTAATTCCATATCTAGCCCAAAGGTGAGGATCGGGGATAGTTCTAAACTGCCCCAGGGAAGGGTTAGCCCACAAGGGAGTGTAGGGAGACCAACGGGCCGGAGACATGTACTGGCGCCTGGCCGCCCCCCACACCCGCAAAGTAGTCTTGGAGGGGGTTGGTAACGAGGGGTACACCGATGCCCCCCTGTACGCCAAATTACTGAGTTCAGTGAGAGATCCCACTATAGCCGCCTCAAGGCAAACGGCTGCATTGGCCCTAGACTGCTGGAACCACCAGCGCACAGTAACCAGCATGGCCGCCCAATAGTACACAAGGAAATTAGGAAGAGCCAATCCCCCAGAGCCAAGAGGCAACTGGAGAGTCGATTTAGCCAATCGAGGGGTCGAGCCTTTCCAGAGAAAAGAGCCAATGCAGCTATCCAGTTCCCTAAAAAATGAGGGGGAGATCCAAACTGGGCAATTTCTAAATATATACGTGAATTTTGGCAAATATATCATTTTTAACATGTTAATGCATCCCAGCAGATTAAGCGGAAGAGTGGACCAACGGGCACAATGATCTTTAAGGCGCTCGAAAACCGGTTTCAAGTTAAGGCGATGAAAGGAGTGAAGATCTCTAGAGATCCTGACCCCTAAGTAGGTGAACTCCTCAACCCACTGCAGCTGGGTCTGGGGAACTGACTCCCCAGCTCCAGCATCCAAGGGAAATAGGGAGGACTTAGCCCAGTTTATACATATCCCAGAGAACTTACCGAAGACATCAAATATTTCAAGGGCAGCCGACAATGAGTCCCCAGCATCATGAAGGTACAGTAGAGTGTCATCCACATAATATTCTCCTCTAGAGGACCGACCCGCAGCCCGATGACACGGTTCGAATCCCTGACCAGGACCGCAAGGGGCTCCAAGGCCAGGGCGAACAGACTAGGCGATAGGGGGCAACCCTGTCTGGTCCCCCTCTGGAGGAGAAAAAAATCAGAGAGAAAATTTTTCACCCTGATCCTGGCCCTAGGGGCCCTATACAGCATACCCAGCCATCCGAGAAACTTAGGTCCCACCCCAAACCGGCGCAACACCTCCCAGAGATATTCCCATTCCACAGAATCGAAAGCCTTCTCGGCGTCGAGCGAGGCAATGACTCTAGTACCCCCGTTATCATGGGAGGTATCCAGGTTGAGGAAGAGGCGTCGAATGTTGATGTCTGTGCCCTTGCCCGGCATAAACCCAGTCTGGTCCACCTGGATTAAGTGCTCAATCACTGTACCAAGCCTGATCGCCAGTATTTTTGCGAGGACCTTGGCATCGGCATTAATTAAAGAGATAGGCCTGTAGGAGGCACAGTCCTCGGGGTCCTTACCGGGCTTGGGCACCAACACCACTATGGCTTCAGACATAGAGTCAGGGAGGGAGCCTAGATTATGGAATTGCTGCAGCATCAAGGTCAGCCTAGGAGCAAGGAGCTCCTGGTATGTCGAGTATAACTCGATGGGTATCCCATCTGGTCCTGGAGTTTTCCCGGACTGCATGGAAGCCATAGCCCCCTGTACCTCTTCCAAAGTAATATCTGCTTCCAGAGCAGTGCATTGTTCCCCGTCCAAGGACGGGAGGGAGATCCCATCCAGGTATCCCAACAGCTCGTCCGCACCGTAGTGCGCCCTAGAGGAGTAAAGACCCTGGTAATATTCCAGAAATCTAGCCCCAATGTCAGGGGCCGACATCAGTAGCCCACCTGTGCTATCTCTAAGCCTACCAATGTGAGTCATGGGCACCTGCCCTCTAGCGAGCCACGCAAGTAACTTACCATTTTTATCGCCATACTCAAAGACCCTCTGGGCGGTCTCCAGCATAGATTTCTGAGTGAGGTCTACCCTGAGTAGGGATAAGTCCCTAAGAGTATCCTGCCAGAGCACATAATGTGCCGAGTCAGGGCACCGCACATACTCCGCTTCCCTAAATCTCGCCCGTTCCTCTAGGTCCCTCAGGGACTGCATGGATTCCCGTTTGCGCACCGCTATCCGAGCCATGAATTCTCCCCTAAGCCAAGCCTTAAAAGCATCCCATCCAATCAAGGGGGACGTAGTGTGTTCGTTCTGCATCCAGAAATTACACAGGGCCTCCGGCATCTCCTCCTGTATCTCGGGGTCCATGATCCAGTACCTGGACAGCCTCCACAGCCGAACGCCCACCGCCAGGGACAACTGAATTGTAACAGAAATCGGAGCATGATCCGAGATCCCCCTAGAGAGGATCTCAGCACCGACCACCCTGCGGAGCAGAGCGCGGGAGACAAATGCCAGGTCGATGTGGGACAGAGTCCGATATGTGCTAGATAGGCAGGTATATTCCCTGTTAGAGGGATGGAAATGACGCCAGGCATCCGTCATTGCAAAGGCATCGGCCCAGTTAGCCAAGCCGTGCTGCTGGGGGCCAGAGGCACGGAGTCTGTCCAGGTCCCTGGACGTGCCAGATTAAAATCCCCCATAATCAGTACATTATCAACATTATAGAGCGTAACCTTCTGCATAATGGAGTGCAGGACATCTACATCAGCCGGGGGAGGTAAATATACCCCCACCACCACTAGCGGGACCTCCGATACCAGAGCGTGCAAAATCACGTATCTGCCCCCGGGGTCAAGTTTCACCTCCAAAAGTTTAAAGGGCAAGGACCTGTGCATTAGAACACTAACCCCTCTTGCATAGTTCGAATAGGGAGCATGGTAGTGCGCCCCCACCCATGCCCTCTTTAGACTAAGGACCCGGGAGCCCACCAGGTGCGTCTCCTGGAGAATGCACACCTGGGGGCGCAGCCTCTTCAAATAGTTCAGCACCAGGGAGCGCTTGACCACTGAGTTCAACCCCCTAACATTCCATGACACCACTAAGCATTCAGCCATAAGGGTTTCTCAGAGATATCAGGCATGAGTGATCCACAGAGCAGCAGCAGGGTCCGGCAGACCAGGGGGGAAAGAAAAAAAAAAAACTCCCATCTCGAGGCCCGCCAGAGCCAAACCACAGCCCAGCCAGAACAACATGTTGTACTAAGTAAACATTCCGGGGGTAAAAGTAAAACGTTATCATGACCCAGTGTGACCAACCAAACATAAAACAAAAGAGCCAGCAGAACAGAGCCGGCAACCATCCCCACCCCCCTCCCTCCACCCCGTGCACCCCTAAACAGTGAGGAGCACTTCAGTCCCATAACTCCCATAGTTCACCAACCAATATCTAAGGTTGGGGGCATGTAACCAGCACCGAGCAGTAAGGCACTCTACCCCAGCACCAGTCTAAATGCTTAACTAAGAACAGCTAACGTCCTGTGCTGCTGGAGTGATGTTGGAAATTCATACGAATCAGTGTTCTCCTGACCAGGCAGGGACACAATCTTGAGAGTTAGTTGCAGAAAAATAATAAACTAGTTCCTTAAAAAAAAAAAAAGCCGTTCAGAGGGCAAATGAAGAAAAGGGAAGATCATAAACGTGTAGGGATGGTGGATCAATAGCCACTAAAGGCTACAGCAGCCAGACATGGTATGCCCCTGGGGCAGTACAGGATCAACGGGCACATGGCGATGAGGCCAGCTAGGCCTTAACGATTTCCGTGACTCGTCTCACGGTCAAAGGCAGACGGAGGGGCAGGCAGTCTCAGTATATCAGGGGGGAAGGCAGCCAACAATCGAGACTTAGCGGCACAGGGCAAAAACCACAGTCCCCACGCCCAATAACAGCTCATCCACGGCCCGGCGGGGCCTCTCCGGGGATGAGAGACAACTAATGACAAAGGGGGGAAAAAACTCTTACCCCGCAACAAGGCCCGGACGAGTCTAATCCACCATCCCATCAAGCAGAAAAAGGAGCAGCAGTAGGGCCATCCATCTAGGGCAGCGTTTCCACCCAGGCCGAGACGTCCTGGGTAGGTATCACATGGGTAGGTACAGAGCATGATGGGACTGTGAGGCCTATATAAATCCGACGCAAGCTGGGCACACGTCATTGCAGCGAGAAGAGCCGGCCGGCGTGTCAACATCTGGAGAAGACGGAAGACGAGAAGAGAAGAAGATGACGTTACAGAAGAGCGGACTGACCGCCGCCAGTATAGCGGCGGCCAGCCCTAAAGGGGAAGGAACCGGACAGCGGGAGGAAGAACCGGGGTGCGCCGAGTCAAGAGCAGAGAGCGGCGAATATAGAATAAGACCCCCCCAGAGCTGAGAAGACCCCCGGAGCGGAGAAGACGTCACAGAAGAGCTGAGAAGACCCCCGGAGCGGAGAAGACGTCACAGAAGAGCGGTGAAGACCCCGGAGAGCAGGAGAAGACCCCCGGAAATCGGAAGAAGAAGCCTACCCTGGTAAAAGAGCTAAAGAAGACAGGGGAGGCCTCCGGAGCAGACTAATAAAATATTTTAATACCCTGTGTGGTTTACTTGTATTTTTACCACTTTTCTTGCAGGTGAATGGGTAGGGGTACGATGTACCCCATACTCATTCACGTAGGGTGGGGGGCCGGTATCTGGGGGCCCCCTTATTAAAGGGGGCTCCCAGATTCCGATAAGCCTCCCGCCCGCATACCCCGACAACCAACGGCCAGGGTTGTCGGGAAGGGGCCCTGTCCTCATCAACATGGGGACAGGGTGCTCTGAGGTGGGGGGGCCGCAGTGCGCCCCCCTGCCCCAGAGCACCCAACCCCCCCATGTCGAGGGCATGCAGCCTGGTATGGCTCAGGAGGGGGGGGGGCGCTCGCTCGTCCCCACTCCCTTCCTGGCTGGCCGGGTAGCGTGCTTTGGATACGGGTCTGGTATGGATTGTAGGGGGACCCCCTACGCCGTTTTTTTTCGGCGTAGGGGGGCTCTCCTTACAACCCATATCAGACCTAAGGGCCCGGTATGCTCCTGAGGGGGAACCCATGCCGGATTTTTATTTAAAATCCGGCGGGGACTTCCCCCTCAGGATTCATAACAAACGCTGCACACGTGTAGAATTGGCGGGAATCCAAGTCGGATCTCCCGTCGCTTCTATGACGCGCTTGCTGGGATGTGCTGTCACTATTCCAGTGAGTGTGAGATGTCGGCGAGATCTCGGCACCATGTCGCCGAGAATCAGCGCGATGCTGTCGTGCTAAAAACACAATATCACAAACACCTACTGTATGACTTTACGCGCACTGCCTCGCGCGCACATACGTTCTTGAATCTCCGTATCTCCCTCATTTGCATATTTGAATAGGAAATCAATATGAGCGCCAAATGCGACCAGCGTAAATATGCGCCCACTCTACGCCAGCGTAGGCAAGTTACGTCGGTGGGATGAAGCCTGTTTTTAGGCGTATCTTAGTTTTGTGGGCCCAGATAAGACGGCGCATATTTGCACTTATACGGCATATCTGGAGATACGTTGGCGCAAGTGCTTTGTGAATCCGGGCCCTAGTTTCCACTGTAGCGCAGGAATAACTACTTTACCCATCACTAAACTCAAGTGCAGTTTTCTAAGGAATATGTAGTTTCAGTGACAAGGATGGTCTGTCCTTCTAAAAATGCCAGCTGTTTAACTGCCATGCTTGACCCTCTTTATGTTAATACTTTGTGTCACAAACCTGAAACAACTATGCAATTAGGAGAGTATGTGTTGCTATAATCTGTGATTATATTAGGTACAGTATATGATAAGCATTTAAAAAGTGTATGAATGAAGTTTTAAAGTGAAAGGGTCTAATTGTAAATTATTTATTTTAAGATTCACACACATTTCACCCAGGATTCACAGATTTCTCTAACTGAATTCAATAAATGAATGTTCTGTGAGTGTGAATGTTTTCAGTGTACATGTGGGGGAAAAAAAACATATTCAGTATTTCCCTGTAATGCTTGCACATTTTCAATGGATGACATTGTCCCTAAAAGCAAAAGCAGCGTTGTTTATTTGACGTTTGCATTTTGGAGATTTTTAATATTTACAAATTGTAATTTATATTTATATATGGGTTAAATTAACATTTATATTTAGGGATTTTAGTGCATGTTTTGTTAAGTACAAGTTAATATAAATCTGTTTAAAATACTATTTTAAAATATATATATATTTTCTGAATATTTGCATGTAGATTAAAATATTAATGTTGGAACCAAGTTATAATGTGTATCCCAAATATTTATTTACACCTAATAAGGTAAGCTGGCTAAATTTAATAGAGTTTATATCTTGCTGTTTCAATTCACTTGCTTATATGCACCTCTAACTATAATGTGCTTCTTCAAGGACTATGCCAGACATACCAATTATAAATAACCTTTATGGCTGTTCCCGAACAAGGTTGTATTACTCTCGTGGGACTATAATGTTATTACTGCATATATTTCTGTTCTCTTACCTCTTATAAAAACCTTGCATAATATGTTCCAGATGTATACATGTGGATAAAATAAAATAAATAAATATTTCATAAATGTTTAAAAGTATTTGACAGCCAAGAAAATAAACTGTGTTTATGGATATTATAAAATGTTATTGTGTTTTATTTAGCAAGATTTTTTATGTGCTATGCAAGTTTGCAAAAAAAAAAAATCCACTGACAGGTAAATGGCTTCATGTAGGAAATATTCAGGGAAATATTTGAAAGGGAGCTTTAATTGTTTTTAAACACTGGCAATTTAAAAAATTAGCTGAGCATAACAATGTTTTAGAAATATTGTATTTCCTGTGCTCTGTATGTGTATGTATATATATATATATATATATATATATATATATATATATATATATATATATATATATATATATATATATATATATATATATATATATGTATATATATATATATATATATGTATATATATATATATATATATGTATATATATATATATATATATATATATGTATATATATATATGTATATATATATATATATATATATATATATATATATATATATATATATATATATATATATATATATATATATATATATATATATGTATATATATATATATATATATATATATATATAGCCACAGTGTGAATCATTTAATCCAGGTTATTTAGTTTAAAGGTTAATGTAAACTCGGTACATCAGATCAAAACCTACAAAGTTTCAATTTGTAGTTTGCTCAAAATTTGTTTTGCTTTTTATGGGTTTTAGTGAGGTTAGCCCTATTGCAGATAGAACCTAATTTTATTATAAATCCCTGGAAGGGGTTTACAAAACACTATGTTATACTCCCTGAACTCTGTCCTGGGATTTCCTTCATTGCAGGCAAATAGCTTATAGACAGACAAAGAACATATAACAGATCTTTAAAAACTTTTGTCTTTCGTTTTGGACAGAGTGGAGATGAATTAGTCAGTTTTCATTGCTGTCTTTGCCCCCTTAGGGAGAGTCACCCCCTCTATTAGGCCCCGTACACACCATAGAATCCATCCGCGGATAAATCCGAGCAAATGGGTTTCAGCGGATAGATCCTATGGTGTGTACACGCCAGCGGATCTGTTTCCGCGGATATTTCTCCCCTGGGATGGATTCCAGCAGATCGAATATTCGCTGACATACAGAACAAATCCATCTGCTGGAGTCCATCCCAATGGATGGATCCGCTGGTCTGTATAGACTCACCGGATCCATCCGTCCGAAGGGATCCCCCGCATGTGTCGTAATGATTCGACGCATGCGTGGAATTCCTTATATGACAGCGTCGCGCACGTCATCGCCAGAGGATTTCGGCGCGGATTTCAATGCGATGGTGTGTATACTCCATCGCATGAAAATCCGCCGAAATCCTCGAGAGGATTTATCCGCGGAAACGGTCCGCTGGACCGTATTCGCGGATAAATTCTATCGTGTGTATGGGGCCTTAGTCTTGTTTACCATTCTCATTAAAAGTGAAAGTAAAAAAAAATCCTAAACTTTGAGTTGTCCTCAGAAAAGTCATAAAGGGCAAATCTTCGAAAGAGGACACTAGTTCTGGAGACCTGGGGGTCACCAAGGGATTCCCCTAATTTGCAGGGATTTCCTCTCACTTCTTGTGCTGGCTATAGGACAGGAAGTGAAAGGAAATTTCCTCAATGGAACACAGATAGCACAAAATCAACGGATAGGGCATATAACCCTCCCTTACTCTATCCAAAATGGAAAATATATATATATTTGTCTATAGTTCCACTTTAACTAGAATTATTATTGCAGACGGTTGAGGCAAGTGGCAGACAGCCCAACAACACAGCATATACATGTTGGGTCTTCTGATTTATAAACATTTGCCAGCATATTAAAAAATGAATCATATCTTCGCCAATGAGATACTGGTTCTAGTTTAAAATCCACTTAACACACAGTATACAACTTTCTAGTGAAATGAAACAACGAAAATGAACACATGAAATGTGTTTTGATGTTTATTTATTCACCTGGGCAAGACCAAATACTCTATTGGAGCAATATGGCTGTCCTACTGCCACTTTTGTGACACACTGTAAGCTTGACAATGTATACTCGACAATGCTGCTAGTCACTTTCAACGAGTGAACTGGGCATAGTTCAGTTCTTGGGAGGTACACAACATTATATCAGAGAAGCCCAAACATAGCTCTGAAACCTACTGAAGTCTATGGGAGCTGAACGTCTCTATTTTTTCATAGCTAATATGCAAACTAATGCTAAAAAAGACATGGGTCACTGGGCACTGCCATGAGGGACGTATACCAATGCAAAGAAAATTATTACAAAAATAAAAATGTTCAGGGAGATAGCCATTTTATGCAGATTAACCACTTCAGCCCAGGAAGATTTGGCTGCTTAATGACCAGGCCATTTTTTGCAATATAGCACTGCGTTGCTTTAACTGACAATTGTGTAGTCACGCGACGCTGTACCCAAAGTTATTATTATTTTAGCAAATTTTTATCAGGACTGCGATATTGCGGCAGACAGATTGGAAACTATTGACACATTTTTGGAACCAATTATACAGCGATCAGTGCTATAAAAATGCACTGATTACTATATAAATGTCACTGTCAGGGAAGGGGTCACTAGGGGGCGATCAAGGGGTTAACTGTGTTCCCTAGGTGTGTTCTAACTGTGGTGGGGATGGGACTGACAAGAAAGAGAGAGAGATCGTGTCCATACTTAGATTTAACATTATAGAGACATGAAGATTCAATGGAGCAGCTAAAAACATACGTTCACCACAAACGGACATTTATGGTCAAATGCTCCGCCCATAGGCTATAGAAGAATTCTAATGTTGGTTGACTAGTAATAATAATTAATACATATACCGTATTTATCGGCGTATACCGCGCACTATTTTGCCCTGAAAATCAGGGCAAAATTGTGGGTGCGCGATATACGCCGATACCCGCTTTCCCGCCACGAGTTTGAATACTGCGCCGGAATATACCGAGCGCAGTACACTTGTGAATCTTCGGGCAGTCTCGGCGCCTCTCGCACTGACGTCCTGTACGTACAGGACGTCAGCGTGACAGTTGCCGAGCCTGCCCGAAGATTCACAAGTGTACTGCACTCGGTATATGCCGGCGCAGTATTCAAACTCGTGGCGGGAAGGACGCGAGGACGCCGCTAGGACGCCGCAGAAGGACACCAAAACTGTAAGTACAAAAAAACAAAAAAACTTTTTTCCACAGGATTGGGGGCCACTTTAGGGGTGCGCGGTATACGCGGGAGCGCGTTATACCGCGATAAATACGGTAATTATTACTAGTCATACAACATTAGAATTCTACTATAGCTTGTGGGCGGAACATTTGACCACGATGTACGATTGCGGCGTCGTATAGTTTAGCTGCTTCGTCGAATCTTCTTAGAACATTAGAAAAATTGCTGCGCAAAAATATCTCGTGACATATAAAGTTGCAACGGCTGCCATTTTATTCCCTATGGTCTCTGATTAAAAAAAAACATATATAATATTTGGGGGTTCTGAGTAATTTTATAACAAAAAACATGTAGGAGAGGAGTTCCAGAATAGGCCCAGAAGTAGAAGTGGTTAAATTGGCCAATGCATTTCAAGTGGAATTACACCCAAAAGTGGAAGTTCCGCTTTAAGGGCTCCTAACCCTCTGACATTTGGCATGTCATTTTTTTGGAAGGGAATGGGTGCTTAGTTTTGACAGGTACACAGATTCCACTTCTGCTCGGGCATTGAGGAGGTGCAGCGCAAAAACAACTGGAACTCCACTTTAACACTCCCAGACTAATAATGCAGCTGTGTTTTCTGCCCCCTATGCGCATTCATTCAGACTGGGTGACCTCTAATACCAAAGGTGTGTTACTAGCTAGATCACCAGTAGGGATGAGCCGAACAGTTTGGTTTCGCTCCAGAACATGTGAACAAGCAAAGAGTTTGAGCAAGCAAGTTATTGCCATAAAAACTGTATGGTGACCCTGGTACTGCCCTTGGTGGACATGTATCAATGCAAAAAAAAGTTTTTAAAACAATTTTTTCAGAAGCAGTGATTTTAATAATGCTTAAAGTGAAACAATAAAAATTTCAATATTCTTTTAACCACTAAAGCCCCGGACCATATTGCTGGTCAAAGACCAGGCCACTCTTTGCGATTCGGCACTGCGTCGCTTTAACTGACAATTGCGCGGTCATGCGACATGGCTCCCAATCAAAATTGTAGTCCTTTTTTCCCCACAAATAGAGCTTTCTTTTGGTTGTATTTGATCACCTCTGCGGTTTTTAGTTTTTGCGCTATAAACAAAAATAGAGCGTGAATTTTGAAAAAAATTAATATTTTTTACTTTTTGCTATTAAAAAATATCCCCCAAAAATATATAAGAAAACGCTTTTTTCCTCAGTTTAGGCCGATACGTATTCTTCTACATATTTTTCGTAAAAAAAAATCGCAATAAGCGTTTATTGATTGGTTTGCGCAAAAGTTATAGCGTTTACAAAATAGGGGATAGTTTTATGGCATTTTTATTAATATTTTTTTTTTACTAGTAATGGCGGCGATCAGCGATTTTTATCAGTACTGTGACATTATGGCGGACACTTCGGACACTTTTGACGCATTTTTGGGACCATTGGCATTTTTATAGCGATTAGTGCTATAAAAATGCATTGATTACTATAAAAATGCCACTGGCAGGGAAGGGGTTAACACTAGGGGGTGAGGGAGGGGTTAAGTATGTTCCCTGGGTGTGTTCTAACTCAGTGGTCCCCAACCTTTTTGGCACCGGGGACCGGCTGCGTGGAAGAAAATGTTGCCAAGGCCCGGTTGGGGGGAGGTTAGGGATGGCATGCGGGGGGGTAAGCGATTTTTCACGGGCAATTTGTCAGCGCATTATTTCTATTACATTGTAGTAATAAATTAAATAGTTAAACCCACCATAATGCAGAATCAGTGGCAGCCTACCCCCCACATTACATTCCCAACCTCCACTTTAATATCCTCAGCCCCCCTCACATGACAGTTCTTGGTCACCCCAATTTAACTTCTTCAGGCCCCCCCACATTACAGTCCTCAGTCCCCCCCCCCACACTCCAGGCCTGCCACTGACAGCCATATCACTTGTCACCTGCAACCTGCCACCATGTCACTTGCCACCTGCAGCCATGTCACTTGCCACCCACAGCCTGCCCCTGCCACCATGTCACTTGCCACCTACAGTCATGTCACTTGCCACCCACAGCCTGCCACCTGCAGAAATGTCACTTGCCACCATGTCACTTGACACCTGCAGCCATGTGACTTGCCACCTGCAGCCATGTCACTTGACACCTGCAGCCATGTGACTTGCCACCTGCCGCTATGTCACTTACCACCTGCAGCCATGTCACTTGCCACCTGCAGCCATGTCACTTGCCACCTGCAGCCATGTTACTTGCCACCACAGCCTGTCACCCACAGCATGCCACCTGCAGCCATGTCACTTGCCACCATGTGACTTGCCACCTGCAGCCATGTGACTTGCCACCTGCCGCCATGTCACTTGCCACCTGCCGCCATGTCACTTGCCACCTGCCGCCATGTCACTTGCCACCTGCAGCCATGTCACTTGCCACCTGCCACCATGTCACTTGCCACCACAGCCTGTCACCCACAGCCTGCCACCTGCAGCCATGTCACTTGCCACCATGTCACTTGCCACCTGCCGCCATGTCACTTGCCACCATGTCACTTGCCACCACAGCCTGTCACCCACAGCCTGCCACCTGCAGCCATGTCACTTGCCACCATGTCACTTGCCACCTGCCGCCATGTCACTTGCCACCATGTCACTTGCCACCACAGCCTGTCACCCACAGTCTGCCACCTGCAGCTATGTCACTTGCCACCCATGTTCCCCTGTATAACCTTCCCCTCAGGAGGCGGTGCCAATGTGGGCAGTGGAGAGGACTGTGCACAGCATGTCTGGATAGGGACAGGAGACTGACGAGAGGCGTTGCAGGGAGGGAGGCGGGACAGTTCTGGATGGAGGGCCGAGGTAACAAACAGGTGATTGGCTGCTAGGATGAAGGACAGTCCTAGCAGCCAATCGCCTGTTTGATAACCTTGGGCAGCTCCGCCCTCCACCTAGAATTGTTCCGCCTCCCGCTGTCGGCTCTGTGAGGATTACAGAGCGACGGCAGGAGGAAAAGAAGTCTCATGCCGCCTGCTCGCACTCGCGGCCCGGCTGCAGAAGGGCTGCGGCCCGGTAGTGGGCCGCGGACCGGGGGTTGGGGAACACTGTTCTAACTGAAGGGGGGATGGACTGACTTGGGGAAATGACTGTTCGCTGTTCATACATTCACACACACAGCTCCCAATTCTCGCTCTGTAACAAGCGATCGCAGGTGCCCGGCGGTGATCGTGCCCGCCGGGCATGCACATCGGCGTCAGGGGCGAGCGGGGGGCATGCGCGCGCCCCTATTGGCTGTATAGAACAGTGCCGCAGTAAAACGTAATTTCTAAAGGAAGAAATGTAATTTAAACTTGCTCGCGGTTGTAATGTATTGCTGGCTTCCGGCAATATAGATGACAAAATAAGAATATAATAGAAGAAAAAAATGGCTTGGGTTCCCTCCCCCAGTCCATACCAGGCCCTTTTTACCCCCACCTATTCACCCAAAAAATTGTCAAAGAATATAAACCACAATGGACAGTTTTTGACAATTTCTTTATTGAAAAAGAAAAAAAAGTGTCCCGCGATGTACATCCATTGTCAATCCCGCTGCCCGATGGACCTGATTAAAAAAAAAAAAAAACGGAAAAAAAAGGAAAAACACTGCCTCCATGGGAGGCCTTGCGGCGATTGCTGTCTTTTGGTTTTGACAGATATTGTAAAGGCAAAGACGGCGTTGATGTAACCATATGATACCGCCCCCATCTCCCCACCTCACATGATGTCACATGGCATCAGGAGGGGACGGGTCACTTGGTTAATGGTCAATGGCTGAGCCATTGCATATATAACAGCTGCCACAGCCAAGAGACAGCAGTCGCCGGGAGGCCTCCCATCGAGGCAGAGCTTCTTTTTTTTTTCAATTTTTCTGTCTGATCTGGAAAACCGCATTTCAGACCTAGTGGATGAAATCCAATGCTCACATACATCAGATCAACAGTCAAAACACACAGAGCAATTTATTTTGAATAAACTCGAAAATCATTTACGCCACAATAACCTGCAAATTATAGGTCTACCAGAGTCCTTCAACCCTTACACTCTCCAGAAAATCTGTGCGCCGTGCATCCCGGGCACCCTGGGGATACCAACTCCATGCATAGTGGAAAGGGCTCACCGTATGGGAGGCCCCTCAAATGAGAGACGCACTCCACATCCCATTATAGTCCGCTACCTTAACTACTCTGACAGAGTCAATATCCTGAGATCCTTCTCATGTTTGCGGATTATTCCCAAGAGGTTTCCTGTAGGCGCAAAACATTCCGACCGATCTGCACTGCTCTTTACCATAAAGGGGTCAAATTTACATTGCGTACCCGGCAAAACTTAGTTTCTCCGATCCTTCTGGTGACCCTAAATCTTTTTCCCACCCAGAGGAAGCGAAACGGGATCTTTAGGCATATCTACATATATCAATGGACACTTCCTCATCGTCGGCCCTACCACGATTTGTGGAACCTAGGGATCAACGAAGCCCAAGGAAGGACCCTGCAAAGAAACTCTGACTCTCCAACTCCGGACGCAACAACTCATGCTGATCATGGACTCTGACACACCCGTCCTGGGTCCCCACGCACTCTTGAGTAGTGTTGAGCAGAATATGCCATATTCGATTTCGCGATATATCTCGAATATATATTCGAATATTCGAGATATATTCGCTAAATTCGAATATTCGTGATATTTTATCGAAATTAAATGATTGCGATTTTTCGCTATTGCGAATGCGAAAATAATTGCGATTTTTTGATAACTGCGGTAGGAGCACTCTGATTGGCTCAGAATATTCGTGATATTTTATCGAAATATCGCAACATGCGAATGCGATATTTATTGCGCAATTTCGACAAATGCTGTAGGAGCACTCTGATTGGCTCAGAATATTAGTGATATTTTATCGAAATATCGCAACATGCGAATGCGATATTTATTGCGCAATTTCGAGAAATGCTGGAGGAGCGCTCTGATTGGCTCAGAATATTCGTGATATTTTATCGAAATATCGCAACATGCGAATGCGATATTTATTGCGCAATTTCGACAAATGCTGTAGGAGCACTCTGATTGGCTCAGAATATTCGTGATATTTTACAATACAAAATAATTGCGAATATTCGGCAAATGCAGAAGGAGCACTCTGATTGGCTCAGAATATTCTTGATATTTTACAATACAAAATAATTGCGAATATTCGGCAAATGCAGAAGGAGCACTCTGATTGGCTCAGAATATTCTTGATATTTTACAATACAAAATAATTGCGAATATTCGGCAAATGCGGAAGGAGCACTCTGATTGGCTCAGAATATTCGTGATATTTTACAATAGAAAATAAAAAGTGTTTTGCATTGGTGGTGATTCTTTACTCTATCCATCTGTCACAGCCGTTTGTCAATCAAACACCTTGAAGATTGAACACGTTCATGCTGCATGCTTTGGACTTTTTTTCACTTCACATATCAAAGACATTTTTATGAAAGATTATTTTTCTATTATTGGGACTATATTTCTTTATATATTTGTTTCACTGTGTATTTCACAAGTTATTTGCGCTTGCTTATTTTATAATTTGCCCACATGTCTTGTCACTAGACATATTTTTTATTCTTGTAGAGCGACTCCATTTTCTGTCTTGTATTAAAATATGTTGTATAACATTTTTGAGTTGCTGCTGTATTCTCCCCTTTTTTAAGGTATGCGCAATTTTTTCCTTCTTACAAAAAATAATAATATCAAACATACAAATATTCATAACATACACATACACAAAGCCCCCCCCTTTTGCATCAGAGACAATCAGAGTTCTCCTACCACAGTTATCGAAAATTCGCAATCATTTTCGCATTCGCAATAGCGAAAAATCGCAATTTTTTTTTTTCAATTTGGCAACATAAAAGGATCGCCTCAGCTTAGCTACTCGGCCCAGGGTCTCTAATCATACCAGCAATGCTTTTAGACGTCGATAGGATGTGATCTGTTTTAAAAATCAAATTGAAAAAATGTGAATATTCGGAATTGCGAATATTCACCGCGAAATTCGAAATATAGCGCGATTTCTCGAATATGCTATATTTGAGTCGAATATTCGCAATGCGAATATTCGTGAGCAACACTACTCTTGAGCAGACCATTTGATCAGGTTTATTTACTAAGCCAGCTACTTGTTTGTTCAACTCGTTACTTTATCTCTTTTATTGCTTTTATTCCTGTCTACAGGTTCTATTTGCCCACATCTGCACAACCTTACTGGGGGACAGATGCTCAGCTCTTCTGGGACCTGGCTAGAGGCCTCAAGCTATCACCATTGCATTACTGTCATGGGGTTCCCCCCTTAAGCTATGGATCACATCACAGTCTGCGGACGAGTGCCTTAGTTCCCCCGGTAATGCTGTTTGGTGGTAGAAGTTTAGCATGTGGAAAAAAACAAAGTTCAGTTCTCATGGCATGGAGTCTCTGTTTTGTATTTTTTGACCCCTGTTGGGTCGACCTCCGTTGTGAACCCCACTCCCAAAATTTCAAGTCCCCTCTAACATGTCCTAAATATTTAGGCAATACATTAGTGGTGTCACAAGGACAGCTCCTCATTGTCATGTCAAGCGCCTTAAGGCAGACATAGCAAAACTTCAGAAAACACACTTGTCGGCAGAAGACTTCTTCCGTATGCGGAAACTCTGGGTGGGACAAGTTTTTGGATCGTCGTCTTTCAGAGGGAAAGCTGGGATCCTCCTTCGTATTAATAAGAACCTGCCCTGTGAGGTTCTCTCTGTGTACGTGGATGATAAGGGTCGCATTCTCATAGCTAAACTTAAGACCTCTGTCCTGGAATGGGTTATATCTAACATTTATGCCCCCAATTCCCCCTCTAAACAGTTCTTCCAAAAAAATCACTTCCAAACTAGCTTCATTCATCCACCTCCCTCTTCTAATAGGTGGGGGTCTTAATTCAGTGCTCTCCCCTCAGGAAGATAAATCTCTAGGTCGCCGTTCCTCTGTGGTCTCCCCCTCACAGCCCCCTACGCCCCTACACCAATTTGCGGACGGCCTCCGCCTAGTGGACCCCTGGAGATTGTCCCATCTAGAGGGAAGGGAATTTACCTTTTTCACCAGCCCACATCCAGGATAGACTACACTTTTTCTAACTCCACTCAACTTGAACACATCACCGACCCCACGACTTTGCGATTTCTGACCATGCCCCAATCTCGGGTGAACCTAACTGGTTTCAACACCCTGAACCAAGCCAAAACTTGGCACTTCCCATCCTATTTGGCGCATAACCGAGATCTTCAAAAGATCATTTGAGAGACATGGGCTGATTACGCAAGTACTAATATAGAGCATAGAGACAACCCCAACCTCTTCTTGGAAGCTGAGTAAGCGGTGTTGCGAGGCAGAATCATATAATTTGCCACTGGCTATAAAAGAAAAATCACCAAGGGATATAGTGCAGCCAGCGAGGCCTTATGCACCGCCCAAATACGATTAGTGCAGCACAACTCTCCAGAGCACAGGGAGGCTTGATGTTCCTGACAAAAAAATTATTTGACCTATGGACAGAAGCTCAGGAGTGGATACACCAATCTCTCCTAGACTTGCAATACCACATGTTTGAAAATACAATAAAGCAGGGAAACGTTTAGCATGTCTATGTAAAGGCAAACATATATCAGGTCACCTGTGGCTGTTGGAGACAGGGGTGCACTGCAAGGTAGTGAACCCAATAGCTGACTGCTGCGGATGGACAGGAAACATGAGCCCAATATTCCCCAGGGCGCGGGGTCTAAGGTCCAGCAGGTGTTCACCAGAGCCTCTGGTGGTGAGGATGGTCTTCGCTGCAACTGAACCCAGGTCGCGGTCCCTGGAGTCCCCCAGGTCACGCTCCATAGGGAGGGAGGAGAAGCAGCCACTGAGGACACAAGGGATAGTGATGGGTAAGCCGAGGTCGGCGCAACAGGCAGATAAGGGTAACCAAGGGACAGGCCAAAGGTCAGGGTCACAGGCAAACAGGAGTAGTCACCGGGAGAGGACAAGGAGTGGGGGTTTGAAATGTTTGTTTTAAGCCACTTCATGCAGATTTTGTACCAACCAATGTGCCTTTTTCCTCTCTTGATGTTTTTGTCAAAAAAACAATAAAAATTGTTTTAAAAAAAAATAAATAAAAAAAAAACAGGAGTAGTCAGAGATGAGCCAAAATCGGTACACAGAAAGGTAAATGTAGGACACTGCAGACAGGAACACAAGCTAACAAACAAAGTTGAACAGCAAAGCAGACCTGCAGTGCAACAGTTAATATAGACTTCCTGGGATGGCCTGGGGTGAAGCCATATAGGGAGGAGATGATAAAAGGCAGCCAGAAAGAGAGTCAGGCCTCTAATGGACACATGGAAGAGGAGGTAAGCTGCCAGACATTATTGCATGTTAATGACAGTACCCTCCCTCTTACGAGGCCTGCCCCTTCCCTGCCTGGGCCCGGGTTTAGAGGGAAACTTCAGATGAAACTTCTTCAACAGACGAGGTGCAAAGACCTCCGATACAGGGACCCAAGACCTCTCCTCAGGGCCAAAGCCTTTCCAACGAACAAGGTACTGAAGAGCACCTCTATTCCTGATTATCCTCAGTGACCGGCGCCATTGGTAGGGATAGGACGAGAGAACTTATTGAGGACTAAAGGCTTCAGAAGGGCAACATGGAAGGAGTTAGCGATTTTGAGGCTTTTGGGAATCTGAGGTTTGAAACAAACCGGATTCTGTTTAGAAGTTATAGAGTATGGACCAATGATTCTTGGAGCAAACTTCAGAGAAGGAACTCGGAGCTTGATGTTCCTGGTGGAGAGCCAAACTTTGTCCCCTGGCTGAAGAGAAGGTGGTTTACGCCTGCGGCGGTCAGCAAAGCCTTTGAATTTGTTGGCAGTTGCCCGGAGGGAATCATGAACGTCACTCCGGATAGAATTGAAGGACTCCTGAGCTGAAGCCAAGGCTGGGATATCCGGAGGAACAGGTCATGGGAAGTGGAAGTTGAGGATGTCTTCCATAAACTGAGAAAAATTGTGTTTTCTGCGAACTGGTATTTACATGATTGTTATGAGAAAATTCCACCAACGGAAGTAGAGAGGACCAATCGTCATGATGAGCGGAGACTAAGTTGCGAAGAAAAACCTCTAACTCCTGATTAACCCTCTCCGTCTGCCCATTGGATTGAGGATGGTAAGAAGAGGAACAATCCAAGGCAATATTGAGGGATTTGCAAAAGGCGTAAGAGACGTAAATTGAACACCCCTGTCGGAAACAATATGAGAAGGAACCCCAAGGAGGCGGAAAATGTATCGAATAAAACTGGGAACCAAGGCAGGAGCAGAAGGAAGACCAGGAAGGGGAACAAAATGAGCCATCTTGGAGAACCGATCGACTAACACCCAAATGACCGCATTACCGTCAGACAGTATAGGAGATTGGTGATAAAATCCATGGCAATATGAGCCCAGGGCTCCTTAGGAATGGGCAAGGGCATGAGGAGTCCAGCAGGAGCTTGTGTGGAGGATTTAGACTGAGCACAGACATGACAAGCCTTGACATAGTCTTTGACCTCCGAGTGGAGATTAGGCCACCAGTAGTGACGACTGATAAGTAAGAAGGACCGGAGGAATCCAGCGTGCCCTGCCACCTTGGAATCATGTCCCCAGTTAAGGATCTTAGCTCTTAGCTCAGTGGGAACAAAGGTCTTACCAGAAGGAATTTTTGAGTCCAGGGTGTTAGAATGGGCGACAATGCATGAAGTTGGGATGAACGGCTCAGGTTCAGGAGTGGACCCATCGTCCAAAGTGTCAAAGGACCTAGAGCGCGCATCAGCCCGACCATTGCAGGAATCAGGTTTGTACGTAATCGTGAAATTAAAATGGGAAAAGAAGAGACTCCACCTGGCCTGTCTGGGATTCAGACGTTTAGCATTCTGTAGGTACTGTAAATTCTTGTGATCGGTGAAGATCGTTATGGAGTGAGGGGAACCCTCCAAAAGATGACGCCACTCTTCTAGCGCCAATTTGATTGAGAGCAGTTCTCGGTCGCCGATGGCATAATTTCTCTCTGCCTAGGAAACATTTTGGGAAAAGAACGCACATGGTTGACGTCTCTTCTCAAAGAGTTGAAGAAGCACCGCTCCCATCCCCACTGAAGAAGCGTCCACTTCAATAAAGAACGCATCCCCAGAATTGGGTCTCCTCAAGAGAGGTCCAGAGACAAAGGCCTGTTTCAGATCATGAAACGCAGAGACAGCTTCGGGGGGGCCAATCTTTGGCATTAGCACCCTTCTTGGTCAAAGCCATAATAGGCCAAGTCAAGAAAGCGCTGTGTGGCCTTGAGGCTAGCAAGAAGAGGCCAGTTGGTAATGGCTAAGACCTTCCCAGGATCCATGCGAAGACCCAAACTTGAGATAAAGCATCCTAGAAATAGGACCTCAGAACATTCAAAGGAACATTTCTCCAGCTTGGCATAGAGATTATTTTCTCTAAGGCACTGGAGTACAGCGCGGACATGGTTTCTGTGCACACGTAGATTTTCCGAAAAGATAAGAATGTCATCCAGATAGATGACAACAAACTGGTACAGCAGGTCCCTGAAGATTTCATTGACAACGTTTTGAAACACGGCTGGGGCATTACACAACCCAAAAGGCATGACCAGGTATTCGTAATGGCTGCCTCGAGTGTTAAAGGCAATCTTTCATTCATCACCTTCTCGTATTCGAATGGGATTGTACTCCCCTCTGAGATCCAACTTGGTGAAAATGGAGACACCCTTCAACCTATCGAATAGGTCAGATATTAAGGGTAAGGGGTATCAATTTTTAATAGTAACAGCGTTTAAGCCTCGATAATCAATGCAAGGTCTCAAGGTACCATCCTTCTTGGCAACAAAAAAGAACCCTGCTCCTGCAGGCGATCAGGATTTCCGGATGAAACCTCTCTCAAGATTCTCTGCGACATACTCAGACATGGCCTGGGTCTCTGGAATGGACAAAGGGTAGGTACGACCCCTGGGCAGAGTTGCTCTGGGAACAAGGTCAATGGCACAGTCAAAAGACCTGTGGGAAGGAAGCACCTCAGCTGACTTCTTACAGAACACATCCCAGTAATTGCTGTATGCAGTGGGAAGATCAGGGGATACCGATGCAACTGGAAGTCTCTCCTTGGGGGTCACCTTGGAAAGACATGATGATAAACATGAGGGACCCCAAGCCAGGATCTGCCCAGAGACCCAGTCCACATGGGGAGAGTGGAGCTGTAGCCAAGGAAGGCCCAATACAATGGGGGGTAGAGGCTTTCTGTAGGATGAGAAAGGATATGCACTCCTGGTGGAGAATCCCTACCGACATCCTAATAGGTAGTGTCTGAAAGCGAATAGGACCCCCTGGGAGAACAGTGCCATCAATTTCCCAGACTACCAACCATGTAGAGAGGGGTAAAAGGGTGAGCTTCATAGAAGAAGCAGTTCTCCAAACCATAAAGTTGCTGGCAGCCCCGGAATCCAGATATGCAAGGATTGATTGGGGAAAAGTGCTTACATGAAAGTTCACCGGAAGAAGAAGACGGGAAGGTGATGTTTCTGGGTCCAATACTCCACCTTCTAAATGTATTAGACCTGAGCGTTTCCCAGGCAAAGCAAGCAGGAGTCATGAAAGTTGCCCTTGCCTCCACAATAGAGGCACAAGCCCAGAGTTCTGCGCCTAGCACGTTCTTCAGGGGTTAGTCTGGTCCGGCCCAGCTGCATAGGTTCCACAGCAGGCAGAGGATGCTCCACGGAACGAAGTGAGGGGAGCTCAGACTGGCTAGGGCCTAGGGAGTGTTGGCGTTTTTTTTCAATGGACCTCTCCTGAAAACGAATATCGATCTGGTTGCATAAGGAGATGACATTGTCCAGACCGACGGGATGGTTCTTCCCGCTAATTCGTCTTTCACTTAGTCAGAGAAGCCATATAAAAAGGTAGCGACCAGCGCCTCATTGTTCCAGCTCAATTCAGCTGAGAGGATACGGAACTGGAGAGCATATTGTCCCACTGAACGGGATTCTTGGCGGAGACGTAAAAGAGCACTAGCCGCTGAAGAAACCCGAGCCGGCTCCTCAAAGATGTTACGAGAGAGCTTCAAGAAGTCGGACAGGCTGGAAACTACCGGATCATTCTTCTCCCACAGGGGGGCAGCCCAGGCTAGAGCTTCAATGGAAAGGAGGGAAATAATATAGGCTACCTTTGCCCGATCAGACAGGAAGTTTTGAGGCTGAAGTTCAAAATGGATGGTGCATTGGCTAAGGAACCCCATGAAGGCCTTGGAGTCTCCAAAAAAAAACAGATTGGAGGTGGTAGTTTCAGCGAATGCGACTCTGAAACTGGCACGACAGGCGCAGCCACTGGTTGTACTTGGGGTTGTGGATTCGGGGTTCCCAACGAGGTCTGAAGCTGTTCAAAGCGTGAGCCCAAGATTCCCCAGGGCGCGGGGTCTAAGGTCCAGCAGGTTTTCACCAGAGCCTCTGGTGGTGAGGATGGCCTTCGCTGCAACTGAACCCAAGTTGCAGCCCCTGGGGTCCCCCAGGTCACGCTCCGTAGGGAGAGAGGAGAAGCAGCCACTGAGGACACAAGGGATAGTGATGGATAAGCCAAGGTCGGGGCAACAGGCAGACAAGTGTAACCAAGGGACAGGCCAAAGGTCAGGGTCACAGGCAAACAGGAGTTGTCAGAGACGAGCCAAAATCGGTACACAGAAAGGTAAACGTAGGACACTGCAGACAGGAACACAAGCTAACAAACAAAGTTGAACAGCAAAGCAGACCTGCAGTGCAACAGTTAATATAGACTTCCTGGGATGGCCTGGGGTGGAGCCATACAGGGAGGAGATGATAAAAGGCAGTCAGAAAGAGAGTCAGGCCTCTAATGGACACATGGAGGAGAAGGTAAGCTGCCAGACATTATTGCATGTCCATGACACTCCCACTCATATAACCGCTCTAAAAGATGACTTGGGTAAACTTGCCTCTTCCCCCAAGGATATCAACCATATTCTTGAAAAATTCTATGCAAAACTATATGGCCCTAACCCCATTGATGGGGACTTGGCAAAGTTCTTCCTGGACAAAGTCCCTAGTCCAAAGAAAAAGATGTAACCCTTATGGCCCAACTCAATGCTCTGACATTGCCTGAAGATGTTATGGGGGCAATTGCCTATCTATCAGCAGGGAAAGCCTGGGTCCTGACAGGTACATGGCAATCTTCTACAAGCTAGCATCGGATACAATTGCCCCCACCCTTGTCATGGTTTATCAAAAAATCCTCAAAGGGAACCCTTACCTTCCATCTAGGTATCAAGCTCATATTAAGCTCATTCCCAAGAAGGAAAAGGATCCCTCTGAATTAGGATCCTACCACCCAATATGCTTACTGAACCTAGACTCCAATCTTCTATCCAAAATAATGGCCAATAGACTAACACTTGTCAGGCCTTTGCTTATCCACCCTTCAAGGACGCTCTGCCACCTCCAACATTAGAAAGGCTCTTGCAGTTCTGGAGTCCACGAGGACCAGCCCTTCCAATAATTCTGCCATTATCACATTAGATGCCGAAAAGGACTTCGGCAATGTAAGCTTTCACTGGCTGCGGCTGGTCCTCTTGAGATTCGGCTTCCCAGGCCCTTTTCTGCACCTTATTTCCACCATGTACTCTGCCCCATCCGTTAACGTCGTTGTGGCAGGTCACGTCTCCAATAGTATTTGACTGTACAAAGGCACACGACAAGGGTGTCCCCTCTAACCCTTGCTTTTCAATCTTGCACTGAAACCCCTTTGCTGATACATGCTTTTCTGCTTAGCTGTACATGGGGTCCATGTGGGCAATCAAGAAATACGCACAGCTTTATTCGCAGATAGCATTCTGATTTTCACTTCCAACCCTCAGGCAGATATGATCCTAATCCAAGAAATGTTCTTGTGTTTCCGGGCATGCTCGGGTTTGAGGATACATTTTTCCAAAAGCAACGTTTTACCTCTGCACCAAGGGTGGCTTACCACCTGGGAAACCAACTCTATATTTTCTATTGCCAAGAACCATATCACATACCTACAGATAAAAATAGTCAAGGAGCCCTTCCTCTCTCTACCATCTAAACTATCCCCTTATTATATCAAAAATAGTGGCCAAGCTGGTTAGCTGGACAGACTTCCCCCTTTCTTTCTTTCTTTCTTTCTTTGGTAGGTGTCACATTTTTTAAATGGTCAGCTTCCCAAAACTTCTATACCCCCTCCAAACCATTTCCCTTCTTTTACGACACAAAGATCTTCATCAACTCCAAAAAGCCTTAACCATTTTCTATGGCTGGGGCCACAGACCTTGAGTATCCCAAAAATGATACCTCCCCAAACGTGAAGGGGGAGCTAACCTCCAAAACATAAGAATCTACAATTTAGCCTGTCTTTTGACAGTGGGGTTAGACTTGATAACACAGACCTCCAGGTATTCCAATTATGACTTAGAATCCCCAATGGTAGCCCCATGTGGCTTATCTGTTTTGCTGCACTGTGGAATCCGATCCCTCCCCCGTCTTCTGAAACACAATTTACTCATACAAGACACATTGTTGGGCTGGAGAGAGATCAGGAAGAAACTGACTATCTCCCCTGCTGTCCCAGCATATCCCAAATCTCGGGCATCTTCTATTCCCACAGGCACAGCAATATGCAACATTTCCCACATGGGCCTCACAAGGGTTAACCAAATGTGTGCAATTGTTTGATATATTAACGGGTACAGCCCTCCCTTTTACACAGCTTAGTCAATTATATAATCTACCCTCACACCATCTCCTCCATGTCCAACAAGCGATCAGCTTTGTGACTAGCTCTTGCCCACCCAGAGATCTCAGATTTTACGCATCTCTCCTGGGCTCCCTTCTGATTCATCATCACCATAAAATATCTGACTTCTATAAACCTCTGCTCTCCCACCTCTCTAAACCTTTACATTCCTGCTCAACTGCCTCCTGTAATAAAGATGTACACTCCCTGAAGCTCTGACATGAATAATGTCCGGTATTAATTCTCTGGCAAGAACAACAGTTCTAAATTATACACCGGGCCTACATCCCCTACCTAACTTCTAAAAATCTACCCGATTGCCAAAACATTGTGGTGACCACAGGCCTTCTTTACCACACAGACTCTGGTCCTGCCCACATGTTTCAAAATTCTGGAATCAAGTAGACCTTTTTTTTCCGCTTCAGTGACAAGCCTCCAACTTCTTAAAGATCTCTATTCCCTGTTGTTTGGATATCTAGAGACTCCCTCTCTCAGCAAACCAAAACCACTGATCAAAGCAATTCAGCAAAACAAAGATTGGTTATCCACCTGCTACATGGCTGCCAGAATGGCCATCCTCAAACAGTGGACATCCTCCTCTCCTCCAACTATCAGGGACATAACATCTGACCTACGTGGGCTCCTAAATAAGGAAAGGTTGGACCTGATCCTGTCTCATTACCACCATTTATCTAGCTTTGGTTTGACACCACTATCTCACTAACTCACTGACCCACCTGCTATTTTACTCTCATATTGTTTTAATTACCATGTTAGGTGGCCTGCAGCGGGACCGGATGGTAGCGTGGTGAGCGAGCTCCTCCACCCACGAGAACGAAGCGGCACTAAACGACCGATCCAGGGCACAAAACTGACCCCAAAAGTGTGCGATCCGATCCGGGCACATACTGGGAGGATGACCAACAAACGGAAAGGCTCCGCGAAACCCCAGCGTCTGATGGACATGTTCACAGTGCCACGAGACGGGGGCAGGCAAGATGGCGCCGATGCGACTTCAACTCCCGCGCCTGCACACCAGGCCAAACACAGCGGAGGGCCTCGATACTCGAGTGGGGAACAGAGGGATTCTCCCGACACCCATACCTCCTCTCCCTCACCATCAACCAGCCCCGCAAAGACTCGGATGAGGCTGGATGACGATGGACGCGGCCCTGCAGCGAGTCCTGCCACGGACTCTGGGGAGGACACACGTGAGTTACATGACTCTATTGCAACTTTCCCTACATCTAACCAGCCTGTGATGGACACAGTCCTCAGAGACATGCTAGTGACACTGCGTAGTTCACTGCAGGCAGACATGGTGAATTGTATACATAGAGTGAGTGGAGAACTGAGGGAGGTGGAGGGCAGAGTGGAACACATAGAATCCAAGATGGGGGAATATGCCTCCACCATTAACAGCTTAGTGGATGCAAGTGAAGCACAGGAGGAACATGATGAATGGATTAAGAATAAGTTAGCAGACCTCGAGGACAGATCTCGGAGGAACAACATGAAAATAAGGGGGGTCCCCGAGTCAGTGCTACCCCCAGATCTGCGATCGTATGCGATCGATCTGTTCTCATCTCTCCTCCCTGACCTTAACAGCGTGGACTTCACTATCGATAGGATCCACAGGCTTCCAAAACCAGCCTTCCTCCCTGATGCCATACCTAGGGATGTGATCCTGCGCATGACTTTTTTCCATGTAAAAGAACAACTCATGCAAGCGATGCGCAGGAATGAAAAAATCCCCTCCAGATTTCAAAACCTACAATTTTACCCTGACCTCTCCCAACACACTCTGCAAAAAAGGAGGAATCTAAGTACAATTACCAAAGCTCTGAGAAACCATGATATCACCTACAAGTGGGGCTTCCCTACCAAACTCATCATCACTTACAGAGAAAAGTCATTCAATGTAGATTCAGTCGACAGAGGTATTGCCTTACTAAAAACCTGGGAAATTTTGCCAGCTTCTAGAGAGGAAGACAAGCCAACCTTGCACAACAATGCAGTCACTCCTATCTGGAAGCAAGTTACACATAGAAATGCAAAATCACACAAATGAGTTCTTTTTTTTTGTTTATTTTGCTTTTAAGTTTGGTGCTTTTTTTTAAACTGTGCCTTTGTTCTCCTACAAGTGTGATGATGATCTAATCCTGGACTTAGCCAAATCTCGTGGGATCCTGAATGGTTCCTGGGCATGAACTTATCCCCACCAACACCTGAGCAGCGTTTAGCTGCACCCGGGCATAGCCCCCACGAGCGTTCTTTTGTTGCCATGGTAATGGCTAGTTGTTTACGGATGTTACGCGTAATTTCATGTTTTGTTTTTTCGTTCTTTTCTTTTTCTTCTTGTTTTTGGATCTGCACAGCCACACATGACCACTTGAGATGGAATCCGCTCGGAGGATCCACCCGCTCTCCAACATGCAAAATTCAAACACCTCCACAAGCCTCTGAAAGAATTTACCGACCAGGGATCACAGTGAGTAACCTTTGCGCCAGACGCACTCAGCCACTGATGTCTAGAACACCCAAGGGGACCTCAGGTCTCTCAAATGTGACTCTGCTACACAAAACATCACCCCCAGTTACTACCAATGGTGATTAAGATACTATCTATCAACACTAGAGGTATGAACCACCCTGTAAAGAGAAAGTCCCTATGGAGGGAAGCTATGATACACAAAAGTGACATTATATGCGCTCAAGAAACGCATTTCAGTAGAGAATCAACGCCTCAGTGCTCCCACAGAAATTTCCCCAATGTATTTACCGCGAATGCGGACACTAAAACTAAGGGAGTCCTGATTGCCATTCGGGACACGGTCACCTTTACTCTGCACAAGGAAATAGCTGATCCTAGTGGTAGATACCTGATTTTGATTTGCGATATCAACTCAGTTGCCTACACCATTGTGAACGTCTATGCTCCAAACGCCCACCAGGTTCGCTTTTTCAATAAGCTATTAAGAAAAATACAACCCGTCAAAAAGGGCCTCCTTCTACTATGCGGGGACTTTAATGCTGTGCCCGACATAAATATGGACACCACGTCCAAGGCACTTAGAGCAGGAGTGACACTACAAGACGCGATCCATCAGGCAGAACTGTTTGATGTGTGGAGATGCCAACATTCAGGGGAAAGAGACTTCACCTTCTTCTCGGCCCCGCATCGCACGTACACGAGAATAGACCTGTTTTTGACGGATTATCCTTCCCTAACCAGATCCATCTCATCATCTATAAATGACATATCCTGGTCAGACCACGCCTCAATTTCTTTGACTCTTAGGGATGGCTCCATTGCCAATCCATCCCCTGTATGGAGGGCCAATACGTTTTTGTTGCAACAACCCGCCAACAGACTACTTATTGAAAACCACTTGCAGGAATTTTTTCATATAAATGATGTACCTAATCAAGACCCATTCTCTCTGTGGTCTGCTCACAAAGCTTATCTAAGGGGTATACTTATTCAACTGGGGGCAAGGGCAAAGAGGCAGAAGCATTTAAAAATAAAAACCCTCACCGATGAAATCGCAAAGATGGACCGGGAAAATAAACAGGCACCCACTCATACAATTTCTACTAAACTAATGCAACTAAGGAGCGATCTCAGGCTTCTCCTACTGGAGGACTTTGAGAGGCATTCCAAAAGGTTGAGAATGACTTATTATGCACAGGGCAATAGAGCGGGTAAAATGTTGGCCAATAGAATTAAGGGACGCAGAATTAAAGCCAGGATCCCTCATATATTACACCCCGAGCACAAAACAAAACTATTCCACCCCCAAGATATGGCAGATGCCTTCAGTCAATATTATGGCGCCCTTTATAACCTGAAGGACGACAAACATACGCCCCAACCCACTATCTCTTCGATAAATGACTTTCTTAATAAAGTTTCCCTACCACAGCTTTCCCCATCACAACTAAAATTTCTAAATTCCCCATTTACGGTAGAAGAAATACAAAAAACCATTGACTCCCTACCGGCCAACAAATCCCCGGGACCTGATGGATTTGTGGGAGAGTATTATCAGATGTTTAAATCCATCCTGTCACCTTACATTCTAAAGGTGTTTGACAAGGCCGCCGCCTCTTCGTCCTTCCCCCCAGAAATGCTGGAGGCACTGATTGTGACCTTGCCCAAGCCAGGGAAGACTCCTGACACCCCAGCCAACTTCAGGCCTATATCACTACTGAACAATGATCTTAAACTATATGCCAAGCTTATTGCGGGTCGATTGGTGGACATACTGCCCACACTGATCCATCCGGACCAGGTGGGATTCACCAAGGGGCGTCAGGCCTCGGACGCTACGAGAAGATTGGTTAATATCGTTCATCTTGCGGGGGTTCAGCAAAGGCCTTCTCTGCTCCTAGCTTTGGATGCAGAGAAGGCCTTTGATAGGGTCCATTGGGGATACCTGGAGATGGTCCTGAGGAAGTTTGGTTTCATGGGCCCCATTTGTGCGGCAATATTAGCTCTTTACTCGGCACCCTCAGCTAGAGTGTTCACCTCTGGAACACTTTCCAAACCTTTTGCTATTACCAACGGTACCCGCCAGGGGTGCCCATTATCCCCTTTAATTTTTAACTTGATTCTGGAACCCCTCGCATCCTATATACGGGCACATAGAGACATAAGCGGCTTCCCCTCCTCTAATACTGTACATACTATCAGTCTTTCTGCTGACGACATCATTTTGATGCTCTCAGACCCTGTCACTTCCCTGGCTTCGGTACATGAGGCACTTCAATTATTTGGGACGATCTCGTATTACAAGGTCAACGAGAATAAATCCTTTATTCTGGGGATGGGTATCAATGACAATGTACGGAGGTCACTCGGTTCGCGATTTCCATACGCCTGGAGCACTGAGGGCATTAAGTATCTTGGAATTGTACTACCAGCCAAAGCAAAGGAATTATTTACAAACAACTACACCCCGTTCTTGGCCTCTCTCCCGGGCAAACTGCAGGAGCTAGCTAAGTCCGAGATGCTGTGGTCAGGCCGCTTAGCAGCCTTCAAGATGATGGTCCTCCCACAACTTATCTACTTATTTAGGACCCTCCCTATTCCTGCCCCTAACTCATTTTTTACTAAAGTCCAGGCCCTTATCAACCGATTTTTGTGGAAAGGTAAAAAAGCAAGGTGGGCATTTAGGAACTCGATAACGTCTAAAGGGGCAGGAGGGATTGGTAATATAGTGGTGAAAGACTATCATATAGCGGCTGTGTTGGCACAGCTGAGGAATTGGTTCCCGGACCCGCCTTCCACGAGATGGCGGGAACTGGAGGAAGTTCAATATCCACACGGAAGTCTACATGACCTCCTAATGGCATGTGCAATTCGAGCCGTACCCACTGACGGGCTATCCCCTACAATAGTAGCCTCTCTGAAGGCCTGGGAGGTACTTCTAAAGGTCTCCCATTCGCAATTCGCCAAAACATCTCTCCCAATACCAGTAACATGCCTTACTGGCATCATACCAGACTTAAACATTGCCCATTGGCCCAATAAGGGAATAGTCAATATATCAGACCTAATGATAGGCCCAAGCGGGAAAACGTTTAGATCACTCCAGGTGGAGTTTGGCTTAGGAGAGGCTGACCACTTCACTTTCTTACGTCTGAACCATTTCTTTAGGACTGGTCCGACTCTCTCGATCCAACTCCCATGGAAAATCGTACTTTATCTGTCTAAACAATTTACCAAGATTAAAGGAATATCCCTATTTTACAACGTTTTGAACAACAAACTAGAATTTGTAAAATCTTCCAATATAGTAGCGTGGGAGGGAGACATGGGAGCCTCATATACATCAGATCAATGGCAGCGAGCTATCCGTATCTCCAACTCCTCCACCAGGAGTATCAATCTTTGGGAGCTCAATCAGAAAATAGTGTTAAGATGGTACCTGACTCCGTATAGGATTTCTAAATTCAGTCCTCAGGCTTCTCCTCTATGCTGGAGAGGATGCGGACTGGTGGGGACTCTGTTCCATATATTATGGGAATGCCCCGTCATTCGTCCAGTGTGGGAGGAGATCTTCTCCTTGGCTGCCCAGGTGACGGGGGTGGAGGTGCCGCTGTCCCCGGGACTGGCGGTCCTTTCGCTGGGATTAGAATTTTTCTCCAAAACTAATAGAGCAGTTATATCCCATATTCTAATGAGTACTAGATTAGCAATCACTCGTCACTGGAGGGATCACACAGCTCCCACAATGCGGGAAATAATCACAACCACCAGCACACATATCGATTACGAACGGATGTTCGCAGCGTCCCAAGGCAGGTCTATGGAAGCTCATGGGCGATGGAGAGCGTGGACTGAGTGGCTGTCCGAGATATGAGGTTGATATTGTTTAAGTTTTAACTATAAGTTTAATAAACATAAAATAATAGGGCTGATTGCAGATCCATATTTCAAAGTTCAGTACTTAAGGTTTACCCTTATTCTTTTCCCTTTCCATTCTCCTTTCTTCTTGTCCTTTTCTTTCCTTCCCCCCCCCTTATGCGTCCCTCCTCTTTCTCCTCCCACTGACTCACGCGGCTCCCCTGGTGGGGCAGCCCTCTGCATACGGTCCATGAGGGGCCCTGGCGCATCTGTCAATGATGGATGTGGGGGTCCTGGGGCCCGGTGTGGGGGGTGGGGCGGGCTGGGCCGGGGGGGGCCCTCGGGGGACACAGCTGGATCCCATTGGGGTGTCCGCCGGGGGTCGCCGTCTGGCGCGGTCCGCTTGGCCTTCCGGGCGGGGGGTCTCGGGGGGACTCAAAGCTAGAGTTATGCATTATGACTATTTTGTGACCATTTTGTGAAAACTATAGTAATATCGTACGATATGTGCCAGCACTATGTGGAAGTTTCTTTTTCCCTTTTGCCTTCCTTATTTTCTATTGCTCTCAATTTATGTTGTACAATACATACATGTATGTGAAAATGTTACCAATAAAAACCTATTGAATCTAATTACCATGTTACTGGACATTAGGTTTAATGGTCACAAGTGTTTTATTCTTCCCACTTGTACTTGATGGTTGGCATCTGCCTAATATATGGTTTACCATTGTATGTTTGCTTGATTAATTTGAGCTCCATGATAGCTCAGTTTGTGTAAAGTTAAGCTTGGGTTTACTCCCCCCCCTATTTCCTATAAGATACAGTACAACCACTTTTGACATAAATATCTGCTCCAGGATAATGCTATGCATATGTTTCTTTGTTGCATTGTCCTTGGTATTGTATGTTCATAAGAAAAAACAATACAGTTTCTTAAAAAAAAATGCCCAGCTTGTTGACTGGTAGATGTTTTTGCTGCCCCAGCTGGGAGGGAAATGGTTAACCTGTTTCCCACACTTTTTGCTGAGCTCTGCCTCTCTCCCTTTCTTGTGACTAAAAAGAAGGAAGGATCTGCCCAGACACTCACACAGTATGTATGGGAAGGAAAGACCCAGACAAGCCACAGGTTTTGCATGGGGAGGGAGTGCAGGAGAAATGTTTAAGGATTGCTCATTGCCATTGCCAGAGACTGGATTGCCAGTGCCATGCTGAATTTGGAGTTCCTGCTATTAATGGAGATTGCTGGGACTTGCAGTCCTCCTTACCATACCTTATATATCTTATATCAGGTCTGGAGAGGAGTGGAGAGTGGGAGTGCTGCCAGGATGGGGGTCATGGGAGAAGTCAGACATGTATGGACCGTGGAGAGGAGATGGGATAAACCATAGCCACCAAGCTGGAGCCGAGTGACTGAGCCCTGCAAGGTGCACCTGGCAGGAGGTCAGTGACAGCATCACCAGGCCAGTCTGGGGGGGGGGGGTCAATACAATATTGTAAGGGGGCACTGATCTAAAGGTTTGCCCCTTACCTTAGTGTTCACTTTCTACGGAAGGTGGGCTCTGGTCACCAGAGTCCTCCCCACATTCCCAGAGTTCCCCTTTACATCATAGTCTGCAGGATTCAACCTTACAGTGCAAGGGGGCACTCTGATGTAAAGGGGAATGCAGTGGACTCTGATTTAAGTGGGGTCTCTGGTCACCAGTGCCCCCCTTTATATCAGAGTTCAACCCCTTTCACACTGAGACGCTTTGCAGGCGCTATAATGCTAAAGATAGCGCCTGCAAAGCGCCCTGAAAGAGCAGCTCCTCACACTCCTCCACCACTCCTGCCCATTGAAATGAATGGGCACCGCAGCTATACCGCCGACAAAGCGCATGATGTTATGATGTTGGGCTGGTATAATAATGCTATGGGGCTGGTATGAAATAATTTCCAGGGCTGGTTTTTATTCCCAGTCTGGCCCTGCTGGTTAGCTCATGTACTAGACCAGCAGTCTCTGGTTAACTCCCGTAGTAGATTCACAGTCTCTGTTTATCTACTGTAGTAGATCTTCAGTCTCTGGTTAACTTCTGTAGTAGATTTGCAGTCTCTGGTTATCTCCTGTACTAGATCCACAGTTTCTGATTATCTCCATTCTCCTGTAGTAGATCTGCAGTCTCTGATTATCTCCTGTACTAGATCTCCAGTCTCTGGTTAACTCATGTAGTAGATCCGCAGTCTCTGGTTTTCTCTTGTAGTAGATCTGCAGTCTCTGCTTATCTCCTGTACTTGATCCACAATCTCTGGTTAACTCCTGTATTAGACCCGCAATCTCTAGTTGTAGATCCGCAGTCTCTGGTCTCTGATCATCTCCTGTACTCAATCTGCAGTTTTTGGTTATCTCCTGTACTAGATCCACAGTCACTGGTTATCTCCTGTAATAGATGTGCAGCCTCTGGCTATCTCCTGTTGTACATCTACAGTCTTTGGTCATCTCCTGTAATAGATCTACAGTCTCTGGTCAATTATTGTAGTAGATTTGCAGTCTCTGGTCATCTCCTGTAGTAGATCCACAGTCTCTGGTCATCTCTTGTAATAGATCTACAGTCTCTGATTATCTCCTGTAGTAGATCTGCAGGTTCTTGCTATTTCTTGTAGTAGATCCGCAGTATCTGATTATCATCCGCAGTCTCTCATTATCTCCTGTAGTATGTCTACATCTCCTGTATTATTCCTTCATTCTCTGACCATCTCCTGTATTATGTCTACAGTCTCAGATAATCTTCTGTAGTGTGTCTGCAGTCTCTGACCAACTCCGGTAGTATGCCTATTAATGAGCAGTAATGATGTGCAGTAACCTCTCGCAATGAATCCACAAGCAGAAATAATGTGCTGTAACCTCTAGTAACCAGTCAGTGAGTGGTAATAATATGTTGTTACCTCTGGCAACCAATCACAATTGCTGCCTGATCTGTTGCCGTAAACAGACTTCCTGGTATTTGTTATGTCTAAGAGCGGTGGGGAGCCCAAGAAAATGTTTGCCCAGGGTCCAATCAATAATAAAGAAGGCTCTGGCGATACCAGTGTTAAAAAAAAATCCCTGACCATCACCTATTCCCCAAAGTAGTGAACTACTCTGATGAAAGCACACAAAAAATAGTAAAAGAAAAAGAAAAAAAAATGAAAAAAAAAATGTTTTGAAAAATTGAAAAAAAAGTGGATAACATTTTTTTTTTAACATACTGCCACTAGCATGTATTCCTGATCACTTCCACACCAGTTATATGATAACACTGTAATGCACTGGTGACAGTATGTGAAAATTACATTTCTTAATTTTCTTAAAAATTATGACAAAAAAAATATACCGTATTTATCGGGGTATTGCGCACTCCGGCATATAGCGTGCACCCCTAATGTTGACCCGACAACCTGTAAAAAAAAACATTTTATTACTTACAGTTTTGCTGTCTTGCCCGGCGTCCTTGTCCAGTCCAGCGTCTGTCCGTGGCCTCGGTGGTGTCCTACTGGCTTCTCCCGCGCTGTCTCCGAGTTGAATCCCTGCTTCCCGCACTCAGTTTGAAGCCTCCGCCAACATATACCGAGCGCAGTACACTCGGGCACGTTCTGCCACGCTCGGCTTTTCACTCATAAACGTCACAGAGCGTGACCACGAGCGAAGCCGAGCCTGGTCGAATGTACCCGAGTGTACTGCGCTCGGTATATGTCGGTGGAGGCTTCAAACTGAGCGCGGGAAGTGGGTATCGGCGTATATCGTGCACCCGCGATTTTCCTCTTATTTTAAGGGGAAAAAAGTGCGCGGTATGCGCCGATAAATACGGTAACTACAAAAACTTGCCATGCCTTTTAATAATTACCGTGGACTCCTTTCTAAAAATGTGTAAATTGGTGCCATAGGTTGTAGACTACAGTACATGTTGCCGAGAATGTGTTTCTAGCACGACAGCATCGCGCTGATTCTCGGCGACAGGGTGCCGGCATCTCGCACTCGCTGGAATAGACAAAGCACATTCCAGCGAGCGCGTCATAGAAGCGACGGGAGATCCGACTTGGATTCCCGCCAATTCTATCTGCGGCGTTTGGTATGCATCCTGAGAGGGAGAACTCCACGCCAAATTTTTAATAAAAAACCGTCATGGTTCCCCCCCAGGAGCATACCAGGCCATTAGGTCTGGTAAGGGTTGTAAGGAGACCCCCCCTACGCCGAAAAACCGACGTGGGGGGTCCCCCCACAATCCATACCAGACCCGTATCCAAAGCACGCTACCCGGCCGGCCAGGAAAGGAGTGGGGACGATCGAGCGCCCCCTCCTGAGCCATACCAGGCCACATGCCCTCAACATGGGGGGTTTGGGTGCTCAGGGGCAGGGGGGTGCACTGCGGGCCCCCCCACCCCAGAGCACCCTGTCCCCATGTTGATAAGGACAGGGCCTCTTCCCGACAACCCTGGCCGTTGCTTGTCAGGGTCTGTGGGCGGGGGGCTTATCGGAATCTGGGAGCCCCCTCAAATAAGGGGGCCCCCAAATACGGGCCCCCCACCCTAAGTGAATGAATATGGGGCACATCGTACCCCTACCCATTCACCTGGAGGCAAAGTGTAAAAGTAAATAAACACACGACACAGGGTTTTTAAAATAATTTATTAGTCTGCTCCGCCTTGTCTTCTTTAGCTCTTTTAGCAGGGGGGCTTATTCTTCACCGCCGTCTGGTTCTCTTCCGCTCTCCGGGGGGGCTTCTTATTCACAGCTGTCTGGTTCTCTTCCGCTCTCCGGGGGGGCTTCTCCACTCTCCGGGGGTCTTCCATCTTCTCCGCTCCACGGTTCCTCCCCTGCTCGCTCTCCGGTGCCTTCTGTGGCGTCTTCTTCTCTTCTTGTCTTCTTCTGCCTTCTTCCGGTGTTGACACGACGCCTCTTCTCGCTGCAATGACTGGAGCGCGGTGTGCATCCGATTTATATAGGCCTCTCTTTTGATGTCACAGTCCCATCATGCTCCGGTACCTACCCACGTGGGTAGGTACCGGAGCATGATGGGACTATGACATTATAAGAGAGGCCTATATAAATCGGATGAACACCGCGGTCCAGTCATTGCAGCGAGAAGAGGCGTCATGTCAACATCGGAAGAAGGCAGAAGAAGAGAAAAAGACGCCACAGAAGGCACCGCGGAGAGCGAGCAGGAGAAGAACCGGGGAGCGGAGAAGATAGAAGACCCCCGGAGAGCGGAGAAGACCCCCGGAGAGCGGAGAAGACCCCCCGGAGAGCGGAAGAGAACCAGACGGTGGTGAAGAAGAAGCCCCCCCAGAGAGCGGAAGAGAACCAGATGGTGGTGAAGAAGAAGCCCCCCCTGCTAAAAGAGCTAAAGAAGACAGGGGGGCCCCCGGAGCAGACTGATAAATTATTTTAAAAACCCTGTGTCATGTGTTTATTTACTTTTACACTTTGCCTCCTGTGCGCCCCCCTGCCCAAGAGCACCCAACCCCCCCATGTTGAGGGCATGCGGCCTGGTACGGCTCAGGAGGGGGGGCCGCTCGCTCGCTCATCTCCACTCCTTTCCTGGTCAGCCGGGTAGCGTGCTTTGAATCCGGGTCTGGTATGGATTGTGGGGGGACCCCCACATCGGTTTTTCGGCGTAGGGGGGGTCTCCTTACAACCCATACCAGACCTAAGGGCCTGGTATGCTCCTGGGGGGGGGACCCATGTTGTTTTTTTATTTAAAATTTGGTGTGGAGTTCTCCCTCTCAGGATGCATACCAAACGCCGCAGATAGAATTGGCGGGAATCCAAGTCGGACCTCCCGTCGCTTCTATAACGGCTTTGTCTCCATCGCGGCAAGCCAGCTCGAAGCTGACTCCCGCGATGGGGCTCATAGGTGGTCAATCTCGCTGAGAAAGGGAGCGAGATTGACACAATATCGCGGTCACCTACTGTATATACCATTCACACAGACTAAATAATATATGCTAATTTATGTTATTTTACCAAAGATATGTAGCAGTATAAGATTTATGAAAAAAAAAAAACTTATTTGGGAAATGTAACAATAAAAGTAAAAACTCTTCTTTTTTTGCTTATATTGCAAAAAAAAAAAAAAAAACCCAGTGGGGATTAAATACCACCAAAAGAAAGCTCTATTTGTGTGGAAAAATCTATAAATGTAGGATCTCAGGAAATGAGAGGGCCGTGAGTACATCATACACTGTATAACATAGTTTGTAGGCACAAAAACGTTCACACAAACCAATTAATATATGCTTATTGGGAGTTTTTTTTTTTAATTTTCAAATATATGAGGGTTCTTCAAAAAGTTTCTGCACTTTTTTAACTTTAATAAACTTTTTGAAGACCCCCTCATGTATACCGTAGTTTGTAGATGCTGTAACTTTCACACAGACTAAATAATATACACTGATTTGGGGTATTTTTTTACCAAACAAAATTAGCAGACTACATTTTGGCCTAAATGTATGAAAAACTAATTTTCTTTTGCCAACTTTTATCACAGGAACTCAAAAAAGCGTTTTTTTTTTTTTTTTTTCAAAATGTTTGGCAGTTTTTTTGTTTATATAAAAAACACAGTATTTTTTCATTGATATATTTAAAAAAAAACAGTAGTGATCAAATGCCACCAGAAAAAATGCTCTATTTGTGTGATAAAAATCATATATATTTTTCATTGGCATACAGTGTTGCATGATTGCGGAATTGCCAGTTAAAGTAGAACAGTGCTGAATAGCAAAAAAAAAAAAAAAAGCTTTATGAAGGATAAAACCTCCAGAGGTCAAGTGATTCATTCTTACTAGCCAAATAAATAGGGAAAAATTAAAAAAAAGAACAATCTCCATTTAGCATTCCTGTAAGGGCTTTTATTTTGAGAATCTAATTTTGGCAAAAGAAAAGAAAAAATCACAGCTTAAGTATAGTTAGCTGTGAAAAGGCGGGATAATCATCATATGAAATTACAATATAGTAATATGTTATTCAGTTGTGGTCATAGTATTGTTATTCAGTGATCCCTGCTGGAGCAGCTGAGTTGTTGATTTAAGCAGCAAATTTCATGTGCAGATATCCTAGAGTGTTCTGTTGAATTCTAATAACTGGAATTATTCTCCTTGTCTTTCTATAATACATTGACTGGAGTACACTGTTATTGGGTCACTAGATTTGGCACTTAGAGCAATATAATCAGCTGAATCAAAACACACATTGCACTGTCCTGAATACAAATATACAGGATATTACAGCCCTACACTAAAGTTAAGGATTGCATTTTCTTGTGAACTGCAGCATTCACCTAAATTATTCATGAAAAATCCATAGTCACCTTGACTCCTTGTTCAAGCATATATTAGAACTTTATTTAATACTAATAACAACAAACAGGAAATACGAATCCTGTGAACCATTCCATAGCAACTGATATATTAGATGTCAGAAATCCTGTATATTATAAAATGCTTCACAGAGAATAATGTATCTTTTACACCAGTCCCTGCTTTGCATAACTTACAGCTGAATTGTTCTATTATAGGCATACAAGCACATAGACACAGTTTAGGACCAATAAATGAAAAGGCCGGTTTACTTTTTAATGTGTGAAAGGGATGTGGAATCCATGCAATGAAGAAAAAAAGATAAAGACTTTATGCAGACTGCCTGAGGTGATGGTAGCCATTTTATTGTAAAGTATGTTATAGTTACGGTTAAGGAATAACTAAACCCAAAAACAAAATTGGTATAGCTAGATTCAGTAAGAGTTAGGTTGGCGTATCAGTAGATACGCCGACCTAACTCTGAATCTGCACTGACCTAAGTTTAAGTGTATTCTCAAACAGAGATACACTTAAACCTATCTAAGATACGACAGCTTGCGCCGTCCTATCTTAGGGTGCAATATTTAGGCTGGCCACTAGGTGTCGCTTCCATTGCGGTCAGCGTAGAATATGTAAATCACTAGATACGCCTATTCACGAACGTACGCCCGGCCGACGCTGTACAGATACGCCGTTTACGTAAGGCATTTTCAGGCCTAAAGATATTCCATCAAATAGTTGGAATAGTAATGTTAAAGTATGGCCGCCGTTCCCGCTTCGAAATTCGAAAATTTTACGTTGTTTGCGTAATTCGTCCGTGAATAGGGATTTACGTCATTTACGTCCACGTCGAAACCAATAGGCCCGTGCGGCGTACGTTGCCGCAATGCACACTGGGATATGTAGGCGGACGGCGCATGCGCCGTTTCAAAAAAACGTCAATCACGTCAGGTCAAGCCCCATTACCATAAAACACGCCCCCTCAGCTAAATTTGAATTGGGCGCCATTACGCCCGCCCGATTTACGCTACGCCGCCGTAACTTAGCAGGCAAGTACTTTGAGAATCATGTACTTGCCTCACTAACTTACGGCGGCGTAGTGTAAACAAGCTACGCTACGCCGCCGCAACGTTAGGGTGGGCTATGTGAATCTAGCTAGTAAGCTTACCAGTCCTTATACAAAAAAAAAAAAACTAGTTTTCTTCTTTCAGACTTGTTTCCTTCATTCTCACCTGGAAACGCTGCAAAAAAATTGTCCTTCAGCAGCTACACTCTTCCACTCTCCCACTGTATCTATGGAGGCAGACCTGGTTCTACAAAAAAAAGTCAGACTGGACTTCAAACATGCCTGCCTTGTTCATTATATGGTATTTGATGGACTTTACAAAAGAAAGGTACATTTTTTTCTGCCTTTTCAGCTCACTGAAGGTGACAAGAACTATGTAAGATCAATGGATATTTGTTGTATTTCTTTCTTAGACTGAAACAAGAAAATGGATGCAAACACACCTAAGAACTGGTAAGATGCAAACAATTACATTTTTGCTTTGGAGTTAAGATATGCTGTGATTTTTTTCAGGACAAGCTTTTGAAATCTTCCTTCTTTTTCCTACTTCCAAGCAATACTGATTAAACCAATAAGTGGTAGACATGGAATGCATTTATCTCTTTTGCTGAAAGGTCCGTACATCATATGGACCTGACAGCGGGGGGGTGGCAGGGCTGTTGCTACCACTAGGAAACTAGGCAGTTTCCTAGCCTAAGGCACCCTGCTGACTAGGGAGCCCGGCCACTGATGTTTCTACTCTCTTCTCTCTGCAGCAAGAAACAAAGTCTTAGCATCAGCAGGCAGTCACCGCTTCGTTCACACATAGTATCAGAGGCGCAGTGGCGATGGAGGACTGTGTCCTGACCCCGAATGAATAGAAGCAAGCAAACATTTATTGATGGGTGCTGGTAGGCTGCATTTAATGGGTGCTGGTGAGTCTACATTTGATAGGTGTGTTGTAAGAAAACATTTTCTTTTTTAGACACAAGCGTAACAAATAATGTTTGTTACATGTCTGTAATCGTTTTTTTGTTGCCTTTTATTCCCATGCTCTGTTGCTTCGGGGGGACCCTGGATACGATCGGCTCCACAAAATTTGGCCCCTAGTAAACCACTTCAACCAGCAGTTTGCAGCCTTGTTTACTCCCAATCAAGATGTCTGCATTGATGAGTCCCTGATTACGTTCTCTGGCCGCTTCTCTATCAAACAGTATCTTGCCAGCAAGCGTGCCAGATATGGGGTCAAGATGTATAAGCTCTGTGACAGGGCAACAGACTATACATATACACTGTGGGCCATTTATATGGATACACCTTAATAAAATGGGAATGGTTGGTGATATTAACTTCCTGTTTGTGGCACATTAGTATATGTGAGGGGTGAAACTTTTCAAGATGGGTGGTGACCATGGCGGCCATTTTGAAGTCGGCCATTTTGAATCCAACTTTTGTTTTTTCAATAGGAAGAGGGTCATGTGACACATCAAACTTATTTGGAATTTCACAAGAAAAACAATGGTGTGCTTGGTTTTAACGTAACTTTATTCTTTCATTAGTTATTTACAAGTTTCTGACCACTTATAAAATGTGTTCAATGTGCTCTCCAGTGACATGTGACGAGTGCTATGCTGTGAGCTCTTGCTGAATGAAGCTAGGACAGCCACTGATGTTTCTTCATTAGTGACAGATTTCATGCGTCCACATTTTGGCAAATCCAAAACTGAACCAGTTTGATGAAACTTAGCAAGCAGTTTGCTAACTGTAGCATGGGAGATGGGTGGTCTCGTAGGCTGTCTTGCATTGAAATCTGCTGCAATGACCCGGTTACTGCGTTCACCAGACATCAACACAATTTCTATCCGCTCCGCACATGTTAACCTCGGCAACATGTCAATGGCTGTAAACAAAGAGAAACTTGTAAATAACTCATGTGAAATTCCGAAAAAGTTTGATGTCACATGACCCTCCTCCTATTGAAAAAACAAAAGTTGGATTCAAAATGGCCAACTTCAAAATGGCCGCCATAGTCACCACCCATCTTGAAAAGTTTCCCCCCTCACATATACTAATGTGCCACAAACAGGAAGTTAATATCACCAACCATTCCCATTTTATTAAGGTGTATCCATATAAATGGCCCACCCTGTAGTTTAATGGTTTACAAGGGAAGAGATAGTCACGTGGAGCCCGAGAACTGCCCAGACTACATAGGGAGCGCTGGTAAAATTGTGTGGGACTTGGTGTCACCCTTATTCGGAAAGGAGTATCACTTGTAAGTAGACAATTACACGAGCGTGCCACTTTTTAGTCACTTTTTTGATTATGGAATTGGCGCATGTGGCACTGTACAATCTAATCGCCGGGGCTTCCCCTAACGGTTTGTAGAATCCCAACTTAGACGGGGGAGAGAGCCTGCTTGAAGTGTAATAATTTGTTAGCAGTGAAGTGGAGGGATTCATAGAAGGTTTTCATTCTGTCCTCCCTTCACGCAGATACGACAGTCCAAATTCCTACGGCGACTGGTGTTGTGAGAAACCCCTCTGTTTCTACCAATATAACCAGTTGTTGGCACCATACCTAATTGCCCGTAAGGCCAAACACTGATATAAAAAATGTGTCTGTATATTTATTCCAATTGGCTCTGCTGAATGCTTATGTGCTATACAAAGCTTCAGGACCGACTGGATCCTTCCTTAAATTCCAGGAAGAGATCATCATAGCCCTTCTGTTTCCAGACGGTGCTGTGGCCCACCTTCGCAACGCAAATTCAGTGAGCCGGCTGCATGAGAGACATTTTCTGAATGCAGATTTAGGCGTGACTTTTATTGTCCCTCCTGTCCTGACCAACCTGGTCTCTGCATCAGTGACACACTAGTGGAGTATAAGCTTAGAGTACAGCACTACACAGTCCTAGGGCACACTTACACAGGGTCTGGGTCTCAAAAGATGAGATGGCTATCACATTTAAAGAGACCCTAATCTGGAACATTCACAGTTTACAGTTTTTATAAATGTTTTACTGTTTTATTGTATTTGCGTTGCAGGTATGGTATGTATTACTGTTATACTGTAATGTTACTTTGTTTTATTGTTAACCATCATTTGCTTAGCAGGTACGTCATTCAGCTACAGCACGGGTTTATTTATTCTGCCAGCAACAGCGTTTTCTCCAACGATATGTAAAGCCATGACTCCAGCGCTGTAGGAAGTGATTTCGCCACCACAGTTAAAAAAAGAGCTGGCTGTGTAACCACATCACTGCTAAAGTGAAAGCTTGTTTGTTGGCAGTCCAAAGGATTGTTTCCGGCTTGTTATCAATCCTTATCAAAAAGGAAAAAAGTGCGCTTATATAGTGCAATATACAGCTGCAAACTCAAAATGTTTATACAAACAAAATTAACATAGAAAAAGGTGGAGTTGCGCTAACTAATGTGTGATAAATGTGTCTTATCCAATCATAAGGGACAGAAATAAATATATAAAAGTCCAATGATGAAAACAATGAAGAAAAAAGTTCATATAAAAAATGTGGTATATCAAATTATGTGATCAGTTCTGTGAATAATCAAATTCGAAAACAGCTATCCCAAAGGTGAAAGGAAATCTGGATCAGAGGATAAACCACGGACATGGATCACAACTCCCTGGTATTACTGACCCTTACCAGATTGAACGATCCAAATGGATCAAGCCAAACAAGTAGCCATACACCTGGGCTGCACAGGGAATCAGAATCTTGAAACGATCTTCCCAATAGTCCTCCAGCAGAGCCAGCATATAAGATAAAAGACAGCATAAAAGTTCCGGCCGGTAACAGAACGAATTTCCTCACTAGCGATGACGTCAGTACACCTCCTCCCAACATCCCGTGAACAAGTCTGATTGGACGATACGTTGGGAGGAGGCGTACTGACGTCACCGCTAGTGAGGAAATTCGTTCTGTTACCGGCCGGAACTTTTATGCTGTCTTTTATCTTATATGCTGGCTCTGCTGGAGGACTATTGGGAAGATCGTTTCAAGATTCTGATTCCCTGTGCAGCTCAGGTGTATGGCTACTTGTTTGGCTTGATCCATTTGGATCGTTCAATCTGGTAAGGGTCAGTAATACCAGGGAGTTGTGATCCATGTCCGTGGTTTATCCTCTGATCCAGATTTCCTTTCACCTTTGGCATAGCTGTTTTCGAATTTGATTATTCACAGAACTGATCACATAATTTGATATACCACATTTTTTATATGAACTTTTTTCTTCATTGTTTTCATCATTGGACTTTTATATATTTATTTCTGTCCCTTATGATTGGATAAGACACATTTATCACACATTAGTTAGCGCAACTCCACCTTTTTCTATGTTATCAATCCTTGTGGACTCCATTGCCTGACTATGACCCCTTTCACTGGCAGATGCGCTTTATGTCTTATTACCCTTATTACCCTTTCAAGACTGCACTACAGTGAACAATTTGCCACTTTTTGGCTAGAGAATACGACACATACTCCCCATTCACCAAAGAGAGCATTTTTTGAGACAGGCGATGAGACCTAACTGAGACGAAAACCCTGTCCTAAGTGGATTCTCAAGTGTACCTTACCTTACTAAAGATATTCATCTTGTAAACATTTGATGTACATTTCCGAATCCTGATTGCCTGACGATCAAGTTTTTCTGGTTGCCTGCTATATGGTTTATCCCTCAAATTCATTCCAAGGCCCGTTCGGAATACAATAATTGCAGGCTTATGAAAACTTGCTTTCTGGTAAGCGCGCATTCTATGTGGCGGAGGTGCACAATTTTTTTTGTGGTGTTTTCATCAAGAATACTCACTTTTTTTATACAATACATGGACATTTATTTCTGAATATATTAATCACAATTGTATTTTGAATATTGGTGATTTTTTTATCACGTTAAACCTGTATTGTTGATTGTATTAGGTTTTTTATCAATTACGTTTTTTTTAGTGAAGCTCTCTTTTCTTTTTCTAGCTTATATATGTGCATATCTCACATTTTCAAGCTGCTGCTTTATTCGTTTTTTGTAAATTTTGTGTTTACTAGTGTGTTATTTTCCTATATAGAATACATTTTATCACACCGGTCTTGGTGTGGTCAGATGCTTTGATGGCAGAGGAGAGATCTAGGGTCTAATAGACCACATTTTTTTCAAAAAAGAGTACCTGTCACTACCTATTGATTTCATAGGGGATATTTACATTCCCTGAGATAACAATAAAAATGATAAAAAAAAAAGTCAGTCTGGTGTAATACGTATACAGCAATTGCACCATGCATGTGAGCTATCACCGCAAAGGTCAGATCATGGGCAGTAATTTTAGCAGTAGACCTCCTCTGTAAATCTAAAGTGATAACTTGTAAAGGATATTAAAGGGTTTTAAAAATGTATGTAGTTTGTCGCAGCTGCGCGTTTGTGCGCAATTTTAAAGCATGTTGTGTTTTGTATCCATGTACTGGGCATAAGATCATCTTTTTTATTTCATCAAACATTTGGGCAATATAGTGTGTTTTAGTGCTTTAAAATTAAAAAAGTGTTTGAAAAATCGCTCCACAAATACTGGTACTTTTTTGCAACACCCACCATTTTAATCTGTAGGGCCTTTGCTTTTTAAAAAAAAAAAATATATACCGTATTTATTGGGGTATAGCGCGCTCCCGCGTATAGCGTGCACCCCTAAAGTTGCAGCGGATTCCTGTGGAAAAAAGTTTTTTGTACTTACAGTTTTGGTGTCTTGTGCGGCGTCCATCGGCGGCCTCGTCGGGTCCGGCGTCCGTCTGTGGCTTCGGGTGTCCTCTTCGTCGGGTCCGGCGTCCTCCCCGCTCGTTTCCCGCACCGAGTTTGAATACTGCGCCGACATATACAGAGCGCAGTACACTCGTGTATTGTCGGGCAGGCTCGGCAACTCTCGCGCTGACGTCCTGTACGTCCAGGACGTGAGCACGGAAGGAGCCGAGACTGCCCGACTATACCCGAGTGTACTGCGCTCGGTATATGTCGGCGCAGTATTCAAACTCAGCGCGGGAAAGCGGGTATCGGCGTATACCGCGCACCCACGATTTTGCCCTGATTTTCAGGGCAAAAAAGTGCGCGGTATACACCGATAAATACGGTGTATGTGTATATATATATATATATATATATATATATATATATATATAATGTTTGGGAATTCAATGTAATTTTCTAGCAAAAAAAAGTATTTTTTTGTGTAAACACAAGTGTCAGAAAGGGCTTGGTCTTCAAGTGGTTAGAAGAGTGGGTGGTGTGTGACATAAGCTTCTAATGTTGGGCATCCAATGCCAGGACAATTCAACCCCCCCCCCCCCCCCAAATGACCACTTTTTGGAAAGTAGACACCCCATTCTATTTGCTGATAAGCATGTTGGGCCAGATTCACAAAAGAGATACAGCGGCGTATCTCCTGATACGCCGTCGTATCTCTGTGATCCGCCCGTCCTAACTATGCGACTGAATTCATAGAATCAGTTACGCATAGCTAGCCCTAAGATCCGACATGTGTAATTGAATTACACTGTCGGATCTTAAGGATGCAATTCTAGGCTGGCCGCTAGGTGGCGAGGCCATTGCGGTCGGCGTAGAATATGCAAATGACTAGTTACGGCGATTCCCGAACGTCCGCGCTGCCCGTCGATCTAACTTTATGTTGTTTCCGTCGAATTACGCCGCGTAAAATTAGGGCTGAGCCCTAGTTGTTCTAAGCCATGTTAAGTACGAAATTAAAAAAAACACGTTGTTTGCTTAAGTCGTCCGTGAATGGCGCTGGCCGCCATTTACGTTAATGTCTAAACAAATGACATCCGTGCGACGTCATTTAGCGCAATGCACGTCGGGTAATTTTCCCGACGGAGCATACGCAGTACGTTCGGCGCGGGAACGCGCCTAATTTAAATGGTGCCCGCCCCATTTAAATTAGGCGGGCTTGCGCCAAACGGATTTACGTTACACCGCCGCAAGTTTACAGGTAAGAGATTTGTGAATCAGGCACTTACGCTGTAAACCTGCGGCGGTGTAACGTAAATCACATACGTTACGCTGCCGTGGAGCAACGGAATTCTTTCAGAATCTGGCCCGTTGAGTCCATGGAATATTTTATATTTTGCCACAAGTTTCGGGAAAATTACAAACTTTTTTTGCACAAAGTTGTCACTAAATTATATATTTCTCAAGCATACATTCTGCTGCTTATCCTAAGTATGGGGATACCACATGTGTGAGACTTTTTGGGAGCGTAGCCATGTACAGGACCCCAAAAACCAATCACCGCCTTCAGACTTTCTAAGGGCATAAAATGGTGATTTCACTCCTTACTACCTATTACAGTTTCATGAAATGTCAAGATAGCACAAAATCCCCCCAAATGACACAATTTTGGAAAGTAGACACCCCAAGCTATTTTTTGAGAGGTATGTTGTGTCCATGGAATATTTAATATTTTGCCACAAGTTTCAGGAAAATTAAAAAATTTTTTTACACAAAGTTATCATTAAATGATATATTGTTTAAACATGGCATGGTTATATGTGGAATTACACCCCAAAATACATTCTGCTGCTTCTCCTGAGTATGGGGATATCACATGTGTTGGACTTTTTGACAGTCTAACCGCATACAGGACCCTGAAAATCACCACCTTCATGCTTTCTAAGGGCATACTACTTATCACAGTTTCGGAGGTCATGGAATGCCCAGATAGCACAACCCCCCCCCCCAAATAACCCAATTTTGGAAAGTAGAAACCCCAAGCTATTTGTTAAAAGGCATGTTGAGTATTTTGCAAATCTTGTTTTTTGTCACAAAGTTTTGAAAATTGAAAAAAAATATATATATGTTTTGTTTCTTCATTTTCAAAAACAAATGAAAGCTGAAAAATACTCACAATGCCTCTTAGCAAATACCTTGGGGTGTCTACTTTCCAAAATGGGGTCATTTGTGGGGTGGTGCTATTTGGATATTTCAGGGCCTCCGTAACTGTCATAGGTAGTGAGGAGTAAAATCACAGTTTAGATTGAAGTGTCTTCATTCCGAAATGTCGTCATACGGAGGGGGGGGGGTTGTGATATCTTGACATTTCATGGCCTCCAAAAATGTGATAGTAGTGAGGAAGGGAAGTCGCCATTTAACGCCCTTAGAAAGCATGAAGGCGATGCTTGGTTTTCGGGGTACTGTACATGACTAGGCTCCCAAAAAGTCTCACACATTTGGTATCCCATTACTCAGGAGAAGCAACAAAATGTATTTTGGGGTGTAATTTTATATATGACCATGGCATGTTTGAGCAATATATCATTTATCAACTTTGCATAATTTAATTTTTTTTGTCATTTTTCAATCACTTGTGACAAAAAATGTAATATTCAATGGGCTCAACATACCTCACAGCAATTTCCTCAGGGCATCTACTTTCCAAAATGGGGTCAATGGGGGGGTTTACTACCCTGCTATTTTAGCGCCTCAAGAAATTATATAGGTAGTCATAAACTAAAAGCTGCGTAAATTCCAGAAAATGTACCCTAGCTCGCAGACGCTATAACTTTTGTGCAAACCAATAAATGTACGCCTATTGACATTTTTTTTACCAAAGACATGTGGCTGAATATATTTTGGCCTAAATATAAGACTAAAATTGAGTTTATTGATTTTTTTTTAATAAGAAAAAGTAGAAAATATTTTTTTTCCAATTTTTTCTGTATTTTTCCATTTATATCGCAAAAAATAAAAATTGCAGAGGCAATCAAATACCATCAAAAGAAAGCTCTATGTGTGGGGAAAAAAGGACGCACATTTTGCTTGGGTACAGTATTGCATAACCGCGCAATTACCAGTTAAAGCAGCGCAGTGCCAAATTGTAAAAAGTGCTCTGGTCATTGAGCAGCCAAATCTTCCAGGGCTGAAGTGGTTTTAAAAAAAAAAACGAATAACTGGATATATATTTATTTTTTCCACCTGTGTCTCTATTGAGTGACTTTCCTTCCCTTCCCTTAGACACAACAGGAAGTGAGGAGAAATCCCCAATTTCTCATGCAGCGTACACACAACCATTTTTAATGGTCTAGAAAAAATACATTTTTTTTAACCCGATTATTGTTAAGCTGGCCTTGCCTACACACTATTGTGAAAAAAATGCTCTAGCAAAGCGTTGTGACGTACAACACGTACAACGGCACTATAAAGGGGATGTTCCGTTCAGGTGGCGCCACCCTTGGGGCTGCTTTTGCTGATATTGTGTTAGTAAAAGATTGGTGAGAGACGATTCGCGCTTTTCAGTCTTTGTGCTTTTCAGTCTGTTACATCGTGACAAATGTGCTATCTCCATTACGAACGCTAGTTTTACCAGAACGAGCGCTCATGTCTCATAACTTGCTTCTGAGCATGCACGTTTTTTTCACGTCGTTAAAGCGTACACACAACAATTTTTTCAGATGTTAAAAATGACAACATTAAAAACAACGTGAAAATTTAGAGCATGTTCTAAATTTTAAATGGCCATGTTTTACATTGTAAAAAATGCTCTGGAGCCCTTACACGATCGTTTTTAATGACATTAAAAAAAACGTATTTTTTTACATCCTGAAAAACGGTTGTGTGTATAAGAGTTATTTTAAGCAAGTTTGCAATTGATTTCTGTTGTTCAAATGATTTAATTCTGTGCATCACAAGTGAGCATATATACAATAGAAGCTTAGTTGAGGAATTTTATACATAGTCATAAAATGTAATAACAATGAAGTAGATCTCATCCTTTTTACTCATCTTGTGTTAGTGTAGGGTAGCAAATTAAAAACCAACAAGTGCACAAGGTTGAACATATTTATGGTCAGCAGTGACTGATTAATTGCAACTGTTACATTCAGAGGCTCAGAGCCACCAGCAATCTAAATATTTCATCTCACAGAGAGGTGCAATAAGTCTTTCTACATCTGTATGCTTTTCAGCTAAAACTTGCTCTTAATTATAAAATATATTTATCACAGACAGCAGATGTTTCCGGTACTAGAAGGAACTTTTACATTTATTTACCAAACTATCTTAGAAACACGCAAGACTGCAATAATCTTTGCAGAGATTTTACAATAATATGAATGGTTTTAAGTGCTCCTGTAGAGCATGACGGAAATGCTGACAGATAACCCTCAGGCCACCCACTAGGCACAACAGCTTTTACTGTGTGCAGTTTTAATTCACGAATAGCTGTCATGATATTGAAATAGAAAGAGAAAAAAAAGGATATATACTGTATATTTTAGAAATAGAAACACCCTCACAGCATATAACTTGTAAATAAAGTATCAGATATATTCATGCTAAATTTAGGTTAATTTTCTTAAAGTTTGTATGCTTCATCCTTCTGATGTTTTTGCAAATTGCTTTTGTTACTGCATAAACCACATAATGTTGATATGATAATACTTTACTATAATTTTTGTATGTCTAAAATTAGCAAAAGTTAAATTGAGTCGCATGGACTGTGGATATGTTGCTTTATCGAATACAATTGTGTGAATATATCCTGGCATGTACAGTGCCTTGCAAAAGTATTTACCCCCCTTGGCTTTTTAACTATTTTTATTTTATCTGAATTATATGTGATGGATTAGAACACAATAGTCTAAATTGGTGAAGTCAAATAAAAAAATTATATACATAAAACTACTTTTCAGAAATAAAAAAAAATGATAATTGGCATGTGCGTATGTATTTACCCCCTTTGTTATGATGCCCAATTACAAACGATTACCTTCAAAAGTCACATAATTTGTGAAATTATGTCCACCTGTGTGAAATTTAAGTGCCACATGATCTGTCATTATATATACACATATTTTTGAAAGGTTGAAACACCTAAGCACGAGGCACCACTAACCAAACACTGCCACATTGACCAATGAACTCTCCAAACAAGTAAGGGACAATGTTGTTGAGAAGTACAAGTCAGGGTTAGGTTATAAAAAAATATCCAAATCTTTCATGATTCCTAAGAGCACCATCAAATCTATCATAACCAAATGGAAAGACCATGGAACAGCAAACCCGCAAAGAGACAGCTGTACACCAAAACTCACAGACTGGGCAAAAAGGGCATTAATCAGAGATGCAGCACAGAGACCTAAGGTAACCCTGGAGAAGCTGCAGAGTTCCACGGCAGAGACTGGAGTATCTGTACATAGGATGAGAATAAGCTGTACGCTCTATAGAGTTGGGCTTTACATGCTGTGGAAATGTCCTAAGCTATTTAGATACTGGGAGGAGGTGGTTGCCAAAATAAATAAAACTTTTAAAACCAAGCTTGAAGCTGAGTCTAAGATATGCTTGCTAGGCAGCATAGAGGAAAATAGAGTGCCAGCCACCTCCCTTGAAGTGGTACTGAGATGCCTCTTCCAGGCAAGGAAGTTAATTGCGTTGAGGTGGCAGGCCCAGATACCACCCACTGTTAAATCCTGGGTCGAAACCATTAACACAATGATTTGGAGTGAGAGAGTGACACTCACTAGGCAAGGCAATTATAGAAAGTTTGTGAGGATGTGGAAACCCTGGCTAGACGAAACAGGATGCTCTATATAAAAAGAGGACAGTTGTCATTCAAATTCAATAAATATCTTAACCCGCTATCAGGCATTCCTGTATGGGGAAGATTCACCCAATAAAGTATATTAATTTTAAAAATTGGCTCATGGTGTGATGGGACGGTGGGGGGGAGTTGAGGGTGTGTGGGGTAGGGGGGGGGAGGCGAGGTAAGACAGTTTAGAATAAAGAGATTTTTCACTTATTTAAAATGGTACAAAGAAAGAGGAGAGGACAAGATAGGGTGAAAACGGGGATAAATGTATGGTTGTGTATTTTTTATACTATGCACGAGGATGTAACATTTCTTGTATCTTTTTTTATGCAAACAACAATAAAAAAAGTATTGAAAAAAAAGTTGGGCTTTATGGCAGAGTAGCCAGAAGAAAGCCATTTCTGTAAAAAAAAAAAAAAAAATGGCACGTTTTGAGTTTGCGAAAAGGCATGTGGGAGACTTCCAAAATGTATGGAGGAAGGTGCTCTGGTCTGATGAGACTAAAATTTAACTTTTTGGCCATCAAAGAAAATGCTATGTCTGGCGCAATAAATATAATACAATTATTGGAATCCACTTATGAGCAAATTAGCATAATAATAAAATGACTGATTCGTCAATAAGACGGGCTATCTCCGTAGTAGAAAAAAAAGCATTAATTGAGAATTTATGTCTGGTGCAAACCCAACACATCACATCACCCAAAGAACACCATCCCAAAAGTGAAACATGGTAGTGGCAGCATCATGCTGTGGGGATGTTTTTCAGCAGTCAGGACTGTGAAACTGGTCAAAGTTGAGGGGAAGATGGATGATGCTAACTACAGGGATATTCTTGAGCAGGGGTCTCAAACTGGCGGCCCTCCAGCTGTCGCAAAGCTACAAGTCCCATCATGCCTCTGCCTGTGAGAGTCATGCTTGTAATTGTCAGCCGTGCAATGCATCATGGGACTTGTAGTTTCACAACAGCTGGAGGGCCGCCAGTTTGAGACCTCTGTTCTTGAGCCAAACCTGTACCACTCTGTGTGTGATTTGAGGCTAGGATGGAGGTTCACATTCCAGCAGGACAATGACCACAAACACACTGCTAAAGCAACACTTGAGTGGTTTAAGGAGAAAAATGTAAATATGTTGAAATGGCCTATTCAAAGCCCAGACCTCAATCCAATAGAAAATCTGTGGTCAGGCTTAAAGATTGCTGTTCACAATCGCAAACCATCCAACTTGAAGGAGCTGGAGTAGTTTTGCACGGAGGAATGGGCAAATATTCCAGTGGTAAGATGTGGCAAGCTCATAGAGACTTATCCATAGCCACATGGAGCTGTGATAGCCACAAAAGGTGGCTCTACAAAGTATTGACTTTAGGGGGTGAATAATTATGCACATTGAATTTTTCTGTTATTTTTTATCATATTTGTTGCTTGCTTCACAATAACAAAAAAAATATCTTCTGTAAATTAAATGATGCAATTCCTCAAACAATCCATGTTAATTCCAGATTGTAAGGCAACAAAAAAACGCAAAAAAAGCCAATGGGGTAAATACTTTTGCAAGGCACATTAATGTCTACCTATCCAATGCCAGACCGATCTCTTCACAGAGAAAAAATTGGAAAAGGGTTCAACCTCTCTGCCAGGGCCATGTCATACTATGTGGTGACTTTAATGCAATAGTAGACCGCAAGATGAACGCTTCTATCTCTTCAACAAACCGCTCCCAAAGAGCTACCCTGTCAAGCTTCCTAGACTCTTCCTCTCTGTTTGATGTATGGCGCTTCCACCACGCCACAGAGAAGGATTTTAATTTTTTTTTCTCATGCCCACCAGACTTTTACATGTATTGACCATTTTTAACAGATACGTTTCTTTTGCAGAATGTGTGCGGGTCGGAAATAGGTAACATTACATGGACAGGCCATGCACCTGTGTACGACGACGGGATGAGAGCAAACAGATGGTGCAAAAATTCTATACTGATGTCCAGCTCTGAGCACAAGCATCAAATACAACAAACTCTACAAGAATTTTTTGATCTGAATGCTCCATTTACAGGAGACCCCTTCACACTGTGGAATTCGCATAAGACCTCTGTCCGAGGTGTTCTGATGAAACAAAGCTCTGTTGCTAAGGAGCTTAGGACACAGCGGCTGAATTACATCCTATCCTCTAAAACAAATTCAGACAATCATGGGAAAAGACAGTGCTGAACAACAGACATATACAAAATCCTCAGGTATGATGCAACAACTCTTTATTTTATAAATAGTGAAGGTAATCATTAAGGTTTACAGCAGTCTATAGATAGTCATGCAGAGACTTGAAAAATGAGCCGGCAATACCTGGAGGCTGGAGCCACATGGATGTCACAGGGGCTCAGGGAAAACTGCACAAAGCCAAAGAGCAGAAAGTGCAGGAGGGCCTCTGACAAGGGGCCTAACCAGAACCGTAGGGCCAGGGGTCCGGTGGAGGGGGGCCACAACTGTAGCCATGGGAACTGTAGGGGCCGGTGTCCAATGGCTGCTCAGACTGTGTCCAATGCCCAGAAGTGACATCACAGCCTGGTGGAAACCAGCCAAGGAGATCCTGCGACTATGGGAAAACCCTGCTGCTGGGGCTGATCAAAATCTTCTGGTACCAGAGGAGCAAGAAAGATCATACATCACCGACTGGAGATACTACACGTTTTGGGGCCACGCCCCTTCTTCAGATTATCTGAAGATTTAAAGAGAGCAAAAACTGGGATTGAGGAAGCAGGTACGGGAGGGACTGAGCAACCCTGTCATCCATGAGGCACAGGGGTGATTAGGCCCTCCTTTACCTGCGTCCTCATTTCCTGTTTTCACATATTATCACATATCAATTATTTCACTCTATTCTATCCCCACACATGGAGGAGATGTTCAACACTGCTGTGTCTAGGGCCTCTTTTCTGGCAGAAATGCTAACTGTAAATATCATTACTTTACTGAAATCAGGAAAGGACCCTGCATATGTACAGAACTTCAGGCCTATCTCGCTCCTCAATGTAGACTTAAAGATATATGAAAAGCTAATTTCCATTAGATGTCAGTCCTTTCTACCTGCTCTTGTGAAATCAGACCAGATGGGAGTTGTGCCTCTGCTACCTCGATTTCTTCCATGTAATTCACAAACCCACCCACCCACTCCTCCAGTCATATTTTTTTTAAACCCTCTAACATATGTGCTACTAACTTCCACTGTAACTCACCACGGCACCTCTTTTAAGAAACACTAGACCTGTGAGCCCTGCTGATGGACAGCCAATGGTCAGCTTCAATGTCACTACATCCACACCTTAGGGCTGCCCCCACTCCACACTCAGCAGTCCATAAAAAAAGGTGGCTTAGTATCCATTGTGTCACACGATCACATGCTTCTGTAAGTATTTGGTCCAATTAGATTTTTTCAGCTACAGTAAATAGTTAAGGAGGGTGGGAGTATTGTTTGTGTGGGAAGATCCCTTGGCAAATATTACCTTTAAAAGTGAACAACCCTTTAGAAAATTGGGAAATAGAACTAAACCAAGCAGTTCCAGAGATGCTGAAGAAGGTTATGGATTATGTACACTCTACCTCAAAGGATACAAGGATGAAAGAAATGAACTATAAATTATTGACCAAGTGGTACTATGTCCCCGCTAAAATGTATAAAATAAACCATGGTGTTTCACCCCTATGTTGGAGGGAATGTGGGGAAGAAGGAAACCATGCCCATATATGGTGGCAATGTAGTTTTATTCAAACATATTGGGTGGAAGTACTAGGTTTGATGAAGCAGATAAGGGAAGGAGACAGAATTAGACCCTTGGAAATGTTTATTCCATGCAATGGAAGGTCCTGAGGAAGAAATATAGAGTGGCTCTTACCCCATTTTTGTTGAACGCAGCGAAAGCACTAATCCCGAAATATTGGAGATTAAAGGAACTGCCAAGGATAAAGGAATGGTTTAGGGAGGTAGATGAAACGAGGGTAATGGAGGAATTAATACGTTTTCACTTTTTTGGGAGGTGTGTTTTTTTTTTCTCCTTCTCTTGGTTTGAAGGCAAGAGATATATAAACACACATATATGGCAATGGGGTGGGTATAAGGTGGGTGACCATGTGTGGATGTACATAAAAGTACATTTCCAGATATGCTCTCCCCTCTCTTTATGCCCTCTTCTCACTTTTTTGGGAGGTGCGGGGTGTTTTTTTTTTCTCTCTTCTCCTTCTCTTGGTTTGAAGGCAAGAGATATATAAACACATATATATGGCAATGGGATGGGTATAAGGGGGGTGACCATGTGTGGATGTACGTACAAGTACATTTCCAGATATGCTCTCCCCTCTCTTTATTCCCTCTTCTGACTTTTTTGGGCGGTGTTTTTTTTTCTCTCTCTCTCTCACATAATAGGAAGGGATATAAGGGAGAATGAGGATATAAAGGATCTCCCCTTTCCCTTCTCTAAAAGCAAGGATACATATAGGGGCACTGAAAAAGAAATGGGATACACACTAAGAGAGGTAAACATTTTTTTTAGGGGGGGGGTGCTCTGATCTCTATGTTTCCGAGAGGTTTCTTTTCTTTTTCTTTTTTTTTTTGAGGATAAAAGAGAAGGTGCTATGGTATAGAGAGACCTACTTTAGGTGCATGAGTTAGAGAATGGACCCAACTATGTACCCATACATGTATTTTTGTACTATTGTACATGTTTTATGTATGAATGTATTTATGTGAACTTTATAATGGTTTGTAATTTTAAAAACGTTTTTGAAAAGTCTGTAAAAGTTTTTTATGTGAAAAAGAATAAAAATTATTTAAAACAAAAGTGAACATTCTGATTCTTACATTAGTGCATTTTTGTCCCATTCCTTTTGAAAAATAAAGAATAAAATGAATAACATTTTCATTGGCATAACATTGTTTTACTGCGGTGATTATTAATCTCATTTAATTCCTAATTTACAAACAATTTTATATAAAATATTAAAGGCATATTATTATAGTATATATATTCTTACATGATTTATACTATACTGTATGATCTAAAATGGTTGTTGAACCACCAGGGTGCTGGCAATGCGGTAATGGCAAAAAACAAAAGAACAAAAGCTGGACAGCCGCACTCCAAAATTTTCTTTAAAAGAGATGTCTTTATTTTCAACTGTGCATACAGTCACTGCAAGCCCACAAAAATCAGTATGGCCAACGTTTCGCACTGGTGTCAGTGCTTAGTCATGACTAAGCACTGACGCCAGTGCGAAACGTTGGCCATACTGATTTTTGTGGGCTTGCAGTGACTGTATGCACAGTTGAAAATAAAGACATCTCTTTTAAAGAAAATTTTGGAGTGCGGCTGTCCAGCTTTTGTTCTTTTGTTTTTTGTATAGTTAAAGCTGCTATATGGTGGCGTACTCAATGTTAAGTATGGCCGTCGTTCCTGCGTATAATTTTAAAAAATGTATTTTGTTTGCGTAAGTCGTCCGTGAATCAGGCTGGACGTAATTTACGTCCACGTCAAAACAATGACGTCCTTGCGACGTCATTTAGCGCAATGCACGGTGGGAAATTTAGGGACAGCGCATGCACAGTTCATTCGGCGTGGGGACGCATTTCATTTAAATAAAACACGCCCCCTACACTACGCCGCCGTAACTTACGGTGCAAATTCTTTGTGGATTCGAAGCTGTGAACAGTAAGTTACAGCGGCGTAGCATATCTCACATACGCTGTGCCCATGCAATTGTTTGTGAATCTGCCCCAAACTGTATAAAATTAGGTGAAAAAGTGTCTAAACAATAAATGTGTCAATGGTCAAAGATAGTAACAAAATGTTAATGAATCAATATAAACAAAGAAATTTCCATAGTTGTAAAGTGCTCTCAGTGCTTTATTGTGTATCAACATAGGATTACCTCAACAAATAAAAAAAGAGAAAACTCTGCGCTTAACCTAATATCAAGTGAAGGTAAAAATGGATAATATGAAAATATTATAGGATGAGTGAAAAAATATATTATTCAGAGGGTGGTGCTGTTGCTCGTGAAAGCCTAAATACTTAAAGCCCAAAGAAACATACAAACAATAAATAAGTGTGCAACTAATGCAAATATTCAAGTGAAGTCAAAATATTAGTGCATATAAAATGTAAAAAATATGACAGTGAAATAAATTGTTATCAAGGTAACTATATATGTTTGTACGTATAAATACACAAATAAACCAGTGAACAAAATGTTACCAAAGTAACTCAGTGTTAGATGACCACTGTGTAAGACAGATAATAAAGCAAAGTCCCAAACATAAAGTGAGGAAATTGTTAGCAGTAGGACACTTCTAGGGATTAATCCAATGATCACTGTAATATTCGATGGAATATCTAGAAGAAGCCTGGATCGTATTTTTCAGCCAAAAAAGTGTGATATTACGGTACCCGGGCCTCGGCAAAATCTTGGCGACAACATCCTTTATCAGTGGGTGGAGAAGATCAGAGAATTCTTGGTGGAGAAATCTAAAGCCCTGTACACACGATCAGTCCATTCGATGAGAACGGACTAAAGGACCGTTTTATCGGTTAACCGATGAAGCTGACTGATGGTCTGATGTGCCTACACACCATCAGTTAAAAAAACGATTGAGTCCAAAACGGTGACGTAAAACACAACGACGTGCTGAGAAAAATTAAGTTCAATGCTGCCAAGCATGCGTCGACTTGATTCTGAGCATGCGCAGGTTTTTAACGGATGCTTTTGCATACTAACCGTCGGTTTTGACCTATCGGTTAGGCGTCCATCGGTTAAATTTTAAAGCAAGTTCTATTTTTTTGGCCCGAAGTATAACTGACCGATGGGGCCCACACACGGTCGGTTTGGACCGATGAAACGGTCCTTCAGTCCGTTTTCATCGGTTTAGACTGGGCTTTAGGCCTTGTACACACGATCGGTCCATCCGATGAGAACGGTCTGATGGATTTTTCCATCGGTTAACCAATGAAGCTGGCTGATGGTCAGACGCGCCTATACACCATCGGTTAAAATAACGATCGTGTCAGAACGCGGACACATAAACCACGTACTGTACCTGTTGTGGAGAATGTGTTTCCAGCAGACAGCATTGTGCTGATTCTCGGCGACAGGGTGCCGACATCTCGCACTCGCTGAAATAGAAAAAGCACATTCCAGCGAGCTCGTCATAGAAGCGACGGGGATCTGACTTGGATTCCCGCCAATTCTAGCCGCAGCATTTGGTATGAATCATGAGGGGGAACTCCACGCCAAATTTTAAATAAAAAACCGGCATGGGTTCCCCCCAGGGGCATACCAGGCCCTTAGGTCTGGTATGGGTTGTAAGGGGAACCCCCTATGCTGAAAAACCTGCGTGGGGGTCCCCCTACAATCTATACCAGGGGGGTGCACTGCAGCCCACCCCCACCCCAGAGCACCCTGTCCCCATGTTGATAAGGACAGGGCCTCTTCCCGACAACCCTGGCCGTTGGTTGTCGGGGTCTGCGGGCGGGGGGCTTATCAGAATCTGAGAGCCCCCTTTAATAAGGGGGCCCCAGATACCGGCCACCCACACTAGGTGAATGAATACGGGGTACATCGTACCCCTACCCATTCACCTGGAGGCAAAGTGTCAATAAAAATAAACACACGACAAAGGGTTTTAAAATAATTGATTAGTCAGCTCCGGGGGTCTTTCCCCCCCCCCCCGGGGGTCTTCTCCGCTCTCCGGGGGTCTTCTCCACTCTCCGGGGGGTCTTCTTCCATCTTCTCCGCTCTCCGCTGTCATCTCAGGGCTCCCCGGTTCTTCTCCCGCTCGCTCTCCTTCAGGGCTGGCCGCCACTATCTTCATGTTAGCTCAATTACTAGTGGCGGCGCAGCCCGCTCTTTTTGCTGTCTTCTGCCTTCTTCTCTTCTTCCGATGTTGACACAATGCTTCTTTCCGCTGTAATGCCGGGTGCGCGGCTCGCACCGATTTATATAGGCCTCTTATGATGTCACAGTCCCATCATGCTCCGGTACCTACCCACGTGCCATGGGCAACCCATGATTAAGTCACGTGCCGAGTGATGTAACATGTAACGCATGGGGGAAGAGCCTAGTGACGTGATCAACGGACGTTCATCCGTGTGAGGAGATCACTATACTGATCGGCTTGTAAGGCTATGTTCAAAGGCTGTATCTGAGGAGGGGATTCATATCACTGATCTGATCTTCTGCATACGTCCGGTTTTACCATCAGTCTTCAGGGAGACGTTAAACACCCGAGGCACATATTAGCTTCTGATATCACTGATCTGATCTTCTGCATACGTCCGGTTTTAACCTTGAGTCTTCAGGGAGACGTTAAACACCTCAGGCGCAGATTGACCGCTGTGATTGTGGTCACAACTTCTGGTAAGGAGACTGCACTAACAGCTCTTTGGTGTCCCCCCTGGTGGAAGGAGTGTATTTTTTCGGTTCACCACACAGTTAATATATATGAAGAATTCCTTTGGTTTTTACACATTCAGTTGTGGCTTATTGGGACTTTTTATATTAATATCTACATTTATATTACTATCTACAGTATATCACGTTCACTCATATATGCACTTAAATAGTTTATAATTTACTTTTATTGTTATTTCTTATAATTTTTTTGGGGATTATTGTTTTTCATTTACGTATTTTATACATATATGTTGTATATTTTCCAAAAAAATGGGTATTATTAATATTTATTTTCTAGTGAGGTACCTCATATTTAAACACTTTTATAATTTTGTATCCACAATTTTTTGGTACTGGCAGATATTTTCTCAATCACTCTATTTAGTTCAGCGCAGTATCTTTTCCAATTCCTTGGTCTGTTTTTTTAGGTTTGTATAGGATTACCTCAGATTACAAAATAAAGTGCATCAAACTAGCAAATGTGCAAATCACTACAAGCTAAAAAGCAACCAAACCAAAGACAAATACATATTGGTTTAGAAATTTGAAAATGATACAAAAAACTTGGCGCAAAATAGTCCCAAAAGATATGGTAAAATCAACTTGTCCTACTGTGCAATCAATACTTCCCTTGTTTAACCCAGCTCCTATAGAGGAAGTCACTAAACTTTTTTCTAACGCCCACCTTACCTCCTGCCCCCCTGGACCCTGTTCCTTCTCAAATACTACAGTCACCCTCTGGCTCTTTCCTACACTCTTTAACTCATATCTTCAACCTCTCCTTCTCTACTGGCATCTTCCCCAACCCTCTAAAACATGCACAAGTTATTACCATATCAAAAATCAGCACTCACTGAACCCCACCAATCTTAACAACCTAAGGCCCATCTCCTTACTCCCTTTTGCCTCCAAACTCCTTGAACGTTTAGTCTACAACCAACTGAGTGACCATCTCATTGAAAAATACCTTCTTGATCCCCTTCAATCTGGATTTCTCCCAGAGCACTCCACAGAAATTACTCTTCTAAAACTCACAAACTACTTGCTAACAGCCAAAACCAATGGTCATTATTCTGTACTCTTACTCTTGGACCTCTCCGTTGCCTTTAATACAGCGGGTTTTTAAACCGCTGATCATTTATAGAATTGTTCAGCAGGGTCTGCTGAACAATTCTAATATAAGCTTATGGTCATTGAAGTGACCATAAGCTTATAGGAGAGGGAGAAAGTTGGTCCATACACCGTACTGCCACCAGCAGGCACTTCTGTAGGTCTGTATGGCATACAGATTTGGAAGTGAAAGGGTTAAATATAGTGCCTGGGAGTCCCCTTAGTCTGCCTGTAAAAAGGTGCATCTGTGCCATGTAAAGAACCTGATGAAGCAAAAGTGACATATATAAAGAAAAAAATTAAATGTAAATAGATTTTCCCAGCTGCAAGACATTGCCAGCAATACACAAATGTTTTTAAAAATGGTGTGGGGGTCCCCCAATTCATACCAGGCACTTTTGTCATTTTCTGAATGAATGGAATCTCTACACACATTCCTCATTCATTCAAGTAAAGTGCTGCAGAGAAAAGGGATAATCTTCAGTCCCTTTCTCGGCCTCCAAAAATTAGATTTGGGGTCTGTTTAGACCTCTGATATCTCACCAAAGCCCCTCCCCCAAAAAAATGAAATAAAAAAATGACTGTAAAAAGTAAATAAAAAAAAACTAGTAAGACCCCCTCCACTGTGACGGTCACCGTAATCACCCCTCCACGGATACCTTCTCCTCCAGGCCAACCCGATCCATCCTGATTGGCCAGGAAGAGAATCCGGAAGACGATAGCGAATTTTAATTCCCTATTGTCACAAGTTGGTGGGTTTGGGGTGCAATGCTCTGCGTCTCAAGCCCAACCTTTTTGGCGCCCTTCAGGGGGACGGCACCACAGCACATTAAATGGACCGGCCTCTCCTGGTAAGACCCTTTTCACATAAAGCGAACTCTGTCAAGAAGATCCACCTGCTCAGAGGGGGATCTGTCTGCTAATCCCCGTTAAGCAGGTGGATTACAGGTCTGCTAATGCAGAGCGGACACGGACATAGCTTGCTATTATCTATGACGGAGATGAATAGGCTTTTATCAGATAGAGCTACATATACTCAACTGGAATGTAATACTACAGTTAAATTTAAGAAAGAGCTCTCATTGTTAGTCAATGAAGGTTTATCCTTAGGTGTTCTAAATAAAAAAGAAAGAACATATATGATACCATCTGCCCCAAGAGTCCCAGTTATATATTATTTGCCTAAAGTTCATAAGAGTATGTCAAATCCACCGGGTCACCTATCATTAGCGGCATAGATTTAGTTAAGCACGTATAGGTAGATATATCGATGAATTTTTTCAGCCTTTAGTTATTTTAACTCCGTCTTATCTCAGAGACACTACTCAGGTAATCAACATCTTGGTTTATTGTGGATGGAGAGAGGGTTTTATACTAGCGACAGCAGACATCGCTTCCCTCTATACTGTTATATCACATGAACATGGTCTAGAGGCAGTCCGGTTTTATCTCCAACAAGATTCCTCCTTATCCATTTTACAGAAAGATTTTATCTTTGCTAGGACTCACAATTATTTTTGGTTTGGGGGAGAATTTTATTTACAAATGTGTGGTGTGGCTATGGGGGCTAAATTTGCCCCCAGTCTCGCAAATTTATTTATGGCCTATTGGGAGAGGGAGGTCATTGATTCAAACCCCCCAGAAGAGCTACGTCTATGGAAAAGGTATATTGATGAAGTTTTTCTCCTTTGGGAGGGTGACCTCGCCTCTCTCGAGAACTTATTTTCAAGGCTTAATACCAACAACAGAGGGATCTTCCTTAAGTACGAGGCGAGCCATTCTGAAATTCATTTCCTTGACCTCAATATTTTTGTGAGGGATGGAATTTTGGCTACCACTAGGGATGAGCCAAACACCCCCCTGTTCGGTTTGCACCAGAACTTGCGAACACACCAAATGTTCGTGTGAACTTTAGAACCCTATTAAAGTCTATGGGACTCGAACGTTTGAAATCTAAAGTGCTAATTTTAAAGGCTAAAATGCAAGTTATTGTCCTAAAAAGTGCTTGGGGACCTGGGTCCTGTCCCAGGGGAAATGTATCAATGCAAAAAAAAGTTTTAAAAACGGCTGTTTTTTCAGGAGCAGTGAATTTAATAATGCTAAAAGTGAAACCATAAAAGTGAAATATTCCTTTAAATTTCGTACCTAGGGGGGGTGTAAAGTTAGCATGTGAAATAGTGCATGTTTCCCGTACTTAGAACTGTCCCTGCACAAAGTGTCGTTTCTGAAAGAAAAAAAGACATTTAAAACTGACTTGCGGCTATAATGAATTGTCGGCTCTGGCAATTCAGAGCAAATTCATTCATAAAAAAAATAGCGTGGGGGTCCCCCCAAATTCAATTACCAGGCCCTTCAGATCTGGAATGGATATTAAGAGGAATTAAAAAAAAATGACGTAGGGTTCCCCCCAAATATCCATCCCAGACCCTTCAGGTCTGGTGTGGATTTTAAGGGGAACTCCACCCCAAATTTTTTAAAAAAATGGCGTGGAGTTCCCCCAAAAATCCACACCAAAACCCCTTATCCGAGCACGTTAACCTAGCCGGCCACAGAAAAGAGGGGGGGACAGAGTGCGGCCCCCCCTCTCCTGAACCGTACCAGGCCACATGCCCTCAACATGGGGAGGATGTCCCCATGTTGATGGGCACAAGGGCCTCATCCCCACAACCCTTGCCCAGTGGTTGTGGGGGTCTGGGGGTCTGCGGCCAGATCCTGGCCCCCCTATGTGAATTGGTAATAGGGTACATTGTACCCCTACCATTTCACAAAGGAAGTGTAATCAGTTAAAGAAAACACACAGACACCGTAGAAAAAAGTTCTTTATTAATAAAAAAAAAAAAAAAAAATCCAGCGGTGGTAATCCACTCTTCCCGGCTCCCTGCTCCAACGTTGTCTGTATCCAGCGATGGGTGATCTGTCTCCTCTCTGGTCCAGCGATGAGAAGATCTTCTGGGATCCACAGAGCAGCATCGCCGGTCTCCTCTCTCCGCTAGACACAGCCCGGCGAATGACGCGCCTGGAGCTTTGACATTTCTTATATAGGGGAGGCGGGGCCACCTGTCACGTGACCCCGCACCCTCTGACACGTCACTGGGGAAGCCCAGTCTTCCACCTTGCGTCAGAGGGGGCGGGGTCACGTGACAGGTGGCCCCGCCTTCCCTATATAAGAAATGTCAAAGCTCCAGCTGCGTCATTCCGCTGGGCTGTGTCTGGCGGAGAGTGACGGCCTCCGATGCTGTGCTCTGGAGCTCTGGATGCCAGAAGATCTTCTCATCGCTGGACCGGAGAGGAGATCACCCGTCGCTGGATACAGACAACTTTGGAGCAGGAAGCCGGACCGGAGAGTGGATTACCACCGCTTTTTTTTTCCTTTTTTTTATTAATAAAGGACTTTTTTCTACGGTGTGTGTGTGTGTTTTTTCCAACTATTTACACTTCCTTCGTGAAATGGTAGGGGTACAATGTACCCCATTACCAATTCACATAGGGGGGGCAGGATCTTGGGGTCCCCTTTGTTAAAGGGATCTTCCATATTCTGATAAGCCACCCGCCCGCAGACCCCCACAACCACCGGGCAAGGGTTGTGGGGATGAGGCCCTTGTCCCCATCAACATGGGGACATCCTCCCCATGTTGAGAGCATGTGGCCTGGTACGGTTCAGGAGAGGGGGGGCCGCACTCTGTCCCCCCCTCCTTTCTGCGGCCGGCCAGGTTAACGTGCTCGGATAAGGAGTCTGGTGTGGATTTTTGGGGGAACTCCACAACATTTTTTTTGTAAATTTGGGGAGGAGTTCCCCTTAAAATCCACACCAAACCTGAAGGGTCTGAAATGGATATTTGGGGGGAACCCCACGTCATTTTTTTTAAAAATTGACGGCGGGGTTCCCCTTAATATCCATTCCAGACCTAAAGGGCCTGGTAATTGAATTTGGGGGGACCCCCACACTATTTTTTTTTTTTTTATGAATGAATTCGCTCTGAATTGCCAGAGCCGACAATTCATTATAGCCGCAAGTCAGTTTTAAATGTATTTTTTTCTTTCAGAAATGACACTTTGTGCAGAGACAGTTCTAAGTACGGGAAACATGCGCTATTTCACATGCTAACTTTACACCCCCCTAGGTATGAAATTTAAAGGAATATTTCACTTTTATTGTTTCACTTTTAGCATTATTAAAATCACTGCTCCCTAAAAAACAACCATTTTTAAAACTTTTTTTTTGCATTGATACATGTCCCCTGGGGCAGGACCCATGTCACCAAGCACTTTTTAGGACAATAACTTGCATATTAGCCTTTAAAATTAGCACTTTAGATTTCTCCCATAGACTTTAACAGGGTGTTCCGCGGCTTTTCGAATTTGCCGCGAATACCCCAAATTGTTCGTTGTTCGCCGAACAGGCGAACAGGCAATGTTCGAGTCGAACATGAGTTCGACTCGAACTCGAAGCTCATCCCTAGCTACCACTACATATTTTAAAGAAACAGATCGTAACGCTTTTATCCCTCTCACAAGTTGTCATTATCCTACTTGGCTTAGTGCTGTACCTAAGGGTCAATTCCAAAGAATTAGGAGGAATTGTTCTACAATATCTGACTACCGACAACAGGCACAAACTTTGAAATCAATATTTCTAGAAAAGGGATATATAGAGACTGATATTGATGACACAATCCAGAAGGTGGAGGATATGGATAGAAATCAGATTCTTGTTGGTCATAAAAGGATCAATCAGACTCTTGATTGTCGATTTGGTTGTTCCATTAATACTGTTTTTTCAAACCAATACTTTTCAGTAAAGAAGATTTTCAATAAATATTGGAACATATTAAAAAAATAACAAAGTATTAGGTCCTGTCATTCCTAATCGACCAGTTGTCATGTTCAGGGGAGCACCATCTTTGCGTCATAGGGTGGCCCCTAATGTCATTGACCCCCCTAAGATTATTTCATTTTTTAAAACCATGAAAGGGATTTTTCCCTGTCAGAAATGTAAAATATGCCAGGTTAATACCTTTCAAGGACGCAGATGCAAATCTTTTCAGTCGACCCAGACCCAGACAAGGACCTATACTAATGATTCTTTTATTACATGCTCTAGTGAGTGTGTAATTTACCTCATTCAGTGTCCATGTTTAAAGCAATATATTGGATGTACCAAAAGGGACCGTTATGTTCGTTTGGAGGAACATGTGGGGAATATAAAGCGAGGTTTCCCTAAGCATAATTTATCCAAACATTATGCTAAGTATCACAACCAGCAACGTAATGGGACTCTCTTTATCCCAATTGAAAAACTATGTCCACACAAAGAGAGGAGAGGCACTAATAGGGATCGCTCTATTTCTAAACTTGAAACCAAGTGGATTTTTGACATTAGATCTTATGTGCCACATGGTTTAAATGTTGACTGGGATATTAATGCTTGATTTTTCCTTCTTTTTTTTTTTCTTTCTCTCTTTTTATTTGCCATCATGGTTTTAATTGTGATTACTGTATTTTATTGAGGCTATTGCACTTTATATGTAATCTTTGTTCACATTTGTAATATTGGTCTCGCAGCCTTTCCCTCAGTTTCCTCCAGCTCTGCGGCTTTGACCATGTACTTTCTATATTTTTTAATGCACTTTTATTCTCTTTTTCTGCCAAAAGATGGCAATTGTCTCCACATTCCAGGCTTCCGCTTATTATCAGGGCGTTCCTTAGTTAAAATGGTGACGTTTAACCACTTAAGCCCCTGACCTTTAGGCAGCTTAATGCCCAGGCCAGGTTTTGCGATTCGGCACTGCGGTCGTGCGACGTGGCTCCCAAACAAAATTGGCGTCCCTTTTTCCCCACAAATAGAGCTTTCTTTTGGTGGTATTTGATCACCTCTGCGGTTTTTATTTTTTGCGCTATAAACAAAAATAAAGCGACAATTTTGAAAAAAATGCAATATTTTTTACTTTTTGTTATAATAAATATCCCCCAAAAACATATATAACATTTTTTTTTCCCTCAGTTTAGGCCGATACGTATACTTCGACCTATTTTTAGTAAAAAAAAATTCACAATAAGCGTTTATCGATTGGTTTGCGCAAAATTTATAGCGTTTACAAAATAGGGGATAGTTTTATTGCATTTTTATTAATTTTTTTTTTTTTTACTACCAATGGCGGAGATCAGTGATTTTTTTCATGACTGTGACATTATGGCGGACACTTCGGACAATTTTTTTTTTTATTTTTTTTTTCGTACAATAGTTTTTATTGAGAAGGATTTTTCAGAGTACAAAAGTAGAAACACTCACATGTATTCCCATGAAACATCCGGGAAGATTAAACAACATTAACAACTCCAAAGATAAGCAGCTTAAATCAGAGTAAAACATATGAGTATGGGTAAGACATTCACAGTACAACATCAATTAAGGCAGGATAGGGGTACGTGAGGTGGTGCGAAGGAGAGTCGGGGGGGGAGTGAAGGAGAGGGGAGAGGGAGAGGGGGGGGGAGGAGGAGGATGGGAATGGGAGAAGAGGGGGGGGGGTTGAGATGGACACTCGTGGGAACATTGCAATTATATTCTTGTGTAGGTAGTCGTTTAGAACATATCAAAAGGAACATGGTATGAGGAAGACATTTCAAATTCACCAGTTCACTGCACTCTGAACCAGTCAGTCCAGGGCTTCCACTGGGTATCAAATTTCGCTCTCCTACCCTCTCTGTTTGCTAACAAGGATTCAAAAACGTAGTTGCTTCTGGTGGTTTCTAGAACCTCAGATACATTTGGTACTGTGTGTGATTTCCAATTTCTAGTCAGCAGCAGTCTGGCCGCTAGCAGGATGTGTGTGACTACGATTCAAAAATCTGGGGGGAAACCCTCGATTCCCAAGTTCAGTATCGCCAGTTCAGGGTTGGGGGGTGTTAGTATACTCGTTATACGAGAGATGCATCTAAAGACACCCCTCCAGTAACTCGTGAGGTGTCTGCAGAGCCAAAAGACATGGAGAATACTGCCTATCTCGCCACAGTCTCTCCAACACAGCGGGGAGGCCGAGGGATAGAATTGAGCTATACGATATGGGGTTAGGTACCACCGTAGGGCTATCTTTTGGGACAGCTCCCAGTGATTAATGCATCTGGAGGCTTTGTATATATGCTTAAATGAAGACTTCCATTGGGTCGGGGAGAATGTTTTCCCCAAATCCGCTTCCCATTTATAAAACGGGGGGGTCATTTTAAAAAGGAGCTTGTCCTGGAACAGATTGTAGAAAAGGGAGACTCCCTTGGGAGGGAGAGTTGTTTTAGTGTAGAATTGCCATATGGCGTCATGAATCAGTACATTGCGGGATTGTAATGAGTGGAGAAAATGGGATGCCTGCAAATGTCTGAAGCTGTCCATTTGTGACAGGCCATATTCCGCGGCTAGTGCGTCAAAGGGTTTAAGTACATTCTGGCAATATAGGTCCTCAACCTGGGTAATGCCTTTGGCGGCCCAGCTGGAGAAGGAAGTATATGGTACTGCAGCTGACAAGGTTTCAATAGGAATTGGTACAGAAATAGAACTAGAGGACGTGTGTGCCAGGGTGCGCAGCTCTCTCCAGGCCAACATGGTGGCCTGGAAAGTCAACGGCAGTTGACGCAGCGGGAGAGGTCTCCAAGCGTCAAGTATCAGGGCACTGTAGAGGTCCTTGGTTGGGCTGAGGGCTCTCTCTATACTACACCAAAGAATGTCAGGGGTCGGGGATATCCAACGTCTGATCTGGGCAAGTATAGCTGCTCGGTGGTAGTCTTTGAGGTCAATCAGGCCCATGCCCCCCACTGATCTATGTGTAATTAACAGGGACTTCGCGCACCTAGGTCGCTTGGTGCCCCATATATAGCGATTGAGGGTGCCGTTGAGGGCTCTGAGGTGGCTGGGTTTCAGTGGGATGGGGAGTGTACGGAAAATGTACAAGATTTGGGGGAGAAGCAACATTTTGAAAGAGGCCAGGCATCCCGACCACGTCAATTCGACCCTGGCCAGGCGAGTCGCCTCCTTAGAAATTTTTTCAATTAGAGGGATGTAGTTGGCATCTGCTAGTTTCGCTGGGTCTGTTGTGATTTGTATCCCCAAGTATTGTATAGTGGATGCGGCCCAGGAGTATGGGAAGGAAGTCTGTAGGCGGGATTGGAGGGAAGGAGGGAGGTTGAGACCCAGAATAAAGGATTTAGTGTAATTGATCTTATAGTAGGATATGCGGCTGAATTCTGCGAGGACTGTGTGTGCCTGAAGAAGGGAAGAGTTTGGAGAGGTTAGGAAGAGGATAATGTCGTCCGCGAATAGGCTTATGTTATGGGATCGGCCCGCTAACACAAACCCTGGGATATCTGCATGAGCTCTAATTTTTTCCGCAAGGGGTTCTACGAGTAAGTTAAATATGGAGGGGGATAGGGGGCACCCCTGTCTAGTGCCATTGGTTATATTGAAAGTAGAGGAGAGCATACCTGAGGTATAGACCTGTGCACAAGGCGTGGAGTAGAGTGCCAGAATTGCCGACAGAATGGGGCCTGAAAATCCAAATTTCTCCAGTACCCGGGTCATATATCCCCAGTGTACCCTGTCGAACGCCTTCTCCGCATCCAAAGAGAGGAGCAGAGAAGGCGTTCGAGAGGCCCCTGCGTGGTGAACCAAGTCTATCACCCTTCTAGTGGCATCTGAGGACTGTCTACCAGAGGTAAACCCCGTCTGATCCGGGTTGACCAGAGAGGGCAGGATTGGGAGCAGTCTGGATGCCAGGATCTTAGCATAGAGTTTCACGTCTGTGTTAAGTAGGGAGATGGGGCGAAAGTTTGCGGGCGTAGTAGGAGTCTTCCCCGGTTTTGGAATAGTCACAATAAAAGCATTAAGCATTTCGCTTGGGAAGGAAGCAGAGAGCATCGCTTCAGAAAATATTTTACCTAAAGCAGGAGCTAAGAGGGAGTCAAAGGCCTTATAATAACAATTGGGGAGTCCGTCCGGGCCCGGGGATTTCCCCAGGGGGAGGGTCTTGATTGCTCGCTTGATCTCGGATTCTGAGATCGGTGCATTAAGAGCTTCAAGTTGAGTGTGGGACAAGGTAGGCAGTGCCAGGTCAGCAAGGAAGGAAGAGATTGCCTCTTCTACAGGTTGAGGTGTAAAGGGATCTTCTCGGAGATTGTAGAGGGAGGAGTAAAACTCTGCAAATGAATTTGCTATATCCCGGGGATTATATAGTTTGCTGCCGTCTGGTTGCCTAACCAGAAAAGGGATAGTGGTTTTCACTCTGCGATTTTTCAGTCGCTGAGCTAGAAATTTGCCCGCTCTATTACCGGACGCATAGTGGGACAATTTGAGAGATTGGACATGTTTGTCATGGCGTTCAAGTAGCAATCTCCTGAGATCTGCGCGCACACCGTGCAGCTTAGTAGCTATCGAGATATCAGGAGATTGTTTGTTCTGCGATTCTAGGGAGACAATTTCAGCGAGTATAGAGTCTAGTTGTTGTGCTCTCTGCTTCCTTACCCGCGCACTGAGTTGTATCATCATACCTCTAATGTAGGCCTTATGGGCACACCAAATAGAAAATGGGTTGGTTACAGATCCAGCATTGACAGTGAAAAATACCTCCAATCGTGAGGACAGATAGGTAGCGTGAGCAGGCTGTTGAAGTAAGTAGGAGTCCGCCCTCCAAATGAAGGGCGAAGAGACCGGGGTTCCCCCGTCCACCACCACCGACACCGGAGCGTGGTCTGACCACGTGATGTCGTGGATGGCGGACGAGGACACCCCCTGCAACAAAAACTTATCTACCAGTATCAAGTCTATACGTGAGTAGGAATTATGTCTGGAGGAATGAAAGGAGTAGTCTCTTTCGCTTGCGTGTTGACATCTCCAGACATCAAACATACCTTCAGCATGCAGTAGTGCACGTAAGGCAGGTTGGTGGCGTTTGGAGCGGGAGGTAGAGTCCAACTCAAAGTCCACCGTTAGATTGTAGTCTCCGCACATGATCAAAGCCCCTTTTCTTATCTTATTAATTTTGCCGAAGAGTTTCCTCAGGAAGCGGAGTTGGTGGGTGTTGGGTGCGTACAAATTAACCAATGTGTACTGTTTGTTGTTAAAGGTACCAACCAGGACCAAAAACCTGCCATCAGGGTCGATCAGAGAGTCCTGTAGAGAAAAATTTACAGAGTCCTTGATGGCAATGGCGACTCCTTTTTGTTTTTTCAAGGCGGATGCCAGAAAGACATGGGGGAACTTAATGTGTTGGAAGGCAGGTGCGCCCGACGCCGTCAGGTGGGTTTCCTGCAGGCATAGGACATCTGAGCGTAATTTCAGGGCCTCTCTCCATACGGAAGCTCTCTTAACCGGGTGGTTCAGACCTCGGACATTAAGGGAGGTTACCGTCAGGGCCATAATTGAGCATGAGAAGGGAATGATAACAGTACCTTGTGGCTTCGCATCTGGGCTTCCAAACCAGCCGGTTCCAGGCAGTGAATGTGTGCGGGTAGCAGGATGTCCTCTTTGATGAGAATTCGGTGTCCATCTCAGGGGGAAGGGAGAAAGAAAGGGAGATCTTGAGAGCCAAAAATAAGGGGGTTATAACACAGATAAACAGTAGCACGGATAAAAAGGAAGATCCCATTTGGGATCTGGATGCAGAGTAGCTGCACATATTGCAAGGGGGGGAAGTTCGTGGAGAAACAGAGCTCCAGTAGGGTCAGGGAATCAAATGAACAACTTCAATAGAACAGGATCCCCGAGGCAAGGGGGGTTTCACGATTTTTTCTTGTTGTTTCGTTTGCGTGTCACTAGTGACCATTCGTCTTGAGACTGGGCCCTAGGTGCAGATGTAGATGTTGCGTCCCCTGGGGGGTGTTCGGGCAAAATGTCCCATTTGCGTAGGAGGGCAAGTCCCTCATCCAGGGACATGATTACACTGGAGGTGCCATCTTTGGTTACGATGAGTTTGGTCGGCTGGCCCCACTTGTAGATAATGTTGTGGTTGCGTAGTGCTTTCGTGACAGGCATAAGGGATCTGCGTCTCTGCATCGTGTGCTGCGAGAGGTCCGCATATACTTGTAGGTTAGGATAACGGTCAGATGACTGGGGACTCTTGCGGAAAGCCAGCATGAATTGGTCCTTGACATGATAGAAATGCACTCGCATCAGTACATCTCTGGGTATGTTGTCAGGGAGGTGTGCAGGTTTGGGCAGGCGGTGTATTCGATCCACCACCAGTTCTGATTCAGGGGTGGAGGGCAGGAGCAGTCCCATTAGCTCACGGGCATATTGTTGTAGTTGGGCAGGCATAACAGTCTCTGGGACACCCCTCAGCTTGACATTATTCCTGCGGGACCTGTCTTTGAGGTCTGCGACCTTTGCCCTGAGCCATGCAACCTCATCTCCTTGGTCATTATGAGAGTCTACTAGGGAGTTGTATGAGGAAGCATATTCTCCCATTTTCTGCTCCACATGATCTACCCTGCCGCCCAGCTCCCCCATTTCTGTTTTAAATCCTCTCATGCATTCCATCATGTCAGCATGGAGAGAGCTGCGCAGGGAGACCAACATATCCTTTAGGGTAGTGTCTGATACAGGTGTATTGGAGGTAGGAAAGGTATTAATGGGGGCAGAGAGCTCACGTGTGTCCTCCATAGATCCCTGCAAGGCACTGACCTGAGAGTCACTCGGTGCGGCCGACAGCCGTGGTTTTGACTTCACCGGGCTGCAGGAGAGGGGGGTGGAGGCCCCTGGGGAGCGACGCTGAGTCCCATCCCTCGATCCCGGGCTCGGTGTGGAGAGGGATGATCCGTCGGCGGAGGCCGGAGAGACGCGGCCGGCGCCATCTTGGGACACGCTGCTAGGCCTGGGAGAGAAGAAATCCTCCAGTTTCGCCGGCTGAGCGGCGTTTTTCCGCTTCTTAGTCATCCCCGGGAGATGTGCGGGCTAATGGGTGTTGTTGTAGGTGTTTTTATACACCCCACGATGCCTCGGTGTGCTGGTTTCCCCGACGCTGAAGCGGAGCTCCTGATTCAGGCGTCCATTCCACTGCGCGGTAGCCACGCCCCCCCCGCTCCTCACTTCGGACAATTTTGACACATTTTTGGGACCATTGTCATTTTCACAGCAAAAAATGCATTTAAATTGCATTGTTTATTGTGAAAATGACAGTTGCAGTTTGGGAGTTAACCACAGGGGGCGCTGTAGGAGTTAGGGTACACCTAGTGTGTGTTTACAACTGTAGGGGGGTGTGGCTGTAGGACTGACGTCATCGATCGAGTCTCCCTTATATAAGGGATTACTCGATCGATATGCCGCCACAGTGAAGCACGGGGAAGCCGTGTTTACATACGGCTCTCCCCGTTCTTCAGCTCCGGGGAGCGATCGCGACGGAGCGGCTATAAACAAATAGCCGCGCCGTCGTCCTGGATCGCCCCCCGAGGGAACCTGACCGCCGCATGTAGTGGGGGGGTCCCGATCGGACCCCCGACCCGCGGAAAGGCAAGGACGTACATGTACGCCCATTTGCCTGTACGTGCCATATTGTGGACGTACATATACATGCGGCCATCGGGAAGTGGTTAAGTGTCTTAGTATAGCCCTTCCGCCTTTTGCCCTCAGTTAAGATGGAGGTGCGGCGGCATTTAAGGGCATGCGCGATGACGCGGACGCAGCAGCCAATTCCAGACAATGTCCAGTAGTGACAAAACGCGTATGGTGTGGCCTGTAGTTCTGACGACATCACATTTACGGAGATTCATTGACATGGCAAGCCGAACGAGCGGAGGAGACCTGGAGGAGACGCCGCGAGACACTGTGCTCTTATACATTACTACATATCTGTAAGTGCATTACCACTCTTTTATTAACCACTTACCCCCCGGACCATATTGCTGCCCAAAGACCAGAGTACTTTTTGTGATTCGGGACTGCGCCGCTTTAACTGACAATTGCGCGGTCGCGCGACGTGGCTCCCAAACAAAATTGGCGTCCTTTTTTTCCCACAAATAGAGCTTTCTTTTTGTGGTATTTGATCACCTCTGCGTTTTTTTTTTTTTGCCCTATAAAAAAAAATAGAGCGACAATTTTGAAAAAAAAATGAATATTTTTTACTTTTTGCTGTAATAAATATCCCCACAAAATATATCAAAAAAACATTTTTTTTCCTCAGTTTAGGCCGATACGTATTCTTCTACCTATTTTTCGTAAAAAAAAATCTCAATAAGCGTTTATTGATTGGTTTGCGCAAAAGTTATAGCGTTTACTAAATAGGGGGTATTTTTATGGCATTTTTATTAATATATTTTTTTACTAGTAATGGCGGCGATCAGCGATTTTTTTTCGGTACTGCGACATTATGGCGGACACTTCGGACACTTTTGACACATTTTTGGGACCATTGGCATTTTTATAGCGATCAGTGCTATAAAAATGCATTGTATTACTATAAAAATGCCACTGGCAGTGAAGGGGTTAACACTAGGGGGCGGGGAAGGGGTTAAGTATTTCCCTGTGTGTTATCTTACTGTGGGGGGGGTGGCCTCACTAGGGGAAACACTGATCCTCTGTTCATACATTGTATGAACAGAAGATTAGCATTTCCCCCGCTGACAGGACCGAGAGCTGTGTGTTTACACACACAGCTCCCGGTCCCCGCTCTGTAACGAGCAATCGCGGGTGCCCGGCGGCGATCGAGCCCGCCGGGCACACGCGCGGGAGTCGGGGGCGAGCGGGGGGCGTGCGCGCGCGCCTCCGGCGGCGCGCACGCGCCCCCTAGTGGCGGCTAGAAGAGAGGAAGTTATACTACGTGCTCTCGCCTAGGACAGCCACCTTGCCGACGTAGAACGGCGGTGCGCGGACGGGAAGTAGTTAAAGCTTACATCACAGTATACACTATGGAGTCCTTTTTGTTTTTATCCCTTTGAGATACCAGTGAATGCCTTACCATTTGTTCATATCAATACCAGCTGTGAGTCTATAGGGAGACTTTAAAACCCTGCACCTTCACTGACCGCCGTGATAGTGGTCAATTTCCATGGTAAGGAGACTACATCACCAGCATTTGGGTGTCTCTATTGGTGGAAGGAAGTTTTTTCTATCTTCACAAAGATTGATTCATCTGACGAATGAGTTTCTAGGATTTATCCATTAGCGCGCATTCATTTGCGATTATTGGGACTTACATATTGCAGGTTATTTATTTATTTTAGGGCTGTGCAAATTAACTTTTAATTAATTGATTAATCTTTAATTTTTTTGATCGATCAAAATCTTTTTGATCGATCAAAATCTTTTTGATCGATCAAAATCTTTTTGATCGATCAAAATCTTTTTGATCGATCAAAATCTTTTTGATCGATCAAAATCTTTTTGATCGATTACAATTCTTTTGATTGGTACTCACCTCTCCGCTGGCTTCTGGTTCTTCAGGGAGTTCCGTCGGGGATCCAGTAACATCACGGACACCGGTGGGGCTTGCCGTGTCCATCTGAAGGGCTCCTTTGCTGTGCCTTCATATCTGCATGCCAGCGGGACCTCACTATCTGCCACACGCAAGGGCTGTTACACTTCCCTCTATCACTTCCCTCTATCAACCTGGTATTCTACAACCATCCACTGGGAGTTGTGATAGTTCCCTTCATGGGACTTCTACATGCCGACGGACTGATGTTAACCTCTCCTCATCTGGATTCAGCAGTGGTATAGTTGTACACATTTTTATACCAGTATCATACTTGGCTACATGTTTTTATGACTGCTTTTGGTACCGTTTGGTATTACTTGCACCATTTTTACAGTTTATGTAGCTACATCGATTTTATCTCCAGTGCCATATTTATTTTGTTACCTACTTGAAGACTATAAAAGTTTTAATGCTATTCCCATCGAGCGCTGCCTTTGTGTGTTTTTTGTATTCTTCTATCCATTTTTCCAGTTGTTGGTAGCTGCACTGGAAATCAACCTGCAAGGAGATCAGCTAAAAATAGTTGGATCTGTATGTGTGTTATAATTAATCGAAATTAGTCGATTAATCGATTAAAAAAAAAACGATTAATCGAACAGAAATGTTTTGATCAGTAACAGCCCTAATTTATTTATTTATTTTTATTTATTTATTTACTCATTCATTTTTTACTTTATTGTATTTTATAGACACATGTCTTTTCACGGTGTTGTTGTTTATGTGCACTTGCTTTGATTCACATATTTTATTCACTTTTAATCCTTCATTGGGGTTTCCTTATTATCATTAATTGTAGCGCTGTACCTAGCACATAACATATTATCTATGGGACGGTTGGATAAAAATAGACCGCCTATCTATTTCCATCGGATGCCATCCAATCCAATCTGTCAGATGGATGGGAATGGAACCCCTATCCATCTGTTTGTAGTAGACTGGATCGGATGCATGCCTATTTACATCAGTCTCTCCATAGAGAACAATGTGTGGTCCGATTAGGCCAGCCTGAAAAATGGACAGGCAGGCCTGATCGGGGTGCTTGTGTGAAAGGGGTCTAAGGCCTTGTTCACACAGGGCATACACAGAGTACCTTTACATGGATGTTGGTGTTCCATGCATCTCTGTGCAGGCAGTGCCATTGATGTGGGAATGGGAGGGGTATATTCTGCGCTAATCTAACTATGGTGATATAATGAAAGGTTAAGTCCGTGAAGAACAATAAAGCAGCAACGTAAACACGTGACAATCATGTGAACAGCAAATAGGAAAACAATAAGTTGCGCTTAATAAAAATATGAGACTATCATCAATTGAGTGAACAAAAATAGCAGTAACGTGATATAGTGCACTGAATAATAAAGAGAGACACTACATAAATACACTAAGTATGCAGGAAAATGAAGGTCTCGTAATTAAAATAAATGTGAAACTTCCCAAATAACCAAAAATTAAAGGGTGAATGTGCAAACAAAAAAGTAAATAAATACAATCAATGACCGTCCAAAACCTAATGAAGGAGAAAGGGGTAATACCAAAAAAACTTTTGACAAAGTAAAAAACTTGTGTGATTAGGTTGGTATAAACACAACTCCCATGAACATAAAAAGAAAATTAAATGTGTGTCAGAGAGAATTGAGGACACTGTCCACAGTCCAAAAATGCACAGATGAGTAAAAAGGCACACATGCACTGATGATTGAACCAGGAAGATCCTATTGCAGATAAGAAAACAGTCTAAGTTCTTCCAGAGGCCGGATAGATGGAAGAGGGATAGAGCAAGGTTGCCGAACACCGCCACCACACTGGAGAAATCACCGTTGTGACTCAAATAAATAGGGTACTCTTACCAGAACGTTGTGACCTCGGATATGAAGTCAAATGCGCATTAGCAGAAACAAACCTCTGCCAAGGTTATCAGGTGGATTGGAACCTCGTCCGCTCTGGGTCTCCTCTTTAGAAGGCAGCAATAGGGGCACACAGCTCTCCTCCTCCAGCATGTATAAATCCGTGGATCATAGGTGGAAAATAATGAGGGCAACAATGTGCATTACCTGAAAAACAACTTTATTGCCCAAAGGGCATAGCAGCATACCACAAAAGGTTAATTACAAAAAACAAAAATGGGTTAAAATAGCATAAATAAAAGCCGGCAGGCAGCTGATAACAGCTGAAATAATGAACACCCGTGCAAACGGGTCACATGGGGACGTGGTGATGTTGATGCGTAGCACCGCCCTGACCAGTTTCGACAGAGTTGTCGTTTTCAAAGGGCACGGGCGACGCATCGAAGTCACCGCTAGATATGGAGGAAGGAGGCGGACCAAACCTCGTTTCCGTCCGTAGTCCGGAAATGGGTTGGAACCAGGCCTCGTTCACAATGTAGAGAGAGAGACGGAACCAAGCCTCGTTTCCATCCGTGACGTGGAAACAGGCCGGAACCAAGTCTCATTCTAATTCAGCAGTAAGGGCGGCCGCGGGGAAGGAGGACCAATCCGATCGTCTCCCCTGCAGATCCGCCCTCATGTAAATCAGAACCACTAGTTATAATGGGGGAGGTAATGCTGCGCTAGTGGATAGACAAGTGGGGAGAGGGAATGGAGGTGTAAATGTGATAGGGAACAGTGCAAACAAAATGGCATAAAAGTAAAAATAATCAGTGAACGATAACAATACTAATGCAAATCACATAACTCCACAAGTTCCTCTTAATGTGATGAAATACACAGTAAATAAAGTGATAGGAGGTGCAAAATAAATATTATGTGTAACACAGCACCCAAATAACTGTGATGAGTAACAATAATAAGCTAGTGATAGAAGGTCCATAAACCAGGACTTGAGCAATATCAACAAGAATAAATAATAATTTAAAAAGTCCAAAAATAAGAAAAGTGCTGGTGTAGGTCCGAATAATAAAGTGAAGAAGGGATGGATATCCAGTGATCCTTTTAAGATGAATGAGGATGTCCCCTTACCTTACTGCTGTAAGGTAACAGCATATAGATCCAACCACATTAAATGGTTATCCAAATGGGCTCTGATCCAGAAAAGACAGGTCCTCCTTGGAAGTCTCGTTCCAGGTTGGTCAGTATCTCGCCCCAGAGAAATAAAGTGCCGATAGTGTGATACCGTTTTAAAACTTTAATTATCATAAAAAATAGACGAGGGTACTCACATAATTTAAGATACAATTAGGCATGTAAAAAGAGGGGCAGTCTGTCGCCAACGTCACCTCCGGTACCTCTCAGTGGACTCATGCGCATTCGTCACTAACATGTGACTTCTTCAGGAAGTATTACTACGTATGGTTTGATACACCTTTCAGTGCCGCAGCTGTACCCCCACCCCTCCCCCCCTCACCCCCCCCCTGATAAGCGCGGTAATATCCACTTTTTCAATATAGAACCACTAGTTAGTCAATGAAAAGACACACTAGGTAAAAGGATAGCCAATGGAAACGGCCCTGAGTAGGAGGTGTCTCCCATCGCCTCCCCCCGAGACCGTGCCATTGGAAATGAATACCATGCATATTACAACCAGCTGTATAATGACAAAACAACCGCAACATACACAGGAATAAATTAGAAATTAAGAACAGTTAGTTAAAGAAGAAGAATAAAAGATTGTACATATTATCATCTTCAGTATATAGACACTTAGACCTATAATGGGTACAGCACTCCAAGTTCGAATGTTGATTCAGAGTCCTGCACCCATTACATATTGGGATTATCACTGGACCACAATAGCAGGCTACAAAACATAGCCAAACTTTAGTTTTGCTACATTTTGAAGCCTGCTATTGTGGTCCAACAATAGCAGGCTACAAAACGTAGCAAAACTAAAACACGCGTAGAGTTCACATAGGGGACAGGTCAATTTAGTGCCCAGATCTCAATCTAAAGTCACTCCACATACGTGATTGAGACCTCACCAAGGAGGTCAAATTATATTCCTGTCAGCATCAAACTATACATATAGGCCTGAAAAGTATGTCGTGCTGAATGGGAGCTGTCGTGATTTTGAAAAATGTGAATATAAGTCAAACCTGACACTAGTTAGTATATTTAACCTTACAGGTCCAAAGACCCCAACATAGAGATATGACAAGCATAATCTCTACTACAGTAAATGAGTTATGAGTTGTCTATAAAGGCATTGATTTCAATGTCTACGTTCAGGCCATGAGGTTTAAGACATTGTACACGGTAGATCCAACTCATTTCGAGTTTGGAAACGGCTCTCTTTTTAGAGCCCCCTCTCCATTGGTTCTGCAATTTGTCTATAGCAAGAAAGGAGGTCCCTGTCGGGTCTCTATGATGAACCTCCCTGTAGTGTCTTGAAACAGAGTGTTCTTTGAATCCATTCTTAATATTAGTGATGTGTTCCTTAAGTCTCAAATGCAATGGTCTAATAGTCCGTCCGACGTACTGTAGCCCACATGGACAAATCGGGAGGTAAACCACATGTGTGGTCGAACATGTGATGAAACTCCTGATGTTGAAGGTCTGTGAAGTACTGTTGGACACAAAGCCGACAGACTTCCGATCTTTAATTTTATTAATAGAACAGACTGTGCAGTTGTTACATTTATAATAGCCTACTAGGTTCTGAAAAAACATGGGCTTATTATTAGGAGGATCGCAAACACTGGGGGCCAGAGAGTTTTTCAGAGAAGGCACACCTCTAAAGACCACCAAAGGACGCTCTGAAAAAATGGAGCCCAGAATGGCATCACTTTTAATCAGGTGCCAATGTTTGCGTATTCATTTTTTAATTTGAAAATGTTGTTCGGAGTATCCAGTGATAAAAGGCCAGGTGAAATCCTTTTCTCCTCCTCCTATTCTGGGTTTATCGGCCAATAGGGTATTTCTATCCACTTTCTCGACCTCAGAGACCTTCATTGATAAGTCATTCGCACAGTAACTCTTTTCTAAAAATCTCTGTGTCAACACATTCGCCTGTGTTCTAAAGTCCTCGACCTTAGTACAGTTACGACGCAGGCAAATGTATTGACTTTTGGCTACTGAGTCTAGCCATTGTTGGTGGTGGCAACTATCCCGGGGGATAAAAGCATTCCTATCGGTGGTTTTAAAGTACGTAGAGGTCAGGAACTGTCCCTCCTCCACGTTTATCTGCTTGTCCAGGAAGTGTATACACCGTTGGTCAGCTTTGTATTTAAAATGTATCCCTCTGTCATTAGCATTCAGTGACTCCATGAAGAGATCGAGAGACTCTTTGGGGCCCTTCCATAGGAGGAGGACGTCGTCTATGTAGCAGACCCACAAGACCAACTCGGGTCTGCGGTCAGCATACACGACGTCCTCCTCCCACTTCCCCATGAACAAGTTGGCTAGGCTGGGGGCAAACTTTGCCCCCATAGCCACACCCCTGTTTTGTAAGTAATATCCTCCCTTAACCTCTTTACCACCGGGCTAATTTTTCAGATTTGGTGTTTACAAGACTAAAACAGTTTTTTTTGCTATAAAATTACTTAAAACCCCCAAACATTATATATATTTTTTTTCTAACACCCTAGAGAATAAAATGGCAGTCATTGCAAAACTTTTTGTCACACCGTATTTGCGCAGCGGTCTTACAAGCGCACTATTTTTGGATAAAAATCACTTTTTTGAATAAAAAAATAAGACAACAATAAATTTTGCCCAATTTTTTTATATATTGTGAAAGATAATGTTACGCCGAGTAAAATGATACCCAACATGTCACGCTTAAAAATTGCGCCCGCTCGTGGCATGGCGTCAAACTTTTACCCTTAAAAATTTTGATAGGCGACGTTTAAAAAATTCTACAGGTTGCATTTTTTGAGTTGCAGAGGTGGTCTAGGGCTAGAATTATTGCTCTCGCTCTAACGATCGCGGCGATACCTCACTTGTGTTTGTTTGAACACCATTTTCATATGCGGGCGCTACTCGCGTATGCGTTCGCTTCTGCGCGCGAGCTCGTCGGGATGGGGCGCTTTAAAAAAAAAAATTTGTTTTCTTATTTATTTTTATTTCGTTTTATAATTTTTTACACTGAAATAAAAAAAAATAATTGATCACTTTTATTCCTATTACAAGGAATGTAAACATCCCTTGTAATAGAAAAAAGCATGACAGGTCCTCTTAAATATGAGATCTGGGGTCAAAAAGACCTCAGATCTCATATTTAGACTTAAATGCAAAAAAAGAAAAAAAAATTAAAATGTCATTTTTTCAAATGACAAAAAAAAAAATTTTCCTTAAGAGGCTGGGCGGGACTGACGTTTTGACGTCACTTCCGCCCAGCAGAGCTATGGGGACGGGTGAAGGAGATTTTTCCTTCAGTCTCGTCCCCGCTCAGCTGCCGAACGGTCCCGATCGCCTCCGCCGCTACCGACGGATCCGGTAAGTGGCGGAGGGCGCGGGAGAGCGGCGGGAGGGGGGGGGCCCTCTCCCGCCACCGATAACGGCGATCTCACCGCGAATCCGCCGCGGAGACCGCCATTATCGTGTACACCACCGCCCCCTGAAGAGATGAATATCTTGGTTGTGGCAGCAGCTGCTGCCGTTACCGAGATATTCAACTTTAAAAACAGGACGTCTTTTAGACATGGGGCGGTGGTCAAGAGGTTAAACCAAAAAAAAGTTATGAGTAGTCGCGAATTTAATCAACTCCATAACAAAATCTCTCTGTTTGTCAGCAAGGCCAGTGCCATTGATGTCATTTGGGATGTAGCACCTGCCTGAACAGAGCCGTTGCTCCCAATTTTACATCCGCATGCATGTCCGTGAGCTTACACTTTAGTATGCCACATGTGAACGATGCTTTAGTACTACTGTAGCAGGAATTGTGTAAGTTACGTTGTGTTTATGTGCAATATTAACACATTTAGTGTATTTTTTGTGAAAATATCAATATGATGAACATTTGCGCAATTATTGTGGGGTCCAAAGAATCAGAAGCACTTTTTTTTGTTCTACAGGTCATGTGCTTTTATAAAATGTCTAGTTTGAGGGGTCTTTTCAAATTCTGAAAGTTGTAAGTGAAAAATGAAAACCTCCAGATTTTTAGAGACATTTTTGGGTACGCTCGATTTTCACAATTTTGCAAAAAGACGCAATGTAAAAATTAAAACATTTTATTATTTATTAATTCCATACAGGTTACACTTTTATATTTAGATGGGATTTTGTAAAATTTGCTGTGTTTTTAACTGCTAATAATGGCTTTAGCGATTTTTTTGCAAACATATTGGTTTGATAAACATTTATGCAAATACAGTGGTGTCTAAAAAATCAGTAGCATTGTTTTTATTATTCTACCAATCATGTGCTTTCAGAAAATGTATGGTTTGGGGGTCTTTCACAAATTCTGAAAGCTATAAGTAAAAAATAAAAGAGCTAAGCAAAAATTGCAAAAATGGTCTGACCACCTGAGTGTACAAAATAGAGCACATGGCCTGGCAGCGAAAGGGTTAAATGTTTTTTTAATTTCTATTGTTTCCCTTTATGTCTCATTAAAATCACTGCTCCTGTAAAGATGATCTTTTAAAAAAAATTGCATTAGTACATGTCCCCTAGGGCACTACCAAGGCCCCCATACCCGTTTTATGGCCAATAAGCCTTCAAATTGGGAACTTTTGATTTTTAAAGTTTGTGTCCCATAGACTTTAATAGAGTTTGCGGCTCAGGACCAAACTTTTTCCAAGTCCGGGAGTTTTGGTGTGAACCAAACCAAAAACAGCTGTTTATAAGCATGCAAGAACTAATTTATTGTTACATAGTGAACAGGATGTCAGGGATGGGTCATGAATGTCGTGTCACTATTTTTTGGGTTGTGGTCATTTTAAGGGGGATATGAAAGGATTAAACCCACCTGGGGGGAAATGCCTGAAAAGGTCAGGAAGCAGCCAGAAAGTTGATGAGGTGTTGTGTGGACACAGTGTGAAGGGACTGTAGCCAGTTTGTCTGACTGAGACACTACTGAACCTCTGTGACCCTTTTAAGGACCTATGGAACAGACAGAACTCTGTTGTGAGACAAGTCTATGCTTGCTGTAACCTGAAGGTTTGTTTTCATTCCAGATCTTATTGACTGTTTTTCTTTGACTTTTTTATTCTGAAGATAAACTGCTTTGTAAAGCTTTGGAGTAGCTTTCCGAATTCTCAAATATCACAATAGATAGACATACAGTGGCAACAACAAATAAAGTCTCCTGGTACAAAACAAATATCGATTTTGCTTATTAGACCACTTCTACCTACCTTCTACATATCAGTGCAAAACAGCCCATTTAACAAAGAGAAAGTCATCATGTTTAATAGAATAAATTCACTTCTTTGTAGGTAAAAAAGTAATCATGATATTTAACCATGTAGAAGTAGTTTAGTGGTCTGTACATCAATATATTGATATATTGTACCAAAATTAAAGAAAATGGGCCAGATTCACAAAAGAGATACAACGGCGTATCTCCTGATATGCCGTTGTATCTCTGTGTTAGGGCCGTCCTAACTATGCGACTGATTCATAGAATCAGTTACGCATAGCTAGCCCTAAGATCTGACAGGTGTAATGGAATTACACTGTCGGATCTTAAGGATGCAATTCTAGGCCGGCCGCTAGGTGGCGAGGCCATTGCGGTCGGCGTAGAATATACAAATGAATAGTTACGGCGATTCCCGAACGTCCGCGCTGCCCGTTGATCTAACTTTACGCTGTTTCCGTCGAGTTACGCCGCGTAAAATTAGGGCTGAGCCCTAGTTGTCCTAAGCCATGTTAAGTATGGCCGTCGTTCCCGCGGCAAAATTTAAAAAACAACGTCGTTTGCGTAAGTCGTCCGTGAATGGCGCTGGACGCCATTTATGTTAACGTCAAAACAAATGACGTCCGTGCGATGTCATTTAGTGCAATGCACGTCGGGTAATTTACCCGACGGAGCATGCGCAGTACGTTCGGCGCGGGAACGCGCCTAATTTAAATGGTGCCCGCCCCATTTGAATTGGGCGGGCTTGCGCCGAGCGCATTTACGATACACCGCCGCAAGTTTACAGAGTTAAGAGTTCTGAGAATCAGGCACTTACGCTGTAAACCTGCGGCGGGGTAACGTAAATCACATACGTTATGCTGCCCAGGAGCAACGTAATTCTATGTGAATCTGGCCCAATGTCCTTAAAAAAATTATAAAAGTAGTGCCTCTTTGCTCACAAATATCTGAAATATCTGTTTCCGTCATATGATGTAATTCACTGCTGGGTCTGTACAGCCCCCTGGCATGAGCTGACCAGCCCTTAACTAACACATCTGCAACGAGATCCCTAATACTTCACAGTCTTGCCTATCTATACAGTATATATATATATATATATATATATATATATATATATATATATATATATATATATATATATATATATATATATATATATATATATTTTTTTTTTTTTATTGAGTACCATTGTTTTCTTGGTTTTATAAAAGTTAATAGGAAGGCTATTATTGAACGCCATTTTGAAAATAAACACATAGGTTGGAAAAATATGCCTCATTATAGTCCCCCACTTTATCTCCAGATATAACCTTACTGTAACTTTGCTAATTATGTGCAGAGGTGCAAGTTGTACATGTTGACTCAATACAAATTTTACAACATTTTAGGTTAATTACCATGGTGCTAATAACACTCTCATTAAGATACTAACAAGACTTTGAGAGGCTCTTAAATCAAATAAATGTGTAGTATTCTTTGTAATTGTCCTGATAATGAACAATTTAAGTTCTCTAAAGTTAACTTATTCTGTAAGGTTACTGAGCACTCACTAAAATATTCATTAGGGGAAGTTTTTATAGATATATTCTAAGAGCTTATCATTATTATCTTAAGAATTCTGTGAAAAACTAAGCAGTTTTGCCTCACAGGGATTCATCTCATAAAGTAGGTTAAAGGGCTACACTTTCATGAATTCAACATTATGGAAAATAACAGGCAAGATTCTGCTAAACACTAGCATAACAATATCCCTAACTATTTATTGTTTAAAAGAAAATGACTGTAATATCTCATGTGTGAAACATTATTGTTGTTATATACTTTTTGATAAGGAATATTTCAGAATTTGTAAAGTGGATAGCAAAACCATTACTTAAAAAAAAGATAATTCAAAAAAAATATACATGGACATGATTAATGTACTGTATATACAATTCTGCCGGATTGCCTGTTTTCTCAGTTTCTTCTGCTTATATACTTTGATAATTTTATAGCTAAAACTGAATTTTTATTGAAATCTTCAGCATTCTTTCCCTCTCACGTGCCCCCTCCCATCCACAGTTTGAACCCATTAGGCGTGGATGGGTGGTCCGGAGGCACGCTAAGCCTGATAAAAGGTATAGTCCTTTTTTTTTATTATTTTCTTTAGTCCCTTATGCAAATGCATTTTTTCGTTATGTATCTGATAAATATGAACATGCATTTGAGCACCAAACTCTACCGATATTTCAGTCATTATTGTTATGATCTTTATCCCATATTTGCATTCTTTATACTGCATACTTATGCAAAACTCAACAAAAATATTAAACAAGAAATCTTCAGCCTTCTAAAAACTCTTATGAACTTTTATATTTCACACTGAATCATGCTATATATATATATTTAATAATCATGTCCCACAATTAGTAAAAACAATCATGCCGTTTAATGTTCATGTACCGATCCAGTGTTGTATTTTATTATTCCTCATTTATTAATAATGATTAAATTAGCATACTTTTGCGTTTTCTCTGTTGGTGTTCTTACTTTCAACTTTAAGAAAATGAAAGTCCAAATTCAGGGAATGATAACACCTCTCCCATCCCTCCCTCCCACGAATTCCCCCATTCTAATGAAAAAAAAAATCACTTTTCACTTTTCAGAGTTCATCTTCTCTGTTTCCTGTTTTATGTCAGTACACCAATGCTGGAGACTTTGGGCCAGATCCACGTACAGCGGGCGCAACTTAAATATTCGGATTTAAGTTACACCGCCGCAAAATTTCTACCTAAGTGCCCGATCCACAAAGCACTTACCTAGAAATTTGCAGCGGTGTAACTTAAATCCGTCCGGCACAAGTCCCATTTAAATTAGGCGTGCTCCCGCGCCGGACTTACTGCGCATGCTCCCGACGCGATTTTCCCGATGTGCTTTGCGCGAAGTTACGTTGCGCCGAGTTTTGAGAATCGCGACGGGTGTAAAAGAAAAAAAAAGAGTTGCGGCGGGAAAAAAAAAAATTAAAAAAAAATTTGACAGCGACGCGGGAAAGAAGGGTCTACTTTTACATGGTGTACTAAGTTTACACTTTGTAAAAGCAGCCCTAATTTTGCGACGGCAAACTAACACTTACAGAAAAAAAAACAAAGGGAAAAAGCTTTGTGGATCTCCGTAAGTGCTAATTTGCATACCGGACGCGGAATTTCGACGAGAAATGCCCCCGGCGGCGGCCGCGGTACTGCATCCTAAGATCCGACAGTGTAAAACTATTACACCTGCCGGATCTTAGGAATATCTATGCGTAACTGATTCTATGAATCAGCCGCATAGATAGAAACAGGGATACAACGGCGTATCAGTAGATACGCCTGCGTATCCCTTTTGTGAATCTGGCCCTTTAGGACCATCAACTGGGCCTCCAATATGATTTTACAAAATCTCTCAGGCAGTAATGTGGGTATCCATTTTTTTTTAAAACTGATCATGGGTCAAATTGGTTGCATACAGTGCCTTGAAAAGTATTCAACATAGAATTAACATGGATTGTTTCAGGATTTGCATGATTTAATTTACAGAACATTCCCACAACTTTGAAGTTGTTTTTTTTTATTAACAAATAGGACAAAATAACAGAAAAAGTCAATGTGCATAACTATTCACCCCCCTAAAGTCAATACTTTGTAGAGCCACCTTTTGCGGCTATCACAGCTCCAAGTCGCTTTGGATAAGTCTCTATGAGCTTGCCACATCTTACCACTGGGATTGTTGCCCATTCCTCCGTGCAAAAACTGCTCCAGCTCCTTCAAGTTGGATGGTTTGCGCTTGTGAACTGCAATCTTTAAGTCTGACCACAGATTTTCTATTGGATTGAGGTCTGGGCTTTAATTAGGCCATTCCAACACATTTACATGTTTCCACTTAAACTACTCAAGTGTTGCTTTAACAGTGTTTTTGTGGTCATTGTTTTGCTGGCAGGAGAACCTCCATCCTAGCCTCAAATTACACACAAAGTGGTACAGATTTATTTAGCACCATCCATCTTTCCCTCAACTCTGACCAGTTTCCCAGTCCCGACTGCTGAAAAATATCCCCACAGCATATTGCTGCCACTACCATGTTTCACTGTGGGGATGGTGTTCTTTGGGTGATGTGATGTGTTGGGTTTGCGCCAGACATAGAGTTTTATTTGCTGGTAGCAACACATTTGACATAAAGTTCCATCATATAAATCATGATCTGAATGTTTAACACTTTACGGCCAGAACCATTTTTTAGAATTTTAGGTCTAAAGACTGCATAAACCCCCCAAACATTACATATTTTCTGAAGCAGGGAATAAAATGGTGGTAGTTCAAATTGTTTTATACTACATAATGTTAGCTCAATGCAACATTTTAGTAAAAAGTACACTAAAGTTTATTTTAAGGCATGCACACACAATAAATTACCCACTAGTTGGTAAAATATAAAAGTTGAGGTTGTACCGAGTAAATAAATACCTGACATGTCAAACCTTAAAATTGCTTATACTGTACCTGTGAAACACACTTCATAACCCCATATTTTACTGATGTGGCACTTTAAAAGCCCCTGAGGGTCATAAGTTTAAAACACAGGTGTCAAACTTGCAGCCATCCAGCTGTTGCTGAACTACAATTCCTATGAAGCATTGCAAGGCTGACAGTTACAAGCATGACTCCAACAGGAAGAGGCATGATGGGACTTGTAGTTTTGCCACAGCTGAAGGGCTGTTAATTTGGAACCCATGATTTAGAGGCTCTGCTGCTAGAATTATTGCTATTGCTCCAGTGTATTTCTTTTAAAGGGAACCTCAGTAGTAAATTACAGTCTCAAATTGAATTAGCCCTTCTCATATTCACAGACAACATGTAAGCTCTTGAACAGTGACCTCACTCATGGGAAAGCTGAATAATTTTAGTTTATCTGCCCTGAAGCTGATTTGTATGGCTCAAAGTAAAACATGAGTGATATAAAAATTTAGGACAAGTTATACATTTATTCATGTTTTAATTTATTTGCATCTTGTATTAGCTAGATTGGTATTTGAAGGTCAAGCTGAAAAAAAGTTTCACTATTAATGTCATTTTAGAAAGATTTTTATGATCAACATATTAAATGAATATAATAAAACTATATTTTTTACCAGAAATAAAAAAAAACTGTCCCACCTTTTAGATATTGTTTTGAAGTATTTATGAAATGTAAAAATATTTTCTGCATTTTGGATGGAATGATCTGTAGGATTTTATACAAATTGGCTGCAGAAATGTAATGTTTGTCTTCACATCATACCAATGTAACATGATTTTTGTATAGTTTTTAGCATAAAGAGTGTCAGGGATAGAGGTACAATAAAGTAAAGAACAACATTACCTGCAAATTTCAGGTAACGGCACATACAGAGTAATTTGTAATAACCTTTAAGGCCGCGTACACGCGGTCGGTCCATCCAATGAGAACGGTCCGAAGGACTGTTTTCATCGGTTAACCGATGAAGCAGACTGATGGTCTGATGTGCCTACACACCATCAGTTAAAAAAACGATCGAGTCCAATGCGGTGACGTAAAACACGACGTGCAGAGAAAAATGAAGTTCAATGCTTCCAAGCATGTGTCGACTTGATTCTGAGCATGCGCGGGTTTTGAACCGATACTTTTGCGTACTAACCATCGGTTTTGACCCATTGGTTAGGCGTCCATTGGTTGAATTTTAAAGCAAGTTCTACATTTTTGGACCGAAGGATAACTGACCGATGGGGCCCACACACGGTTGGTTTGGACCGATGAAACTGAACTTCAGTCCGTTTTCATCGGTTTTGTCCGATCGTGTGTACAGGGCCTAAGAGTATATATATATATATATTTTTTAAAAATCGAGAATTTTTTTTGAGAATTTAAACAACATTCTTCCAGAAGCGCATATGTAAGATCAGGCGTTGGTGTGGACGTGAAGGCCTGGCTCTCAGTCTCCACTCTAATGCATCCCAAAAGTGTTCTATCGGGTTGAGTTCAGGGCTCTATGCAGGCTAGTCAAGTTCCTCCACCCCAAAGTCATACATTATTAACTTTATGGACCTTGCTTTGTGCACTAGTCCAAATCATTTGGTGGAGGGGGATAATTGTGTGGGGTTATTTTTACAGGGGTTGCCTCTTAGTTTCAGTGAAGGGAACTCTTAAGGTGTCAGCATACCAAGACATTTTGGACAATTTTATGCTTCCAACTTTGTGGGAACAGTTTGGGGATGGCCCCTTTTTGTTCCAACATGACCGCGCACCAGTGCACAAACAAGGTCCATAAAGACATGGATGAGCGAGTTTTTTTTGGGGGGGGGGCTTAACTGGCCTGCACAGAGTCCTGACCACAACCCTATAGAACACCTTTAGGATAAATTAGAGCGGAGACTGCGATCCAGGCCTTCTTGTCCACATTAATGCCTGACCTTACAAATGTGTTTCTGGATGAATGGTCAAACATTCCCATAGACACACTCCTAAACCTTGTGGACAGCCTTCTCAGAAAAGCTGAAGCTGTTATTGCTGCAAAGGATGGGCCAACTCAATACTGAACCCAAGGACTAAAGCCTCGTACACACGACCGGTTTTCTCGGCAAGAAGCAGCAAGAAAACTGCTGGCAGAGCTTTTTGCCGAGAAAACCATTTGTGTGTATGGTTTTTCTTCGAGAAAACTGATGGGAATCTCGACGAGAAAACTAGAAAACCTACTCTATATTTTCTCGTCGGGATTCTCGGGAGTGTTTTCCTGCCGAGAAACCCAAGCATGTGTATGCTTAGTGCCTCCATGGAAACCTGCGCATGCTCGATGAGACTTTGACGCATGCGCGGTAGCTTCCAAGGTATAGGTAGGGTGAAGCAAGATGGTGGCGATGGCATTGAATGTGACAAGCGCATGCTCGTCATAGTCGATGACGTCACCACGTTTCTGCCATTCAAAAGAACGGTGGTTCTTTCGAATGTGCGTCTGTGCACAGGGATTGGCAAGAAAATCTTGCCAGGAATCCCGTCGAGAAAACCTACGTTTTTTATTCGACGGGATTCTCGCCCATGTGTACAGGGCTTAAGACTGGGTTGCCATTAAAGTTCATGTGCATGTAAAAGCAGATGTTACAATACTTTTGGTGATATAGGGCCAGATTCTGATACATTTACGTTGCTCCACGGCAGCGTAACATATCCCATTTACGTTACACCACCGCAGGTTTACAGCATAAGTGCCTGATTCTCAAAGCTCTTACCTGTAAACTTGTGGCAGTGTAACGTAAATCCGATCAGCGCAAACCCGCCTAATTCAAATGGGGCGGGCACTATTTAAATTAGGCGCGTTCCCGCGCCGAACGTACTGCGCATGCTCCGTCGGGAAAATTACCTGACGTGCATTGCGCTAAATGACGTTGCACGGACGTCATTTGTTTAGACGTTAACGTAAATGGCGTCCAGCGCCATTCACAGGTGACTTACGCAAACGACGTTGTTTTTTAAATTTCGACGCGGGAACGACGGCCATACTTAACATGGCTTAGAACACCTAGGGCTCAGCCCTAATTTATGCGGCGTATCTCGACGGAAACAACGTAAAGTTAGATCGACGGGCAGCGCGGACGTTCGGGAATCGCCGTAACTAGTCATTTGCATATTCTACGCCGACCGCAATGGCCTCACCACCTAGCGGACGGCCTAGAATTGCATCCTTAAGATCCGACAGTGTAATTCAATTACACCTGTCGGATCTTAGGGCTATCTATGCGTAACTGATTTTATGAATCAGTCGCATAGTTAGGACGGCCGGATCACAGAGATACGACGGCGTATCAGGAGATACGCCGTCGTATCTCTTTTGTGAATCTGGCCCATTGTGTATATCTGATAGACTTTTTAAATCATTTTTGTGAGATTACACATTTGGTTTGTGATTGTGCAGATTTATTACTTACACTGTTGCAAATTATTTTATATGTATTGCTTTAAGAATTAAGTTATTGATTTTGTTCATATGCACACTGTAGTAACTGTTCATAGCACTGGTTTAATATTGGTTTAACCATTGGAGAGTACATCAGAAGTGGCTTGGTCAACAATGGAAATTAAGGGGATGTTGTGTTGTAATGTGTCCTATATGGAAAAAACTGTATGATGTAGTTGTTTGTCTGTCTGAACTCTGGATATTGTAGTTTTAAAGTGGAGAGAATTTTAACAGCAGAGAAGAACGGGAAAATAGCGATATTGTGGGGGGGGGGGGGACAAGAGGGAAAGGAGAGAGGGTGTTGAATAGGAAAATTTATTCTTACCTGAAATTTTCTTTTCCTGTAGTCCGTAGGCGGCACACAATGGGTTAAGCTTTCTCCTAACCTCAAAAGGAAGAAAGAGTTAAACTAGCAGTGAGACAAGTTAGATTTAATTGATTGCCCATAGTGGGACCACCTGTCCCTGCCCTATAAACTGCCCCCAATAACACCAACACACGTATTTTATGCAGCAATAGAGTAAATTTAATGGGAGGGAGAGCTGTGCCGCCTACGGACTACAGGAAAAGAAAATTTCAGGTAAGAATAAATTTTCCTATTCCTGGTCGTCCTACGGCGGCACACAATGGGATTTGCAAAGCAATGAAAAAAAGGGGGGGATCAATGGTTTAAAGCCGCCTGAAGCACTCTTGAGCCAAAGGCCGATCCCTCGGACGATACTACATCTATTCTGTAGTGCTTTATGAAGGTGTTCGGAGAAGCCCACGTCGCCGCCTTACAGATCTGGTCCATTGGAATATGATACCTCTCTGCCCAGGACGCAGCTGTAGATCTTGTAGAGTGAGCCCTAAGGAGAAGAGGGGAATCTTCGCCTTCCAAAAGGTAACAGTGTTTGATAGTGTCTCTTATCCACCGTGCCAGTGAAGATTTACTTGCTTTTTTCCCCTTGTTTGGGCCTTGGAACTGTAGAAACAGGGCCTCAGACTGTCTGAACATCGAGGTTCTCTGCAAGTAAGCAGAGATGATCCTCTTTACGTCCAAAAGGTGTATGTTATCTTCAGATCTATCTTTGAATACAGGCAACACAATTTCCTGATTGATGTTTGAGGAGGTGGAAACCTTGGGGAGGAAACCCGGCATAGTTCTAAGGACTACTGCGTCCGAAAGTAATCTGAGATAGGGCTCCTTGGATGACAGGGCCTGCAGTTCACTTATTCTTCTGGCGGACGTAATTGCTACCAGAAAAGTGCACTTGAATGTGAGGAACCTTAAGGATGAACTCTCCAGAGGCTCGAAGGGAGGTAATGTTAACCTTCTTAGTACTAAGGGCAAGCTCCAAGCTGGCAATGGTTCTTGGAAGACTGGTCTTATTTTATTAATTGCCTTGAAAAACCTGCTGACGAGAGGAGTTTTTGAAAATATTCCGTTCAGGCAGGAGTTAATAGCGGTCAGCTGGACCCTTAGGGTGTTTGGCTTCAGGCCCTTTTGGAAGCCCTCTTGTAAGAATTGTAAGAGAGATGCTACCTGTTCAGGAGAGGATGAAGTCCTGGCGCACCAGGCGGAGTAGAGGGACCATATCCTGCCGTAGACTTTCAAGGTAGCGGGCTTCCTTGAAGCCATGAGGGTAGCTATAACCTCCTGCGACAGGCCTTGAGCTGTCAAGGATCTGCGTTCAAATTCCAAGCCGCAAGCTGGAGTTTCTCGAGGTCCGGATGTAGCATCCCTGATTGGAGAAGAAGATCCTTCTGGATGGGTAGTTTCCAGATCTGGTTCCTTGCCATATTCAAGGCTAGCGGAAACCATGCCCTCCTGGGCCAGAATGGTAGGATTACTACTGCTCTCACCTTCTCGTCCCGAATCTTCTGCAGTACCTTCTGGATCAGCGGAGTCGGGGGAAAGACATAGACAAAAAGTTTCCTCCAGCTCATTGAGAGAGCATCTATTGCTAGCGGACCCCCCATACTGGAAAGGGAGCAGAACCGGGGGAGCTTTTTGTTCTGGGAATTCGCCATAGCATCCATCTCGGGTAAACCCCACTTGGAGGTGATCTTCCTGAAAACCTGAGGGTTTAGTTCCCACTCCCCTGGCAGGATCGAGTTTCTGCTGAGCCAGTCCGCTCTCACATTGTCTACACCCCTGATGTGGGTGGCCGTCAGGGAAAACAGGTTTTCCTCCGCCCAGAGCATGATGTGGGCACACTCCTTCTGCATGGAGGGGCTCCGTGTTCCTCCCTGTTTGTTCAGGTAAAAGACTGACGCCAAATTGTCTGACTGTACTTGAACCGACTTGTGGAGAAGTTCGGACTTGAAGTGAATGAGTGCCTTCCTGATCGCAGTAAGCTCTTTTAAGTTCGACGACATCTGAAGCTCTCTCCGAGACCAGGCCTCTTGTACCCAGTGGTCCCCTACATGGGCACCCCAGGCTGAGCCTGAAGCATCCGAGGTGAGGACTGTTTGAATCGGAGTCCTGAGGAGTCTGCCTCCCCGGAAACGTTGAGGGTGTATCCACCAGACGAGGTCCTTCCTCACTGTGGGAGAAATGATGATAATCCTGTCCAAAGAGTCTTGGCTCCTGTCCCATTGGGACAGGATGCAGTTCTGAAGCATCCTGAAGTGGGCCCTGGCCCATGGAACAGCTTCCAGGGACGAAGTCATCGTACCTAGGACTTTCATTGCCTTCCTCACTGAGCAGTGATTGGATTGTAGGAGATCCCGTACTGCCTGTTGGGCATTGGAAGCCCTCTGAGGAGAAAGGAACAGCTTCATCTGAAGGGTGTCTATTGTGAACCCAAGGAAGGAAATGACTGGAGTAGGGATCAGAGAGGATTTCTTTATGTTCACGATGAACCCGTGAGAGTCCAGCATTCGGAGGGTCTCGAGAAGATGTTGTCTTAACACAACTTTCGAGGGAGCCCTGACTAGCCAATCGTCCAGATAGGGTGTCACATATATCCCCTGTAGGCGAAGGGCTGCTGTCAGGACCACCACGACTTTTGTGAAGACTCAAGGTGCTGAGGTGATGCCAAATGGTAGGCAAGTAAACTGATAATGGAGAATCTGATGGTTGCAAATCAGAGCTAACCGTAGATACTTCCTGTGAGATCTTAGGATAGGGATGTGCAAGTATGCGTCCTGGAGGTCGACTGACGCTAGGAAGTCTCCCTCTTCTATGTTTGCAATGGCAGACCGAATCGACTCCATCCTGAATTTGCGTTTCACGAAAAACTGGTTTAGGAAAGAGAGGTCTATTACTAGCCTCCATCCCCCGGAGGCTTTGGGAACTGCAAAAATTGGGGAGTAGAGGCCCTGGAATTTCTCCCGATCTGGAACTTCTTCTAGAGCATGCTTTTTTATAAAATCCTCCACTAACTCTAGAACTACTGGGTTGGAGGGTTTGTTGAGCGTGAACCTCTGCGGAGGAAAAGAACTCAGCTCTAGGGAGTACCCTCTGGAGACGATGTCTGTTACCCAGGAGTCCGATGATGTCCTTTGCCAGACCTGAGAAAAAAACCTCAGCCTGCCTCCTACAGGAGGAGATGCGTTGGTGGCGTCAGGCTTCTTTGGGCTTGTTGAAAGGCTGCTTTTTGGCCGCGGTTGCATCCTGCTTTTTCTTATAGAACGGTCTTCTGCCCCGAAAGGAAAAATTCTTCTTTGGGGAGTATCTGGATCTTCCATAAAAAGGTCTATTAGGCCTCCTCCTCTCTACGGGAAAAGATGCGTCCTTCTCCTCGTTGTAAGATTTAAGGATGTCTTTCAAATGAGGGCCAAACATGGATGAAGGGTGAAAAGGCATATTAACAAAACTGAATTTAGAGGATAAATCACCCGTCCATTGCTTTATCCAAAGCGCCCTTCTAGTCGCATTAGATAAAGCGAGGGATCTGGATGAAAACTTTAGAACATCTACCGGGGCATCACATAAAAATTCCGCGGCAGACTTCATCATATGAACATCTTTTAGCAAAGATTCTCTAGACACCCCCTCTTCTATATCTAATGATAATTGACTCAGCCAGACCCTTAGTGCTCTAGCTACTGGAATTGAGGAGGCTGCAATTTTTGAGGTGGAGGCTGCAGCCAGATAATTCTTTTTGGCTAAGCTATCCGCCTTGCGTTCTAAAGGGTCGGACAATTTGGAGGATTCGTCAGAGGGAAACAGCGATTTTTTTACCATCCGGGCAGCCGCCAGATCCAGCTTGGGTGGATTTTCCCATTCGGACGAAACCTTAGAATCCAACCTATAAGAGGTTTTAAAGCGGGCTCCTGCATCAGTCTTTTTGTCAGGGTTGGGCCAATCCTTCTTGAACCAGTCAGCAAGAATGGGGTGAAACGGAAACTTCATATCTGGGATTTGAGGAAAGTAATATAATTGGTCTTTCTTCGGCCTAGCCGACACATCCTTGGATGACTCTATAGTGTCCTTGACCGCCGACAGCAGCTTGGGAACTTTGTCTTTGGGTAATAAATACAAATCGTCATCTAGGTCCTCAAATAGTATCTCCTGATCCGAAGAGGAAGCACTACATTCCCCAGAGGAGATAGTTGCAGTGGGGGAAATACCCCTGGAACTTCTCTTTCTTTTCCTGGGCACCAAAGAGTCCTTAATTTCTTTAAAGGTATTGGACATTTCCCCTTTAAACCACGATAGAAATGAGTTGGTATTGTCAGACGGGTTTAAACATGATGCACAGGTGTCACTTGTATAAGACTCCGGCATGGGCTGCTCACATTTGCTACAAAAGGTGTGTTTGGACTTTCTCTTGGCTTTACCAGAGGACGCCATCTGGGAAAAAGACAAGAGATAGAGAAATCCCTCTTTAGAACTGCCAAAGCCTCCACACTGGTGTCTCAACAGAAATCCCAAGACATGCTCTTACCTCTGACCGGCCAAGGGATCTGCTGCCTAAGGCTGAGTGTAGCCATAGCAGATCCCTGCCGGCCAGAAATAGTGTGGACACTCAGACCGGAAGTGACGCGGCCGCGGTATGTGGGAAACCCCCCAGAGCTGAGACCCCTCTGTTATCCATACCATAGTTAAACTAGTAGTGAGACCGATAATGTATGTCCCCGAGTGGGTGTAGAGAGGTAAACGGTCGCCACAGGCGCTTACCTTACCGTCCCTCCGGTCTCTGGACGCGATCTCCGGAACTCCCGGAAGTGCGTCATCAATACGCGCGGTCCACTGTGACGTTTCCGGCCTGTGGAGCGCAAACAAGCCTCTGGTATCCATGTAGCCGTTTGGACGGGGAAAGTATGGCGGCCTCTCGGGAGATACTTCCTGCTGCCGGACCAGAGGATGATGGGGCACAGGCTGAGGGACCGGAGATAGCACCCGGTATACAGCCTCCCCTCCGCTCAAGAACCCGGAAGCACCGGGGGTGAGCACTTGCCTCACGACTTCTTCTTCTTCTTCCAGGTATGAAGAAAGAAAAAAATACGTGTGTTGGTGTTATTGGGGGCAGTTTATAGGGCAGGGACAGGTGGTCCCACTATGGGCAATCAATTAAATCTAACTTGTCTCACTGCTAGTTTAACTCTTTCTTCCTTTTGGGGTTAGGAGAAAGCTTAACCCATTGTGTGCCGCCGTAGGACGACCAGGAAAGTAGGATTGTAAAGTGCAGAAAAGCCTGCAGTGGAAGAGAATAGGGGAGGTGGGGCAGTAACCATATGTTTATGGCATCAGAAGGAGGGTAGGGTAGAATTGTATTTAATTGTTACAAAGTTATTTAGGTTTAAAAAAGTTAATTTAGTTCAACCAATGGCAAAACATAAAAATAGAACACACACTTAAGCACCATACACACAGGGCAAATGTTGGGAGGCATCAGCAACTTCAATAGAAATATTCAGCATTTGTCCTGTGTGTACTGCAGCCAATCTGATGCCGCGTACACACAATCTTTTTTTGGCATGTAAAAAACAATGTTTTAAAAAAATTTCAAATAAAATGATCGTGTGTGGGCTTCACATCATTTTTCGGCTTCTGAAAAACGACAAAAAAAATTTGCTACAAAAATATTCTGCATTCTTTTAACAACGTTTTAAACAATGTTGTTTTTCGGGTTGCAAAAAATGATCGTGTGTGGGCTTAAACAATGTGAAAAACCTGTGCATGCTCAGAAGCAAGTTATGAGATGGGAGCGCTCGTTCTGGTAAAACTACTGTTCATAATAGAGTAAGCACATTCATCACGCTGTAACAGACAGAAAAGCACAAATCGTCTTTTACTAACACAAAATCAGTTAAAGCAGCCCAAAGGGTGGAGTCATCCGAAATGAAACTTCCCCTTTATAGTGCCGTCATATGTGCTGTACGTCACCGTGCTTTGCTAAAGCATTTTTTTTTTTAACGATCGTGTGTGGGCAACGTTCTTTTTAATGATGAAGTTGGAAAAAAACGTTGTTTTTCTAGAGACTGAAAAACATTGTTTTTTACATGCCAAAAAATGATCGTGTGTATTTGGCATAAGAGAAGACAGACATTTGACTGGCTTCTGTCAAAGGTGCATGACAAAAAAAGGTCTGCTAACTGGCTCCCGACTCTCAGCCAATGAGACCCCCCTGTTAGGACACAATAAAACAGCAGGAAAGATTGCTGTACTATACGCTGGGTTGAAAAAAAAAATAGCAGTGTGTACTAGGCTTTAGTATTGTGTTAGCAAAAGAGATCTGTATGCAGGTGTAAAGCAATAGTCTAACCAGTCATACCAGATTTTTCTAAATGATTTTTCTTATTGGTAAGGAAATTTTTTAATGTTTTCCATTTTCTGTGTATTGCTAATGAAGTGAAACATTGTGACATGGTGGGGGTGTAGTTTGTTCCATATATGACCAGGATGCAGGCTCTGACAGCATTAGTGAGGTGGATTAATAGTGGCTGATATGGAATTACGAAAGACAGAGGATCAAAATTGAGAGGAATGTCTGTTTAAAGCAGGGGTCTTCAAACTTTATAAACAAAGGGGGCAAGTTTACTGTGTTTTAGACAGATGGGGACTTGAACCAGACATCTGTCTTGCCCCCATTAGGAATTCCGGGAACACAGAATGACACCTACGCAAGATGAGATCAAAATATGTTCATTTATTAACCACTTAAGGACCGCCGCATGCTGATATACATCGGCAGAATGGCACGGCTGGGCACAGGGACGTATATATATGTCCCCTTTAAGAGCCGTGGGTCGCACGTGCGCCACCTTTGCGCACATGCGACCTGGTCCGAAGCTCCGTGACCGCGCCCGATCGCCGCTGGTGTCCCACGATTAGTCACAGGAGCTGAAGAACGGGGAGAGGTGTGTGTAAACTGTGGCAATGTCAGTGATCGTCTGTTCCCTGATATAGGGAACGACGATCACTGTTTTCACACGTGCAGCCCTGCCCCCCTACAGTTAGAAACACACATGAGGTCACACTTAACCCCAACAGTGCCCCCCTAGTGGTTAACTCCTTCACTGCATTGTCATTTTCACAGTAATCAATGCATTTTTATAGCACTTTTCGCTGTGAAAATGACAATGGTCCCAAAAATGTGTCAAAATTGTCCGATGTGTCTGCCATAATGTCGCAGTCACGAAAAAAATCGCTGATCGCTGGCATTAGTAGTAAAAAAAAACATTAATAAAAATGCCATAAAACTATCCCCTATTTTGTAAACACTATAAATTTTGCGCAAACCAATCGATAAACGCTTATTGCGATTTTTTTTACCACAAATAGGTAAAAGAATACGTATCGGCGTAAATTGAGAAAAAATATATTTTTTATATATATTTTTTGGGAATATTTATTATAGCAAAAAGTAAAAAATAATGCATTTTTTTCAAAATTGTCGCTTTTGTTTATAGCGCAAAAAATAAAAATGCAGAGGTGATAAAATACCACCAAAAAAAGCTCTATTTGTGGAAAAAAAAGGACGCCAATTTTGTTTGGGAGCCATGCCGCACGACCGCGCAATTGTCAGTTAAAGCGACACAGTGCCGAATTGCAAAAAGGGGCAAGGTCCTTAACCTGCATATTGGTCCAGGTCTTAAGTGGTTAAGGGAGAGATCTCTTGACTTTATACAAAATAAAAGAAGGGTGGATTTCAATACATTAGGGTTTAGTTACAGAGAAAAGGAATGGCAATTCTAAGAAAAGGAGTTTATCTCCATTTAACGTGCAGTCTCAAAATATTTTTGGTAAAAAATACAAATTGGAATGTTCTCATAATAAACAATCCACACTATCTATTAGCCTAAACATTTCTAGCCAGTAAACACATTCCAAATCAAACTCAGATAATACAAATGAGATGGAAATATATAGAATAGAAACAGCATAGAAACAAAATTAACCCTTCGATCCCCTCTTTTATCATGAATATGATCATTTTCTCCACATTATTTTGGTAATAAGTTTGCCCAGGCTTTATCATCAGCCTTGTTGACCATTTTGTAAAATGTTCTATTTATAGTACAAATCAAATAGCAATTGTACAGGACAAGTATGACCAAAATAATAACACAGACAGCAAGTGGGTAAAATAAAGTTCTTACTACCTCACTTCCTATGGGTGACCTGACCAACCTGTCAATGATGGATTGGCATAGGGATAAGGGGAGTAAAGCATTTGCACATAGTGATTCGATAATCTTTAGGGACAAACACATTATAACGTCCCATATAATTTACCTTTTGTATCAATCCCTTTTTAGATTGTAAGCTCTAATGAGCAGGGCCCTCTGATTCCTCTTGTACCAAATTGTAAAGTAACTGTAATGTCTTCCTTTATTGTGTTAAGCGCTGCACAAACTGTTGGCACTATATAAATCCTGTATAATAATTAGTGTTGCTCACGAATATTCGTATTGTGAATATTCGGCTCGAATATGGCATATTCGAGTATTCGCGAATAATTTGAATTTCGCGGCCAATATTCGCTATTCCGAATATTCGCATTTTTTCAATTTTATTTTTAAAACAGATCACATCCTAGTGATCTCCATCGACGTCTAAAAGCATTGCTGGTATGATTAGAGACACTGGGCCGAGTAGCTGAAGCGATCATTTTATATTGCCGAATATTCGCAATGCGAATATTCGGCAATAGGAATATTGCGCAATTATTTTCTCCGCCCTTCTTTTGCATCAGAGTTCTCCTACCACAGTTGTTAAAATTTCGCTATCATTTTCGCATCCGCATTAGCGAAATTTCGCAATATTGTTTTTTGGATAAAATGTCATGAATATTCGATTTCAGAATATTAGCGAATACTTTCTCCGCCCTTCTTTTGCATCACAGCCAATCAGAGTTCTCCTACCACAGTTGTCGAAATTCCGCAATCAATTTCGCATTCGCATTTGCGAAATTTCGATAAAATATCACGAATATTCGATTTCAGAATGAGCCAATCAGAGTTCTCCTACCGCACGTGTCAAAATTTCGCAATTATTTTCGCATTCGCAATAGCGAAATTTCGCAAAAATTTCATTTGGATAAAATATCACGAATATTCGATTTTAGCGTATATTTCTCGAATATTCGGCTATATATTCGTGATATATCGCAAAATCGAATATGGCGTATTCCGCTCAACACTAATAATAATAATACAATAAAAACACAATACAATAAAAACTAAATATGTTGCTAAATATCTTGGTGTGACACACTGTATCTTGAGAAAAAGACATTACCCAATAGTCAATAGGAATCTGGAAAAGGCACCTCAGCTGTCTGGAACCTGAGGATATAAATCTGTTGACAGTTTCCACATCAATACCATTCAGGACTCCAAGCGTGGAGGGTGTCACACAGGGGTCAAGTCCTGGGAAAAAAAGTGTGGGACACTCTCACCCAAGATCCACTCCCCCACCTTAAAAATGATACGCTCATATGCATAATTACTAAACTGCATGTTTTTTTGTTTTTTCGATCCACTGTACCTTAGTAATCCTTTATGTTACTGGCCGCTTCCTATATATGGATTCATTGGGTAGTGTGCGGGTATTCCGTCACTTCCTCGATGCTGCAATGTCTCCTGGGAGCTTTTGTCATTGTTCCCAGGAGAAATTGCGGAGGTCTGCCGCAAGTTATCACAGGATTTAGAAAGAACTTTAAGGAAGTTCTTTCTAAATCCCACGATAACTCGCGGCAGACCTCCGCAGTGTCTCCTGGGAACAATGACAAAAAGCTCCCAGGAGACATTGCGGCATCGAGGAAGTGACGGAATACCCACACACTACCCAATGAATCCATATATAGGAAGCGGCCAGTAACATAAAGGATTACTAAGATTCGCCTGCCCCTGACAGTGACTCGAGCTGGACATCGCCGCTTAGTGAAGGATTGGCTTGGGTGGCTCAGCTGCTCTCGGCTGCTCTAGTCCTGTAAAGGGAACTGCGTTCCTGCTGTAAAAAAAGTGCAGGGACTCCATTCCCACACGTTCCCGCAGGACTTGAGCCCTGGTGTCACACCAGGCTCCTTTCTTTCTGTTATGTGAACTAGGATTTTAGGTAAATATATTGGGTGTAGTGATGTTAAAAGTTACTTGGATTTCTTGGTAAGATAATCAGGTGTTAGTATAAGTACTAGCTATAGGTACATGGGTGTTATTATTTACTTCAGGGGTTAAATACTTAGCACCATTGTCGTCACTGTGCCCTGTAAAATGCCTCTCCCCCCCGCCCGGCACTTACCTTTCTGGGGGTCAGCCACCCTCCTTCCACATTCCCCGATGTCTTCTCCCACCCTGGATGATGCTTCAGCCAATCAGGTTACCGGTAACCAGAACCGGTGAACCTGATTGGCTGAGATGCCTGTCAGTCTTATCCAAGCAACGCACGGGGGGTGCGTTCCTTGGATAAGCATTCGGAAGCCGACTACAGCCTGACGGCTGTACTTGGAAAGCCTATCAGAGCCGCTGGCTCTGATAGGCACTTCCACACAGCCAATCAGCTGCCGTTATTCAGGTGGCCGTCACTCGCCATCCGGCCATCTGAATAGTCGGCGGTAGCGGCGAAAATACATAGATTCATGCAATGCATGAATCTATGTATTTCAGTGGCTGTGCGAGAGCCAGAGGGGCCCTCTATGGCCGAACCGCCACTGCTTAGCACATACATATACAACACCAAAATATGTGTCTCTCTTTTGTTACTTTGGAATCTTTTACCCAGTACTCCTAAAGTGTCATATATTGAAAATATATTTACATATTTTTCTGCATTTGGTGTACTGTAACTTGTTCATAGTGTTATGAGCAACAGTGTGAGTCATGGGCAATTTTGACTCATTTGCACTGCAATTGTCCTCAATGGGCTTAAGTTCTCCGGGTGATATACATATGACAGAAATACAGCCAGGATCAGGAGGCTAAGTCCACAAAGCGCTTTCCCAGAAGTAGCCGGGACATCTTCTGTGTTTTCTTCCAGCTGGTCTGTTGTCTTACTTTCGGGGTCTGTATCACCTGTTTCACCCCTCTTTGTTACTCTCTTTACTCGGGTTGTGTGGATCCACTGAGGACGCTGTTTCCGTCAGGACTGCTGTTTCTGGTCACTGCGATCACTGTTATCTGTGGTCCAAAGGGGAATCTACATCCCTTGACTTTATTCAGTTGCTTTATCACAACCACATCTCCTGGTTGGAAAGAGTGTGTTGGTTTCTGTGAAGGTAGAGGAAAAGAGACAGATATATCACCATAGATGCCATTCAAATCTGAATCAATTTTCTACAGCACCCTTCTGGAATCAACTCCAAATCATCTGTTTCCATAATAGGTGGGCCTTTTGCCCAGGGTGTTGGAAATGGTCTCCCCATAATCACTTGGTGATAACTTAGTTGTCTTAGTAGGTGTCATTCTTATTTCTGCTAGTATTGCTGGCAGCACAATTTCCCATTTGGCAAATGTGCCTTCAGTAGCCTAATCTTGTCTTTGATTGTCATTTTCATCCTTTCCACTATACCAGAACTCTGTGGGTGGTAAGGAATGTGGCACTTCCATTCAATCTTTAATTGTCTTAAAAGTTCCTGACATACCTTAGAAATGAAAGCTGGTCCATTGTCTGAATTGATCTGCAATGGACAGCCCCATCTAGGTATGATTTCTCTGACCAATATTATTACCACTGTTTTAGCATCTTTCCTATTACAGGTGAAGAACTCCAGCCACTTTGAGAAAGCGTCTACGATTATTAGCAAATATTTTGAGTTTTGCCTAACTTAGGCATGTGTGTGAAGTAAATTTTCAAATGTGTAAAGGGAGCACTAGGTGGTGATAGATGCTCATGTTGTACATGATGCTGAGTATTGGGGTCATTCCTGAAACATGTAATGCATCTTTGTACATATTATTTGCACAGATTGAATACGTTTTGTATACAAAAATCTGCAGTTAGGACGTTTGCTGTTTTCTTATAGCCTCTGTGTCCTATTCCATGGTACTGGTAAATAAAAAGTGGGGCACTACTTTAAGGGAAAGCATACCCTCCCCTCTTTGGCAATGACCACTTCTGGAATAATTTCCAAAGCTTGTGAATACCAATACAGTAGATCTTCCTTTGTCGCAAAAGTCTGCAGTGTCTGTAACATATGCTCTTCTGCTAGAATGGGAAGAAACAGGGCAACCGTGTCTACTGTTCTATGTGCAGATAACAGCACACCTATTTTGCAGCCTGGTCTGCCATTGCATTTCCCAGGCAATTATAATATGACTTGCATCACAATTGTATACGCTATACAATTTTTTCTTTATTTGCTATTTTTTCTCCCACAAAAGTGTAGTTACCCTTTGATTGTACCTCAAAACTATGGGCCAGATTCACAGAATAGATACGACGGCGTATCTCCTGATACGCCATTGTATCTATGGAAGTATCTATGCGACTGATTCATAGAATCAGTTACGCATAGATAGCCCTAAGATCCGACAGGTGTAATTGACTTACACCGTCGGATCTTAGGATGCAATACTTCGGCCGCCGCTGGGTGGAGTTTGCGTCGTTTTCCAGCGTCGGGTATGCAAATGAGCTTTTACGGCGATCCACGACGGTTTTCGCGCTCGTTATGTCATCGCTAGTAAACTTTTCCCGTCGCAAAGTTAAGCCTGCTTTAACATGGCTTAACGTTAGATGAGCCATGTTAAAGTATGGCCGTCGTTCCTGGGTCTAATTTTTTTTTTTGCATAAGACGTCCGGGAATACAAAAGTACGTTACGCATGTCGCCGTTCCAAAAAATTACGTCACTTCGCACAAAGCACGGCAGGAATTTCAAAACGGAGGGCCAGATTCACAGAAGAGATACGACTGCGTATCTCCTGGTACGCCGTCGTATCTCTGTGATCCGCCCGTCCTAACTATGCGGCTGATTCATAGAATCAATTACGCATTGATAGCCCTAAGATCCGACAGGTGTAATTGACTTACACAGTAGGATCTTAGGATGCAATTCTAGGCCGGCCTCTAGGTGGCGATTCCATTGAGGTCGGCGTAGAATATGCAAATGACTAGTTACGGCGATCCACGAAGTTCCACGCGTTCATCGCAATCTCGTACGTCGTCGCTCGTCGGTTTTTCCCGTCGCAAAGTTACACCTGCTTTAACATGGCTTATCTTTAGATCAGCCATGTTAAAGTATGGCCGTCGTTCCCGCGTCGAATTTCTTTTTTTTTGCGTAAGACGTCCGGGAATATGAAATGCCGTAACACACGTCGCCATTCAAAAAAAATGTCGGGGCGCCATAATTTTGCGCAAAGCACATCGGGAAATTTTAACACGGAGCATGCACAGAACGTTCGGCGCGGGAACGCGCCTAATTTAAATGGTGCCCGCCCCATTTGAATTAGGCGGGCTTGCGCCGAGCGGATTTACGTTACACCGTCGCAAGTTTACAGGTAAGAGCTTTGTGAATCAGGCACTTACGCCGTAAACCTGCGGCGGTGTAACGTAAATCAGATATGTTGGCCCTCTTTTCACAATGTTATTTTAGGTGCAGATGAGGCCATATTTTAATCCATTGTTTTTGAAAATACAATAAATACATTTTTCTAATAAGCAATGAAAGGAGAAACGTGTTAGAAAATGCAAACGTGTTAGAAAACTGACATGAGAACAGTTTACAGAAAGGGTAATCCTGCTCCTGAAACTTCAACAAGGTAATTGTGTGTCCATATTAGATGCAATTTGTGCATACAGTACTTGAGTTGTTCTTCAAAGCCAAATTGCAGCCAAAACCTCTAATAAAAATCTCTTCTGGACTTGATTTAACTTGTTTGGTGCTTTCCTCTTACATAGAGGTTTGTAATGCCATCTGGTTATCCAGGGACAAAATCCACCCTCACTTTCCCAGTAGCATTGTCACAGGTACAGACAGTGATGAAAAATCTCTACAATGGGGACACAGCAACAAAAATACAACATTTTGTAAACTGTATTCTTGTCCTGATAATACAAGTTTCCTTATTTTTTGCCTTGATGTGACAGGGTAAAAAATAAGGTGATAATTTCCCATTTGGATCACAGACAATAGTTAATATCTTCAAGAAGTTCTAACTCTACACGTCCGTTCCGTTCGTCCGTTTTTTGGACGTCCGTTAACGGACCGCAATGCTTCCCTATGGGCTAGCGTCCGTTAGCGGATGAGCATCCGCTAACGTCTGTTAGCATCCGTCTGCGTTCAGTTCCGGTTTTTTGGACGGAAGAAAACCCTATTTTTCTTCCGTCTAAAAAACGGAACGGACGAAAAACGGACGTTAACGGATGATCCGTTTATCATCCGTTCCGCTAACATCCGTTTTTCTATGTAAAAAGCCCCAAAAAAAAAAAAAAACGGATGGAAAAACTGATGCAAAAACCGATGCAAAAACTGATGCAAAAACTGATGAAAAACTGATGAAAAACTGACGAAAAACTGACGAAAAACTGATGGAAAAACGGATCAACTGATGAAAAAAAACTGATCTGAAAAACTGAACGGACGTGTGAAAGAGCCTTAAATAAAATATTTTGCCTTGAATCTGAGTTTATCTAGAAGAGAACATTAACTGATAACCAGCTTATGCGTGTCTCTTTTAAGTTTACTTAATGGATGTTATCTTTTTGTACTGTTGCATGTTAGTATATTGCCTTTTCTTCTTCCCAAAGTTTGAACATGTAGAAAACTAATAATTTATTGAAGAAAAAAAAATATGAGTTAGTGTTATATAAAATGTGTCCTACTTCACCATTCACCCCAACCCATAAATGTGTGAGTAGATGTTTCCTGAACAAAATTTGAAAGAAAGTCTTCTATGATTGGGTATTTGAAATATAAATGGATAAAATGAATTCCTAAATGTAACTACTGTACATATTAACCACTTTAGCCCCGGAATATTTTACCCCCTTCCTGACCAGAGCACGTTTTACAATTTGGCACTGCATCGCTTTAACTGACAAATCCGCGGTTGTTCGATGCTATACCCAAACTAAATTTGTGTTCTTTTTTTCCCACAAATATCTATTTATTTTGGTGGTATTTAATCACCTCTGCGTTTTTTATTTTTTGCGCTATAAACAAAAAAAGAGCTACAAATTTGAAAAAAAAAACAGTATTGTTTTACTTTTTGCTATAATAATTTATTATAGCACTACAGTCTGTCCCTGCTCTGCACACAGCAACCTGTCCCTACACTGACAAAAAGTATATTGTAAGTCTATTACACCCCTATATACTTCACACCAAACAATAGCACACCTATACCAGTCCTTGAAAGGACTTTTGTGGACCTGTTAGGTAACGATTTGTGTCACTACAATCTGTCCCTGCTCCGCACACAGCAACCTGTCCCTACACTGACAAAAAGTATATAAGTGTATTACACCCCTATATACAGAAAACAGATTATTGGTCTATGTCTCTATGTGGTGCCACATCCAAAAGAAAATTCAGAAGAAAACAATGGATCCCCTGACTGGACTTTTAAGGCACAAAAATATGAACCACAAAGTGGATAGGTCTATTTTATAAAAGGGAAAGTTATCATTTATTATACAAGTACAAAACAGGTTATGTTAAAACACATTGGTATGAATATGGACTAAAATCTGAACAGGTTCAAAGTATATACAAGCATTATAGGACGTGATTCTTTAAATTATACCCAATGTTTCTGAGAGATGCCTCTCTTTCCTCAGGGGTGTGGAGAAGAGTCAGTCATTTGTAGCTCTGAAGCTGTTCTTGTCAACAGGTCATTCCATTCATGCATTTAAAAACAGAAAAGATAAGCAGCATTGTGATCTGGGTTTACTGGTATAACCAAGCGTAATTGAGTATGGTTCAGGTATTGCCTGGCCGACGCCCTGGGACCCTGTATACAGCGCTACTGGAGCCAGTCTCCACTGGGCCAAAATTTATCACAGTGAGGGAATTCTGTTGCTGTGACTTGTATTGATGATAGCAGAGGGGAGCCAATGTGTAGTCCAAACCAATGAAGCAATGGTTTGGACTACACATTGGCTCCCCTCTGCTAGGATTCCGCCAAACTGCTGTTCCTGCCAGTATCCTAATTCAAACTGGCAACACTAGGCATGAGACCTCATTTGTATTTATTATCATATATAATTTTATTTTTATTTTTATTATTATTATTTTTCTTCTTCTTATTATTATTTTTTTATTTATTATTATTAACCATCAAAATGTATTTCTTTATAATGTTTATATGATGTGTTTATTTTTTTTATAAATTCTTTATTTTATGTTTTTTGTTTCCACAGTGAAATGGATACAGCATTATATACAGGTACATCCATATACCGCATCCTCTAATTTACTAATAATCTTTCCTTTACCTACACATTTGTTATCCACATCCAGGGGACCCCATGTCATGTGTTTTGTTCGCCATTTACATTTCCTGTGTATCCTAATATAGCCATACCATTTCTACCCTCACCTTTATCTTAACCAAGAAAAAGTCCTGGTTATCCTCCCACCTACCCCATATAGTTCAAATCAAGAACAGAGAAGAGAAAGAAAGAAAACGAGATAGAAAGGGAGAGAAAAACAACAACAAAAAAGAATTCCCAGCCCCTCCCCCATGCTCCCCACCAAGAAATTGTTGCTATTACTTACTAGGGATTTTGTTCCCTGTACCTAATATATGGGGTCCACACCCTCCGATATTTCTCCTCCTGTTCTCTCAGCCCCATAGTAAGATTTTCCATCTGCTGAATCTCTGTTACTCTACCTAGCCATTGTAGTCTTGTTGGAGATGCCGTGCTCTTCCAAAGGACTGGGATACAGGCCCTTGCTGCCGTAAGCAAATGCCTTAGCAGGGAGTTTTTTGTATTTTTCAGTAGATAGTGGAATGTCATGCAGCAAGAATGCTGCCAGGTTTTCTCCAAGAGTCACTGCAGTAATTTCTTTGACTATCTCAGATACCATCTTCCAAAATTCTTTCAGTTTTGGACATCCCCAGAATATGTGTATCATGGTGCCCTCCGCCCCCTGGCAACGCCAGCACAGATTTGACACTTGTGGAAATATCTGTTTTAATAATATTGTAGTTCTGTACCACCTAGTCAAAATTTGGTATCCCCCTTCCTGATATCTGGTGGCCAAAGACGCCTTATGTGTAAACATGAAGATCTTAGTTTTCTGGGCCTCAGAGAATGTGCTCCCTAGATCCCTTTCCCACGCTTGTAAGAAGGCTAGTTCTTGTGGGGTTTCTGACTCAATTAGCAAAGTATACATGCACGTCTCATTGGTTCTCCCTTTAGGCATATTTCCTCAAATTTCGATAGTGTACATATCACTTCCCTTTGCGGTTTCATTGATCGAATATAAGCTTTCAGCTGAATTCATCTCAATGGGTCTAGATCTCTCCCAAACGCATATTCAATCTCCCCATTAGTCATCACATGGTTGTCTAACGAGAAATGTATTAGCCTACTAACTCCCTGTCATCTTAGGTTATTAAAACACTGATCTGTTTGGCTCGAACCTTGGGTTGCCCAAGACAGGGATCATTGCGCTAGGATGTATCGACATCTTAGTTTTCCTAAATATCCTTTTGATCGTTCAGAGCGTGGCGCCTATTGTGGGGTACTTCTTTACACCCTGTGGTATGTCTACATCAGAAAGCCAAGCTATTCCTTCCAGGGGAATATTCATCATCATTTGTTCCATATGTATCCAAGGCTTATCCCTCTGATGTGCACACCAGTCCACTACCCGTGCTAAATGTGAAGCATCGTAATAACCCATCGGATCTGGGAATCCTACTCCTCCTCTCTCTTTCGGTAGGGTCAATATGTCCCTACGTACTCTCGCCGATTTTCCTGCCCAGATAAACTTAGCATATCTAGATCTCAGATCTCTCAGGAACCCTAAGGGAAGTTTTATAGGTAAGGTCTGAAACAAGTTATGCAATCTTGGCATTACGTTCATTTTGATAATATTGATTCTACCAAACCATGTAAAGATCTCCTTGTCCCACCGTTGAAAGTCTGATTTGATCTGTCTTATCAATGTGTGCAAAATTCAGTTTGAAAACTCTATTTAAATTGTTCGGTATCTTAGGCCCAGATTCACGTAGAGCGGCGACTAATTAAGTTACTCCAAACGTATGTCATTTAAGTTACGGCGCCTTAATTTTGTGTTGTAAGTGCCGTATCCACAGCGCATTTGCGCCCAAAATTGCGCAAGCGTAACTTAAATCCCGAGGCGTAAGGCGTGGTTATTGCAAGTGGGAAGGAAGTGGGCGTGCTCCATTGTAATGAGCCGTGACCCCATGCAAATGAAGGGCCGGCCGTACTGCGCATGCGCGCACGAATCTGCACCTCACTGGGCATGTGCAGAACTCGGCTTGGCACAATCAGTGAGATAGGTAAAAGGCCAAGCGTACTTAGTTTGAGAATCGCCCTGTGTATAAATAGCCCCAGACAAACACACTTCCCTTGCAAAAGTACATCCCTGTGTTCCCCTTTCCTAGAGCAAGTTGCTTTTGCTTTGTCGTCTGTTGGTGTGTGTTGGTGAGTTTAGTGTTAGATAAAAGATTTGGAGGAGTAGTAGAGTGTAGTAGCTGTGTTTTTTTTCTAAGTGTCTTTTCTGTTTGTTTTTTCTGATTGTTTTTTTTTTGAGTGTATTTTCTGTTTGTTTTTTCTGATTGTTTTTGAATTTGTATTAGCTGTCTGCTTGTGTGGTTTTATTTTTGTGTGTGTTTGTTCTGTGAGTATTTGTGTTTGTTTGTTGTGTGAGTATTTGTGTTTGTTTGTTGTGTTTGTTTTTTGTTGGTGCTGAGTGTTGGGTGTTATGGCACCGAAGCGCAGGAAGCTGAATTTTTCCTGCGAGAGAAAAGCAGATACTTGCTAGGGCCATCACCCGTTTCGGGTGTTATTTGCATGGCCCTGAGAGCCGGAACACCACCCCGGCCAGGATCATTAAGCGAATTACTGATCAGATCAATGCGGCGGGGGGGGGAGACGAGGACCCCCAGTGGGATTCAAAAGAAGATCAACGATCTTAGGAGCCTGGTCCGGGACAAGATGGCCAAAATAAATGCCCATGCCACGGGCACTGGAGGAGGCCCACCCTGCTCCGTCAGGCTGACTGAGGTGGAATGGGCAGTGGCCCGGTGTTTCCATAGCCAGCAGGTGGTGGGCCTGCCTGGCTTTAAATCTGATTCTCCTGTGAGGACAGGTAATTTTTGGGTTTTTCTATCTGGTGAGTAGCATGTGTGGGTGGGGGAAGGGAATATGTGCCAAGTGTGTGGATCCTCCAACCTGTGAATGTTTTGTGTCCACCACAGATGGCCAGGAGATTGCTGGGCCATCAGGCCAGGAGGTTGCTGGGCTATCAGGCCAGGCTGCACCATCCCCAGGACAACAGGCTGCAGAAGAGCCCCAAGAATGGCAGGAGTCCCCAGGGGAGGGGAGTGGCCACACCTCCCCTCATGAGGAGGTTGAGGGGGAGGATGAGGGGGGGATGAGGATGAAGATATGGAGATTGCCAGGGAAATCCTTTTGGCTTCGGATGTGGATCCCCCTGAGGCTACCCCTGAGGCTGGCAGCAGTCAGGGCTCCATCAGGGGTAGCCCCTCCCACTCCTCCCCCAACAGGCCTCCCCCACAAGGGTCTCTCTCTCCCCTCCTCCCAGGCCACAAGACTCAGCTGCAGGCAGGAAGGTGACCCAGAAGACCAGGGGGGTGGGCGAGTGTCTGCCGGCCAATCTGCAGACGGACAATGCCCGGCAAACCCGCCATTTGGGTCAGATCAACCAGACACTGACCCAGATAGAGGACAGCCTGGGTTCAATTAAGGAGTCACTCACTGATGTGGCCACAAACTCCTTGGCGGTCATCACATGCATTTGTGACCTACAGACCGCCATAACAGGCATGGCCCAGGAGGTGAGTGCCCTGACCCAGGCTGTCCAGGACAACACCCGGGCTGTCCAGGCCAATACGGCTGCCCTCACTCTGGGTCTGAACAGAATTGCAGTGGCCTTGGAGGGCAGGCCAGCAGGAGGACAGTCACCAGGGGAGTCTCCTCCTTCCCCTGCTTCACCCCCCCAGGAGTCTCCCCTGGTTGGCTGTGCCCGTGCCCTTTTAGGTAGGACGGAAAAAAATGGATTTCAGGCGTATCTCGTTTTGAGGATACGGCGCAAAGATACGCGCGGCACATTTTTCAATTACGCCGCGCATCTCGAATTAAGTCGGCGTAAGTGCTTTGTGAATCTGGGCCTTAGTCCCCATGTAGCGTACATGGGAGCCTGTCCACTTAAAAGAAAAATATTCTGCTAATTGATGCTGCATGGGGGCATTCACCTCCACGCCCATCGCCTCTGACTTACTGTAATTCACCTTGAAGTTGAACAGGTCCCCATACTCTCGTAGTTCCAATAGAAGGGATGGCAGAGATATCCCTGGAGACGTTATCGAAAATAACAGATCATCCACATATGCAGCTACTTTATATTCATCTCCCTTTATTAAGATACCTCTAATATCTGGGTTAGCCCGTATGGATCTCAAAAACAGTTCGAGAGTAAGAATGAAAATGATCGGGGAAAGTGGGCATCCTTGCTGTGTTCCGTTCCATATCGAGAAGGGTTCAGACATTATATTGTTTATCTTCACCCTTACCGTAGGACACGAGTATAAGCTTGTGATCCAATTCTGTATCCCCCTTCCCAGTCCTATATGTTGTAGTGTGGCTCTCAGGAATGCCCAGTCTACCCTGTCGAAAACTTTCTCTGCATCTGCCGATATCAGCACTAATGGGTTTTGATGAAATTGGGATAAATATATGGCGCTTAGGACCCTTTGCATATTTTCTCTACCCTATCTGCCTGAGGTAAACCCTACTTGATCTGGGTGTATTAAGGAGGGGATATAAATCAGTAATCTATTAGCAAGTATTTTCTTAAGAATCTTCAGATCTACGCTTAACAATGAGATTGGTAACTAGCACATTGAGCAGGATCTTTTCCTTCCTTAGGAATTACTGCTATATGGGCCACTAATGTTTCCACAGGCATCATTTGTCCTTCTCGTATTGAATTAAAGGCCGCCAGAAATTTTGGTGCCAATTTTTCAGAGAAGGTCTTATAGTAGAGTAGTGTGTATCCATCAGGTCCGGGGGATTTACCCAGTTTCAATGATTTAACCACTTAACCACTGGGCACGAAAACCCCCTTAATCACCAGACCAATTTTCAGCTTTCAGTGCTCTCACAATTTGAATGACAATTACTCAGTCATACAACATTGTACCCATCTGAAATTTTTGTCCTTTTTTTCACACAAATAGAGCTTTCTTTTGGTGGTATTTGATCACCTCTGCGGTTTTTATTTTTTGCGCTATAAAAGAAAAAAGACTGAAAATTCTGTAAAAAAAAAAAAAATCTAGTTTCTGTCATATTAGCAGGTTATTTCTCACACACAGCATATGCATACTACAAATTACACCCCAAAACACATTCTGCTATTCCTCCCGAGTATAGCGATACCACATGTGTGCAACTTTTACACAGCGTGGCCACATAGAGAGGCCCAACATGCAGGGAGCACCATCAGGCGTTCTGGAGCACCCAGGCCAATTTTGACATTTCTCTCCTACATGTAAAAATCATCATTTATTTGCTAAAAAATTACATAGAAACCCAAAACATTATATATGCTTTTTTTTCAAAGACCCTAGAGAATACAATGGCGGTTGTTGCAACTTTTTATCTTGCACGGTATTTTCGCAGCAATTTTTTGAACGCGTGTTTTTAAAAAAAAACTGTTTTGTGCTTAAAAAAAAACAAAACAGTAAAGTTAGCTCAATGTTTTTGCATAATATGAAAGATGAAGTTACGCCGAGTAAATAGATACCCAACATGTCACCCTTCAAAATTGCACACGCTCGTGAAATTGCGCCAAACGTTGCTACTTAAAAATCCCCATAGGCGACGTATTGCAAGGTATTGGAGTATTGAGGGTATTGCAGAGTATGGCGGGGGGTATTGCAGAGTATGGCGGGGGGGTATTGCAGAGTATGGCAGGGGGGTATTGCAGAGTATGGCGGGGTATTGCAGAGTATGGCGGGGGGGTATTGCAGAGTATGGCGGGGGGTATTGCAGAGTATGGCGGGGGGGTATTGCAGAGTATGGGGGGGGTATTGCAGAGTATGGGGGGGATTGCATAGTATGGGGGGGTGGGTATTGCAGAGTATGGGGGGGTGGGTATTGCAGAGTATGGGGTGGGGTATTGCAGAGTATGGGGTGGGGTATTGCAGAGTATTGCACTCATACTTTAGCGCTTATTATTTTTATATTGCAGAGTATTGCGCAGGGATGGCTGGATCTGTGACTCAGGTAAGCCCCTTTTGTTTCTCCACTCGGGAATCTTACAGATGAGCACCCCTTTCTCCACACACTTGGCCCATAATTAATTAAATAAATAAATACACATTGTTAGCCAATGATGGGAGTCAGTGTCTATTTGTAATGACAGTTTTAAAACACAAACAATATATACTGCATTGCTGCTTTGAGACCACCCTCATCTAAGGGATAGGTGCTCTGAGGATTTAGAGGAGGGGTCCCTGAAAAAACGCCCCCCTCTTACCTGGGAGGAGTACACCTTGACATTGACCTATCAGCATAGGTCTGCCTGCCCACTTGTGTGGGCGTGTGGATATGTGCATGTGTGTGTGTGTGTATATATATTCCCACAATCACCACGGCGAGGGAGCACTGCAGACCACGTTAGCTCTGAGGAAAGGGGTACGCCCCCGAAACGCGTCAGCTTTTACATCTACTGATTGGTTCAAACGATTATTCGTGTTCCACTGACGATGCTGGACATCTGCTGTACTTATTTTTAAAGCCTGATTTTAACTCCAATTTTGTGAGTATAACCATTGATTTTACTATTGGAATAAATATATTTTATCAGTATCACACGAGGTCGGTGCGCCCTCCGCTCTCTTTCTTCTCTTTTATGGATCTGTGACTGCAATTGTCACAGATCCAGCCCACAGTGCGGCAGCTGCTGCTGCCGCCCGCTCCCCCCCCTCCCTCTCCTCTCACACTGTACCGAACGGTACAGAGAGGAGAGGGAGGAACCGGCGTCATTACATGACGCCGGTTTGTTTACAAGTGATCGCGCCGTCATTGGACGGCGCGATCACGTGGTAAGGAGCCGCTTCCATTGGCTCCTTACCGCGATCCGTGTAGCTGCGGGTCCCGTGGACCCGCCGAGCGCCGGTGATCGCGTGTGCGCGCCTGCTCGGGCGCGCAATTCTGACTCTCTGGGAGGACGTATATTGACGCCCTCCTAGAGTTAGGGAACCGCCTTGTAGCCGTATTTCGGCTATAGGGCGGTTACCAAATGGTTAAGGGCTTCTAAGAATTCCTCTGTTGTAATTGGGCCATCTATGCTCCCTGCGCTTTCTTCAGACATCCTGGGCATTCCTGAGGCCAGTATACATTCCTTTGCCCTCTCTCTTCTACTAAGGGTCTCGAACGTTAATGATTGACTCTCTAACTGATATAGGCTACTGTAGTAATCTCTACATGCCTTCGCAATTAGCTGTGAAGAGCTGATTAGAATGTCTCCTTGCGTTTTGATTCTTTTAACATGATTCTGTGCTCTCGTCTCTCTGAGCGAGTTTACCAGCATCCTGCTAGGCTTATTTCCATATTCGTAGTAAGCATCGACTTAATTTGGCTTTTGCTTTGTCCATTAATAATAAATTCAGTTTGTCTCGCAGACACAACAGCTTTTCCTCAATCTGCTGCGACTGCGATTTCTTATGCGCAGTCTCAAGGGTGCGAATCTCTCCCAGCAGGCAGTCTAACTTAGTGTTCAGAGAGCGTTTTCTATGTGCTCCTAAAGATATGAGAATTCCTCTCATATAGCATTTATGTGCCTCCCATCTGTATAGTGGAGTTGTTTCATCTGAATCATTCATTATAAAGAAGGATTCTAATTCCTGAGCTATCCAATTCTCATATTCTGGGTCTTTTAAGAGTGTCTCATTAATCTTCCAATTCCATTCCCGAGGGCCTGTCTCCCCCCCATTCTATGATACAATTAGTTGGTGCGTGATCTGACACTGTAAATGAACCTATGGAGGACTCCCATAAGTACAGCAATACATTCTGAGCTAGTAAAATGTAGTCAATTCTCATGTATGTCTTGTGTTTTGCAGAAAAAAAAATATAATCTCTGTCGTGTGCATGTGAGGTCCTCCAGCTCTCCATTAGCTGCAGGTCCTGCAGAAGTTTCTTTGCTTTGCGTAGTTTTGCACTAGATAAGTGGGAAACACCCTTTGAGGTATCTAAAGTGGGGTCTAATGCCATATTCAGATCGCCTCCCAGCATCAGAACCCCTTCTTTGTTTTGGTGTACCAAATCCAGATACCTTTCCAAGGCATAGACTGGATCCTCATTTGGTAGGTATAGGTTCACTAATGTAACCTTATGGGAATTTCCCCCAATGGGGTTTTTGGGCAGCTCAATTAATGGGTTGGAAGACAATGTGTGTAGAAAAGGACATTTTATTTAAAAACAACAGGTGCAAAAAATTCAAATGGTTAGGATGGAAGTTGCGATAATACAAAATCTTAAAATTTGTTCATACATAAGGTAGCAAAACACAACAGATTGTCATACAGCTTAGCATATATTAGTACAAGCATGTAGCAATGCCTAACACGTTTCAACCCTTGATCGGGTCTTCTTCAGAGGTATAGTTGTTGCAGATTGATATGTATGGGTGTAGGTCAATTTGAACCAAACTCTTCCATCAAAGAGAAGAAACCCAGAGGAATCCCAGGTGGATGTCCCGGCCCCTCCTGATCCCGATACAAGAGTACCCACCAAAGCAGGGCATATACATGTGACTTACAAGCGATCACCAGGTGAGAATGGAGTCCCTGAAAACTGTCAGGCAGGGGAGAGGGACAGGTATCTGCGGCAAAAACATTTTACATTTATGAGAGTATTATAATTGCATATTGACATCTGTGTTTGTATAATACACAGTTTGTTCACTAAGTGAACTGACATATGATCCCTATGGGAAAACATAGCACACCAATCAACTATTTCATATATAGGTATAGTTGTTGCAGATCAATATGTATGGGTGTAGGTCAATTTCCAACAACAACCCTTTTTCTTTAAACCAATACCTATACTTTACTACTTATGTAACCAATCCCCTTTTTAGGATATATGAAATAGTTGATTGGTGTGCTATGTTTTCCCATAGGGATCATATGTCAAAAGAGTGAATTTGCATAGCAGGGTTATTGAACCTATAACCTTCCAAAAAAGAAAGTTAACATATTCTATAATACTCCCCTTCCCATCCCCCTATAGTGTTTCTCACATACTAAACTGTGCCCCCCTCCCTTCCCTGCCCTAGTTACAAAAAAAAGAAAAAAAGTCAAAAGAATAAAAATAAATACTCCCTCCAATTGCTCTGTGTAGTTAAACCATGTTATTTAGTCAACACATTATTGTCTTAAATATAGTCAAATATAGTCATTCCCACTTCAGGTTCCTCTCAAGTGTTTTTTTCATGCACCCAGGAAGGGAGAAGAAGAGAAAAAAAAGCTCTATCTGGAGTTCTCCTATTCTCAGATTCACTGAAAAGCAGGGGGGGGGGGGGGGAGAAAACACTTACCCCCCCCCCCAAAAAAAAAAAAACGCTCACACCAAAAAAAGTTTAGAACATTGGTTTCCTCCATGGGACTTCCTTTAAGTCTCTGTTAAATTTGAATCCATTATTTCCCACTCCTGAGATAATTTTCGGGTATGTACTGTGTGATTTCCGGGCTGTATCTGCTTCCCCCCGTTAGCCTGAAGAGCTGTTATTGGGGACTTCTGTCCATTGCTACTGGTAGTTCTAACCAATTAGGGACCTTCATGGCGTCTGCACCCAGTAAATAAAAAAAAATAGAGTTGGGCGGGGTACCTTAGGTTGAAACTACGTCCCTCCCTTTTAACAATAACTGCCAACGGGAACCCCCATCGGTATTTGTAGCCCCCCTTAGTGAGCGTATAGTACAGCAAGGGTTTTAGCATGCATCGCCGAGTTTTGGTTTGCTTGCATAGGTCAGGGTATATCTGTATTTCCACTCCCTCCCAGTTCAAGGCTCCCTCCTTTCATGCAGGCCTAAGTATGTCCTCTTTAATCCTAAAAAAGTGTACCCTACACAGGACATCACAAGGGTTAATCGGGGCCGGGTTACGAGTAGTGGGGACCTTATGCACCTGATCTAATTCAAGTAGAGCATCCTCAGGATTTTTCAACACCTTGTTTAGAATAGCCATGACTGTCTCTCTTAAGGCGGGTTCTCTGGTATCCCCTTAATATGGATATTGTTCCTTTTACTCCTATTTCTGCCTCCTCTGCTTGTAGTTGTAGCATGACTAAGCACTGGTGTTGTTTTTCTAGCTTTTCCTCAAGAATTTCCAGCCTGGAGTCAGAGATATTTTGCTGTTTTTCCAGATTGAGCACTCTTTGGTCTCCAACCACTACCTTAGAGCGTACATCCTCTATTTCTTCCCTCAGTGTCCCCGTTATGCTAATTAATAGCTTCTGTATATCCTCTTTAGTGGGGAGAGCCTGGATAAGCCTACTAAGCTGACTGATATCTGGCTCTATCTCCAGCTCCTGAGTCTGTGTGTCCCGTGTGCTGTGTGGGCATACCTGTGCCTCTCCATCACTGACTGACAGGACCTCCACGGGGGGCTCCACTTGCGTTGTTCCCACCACTCTAGACATACCTCCGGTCTGTGCAGGTAACACTGCTGCAGCTTGGAGTGAAATCTCGGGTTGCGAATCCCGCCTCGAGACCATGCTGGATCCAGCGTCCTCCTGCTGTGCCAGATCCCTTTTCACCGTCAGGTATCGGGTGATGTAGGAGTGACTGGGAGTATACGGCACCCCAGTACTCCTTCCTGTGCTCTTTCCCCACCGTGACATGAGCTGTGTGAGGCTGTATAGGGCTTCCAATACTGGCGGTCTGCTGAGAGGGTGCACCACAGTACCGCTAAGCTCCCCTCTCCAGCGTCCTCACTCCGCTATGCTTAGGACACTCCCCCCGGAAAGCGGAAGTCTGCCGTGTGTTTACTTTTTATGAGCATTGTAGGGGTTAACGTTTAAACTCCAAAATACATACCCTTTGCCCGGTCCCGGCAATACAGATAAAAGTCATTGAAAAAAAATGACAGGGGTTCCAGTTAGTATTCATACCAGACCCAAAGGGCCTGCTAATGGACTGGGGGGGCTGTCATTTTTTTCAATTACCGGGACCGACAATTCATGAATAGCCGCTAGTAGTTTTAAATTACTTTCCTGGTGCCTCCATGGCAGCATACCTGTGATAGAGCTCTGCCTCGACTCCTCCTTCAGGACTAGTGAATAGCATAAATTAAATGCATAGTCCCTCCCCCAACATTTTTCTTCCAAAGTCAGTTTGCAATGGTGGTTTATGCGATTAGCCCACCCACCTGAGCCTAGTTAAGTTCAGAGTCAGGGTTAGCTGCCAGAGTCTCCTCAGCTGTGCCCTGCTAGGTTTCACTGACACTGCTCTGTGGTAGGTACCTTTGTTTTTATTCAAAAAAAAAATGTATGTTTAAAAAAAAAAAGTGTCAAAAAACTCCATAGTTCCTTTTTTTCCCTTTCTCGCTAAACTTCCGCAGCTGATCCTTCTGCCTAACTCCGCAATTAGTCATTTATCTTGCAACAAAGATCCTCACACTCCTATTAGGTATGTGACCAAATATATGTGAGTATAAAAAAAAAAGTGCGCTCACTGGTCTAATGTGAGTTCCTTACATCGTGGCCCTGCCCACTCCAAGAGGTCCAGAAAATCTTCAAGACACCGTGATGACGACAGCTCAGACTGCAGGTCTCATTCTTCACGCCACTGGTCCCAGATCCCATTCTTCACGTCATCAGAGAGGTCAAGATCCAGAGGACAAGATCCTTCCCCCTCTCCTAGGACCTATACAAAGAAGAAATGCTGGACAGGGGGGGTCACACCACTACCAGACAGAGTGGTCTGTAAAGGACTGATTTATGGACTATGCGTCCAGCTGCGAGCTAGAAAATCATCACGCTGTAGATATGCTCAAGTGAACAATGAAGGACTCCTTCTCTAAGCTTGTGACTTTGGTCCCCACTCAACCAGTTCAGCAGATATCCCAGGTTCAGGATACAGAACCTAATCTCCCTGGTCCGTACACCTCTGCCACCTGAAAAGCCGCAGAAGAGCCTCCCCAAGGGCCAGATTCACAGCGGAGATACGACGGAGTATCTCAGATACTCCGTCGTATCTCTCAGAGTATCTATGCGTCTGATTCATAGAATCAGTAACGCATAGATATCCCTAAGATCCGACAGGTGTAATTGTTTTACACTGTCGGATCTTAGGATGCAGTACCGCGGCCGCCGCTGGGGGGAGTTTGCGTCGTAAACCAGCGTCGGTTATGCAAATTAGGAGTTACGGCGATCCACGATGGATTTTCACGTTCGCTACGTCGCCGCTAGTCTAGTTTCCCGTCGCAAAGTTAGTCGTCGTTTTTGGTGCCTTAACTTTACACAGCAATCGTATTGCTGTATAAAGTATGGCCGTTGTTCCCGCGTCGAAATTAAAAAATTCACGTCGTTTGCGTAAGCCGTCCGGGAATACGGAATTACGCTACGCGCGTCGCCATTCGAAAAAATTACGTCACTGCGCGCAAAGCACGGCGGGAATTTCGAAAGGGAGCATGCGCAGTAGGTCCAGCATGGGAGCGCCTAATTTAAATGGAGGCCGCCGGCGTAGTTTTGTGAATCAGGCACTTGCGATGAAAACTTGCGGCGGTGTAACGTATCTACGATACGTTACACCGCCGCACTTATACCTGAATCTGGCCCCAAGAGTCTACAAGTTACTTCCCATTCCTCAAAAGGAAGCAGATTCTCTTCTCGTTGATGTGCGAGATTAGTCAGGTCATTCAGAATGAATGGTCAAATGAATGGTCAAAAACCGATATAAAACTTTCATGGGGCCGGTTTAATAAACTATACCCCTTACCAGAGTTGGGAAGGCAGTCACTACACTCAATGCCAGTGGTAGACGCGTCGGTGGTGTGACTCGCAACAAAAAAAAACGTTACCAATGGAGGATTCCGCTTTCTTTCAAAGACCCTCTAGACAGGCAAACCGACCTGGAGCTGAAGAGGAGCTATTTAGCCGCGGGAGCAGCGTGTAAGCCAGCTATTGCCCTCACATCGGTATCAAATGCCATAAGATCTTTGACAGATAGAATTGAGACGGCTTTGCGTCAGGATGTCCCCAAGGAGGATATAATTAAAGCCTTGGAAGAGCTTAGATTGTCGGCAGACTTTATCAGGCTAGCGGCCATTGACACGATCAGGTACTCTGCAAGATCCATGTTGCATTCAGTAATGGTGAAGAGGGCCTTCTGCCTGAAAGATTGGACGGCTGACTTATCCTCCAAACAAAATTGGTGCAAAATCCCATTCGATTGGAAAGCACTATTCGGAGACAAAACGGATAAAGCAATCTCCAGGCTGTCAGGAGGTAAGTCCGGTATGCTTCCCCAGGACAGAAGGATGCGAAGATTCAGAGGCGGTTCCTCTAGGTTTCGCCAGACAAATCCAAGGGATTTTAGGCAGTCAAGACAGCCCAGAGACAACAAAACACCTTGGAAAGGCACTCAGATATTATTTTTTGAACAGGAAGATGAAGGACCTTTCCGGCTCCACAGGAGCAGAAGCAGTCTTTTTGACGCCAGAGTAGCCCAGGCACTCCCGATGGGAGCCAGGCTAAAGTTCTTCATCCCAGTCTGGGCCACATGCTATCAGGACCCCTGGGTTCTGTCAACAATTCAATGGGGGCACCTTTGTAATTTCTCTCATCCCCCACTTCGAAATTCTTTCAAAGGAACAGAGATTCCATCCTCTCCGCCGAAGGCTTAAGCTCTGTAAAACTTCCTAATGTCACTCCAGCTTCAGGGGGCGGCTGTTCTGGTTCCCTTGGCAGAGTGCTTTGCAGGCTTCTACTCCACCCTATTTCTGGTCCCAAAGAGGACAGGTGGGTGGAGGCCAGTGACAGACCTTCAGAAGCTCAGCCGGTATATCTGCCCCGAAAGCTTCGAAATGGAGTCCCTGCAGATGATTATTCAGGCACAGTCGGTCTGCAGGATGCGTACCTACACGTTCTAATTCTACCTGAATTAAAAAAATATCTGAGATTTGCAGTGGGATGGACCCACCTACAGTTTCAAGCCCTGCCTTTCGGTCTGTGCACCTCTCCCAGGGTGTTCACCAAGATACTAATATCCGCTTTGGTTCCCCTGCGGGAGAGGGGCTTGAGGATATACCACTACTTGGACGACACCCTCCTCCTAGCAAGCAATCCGGATCAGTTGGTATGTCACCAGGAAATTCTTCTACAGTCCCTAAAAGAGCTAGGGTGGCTAATAAATTCCGAAAAGAGTCAACTAGCACCCACACAGCAGATTATCTACCTGGGTGCTATGTTCAACACTCAGGAGGGGACAGTGTCATTACCACCGCCAAAGGCAAGGATTGTCACCCAGAGAATGATCACGGTCATCCGGAGCCCGTATCTTACAGGTTCACAATGCCTGCGCCTCATTTGCACAATGTCTTCTTATATACCCATGGTATCTTGGGCCCATTGGCACTTGAGGTAGTTCCAGACAGGTTTCTTGGTGCAGTGTAAAAAACAACGACTATCTCAGACGATACTGCTGACGGGAGTGATGCACATGAGTCTTCACTGGTGGACAGTTCCAGAAAACCTCTCCAAACCTCGTCACCTGGTTCCCCACCCTTGGATCACAATTATGGCTGGGGAGCCCATTGCAGGGAAACCAGAATACAGGGTAGATTGTCATGTTCTACCCAAGGAGTGGTATCCAACATCTTGGAGATGAGGGCAGCCTTCTTAGCACTAACTTATTTGGCATCCCAAATCAGAGGCCAGAGAATACATCTATGCCTAGACAACATGGCAACTGTCGCTTATCAGCAAAAGCAAGGAGGCACTCGCAGCAGGTCGTTCCTCAAGGAGGTGGCGCTGATCATGCTCTGGGCAGAGAAGAACCTCCTGGACCCCAGAGCAATGTATCTGCCGGGCAGGTTGAACACAGAAGCAGACAAGTTGTCCAGAAACTTCCTGGACAATGAGTGGGCTCTCCACCCCCTCGTCTTCCATCAGATTGCCAGCATATGGGATCCCCCAAGCTGGACAGATTCTTCTCTTGGGTGCCGCATCCACAAGCAGAGGCAGTGGATGCCCTGTCATGCCCCTGAAGGTTCACCACGGCATATGCCTTTCCTCCCAGGCCATTAATATTCATATTCCTCCTGAGGCTCCTCAGGGAGTCAGTCCATGTGGTGTCAGTACTTCCGTATTGGCCGAAGAGACCCTGGTTTCCTCTAGCCATGCGCCTCAGTGTGAGCTCTCCAATCAGGATCCCTCCTTTCCCTCAACTTCTGTCGCAGGGCAGTCTAATTCATCCAAACCCTCAGAAGTTCAATCTTCGAATCTGGAGGTTGAGAGGCGAAGGTTCGAGTCCCTAGGGTGTTTCCCAGGAGTCATAACAACCCTTCTAAAAGCCAGAGCCTGCAACTAATGCCATATATTCAAAAATCTGGGACAAGTTCTTGTCATTTGCTACCAGAAATGGATTTGATCCAATCCTTCCCTCTAAGTTCGAAATATTCTAGGTTTCCTTCAGACAGGACTTGATCTGGGGCTTTTGCCTGAGCTCCCTCAAAGTGCAGGTAGCAGCAATCTCTGCCGCAACAGATAAGAGATGGGCGGAGGATCCTTTGGTAGTCACTTTCCTCAGAGGAGTATTGAAGATTCGTCCTCCTGTCAGACGATCATTTCCCAAGTGGGATCTGTCCCTGGTCCTTGAAGTTCTATCTGACCATCCCTTTGCTCCAGTGGAACAAGTAGCAATATGGAACCTGACACTAAAGACGGCTTTCCTGCTAGCCATTACATCTGGCAGAAGAATCTCAGAACTTCACTCCTTAGGGATAGGTGACGGCCACATCTTTCTTCCCCGACAGGGTGGAACTTCGCCCTCTTTGAGGGTTCACACCTAAGGTCGCTACTCCAAGCCACCTGTCGGAACCCTGGGCACTACCAGTGTTTACAGACACAGGTTCAGAGTCTTGTCGTGAACTGGATGTATCCAGAGTGCTAAGGGCCTACCTAGAAGCCATTGACCCCCTCAGAAACTCTGAGAGACTTTTCATTGTACCGTTCAGTAAATACAGGGGCAAAGAAGCTTCCATCAGAACCCTGGCAGCTTGGGTTGTAAAGTTAATCCAGAAGGCCTACAGGGTGAAGAATATCCTCCATCCTGAGTGAATGCTCATTCTACAAGGGTAGTCTCAGCTTCCTGGGTGGCAAGGGCTAATGTTTTGTTGAAGACGGTGTGCAAGGCCACTACCATATTGGTCCTCTCACGACTGTTGAGTTCAGAAGAAGGGCAGTTCAGGCTGCTATGTCCACTTCTAATTAAACATTTAATGTTAAGCATTATCCCACCCATGTCAGCTAGTTATTTATCACAGGTATGCTGCCATGGAGGCACCAGGAAAACGGAAAATTGTATTATACTTACCAGTAATTTTCCTTTCCTGGTGCCTATCTATGGCAGCATACGCTCCCACCCTCAGTATTCTATATTACGGAGAATGTTGGGGGAGGGACTGTGCCTTTAATTTATGCAATTCACAAGTCCTGAAGGAGGAGTCGAGGCGGAGCTCTATCACAGGTATGCTGCCATGGATAGGCACCAGAAAAGGAAAATTACTGGTACGTATGATACAATTTTCTGTTTTTTTTTCTTCAGAAATGACACTTTGTGCAGGGACAATTCTAAGCACGAGAAACTTTATGCGCTACTTTACATGCATATGACGATGTGCTTTTGACTACGAAACGCGTCGGGAGGACTCCACTGTCGCCCCATTTACATGCAAGAGCTCTTTTACTTCCAGCCAAATGTAAGTTTGTTAGCTGTGAATAAACACGTATTTTTTTCTTTTATACGGAGTTACGCTATGTGGCCACTTCTCTTTATTTTTCTCTATGCACCACTAACACACTGAGCCAATTGGTTTTGGGATACCAACATCAGTATAGCTTCCGCCTTACTCCTGGGGGCCTATTGCATATAAGGACCTACCCACCAGTTGGACCTACGCTTCCTGCCAAGGATTGCTGTTTGACAATCGTCATATAAAGCCTTGACTGACCTCTTTTGGCATATGCCACCAGTGGTCAACAAGTTCCGGTAAGCCTGCACTTTTTCCGGTGATGGGATTGTCACGTTAAAGGAGTCACGCTTTTTCTATTTATTCACCTTTTCACTTGAATGACTTGTGGATGTTGATGAACTTTGCTACATACCTCGGATCATCACACTTAGGAGTTTTTGTTGGACTTTGTTTTTATGTTTGATACCACCTTAGGTGCATCAGTTCACGTGCCAGTTGGCACTGTTGTCACCCCTCGCTACAGAGGAATCTCACATGTTTCACAATTTGTGTCTAACATTTATTAATGTTATATGTGTTTTATTTTTACTATACACATTTTTTGGTATTTTGATATTCATTTATTAATTTTAGCGCTACACATACGTATTTTTTATATTTTTTTACTTTACATGCATACTTTAGACACCCCCCAGGTATGAAATTTAAAGGAATATTTCACTTTTATTGTTTCACTTTAAGCATTATTAAAATCACTGCTCCCGAGAAAACAGCCGTTTTTAAAACTTTTTTTTTGGATTGATACATGTTCCCTGGGGTAGGACCCAGGTCCCATAGACTTTAACGGTGTTTGCATATTCGAACAAATTTTTTTGCCTGTTCGCATGTTCTGGTGCTAAACGGACTAGGGGGTGTTCGGCTCATCCCTACTGAACAGATTAGAAAGGAACTCTCTATTTACAATGCAAATCATTTGTATATGCTTTTTTTATTGATTCATGGTTGCTATAGACTTAGTACCTGTTTTAAGAAATCTGATATTACTGTGGTCACCTCTGATCTTAAACATACAATAATAAAACATGTGTGCATCAAGAATATTGTTACACTGCAAGGACACTTAGAGGGTTATTTACTAAAACTATAGCACACAGAATCTGGTGCTACTATGCAGAGAAACCAATCAGCTTCTAGGTTTTATTGTTTAAAGCTTTATTGAACAAGCTGAAGTTTGAAGCTGAATGGTTACTATGCACAGCTGCATCAGATTCTGTGTGCTCCTGTTTTATAAACAACCCCCTTAGTGTATGTGTTAGGCATTGTATATACAAACTAGACATGTGCATTCGTTTGCATCCGGATGCATTTTCGTCCGAATTTTAGGCATTTTCGTTATCGTTTTAACAAACAAAAACAAATGCACAGAATACGAAAATCGAAAGATCCAACATAAACAAATGCTTTATTTTCGTTTTTGTTGCAACAACAGTTCGATATAGATAGGAGATTCGACATGACACTGACAATAACAATCTGTGTCTATCGAACCTGCTGTCAAATGTGCCTAACCTTAAAGGGGTTGTAAAGGTTCGTCTTTTATTTTCTAAATTGGTTCTTTTACTTTCAATAGTTTTTATTAGAAGATTTGAAAGAGTGTAACAGTCTTTACATACATTATGGGCCAGATCCACAAAAGAGATACTCCGACTTAACTGCTGTTCAGTCTGTGTGTAACTTTGGAAACGATCCTCAAAAGGCTTTTTCCAAAGTTAGGCAGAAGATCCGGCATGTGTAATTGAATTACACTGCCGAATCTTAGGATGCAGTACCGCATCCGCCGCTGGGGGCATTTCGAGTCGAAATGCCGTTTCTAGTATGCAAATTAGCACTTAAGGCGATCCACAAAGCTTTCCAGCTTCCTTTTTGCGCCGTAAGTGTTATTTTGCAAGTGTAAAATTAGGGCTGGTTCTACAAAGTGTAAACTAGTCACACCTTGCAAAAGCCCATTCCAGCGACGGCATTTGGTATGCTTTCCCGAGGGAGAACTCCACGGCAATTTGTAAAAACAAAACCGGCATGGGTTCCCCCCCAGGAGCATACCAGGCCCTTAGGTCTGGTATGGGTTGTAAGGGGACCCCCCCTACGCCGAAAAATCGACGTAGGGGGTCCCCCTACAATCCATACCAGACCCGTATCCAAAGCACGCTACCCGGCCGGTCAGGAATGGGAGTGGGGATGAGCGAGCGCCCCCCCCTCCTGAGCCGTGCCAGGCCACATGCCCTCAACATGGGGGGGTTGGGTGCTCTGGGGCAGGGGGGCACACTGCGGGCCCCCCCACCCCAGAGCACCCTGTCCCCATGTTGATGAGGACAGGACCTCTTCCCGACAACCCTTGCCATTGGTTGTCGGGGTCTGCGGGCGGGGGCTTATCGGAATCTGGGAGTCCCCTCAAATAAGGGGGCCCCCAGATACCGGCCCCCCACCCTAAGTGAATGGATATGGGGTACATCGTACCCCTATCCATTCACCTGTAGGCAAAAAGTTAGTTAGTAAACACACAACACAAGGCTTTTTAAAATATTTTATTATTCTGCTCCGGATGCCCCCCCTGTCTTCGTTATTAGCTCAATTACCAGGGGGGGCTTCTTCTTCCGCTCTCCGGGGGTCTTCCACTCTCCGGGGGTCTTCTCCGCTCTCCGGGGGGGCTTCTCCGGACTCCGGGGGGGGCTTCTCCGGACTCCGGGGGGCTTCTTCCATCTTCTCCCCTCTTCTGCTGTTGACTCGGCGAACCCCGGTTCTTCTGCAGATGTCCGGTGCCTTCTTCTTCAGCGCTGGCTGCCTGCTATGTTTGTGTGTTAGCTCAATTTCTAACAGGCAGCCAGCGCGGTCTTCTGTGGCGTCAGGGTCTTCTCTTCCTTTCTTCTGATGTTGCCTCGTCGCCTGTTGTCGCTGTAATGATGGAAGCGCGCCTTGCATCACATTTATATAGGCATCACCGTCCCATCATGCTCCGGCAGGTACCCACGTGGTGGGTGCCTACCCACGTGCACCCACCACGTGGGTACCTACCGGAGCATGATGGGACGGTGATGCCTATATAAATGGGATGCAAGGCGCGCTTCCATCATTACAGCGACAACAGGCGACGAGGCAACATCGGAAGAGGGGAGAAGAACAGAAGACCCTGACGCCACAGAAGACCGCGCTGGCTGCCTGTTAGAAATTGAGCTAACACACAAACATAGCAGGCAGCCAGCGCTGAAGAAGAAGGCACCGGACATCTGCAGAAGAACCGGGGTTCGCCGAGTCAACAGCGGAAGATGGAAGAAGCCCCCCGGAGTCCGGAGAAGCCCCCCCGGAGAGCGGAGAAGACCCCCGGAGAGTGGAAGACCCCCGGAGAGTGGAAGACCCCCGGAGAGCGGAAGAAGAAGCCCCCCCTGGTAATTGAGCTAATAACGAAGACAGGGGGGGCATCCGGAGCAGAATAATAAAATATTTTAAAAAGCCTTGTGTTGTGTGTTTATTAACTTTTACTTTTTGCCTACAGGTGAATGGATAGGGGTACGATGTACCCCATATCCATTCACTTAGGGTGGAGGGCCGGTATCTGGGGGCCCCCTTATTTGAGGGGACTCCCAGATTCCGATAAGCCCGCGCCCGCAGACCCCGACAACCAATGGCAAGGGTTGTCGGGAAGAGGTCCTGTCCTCATCAACATGGGGACAGGGTGCTCTGGGGTGGGGGGGCCCGTAGTGCGCCCCCCTGCCCCAGAGCACCCAACCCCCCCATGTTGAGGGCATGCGGCCTGGCACGGCTCAGGAGGGGGGGGGGCGCTCGCTCGTCCCCACTCCCATTCCTGACCGGCCGGGTAGCGTGCTTTGGATACGGGTCTGGTATGGATTGTAGGGGGACCCCCTACGTCGATTTTTCGGCGTAGGGGGGTCTCCTTACAACCCATACCAGACCTAAGGGCCTGGTATGCTCCTGGGGGGTGAACCCATGCCGTTTTTTTTTTTGAAAATTGGCATGGAGTTCTCCCTCTCAGGAATGCATGCCGAGCGACGCTGTCATTTTTTTTTTTCCCCCGACGCAACTTTTTTAAGCCGTCGCGATCCTCAAAACTCGGCGTAACGTAACTTCGCGCATGCGCAGTACGGCCGGCGCTGGAGCGCGCCTCATTTAAATGGGACTCGCCCCATTTGAATAGGAACGCCTTGCGCCGGCGGAATTTTAGTTACACAGCCTGAAATTTCTAGATAAGTGCTTTGTGGATCAGGCACTTAGGTAGAAACTTTAAGGCAGTGTAACTTAAATGGGATTTTTTAAGTTACGCCAGGTTTTTGTGGATCTGGCCCTAAGTGCATAATAATATAACGTGGATCCGAGGATACATATCACAGTACATCAACCACATGGTGTATATTATCACAACTAGATATGGTATCTCGAGTCTAAATACAAATCAATAAACCTATAAACCTGTATATTGATAACCATGACTCCAGTATAACACAGTGCTACAGGATTCACATAGATCACCGACCCGGCCAAGCCGAGCCAAGACGGGGCGGACCCCCCACACCGCCGGCGCCCCCATCGGGAACAAACTGCACCAACAGCAGGGAGGCCCCCCCCCCCCGACAACAACACAGCCACAGCCAGCGGTCAACATAGCATTCTTTGAGCATGGGCTAGCACAAAGGTACCTTAAATAACAACTCAACACACAAGTATGATCCAACATATTTATTAAATGGAAAATATATGGCCACGGTGTTACCCATAAGGGGGGGGGTTAAATTAATTTAAATAAATAAATAATTGGTAAAACATATTTCAAAGGGAAAAACCTGATGTCCATCCAGCCAAAGCTGGACGACTAATCCCCCATTTCGGACAACAACGTGACTAGGGAATAGGGAGGGAGGGTGGGCGACGCTGGCTGACAGGAACAGGCTGAGGAGACCGCCGCGCTGGAGCCTTTTTATAGACTCCTATAGCGTGTGTTTCTCCCGCCCGATTCGACCAATCGGCGGGTCCGATTCTCGACCAATCGAATCCTTGTTGCTGCCCAGCAGCCGCACGGCACCTGTAAAGACAAGGACACAGCAGGAGAGACTGCACATAGGTGCTTCTCGTCCTTTGGGCCAGCCCATGTTGGTCCAGCATATTGCTGGGACCTTTCATGGGCTAGCACAAAGGTACCTTAAATAACAACTCAACACACAAGTATGATCCAACATATTTATTAAATGGAAAATATATGGCCACGGTGTTACCCATAAGGGGGGGGGTTAAATTAATTTAAATAAATAAATAATTGGTAAAACATATTTCAAAGGGAAAAACCTGATGTCCATCCAGCCAAAGCTGGACGACTAATCCCCACCGGCCGGCGCCGGCAGAGCAACTGCCGGCTGAGGCCCCCCCACCACCGTGGCTGCTTCTATCAGGTTTTGCAAACCCATATTGAAAATGTCGATGCCAATGGGTGACAGATGGACTCCATCCCTGCGAAAAAGGCCTGGGATAAAACCCTCTAATTCCGAGTGGCGGAACGACACTCCGCCAGAAGAAATCAGGAAACTGTGGATGGTCCTGTTAAGTCTCCTCCGAATTCTGTCTAAATAAAACAGACTACTCTGAGGAGACCACAGAATTCTTGGGATCATTTCCGAAAAGCCAAAACAGAACCTGGAAACATGAGACCCACTGTATGCAAATCTCTCTTTATCTCACACAGTAGATCCCAAGTGCCCAATTTACCTAAATCGTTACCACCCACATGTAATACTAGGATCTGAGGCGAAGGCCATATGGCCGACAAATGCACCAAATGGTCCCTCACATTACGCCACCTCAAACCCCTAACACCTGACCATAGTAAAGTAAAAAATGAGGAGTCTAGACCTAGGTTGGTGGAGTAGGGCCTCGTTCCGGCATGCTTGGCGGCCCAGAAAACATAAGAGTGGCCTACTATCCATACCACCTTCTTGACTTGCTCTGAAAGAAAAAATTATAAAATTAACTCTGGACGAACATATAACTTGTACCTAGAACTATTCCAACGCCCTACATACTTTAACCTGTCCTCTGAAAAACCCAAGGAGTTAGCTATTGTGGCTGCCCCTATCCTAAAGGAATGTGACGAAAAACGAAAACCTGCTAAATTCAAAAGCTTCAAACAAGCCGAAAAAACGGCCGAAAACTGGTACCTGGTAAGAGGGGATAAATCACTGTGTACAAAAAACGAGTCCGGATGAGTCGGCCTTACCGCCAAATACCTTTCGACTTGGGTGACCGGGCATAAGGAATCGTTAGGTGAACTAGAAAGGGAAAACCAACAACCTTTACCCACTGGCATAGATTTGGACCTGCAAAGAAAAATAAAAAGACAGCCATCCTGTACCCGGATATGATTGAACCTAAGAAAAGATGAGGAAGACTTGTTAATTGCTGTGAATTCACCTACCCTGAGAGCTCCGAAAAAGGCGACTGAAAAAACAGCTTTAAACAGCAGAACTTCAAAACCAGATGAACATACCTCGTGAAGCGAACCCAGGAGGTCCAATAACAGTTCGACCGAAATGGGACGCCTGTCGTCACTCGAAGGCCTGGACCTCCTAAAACCCTTCAAAACTTGAGTCACTTGAAAGAAAGAAGTCAAGGCTGGTAGACCTGAAAATTTCAAAAAGAATGACACCCCAGCAAGTATCTTGCTCACTGACGCCGGGGACAACCGTGCCTGAATTAAATTGGATAGAAAAGATAAGGCTAACAACGGAGTAACACTAAAAGGATCCGACCCTACATTCTGGCAAAAAGAGACCCATCTGGACCAAGATAACTTATAGTCCGACCATGTCTTACTTGAAACTGAATTGCGTAGGTTACTGAAAATTAGTCCCATATTAAGCCCCAGAGGAATTCCGGGCAAGGGGTCCCCTGTTGATCTGCCGACGGAGCCAGGTCCCGAAACTTTGCGAACTGTAGGCGAGACAAAGCATCGGCAATATTGTTATGAATTCCAGCTATATGCTCAGCCTTAAGCCAAATATTATGGCGCATACAGTGTAAAACCAAAAAACGCAGCAGTTTAACAACCGGCTCAGATCTAGAGGATAACGCATTAATAGCGAACAGGACACCTTTATTGTCCGTATGGACCATGATTCTCCTATTCTCAAAGAATTCTTTCCAGATTACTACCGAGACTACGACTGGAAATAGCTCCAGGAGGACCAGGTTTTGTAAGATGTCCTCCTGTAACCATTCTTGATGCCAAACACCAGCACACCAATGCCTGTTAAGAAAGGCCCCATAGCCTACCGAGCCAGCTGCGTCCGTAAAGAAATTCATCTGACTACTCACTACAAATTCCTGTTGCCACACTGTGGAACCGTTAAAACTGATCAAAAAGGCATCCCAGATCTTAAGATCCTCCCTAACCCCTTTTGACAACCTGACGTGTGCCCGTGGGTTAGTAAGGCCTTTGATAGCCAGGGAGAAACTACGTGAGAACACCCTAGCCATTGGGATGACCCGAGCAGCGAACGCAAACAGCCCCAGTAAAGACTGGGCCTCTTTTAATAGCACCTTCTTTCTGGATAAGAATGAGGAGATCAGGGATCTCATCTTACGCAATTTTTGTTCCGGTAACCTGAACTCCATGTGTATCGAATCAATAATAATGCCGAGGAATTCGATAGACGTGGAGGGAAAAAAGTTTTTTTCCTGCGCTAAGGGAACGCCAAAGTCTTCACAGATTTCAAAGAAAACCTGTAAAGCCTCGGAGCATTCCGAGGATCCTTCCTTTCCAAAGAATAAAAAATCATCTAGGTAATGCAAAGCAACCCCATGAGGAAACCTTTGGGATAGGACCCAGTGCAAAAAGGTGGAGAAGGCTTCAAAGTAAAAGCATGATAGGGAAAACCCCATGGGCATAGCCTTATCAAAGAAAAAATGACCCAAAAAATGAAATCCCAAAGAATTAAAGCCTTGGGGGTGCACTGGCAACAAACGAAAAGCCGCTTTGATGTCGGCCTTCGCCAGCAAGGAACCCCTGCCCATCTGCCTTAAGATGACCAAAGCTTCATCAAATGAAGAATAACATACGGGAGCTAATATGTTAGAAACCTCATCATTCAGGGAGGATTTAGGAGGGTAGGAAAGATGATGAATTAACCTATATGCTCCCGCTTCCTTCTTGGGGACTATGCCCAACGGGGACAAACGAAAGTTCGTAAACGGGGGAGCCTGGAAAGGGCCCGCAACCCTACCTTCAGCCAGTTCTTTGGATATCTTTTCATATACAACCTCAACATGACAATCAACTGATATTAAATTTTTAACCATCACACAGCCTGGGCCTTTAAAGGCCGGCACTAAAAACCCATCTCTGAATCCCTCAATTAGCAGAGCCGCCATCCTGTGATCTGGGTAGCGCTCTAACCATGGTTGCATTTCGACTAACCTCACTGGAGTCGGCGCCTTTTCCATGATTATCCGTGGGAACTGGCTGAAAAGAGGATGTGGCGGATTTGCGGAAACACCTGCTGGCTGCATGCGAACCGCTGCAGTAAGAGCAGTCGTGTCTATACCGGCAATTTGTAAGAAACTTGCACTGGCCCTCATTGAAGGCAAAGCAAAAACCCTTGCGAAAATTGCCCTGACTATTTGCCGGAGGCCTAGGAGTAAACTGGGGTTTTGTTGGCAACATTAAGTTCAACCATAGACCCACGTCTTTTGTCCCCCAGTGTAACGAGGGGTGGACTGCCAGTTTCTGTCGAAAGTTCTCGTCATAAGAGAACCAAGACGAGCCTCCGAAATGGCGAAACGCCTCAGCAATGATGTCCAAGTGCTGGAATAGACCTGAGCACTTGCTGGGGAAACGCTCTCCCATAACAGCTGCATAAATGCAGAAAGCCTGCAGCCAATTTTGAAAAGTTTTAGGCACGGCCCTCCTCCTATCCTCCTCGGACCTGTCGCCCGCCTGTTTGTCAGTCTTAGCCAAAAATTCCTTGGAGGAGGGCAATAGAGACAACAAGTCAATAAACTCTCCCCTCCAAATTTTTTCTTTTACTGTCCTGGGCAAATGAAAGCCCAGAGGGGACAGAACACATGGGAGGGGCTCTTTAAATGAAGCCTCCCCCACTGTCACAGCTGACGGCCTAATAGGCAACGAGGGGTTAATAGCATTAATCAAGCCCTTGGGCTTCCTAGTATCTTGTAATGCATGAGAACTTGACTCCTGCCAAATTGCATTTACATCCTCCAAATACTGCATATCATGCGGGGTAAAATCATTACTGGTCTCATGCAAAAAATCAGCACCAGACAAATGTGCTCTCTGGCATTCTGCCTCACTCTGTGACTGCTGTTCTGTACCTATTGCATAATTACTGTATAAATTCCTGTCACCATAAGCACCAGAACCCTGTGCCCCTTGCATACCTCTATCAGCACCACTAACATGTGCCCCTTGAAATTGCTGCAAAACATTTGACAGGGAATTAACTAGAACAGACAAATGAGACATATCAGGATAAGATTTCTCACCAACTTGGGACACTGGTTGCTCACTCTCCTCCACCTGCATGAGGTGAGTAGCGCTGCTCACCCGCTGCCGAGATGCACTTCTTGTCACAGCAACTTCATTCTTCAGACCTGACTGAGGAGAAGGGGCTGCACTCTGAACCTTCTTCTTCCTTCCTGGCTTCTGCTTCGCTGCGCTCCCCGCAGCAGCTGAGCCTTTTCTCTGCACTGGAGGGGATAGTGTGGGCTGAACTGCAGTACCTTCCTCCAGACAGCGGAGCAGCCATTCCTCACCCCCCTTGCTCTCAGCCCTCTCCAGCAGTTGGCACAGGAGGGCTTCCCTGCTGCTGGTGGCGCGGCGCTTCATGCTGACAGGCTCTGTCCCTGCTGCGACGCTGGCTGACAGGAACGGGCTGAGGAGACCGCCGCGCTGGAGCCTTTTTATAGACTCCTATAGCGTGTGTTTCTCCCGCCCGATTCGACCAATCGGCGGGTCCGATTCTCGACCAATCGAATCCTTGTTGCTGCCCAGCAGCCGCACGGCACCTGTAAAGACAAGGACACAGCAGGAGAGACTGCACATAGGTGCTTCTCGTCCTTTGGGCCAGCCCATGTTGGTCCAGCATATTGCTGGGACCTTTCATTCTGTGTGTCAGTAATAGAAAAAGAGAGGCTAATCGTGCGTATGTAAATAGAACATGGAACAGGTATAGCAGGGAGGTAGGAGGAGAAGGGGGGAATTGTAGTAAACGAACATAGGTGGAGGGAGAATGGGGTTAGAGTAGCATGAAAAAAGAGAAATAGAAAGAGAAAGGGAAAGAGAAAGACTGGATGTCTCTATCTTATCTTACCAGAAAGGACAGGTGTGAGCAAGAAAATGACAAAATATGCTTAAAACTTGCATTCGTTAGTCTCGTACCAATCTACCCAAGGTTTCCAGGTCTTAGCCCCATATCCAGGAGCACGGTATGACGTTTCAAACATAATTTCGTAGTTGATGTGAAGGTTTGCAGATCTCACCACCCCTTGTAGGGTAGGAACCTCTGTGTTCCTCCACTTTCTCAGTAACTCTAGTCTGGCACTCAAAAGTATATGTGTAACTACCGCTCTATATGCTACAGAGATTGAGTCTATGCCTAAGGATAGGATAGCCATGTCTAGTCGAGGGGGACAATCACAATTGGTAACCTCACTTATGAGTGCAAACACTTTGCTCCAAAATGTCGATATCTTGGGGCAATTTCCCAAGATATGCATCAACGAACCACTATGACCGCATGCTCGCCAGCATAGCGGGGAAGATTGGGCCTGGAAGCTCGCCAACCTCGTGGGGGTCAAATACCACCTTAGTAAAATCTTCTGGGAGAGTTCCCAAAGATTGGCGCATCTAGTAGCTTTATACACTGACGTGATAGCCGACTGCCATTGGGATATGTCATATTTGCTGGCGAGATCCCACTCCCAAGATCTCATAGAGGGCGTTTTAGTCATAAGGTTCTTTTGGCTTAGTAAACCGTAGAATAGGGATATACCTTTTATGGAGGTCACTGGGTTAGTGAGGTATAGGAACACTCTCCAGGGGACGTCAACAGACAGCTCTGGGGAATTGTTAAGGAGATGTGTTATTTGAATGGTAGTGTACTGATCTCTGGAGGTTAAACCATATTCTATTTGGAGAGATCTAAACGATTTAGTTGCAGGTCCGACTCGGATATCTGCGACAGATTTAATGCCCTTGTCCCCCCAATGTTTGATATTAATATTGGGGATCAGTAGCTGCAGGCCATTTATAGGGAACGGTATGGTACGAGGGTTAAAGTCGCCTAGCGGTTCCTTCACAAATTTCCCCCAGGCTTTAAGAGCTGCTCTAATGGTTGTGGATATATTTGGGGGTAGGTTACCCATATGTGTGCTGGCTAGAAGTAGATCAGACAAACTAAGGTTCGGGCATTGGGCGGTTTCTAATGTTGTCCATCTCGACTGGCTTCCACTTTGGAACCAGCATCTTAATTGTGCCAGGATTGCGGCCAAGTAGTAGTCCTTAAGGAGCACATGCCCTACTCCCCCCATGTTCCTAGATTTTACCAACTTGTGGAAGGCACATCTTGCCCTCCGACCCTGCCACAGGAACTTATTTACTAGAGATTGGGCTAAGGAGAAGAATTTTTCAGGGACCAGGATAGGGAGGTTCCTAAATAGGTAAATAAATTGGGGTAGTAGTATCATCTTAAAGGCCGCTAAGCGCCCCGCCCATGAGGATTCAGTCCATGAAAGCTCTTTGAGTTTAGATGGAAGGGACAGTAGAAAAGAGTTGTAATTGGCGTCGACTAGACGGTCCGTATTATCCGTTAATGTAATACCCAGGTACTTAATACCCTTAGCACTCCAAGCATAGGGGTACTGATGTTTAATTTTAGCAGTTAGCTTGTCATCTAGACCTAGGCCTAGAACATATGACTTACTTTCATTTATTTTATAATACGAAACCTTGTTGAATAGGCCCAGTAGTTCTTGTGTAGTTGCTAATGATGTGTCTACGTTAGTCAAGATCATGATGATATCGTCAGCGAAGAGACTGATAGAGTGTTCCTCTTTACCAACTCTGAACCCAGTTACCTTAGGATGTGATCTAACTGATATGGCTAGGGGTTCCATCAGTAAATTGAAGATCAGAGGGGACAGGGGGCACCCCTGTCTTGTGCCATTAGTTATACCAAAAGGTGCTGATAAAACATCGGACATATATACTTTAGCTGATGGCCTAGAGTACAGTGCTTGAATAGCTGTTAGTACATTACCGCTAAAACCAAACGCTTCCAAAGTTCTAGATAAGTACAGCCAGTGAATCCTGTCAAAGGCCTTCTCTGCGTCCAAAGATAGGAGCAGAGAAGGCCTTTGTTGCACTTTCGCTAAGTGGACAATATTGACCATGCGTCTGGTGGCGTCTGATGTTTGTCTATTTTTCGTGAAGCCAGATTGGTCTTGGTGGATCAATGTGGGCATAATATCTATTAATCGTGTGGCAAGTAATTTGGCATAGATTTTGATATCTAAATTAAGAAGTGATATCGGTCTGAAATTTGCTGGTGAGGTAGGTTCTTTGCCGCTTCTAGCATTTCTGGTGGGAAAGAGGCAGAGGCAGCAGCCGACTGAAACAACTGCAACATGTATGGTGATAGCAAAGTTTTAAATTCCTTATAATATTCACTGCTAAAACCATCAGGTCCGGGTGACTTATTGAAAGGTAAGGAGTCTATGACTTTAGAGAGTTCGTTATCGCTGAAGGGAAGGTTAAGGGAGTCAAGCTGGACCCTGGATAGCTTAGGGACGTTTATCTTGTCTAAAAATTGAGAGATAAGCTCAGGGGTAGGCTGGATGGTGGACGGATCATCCTTGAGATTGTATAATTTACCGTAGTAGCAGCTAAAGGCGTCTGCGATTTGCTGGGGGTGGAATATTTTCTGAGCAGTGTCGGGGTGCAGCACAAAGGGGATTTTCGTTTTATATCTATGACCTGTAAGGCCGGGTACTCACGAGCAAACATGTACGGTGAAACTGGTCCGTCGGACCGTTTTCACCGTACATGCCTGCCAGAGGGCTTCTGTACGATGGTTGTACTAACCATCGTACAGAAGTCCGCGCGTAAACACTACGCTGGGCGTGTCCGCGTCATCGCCGCGATGATGACGCGCCGATGACGCGGCGACGTGGGCGGGCCTGCCATTTAAAGGCTTCCACGCATGCGTCAAAGTCATTCGACGCATGCGAGGGACGGCGGGCGCTCGGACATGTACGGTAGGTCTGTACTGACGACCGTACATGTCCGAGCGGGCAGGATTCCAGCGGACGGTTTTAAAACACGTCCAGGAATATTTGCCCGCTGGGAAAAGGCCCGGCGGGGAAATGTTTGCTGGAATTCGGCCCGCTCGCGCCTACACACGACCGAACATGTATGCTGAAACTGGCCCGCGGACCAGTTTCAGCATACATGTTTGGTCGTGTGTACGGGGCCTTAGGGTCCTTGACAATAATTTTCCTGCCTTATTACCTGAGGTGTAGTAGGTCATCCTCAGACGTTTGGAGGTTCGCTCAAAGCTCTCCAATAAGAGAAGCCGGAGGTTAAATCTGAGTTTTGTAAGTTGCTCAGATAAGTTCCTGGATGGGTTTTGTTTATTTTTGTTGTCTAGGTCTGAAATTTGGCTCATCAGTTCCGTAAATCGTCTCTGCCTCTGCCTCTTGGACCTTGCACCTGCCTGAATAAATATGCCTCGCACAAACGCCTTATGGGCATTCCAGAGTGTGTAGGGGCTTTGGACAGAATCTTGATTGTTCTTAAAGAATTCAACTATATGGGTTCTGATTTTGTCTTTAACCTCCCTGTTTTGCAGAAGAAAGGTATTTAGTCTCCAAACCGGGGTTTGTTTACAAGAAGCAGAATCAGTTAAGGATAACACCACAGAAGCATGGTCACTCCACGAAATTTCATTGATCTTAATCGATTTAACCTGAAATAATACCTTTTGTTCAACCAGAAAAAGATCAATCCTCGTATATACACAATGAGGTGTGGAAAAAAAAGTAAAGTCCTTTTCATTATCATGCATGCAACGCCAAGCATCATACAGATTGTGCTTGATAAGTGACGGGGACAGTGCCGGTAGGTGGCGGGTAGAGGAAGTGGTGGAGTCCATAGTTGGATCAGGGGTTATGTTGAAGTCACCACATAAGATAAGTGAGCCCTGCCGGACTTTCAAGAGTGCCTTCATGAATTTATTAAAAAAATGAACTTGGCGTTTGTTGGGGGAGTAGACGCTGGCTATAGTGTAAGTGACAGTGTCTATGTCACAGATCAGTATTAGGTATCTTCCCAAGGGGTCCCTGATGATGTCATGCAGTTTGAACGCCACAGTGTCTCTGATGGCAATCAAGACTCCCTTGGTTTTAGAGTCAGCGTTGGCTGTGAACACATGTGGAAAACTTCCGTGGGCGCATTTCGGTGGGGCTTTAGCACAAAAATGTGTTTCCTGGGCGCAAATGATATCACAGTGGTGGGTAAGACCCTCTTTCCACAGGGACTTCCTTTTGACTGGGTGGTTGAGCCCCTTAGTGTTTATGGACAAAATATTAAGCGGCATGATGTGTGGGAGTGAAGAACGCTGCCTGTGGATGCTGGGATTCAGTTATTCGGCTCAGAGAGCCCTCCCCCACCTCCTCCACATGGGTGGTACGGTCAAAAAACAGTGGTTTGAATGTTGAAGACATAGTACTCACATGCCCAGATGGTTGGGACAGACCTGACGTCCTATAGGACCAAGAGACATCCGTCGTGGCTTCTGGTGAAGGTAGCTTGCGGTGTATCAGATGACATCCAGTGGGGGAATGAGGAGAAGACCTGGTCAACGCACCAGAGAGAACGAGAAAAAACACAAAAAAAACAGAGTAAAAAAACATAACCATAGCAACCATAACAGTGCTACTGCGGTGTCAGCAGTAGCTAGGACCGATGGGTAACTCCCTTCAGCAGCGTCACTCTGCTAAATGCAACTTGCACGGGGGAAAAAGTTAGAACAGACTGAGTCGGTTCCGGGTGTGGGGAACCCAAATATAGACAGAGCCCTGGCCCTTCTCAGGTGTGAGACTTAGCATTTTTGGCTGTAACTTGTCTCCATTCTGGTTCTATCTGGCGAGAATTGCGTTCCGCGGTGGACCCTTCACTATTGTCGGGCAGAATGCCCCACTCTCTGAGCAGGTCAAGGCCTTTGTCCAATGACGTGATTGTGAAAGTGCGATTGTCTTTAGTAACCGAAAGCTTGGTGGGGTATCCCCAGCGATATATGATTATGTGGTTGCGAAGCACTTTGGTCACAGTATTCAGATTTCGCCGTTTCAACAGGGTATATTGGGACAAATCTGCGTAGAATTGCAGGTCTTGATACTGCTGAGGAATAGAATCATGCTTCCTCATTACCGACATGAGTTGCTCCTTGACATGGAAAAAGTGTAGTCTTAGGAGCACGTCCCTGGGGATTTGCTCTGGGAGATGGGATGGTTTAGGCAGGCGGTGGATCCTGTCCACTGTAACGTCGAGATCAACAAGATCCGGTATGAGGGCCTTAAACATGTCAGTGGCATACCGATTCAGGTCTGGCTGTAGCACAGACTCAGGGATGCCTCTAATTTTCAGGTTATTTCTCCTGGATCTGTCTTCTAAGTCTGCTAATTTGGCTTTAACCCACTCTGAGTCACCATCCCTGTCTTCACTTGCATCAATCAGGTCGTTAATAGTTGTTGCATACTCCTCCATTTTGGACTCTATGTGGTCCACCCTCCTGCCCACTTCTTGTATGTCCTTACTGAAGCGATGCATGCAGGAGGCCATGTCTGACTGCAATGTGCTTCTCAGTGAGATCAACATGTCCTTAAAGTGGAGTTCCACCCATTTTTTTATGTTTGTCTGTGCTGCATGCCCTAATCTCATAGTGTTTAGAATGGACAATTTTTATTTAATTTGTTGCTTGTAAATACCTTTATTTTGTAGTCCTTCATTACTTCCTCCTCCTTATTTGCCTAGGCTATTTGCAAGGGTTTCTGGGATAGGCATCATGTTTCCCAGTAGTCCTTGCAAACCTGACTGAAACCTATTACATTGCTTGTGCACTGAGCATGTGCGAGATATGCAAAGCTGAAATCCAGGAAGTCATACAGTCTGGCTTCATGATGTCCACACTTAAGATGGCCACGGTCTATTTCTAGATTATAAACTATCTAAATGCTGTAACAACCTAACAAAACGGACCTTAGTTTACAGACTAACTTTACTAGAATACATTAAGCTTGTGTATTACAGGGGTATTTATATTTAAAAAGTGAAATTGTGGGTGGAACTCCCCTTTAAGAACGGTATCCATCACTGGCTGGTTTAGTGTGGGGTAGGATACTATGGAGTCGGGTAAATCCTGTGTGTCATCCCCAGAGTCTGAGGCTTGGCTTCCCTCGAGGCCTGCGGCCCTATTGAATCCCCCATCATCAAGCCTAGGCTTGGATTTAGCTGGGCTGCGGGAGGTTGGGATCGGGGGAGCAGATATCATGTCATCAGGGGATAGCAGTAGTTTAGCGCGAGTACCTGACTTAGATGGTCTCCTCTGGGTGGAGGAACGTGCAGGCGTACAGGCCTCGGCGCCATCTTGCTTCCCGGCTCTTCCGTGTGGGACGAAAAAGTCGGTGAGCCGTTGCGGTTTCCGATCCGTATGTCGTTTCCCGGTCATGACAGTGGGATCCTCGGACAGGTCCTCCAGGTATTTGAGGCAGAATCGGGCCTTGTGTGGGCTGCTAAGTGCCGCTCTGGTTCCCGCTTGTCCGGAGCTCCGGTCTCACGCGTCCATCCGACTCGCGCTCCAAGCCACGCCCCGACACCTAAATTGGTTCTTTTAAGCTAGTGCATTGTTGGTTCACTTACCTTTTCCTTCTATTTCCCTTCTAAATGTTTTTTTTTCTTTGTTTGAATTTCTCACTTCCTGTTACTCCTCAGTAAACTTTCCACCATCATCCGAGCGGTGGAAAGTCATTTAGAACAGCTTACTGAACATCTTACTGAGGAGGAACAGGAAGTGAGAAATTCAGACAAAGAAAACAAAGAAAAAAAAACATTTAGAAGGGAAATGGAAGGAAAAGGTAAGTGAATCAACAATGCACTAGCTTAAAGGAACCAATTTAGAAAATAAAAAACAAACCTTTACAACCCCTTTAACTCTATTAGTCCAAGATTATTCTACATAGAGAGAAAAGATTTGACATAGAAAAGATTCAACGTTATAGCGAGAAAGATTTGACATTATAGAGAGAAAAGATTTGACATTATAGAGAGAAAAGATCGCTGCTAGAACTGGGTGGAGGAACTAAAATAAAAATAATGATGATGATGAATGTTATTGGCTGATTGTACCCAAAGAGGAGGAGCAGTAAAATAGCTAGAACTAACTTGACAATTCAACATGAACGACAAAGATTCGACAAAGCATTGAAAAGCATACAAACATTGAATATGTCATTGAAGGCTTATGGTGTCTGTTGAAAGTTCTAAGAAGATTTGATGGAGCAGCTAAAATGTACGACGCTGCAATCATACATTTCCGGTCAAATGCTTGGTCCCTAGGCTACAGAAAAGTTCTAATGTTGGTTGACTAGTAATAATAATTAATAAATATAATTATTACTAGTCATACAACATTAGAATTCTACTATAGCTAACTTGTAGGCGGAACATTCAACGGGAAATGTACGATTGCGGCGTTGTACAGTTTCGCTGCTCTGTCCAATCTTCTTTGAACATTCGACAGACACCATGAGCCTTCAATAACAGATTTGACCTTAATGTATTCAGATTTTTGGACAATTGCAATTTCTAACGAAAAACTAAATGAATAAAAACTAATTTCAGGAGTAACTAAATACATGTATTTTTCGGACGAAAACAAAATTCCAAAACAAAATATTTCAGTGTGCACATGTCTAATACAAACTGCTGTACAATGGAAACCAGAGTGTGAATAAATTATGTATCACAATTCAAAAAAATGCTAATTTGTTAAATTTCATGTATCTATAAATCATAAATAGACTAATAAAGTGCAAAATATTCATTGCACTCACATTTTGATAACAGAGTTAACAGCATATTAAAGTACTGTACCAGGCAGCCAAGAGCAGCAGTTCACTTGTGGACACAATCTCTCTCTTGGATCAACAAAGCTCTGCCCTACATGTTTCATTGTCACTACATCATCAGAGGCAGAGGAATCCCGATGGTGTGCAGCATCTCTTGAAAACTGCCAAAACACTGATTCAGGGTATACAGGTGTAACTGACTGATATATTTTATCTTACCAGCAAATTCAGTTATGTAGGGGTTAACCCGCTATGATGGATAACCCTAAAATTTGTTGCACTGTTGAAATATTACCTGAAATACAATTTTTATATTCATTAAAAAATAAATGAAAATTTACAATGTTTAAAGAATCTTAATCCATGAAAGAAATATGATCTAGAAAGTGTATGTGAAATTGATGACACATTTAAATGACATTAAATAATATATATTATAGAAAAACTTAACAAATGTAACTTAAAATACATTCCAGCTGATATTCCCACTGATATTACTTATTGAAATAATTTCAAATCCATTTAATTAATACAAGTATAGGAAAAAGCCTTTGAAATATAAATCTTCTGTTTGACTTTACATTGAAAGCTATAATATTTTTAGAAGAATTTCACTTTTCTTCAATCTTGATGATATATAAAAGTGATTCAAAATTCTGGACTAGTCAGACAATCACACTATGGGGTCTGTTATCTCAGGGCAACAGGATTTGAAAAAAGACACTAAAAAGAGGGGATTTAAAAATTGTTGTACAATAGAAACATAAGTACCCACTTTTGTAATATTAATCTATATATAAGCATGTGTCTTTTCAAGTACATTGCATTGTACTGTGTGTATATATATATATATATATATATATATATATATATATATATACATATATATATATATATGCATTCAGCATTCAGGATATACACAAAAAATAGCTGATATGAATATGTAGGCTTTAAAAAAAATATTTATATGTTGTGCTAATGGAGAAATAATTAAATATAATGCCCTAACACATACATATGTAAACATGTCATATGGTTACTTGTTATGTTTTAATTTTATTAAGAGTGCATTATATAGAAACATTAAATGCACCAAATAAGAGGTAGAATCATAATTTATAAATAGGTTAATGATCCATTGACTTGTATCAAAATGTAAATGAAAACACCTCCTACCTAAAATTTAAAATAAGTAAAAAAATATATTCTAAACATTCCACAATTAAGCAACATGGTTGAAACAAAGAAAGTATATTGACATGTTTAATGCAATTTTAATATTCCTGTAAAATAAAATGGATTAAAAAAGAATGCATATTTAAAAAAATAAAAATTTACCATCACTTCTAAGCAATGTTACTTCTAAGTAAATTGCCTTACAGCATTCCTTATGATCACACAAAACATATGTAGTAACAACAGTTAAATTAAGTATTTGCAGCTGGGCACACCTTTAAAAAAATATTTTCCAATTTTGCCAGGGAAAAGTAGCCTCGATATGTAGAAGTCTTGGCTTGTGTTTATTGACAAACTTTGCAATGTCTGTTGGTGCATAAATGTCTACCAAACAGTGCCATTATTGTTTTGGTAAAATTATGGTACTGGAGAAGCTTTCATGAGCTTGTATATGCTACAGAGATTCCTAGAAATACAAGGTTTTCTAGCCTCTGATAGATATACAAGTCTCTTGGTATGAGTCTGTGTTCTACTAGAGTGTGTGTAGCTTTAAAGTGGAACTGAACTAATAAAGTGAATTTCTGCTATGAATTAGGGAGCATCTAGAAATATTAATTGTACCAAGAAAATTATTTTTTTTGCTTTTTATTCCTTTATGTGTTTGGCACTCCTATTTGGTAGCCTAATAACTGTATATCAGCAGTGTTATATCCACGTCATTGTTGCCTCTCTTTTACTGTGCTGCTTACTGTACTCTATGCTGAATAATTTTTCAGTTTCTGTTTAAAGTTCTGTGTGCAACACATTACTGGGTATGTGTTCAACTATATCATTTATCACAGGATTCTTGTACACCAATAATACCTCTTCTTGGACAAAGAGGGTTTCTGTAAATGTATTATAAACCATGTAGTAACTTTAGTTCTGTACACACATTCAATCTCTCCATCCAAAATGCCCAGTATTGCTTCAAAATGGCATTGTAAAAATATCTCTTTAGTTTGTGAATATACATGAATCCAGTGCCGGCCCAAGACATTGTGCTGCCTGGGACCAAGAATGAAATGCTGCCCCCCCCCCAAAAAAAAACACGCCCACCAAAAGGCCCCCACATGTATTATTTTATATCATAATAGCTAAAGGGGACATGTCATAGCTCTATACATGTATAAAGGAGTATAAAGAGAACCTGTCATGGCTCTATACATGTATATAGGAGTATAAAGAGGACCTGTCATGGCTCTATACATGTATCCAGGAGTATAAAGGGACCTGTGCATTGCCGGCGGCCACAATGTCTTTTGCGCAAACTAACCATGTACGCTAATTGTGTTTTTTTTTTGGAACCAAAAATATGTAGAAGAATACATATTGGCCTAAACTGATGAAGAAATTTGTTTTTTTATTATAGCAAAAAGTAAAATATACATATATATATATATATATATATATATATATATATATATATATATATATATATATATATATATATATATATTTTTTTTTTAATTGTCGTTTTTTTGTTGTTTATAGCACAAAAAATAAAAACTGTCAGTAGGGCAGTGGACGGTGTCAGTAGGGCAGTGGACGGTGTCAGTAGAGCAGTGGATGGTGTCAGTAGAGCAGTGGATGGTGTCAGTAGAGCAGTGGATGGTGTCAGTAGGGTAGTGGACAGTGTCAGTAGGGCAGTGGACGGTGTCAGTAGGGCAGTCGACGGTGTCAGTAGAGCAGTGGACGGTGTCAGTAGAGCAGTGGACGGTGTCAGTAGAGCAGTGGACGGTGTCAGTAGGGCAGTGGACAGTTTCAGTAGAGCAGTGGATGTGTCAGTAGAGCAGTGGACGGTGTCAGTAGGGCAGTGGACAGTGTCAGTAGAGCAGTGGATGCGTCAGTAGAGCAGTGGACGGTGTCAGTAGAGCAGTGGACGGTGTCAGTAGAGCAGTGGATGGTGTCAGTAGGGCAGTGGATGGTGTCAGTAGGGCAGTGGACGGTGTCAGTAGAGCAGTGGAGGATGTCAGTAATGCAGTGGTCAGTGTCAGTAGGACAGTGAAAGGTGTCAGTAGAGCAGTGTACGGTGTCAGTAGAGCAGTGGACGGTGTCAGTAGAGCAGTGGAGGATGTCAGTAATGCAGTGGATGGTGTCAGTAGGGCAGTGGTCGGTGTCAGTAGGGCAGTGGATGGTGTCAGTAGGGCAGTGGACGGTGTCAGTAGGGCTGTGGACGGTGTCAGTAGGGCAGTGGACGGTGTCAGTAGGGCAGTGGACAGTGTCAGTAGGGCAGTGGACGGTGTCAGTAGGGCAGTGGATGGTGTCAGTAGGGCAGTGGACAGTGTCAGTAGGGCAGTGGACAGTGTCAGCAGCATTGTACCTCCATACAAAAACCTGAATCAGCTCTACTGAACCCAACCCCATACAAACTGTTCACAAAGTGGCACTGTGCATTCTACAACCCTTTTAAGCACCTTTTAATTACAAAAAAAGCCCCAAAAAATCAAAGTAATCCACAGGCACCCCACAAATAGAGAAGAAAATAACAGATTAAATATCAGACAGTGCCTGCCCCCCCCCCAAAAGAGACCTCCATTACAGCAAGACAAAAAAAAAAAACATTACCTTCCAGGAGCCGCTGCAAAGATGTGGCCCTCCATTCACTGTCTCTGGAGTGCACAGACAGTGCAGTGTGACCTGGCTGCAGGACATTAGCCCTGCTGGAGCGGGGGAAGAAAGGAGGGGTTTGCATGCTGTTTGGGGGTAGCTGATAAAAGTGGGGTAGCTGACAGAGGAAGGGGTAGGCGACAGAGGGGAGGGATGGGTTGACAGAGAGGGGCGGGTTGACAGAGAGGGGTGGGTTGACAGAGAGGGGTGGGTTGACAGAGAGGGGGGCTGACAGAGAGGGGGGCTGCTGACAGAGAGGGGGGCTGACAGGGGGGTTGCTGACAAAGAGGCAGAGAGGGGGCTGACAGAGAGGGGGTTGCTGACAGAGGGGAGTGGCTTACAGAGAAGGGTGGGCTGACAGAGAGGGACAGGATGACAGGGGTGGGTTGCTGACAGAGAAGGGGGCTGATGGAGGGGGGTTGCTGACAGGGGGGTTGCTGACAGAGAGGGAGCTGACAGGGGGGTTGCTGACAGGGAGGGGGGCTGATGGAGGGGGGCTAACATGGGGGTTGCTGACAAAGAGGCAGAGAGGGGGGCTGACAGAGAGGGGGGTTGCTGACAGAGGGGAGTGGCTTACAGAGAAGGGCGGGCTTACAGAGGGGTGGCTTATAGAGAAGGGTGAGCTGACAGGGGTGGGTTGCTGACAGAGAAAGGGGCTGATGGAGGGGGGTTGCTGACAGAGAGGGGGCTGACAGAGGGGTTGCTGACAGAGAGGGGGGCTGACGGGGGTTGCTGACAGAGAGGGGGGCTGACGGGGATTGCTGACAGAGAGGGGCTGACAGATGGGGTTGCTGACAGAGGGGGGTGGCTTAAAGGAAAGGGTGGGCTGACAGTGGGGTGGCTTATAGAGAGGGGCGGGCTGGCAGAGTGGAATGGCTTACAGAGAGGGGCAGGCAGACAGAAGGGGGCACTGACAAGGGGGGTTGATGACAGGGAGGGGGCTGACAGGGGGGGTTGCTGACAGAGGGGGGGCTTGCTTAAATAGAGGGGGCTGATAGGGGGGGTTGCTGACAGAGAGGGGGCTGACAGGGGGTGTTGCTGACGGGGGTTGCTGACAGCCAGGGGGAGGCTTACAGAGAGAGGGGCAGGCTGACAGACGGGTGGGTGGAAGAGTGGCAGGCAGTCAGAAGAAAAAGCGCACCAGGTAGGGGGGCGGGACTCCGGGTGGCCACGAATCGCGATCACCCACAGTCACGCACATGTCACATGTTTAATCCGGACAAGCCCTATGGCCCGCCCACTCCTGTGTCCTGTCACCACTACAGCAGCGGCACCTGCCTGCCCTTCTCACTCACTGACTGCTTCCTCTGCGAGTGTCCTCATGGCAGCCCGGCGTCATGCTCCTCACAGGCAGCGGAGCGGGCGGCAGGGGCGGCAGAATGCCGCTCCCCTAAATGTGCCACCTGGTACCCATGGTACCACCCGATCCCATCATAGGGCCGGCCCTGCATGAATCACTATTCCACTAGCTATAGGTTAGGGTTCTTTTAAAACTGAAGAGATTGCGTGATGCAGTGTAATAAAGAGATAAGGCTAAGCAATGAAAGTGAGACAAGAGCATATGCTAAGTGAAATAATTTACTAAGAAGTAGGGACAAGGGTCTAATCAGTTTCTCTGCTGATATCAGCTAATTTGATCATTTTTCATGCTTCATTCAATCTTTTCTAAGGTTATTTTGAAGATTAACTTTTCCCATGGGAGGAATTCCAGGGTTTTATGACAGGATTTGCTGATAAAATGATATCTATTAAGGGCTACAGGCATTGCTATCTCTAATAAGGAAAAAGTGATGGATACAGAAATAATTAAAACTCTAGCCAGCTTTGTTGTTTAAGTCTCTATTTATTTCTGTGCATTTGCCAAATGTCAATAAAACTTGCCATTTGATCTACAGCAGGGAATTGAAAGTTAATTCACATAGAAGTAAGCACTTTTTAGTTCTCATCGAACTGCGTTAAAATGCAATACAAAGATGAAGTAGTATTGAGCATATTTATTGGAATGCTGGCTTAGTATCACACATCAATATATGAATTAGAAGCAGTCAATGATTTTCATTAAAATGGACTGTTCTTTTAAATGTATTGAAATGTAGTCGGCTAATATACAGTACAGGATATCATGCCATGCCATATCTAATTAGCTAAAAAGGAAACATACCTTCATATTTAAAAAACATTTGCTTGATTTACAGTTTGTAATTAGTCATATATAGTTTATGGGGCAGATCCACGTACCTTCGCGCAATAATCTGCCGGGCGCAGCGTATCTAAGATACACTACGCTGCCGTAACTTTTTTTTCTTTTTCGAATCCTCAAAGAATTTGCGCCATAAGTTACGGCGGCGTAGTGTATCTTTGGCGGCGTAATGGAGCGCCATTCAAATCTCTGTGATGGGGGCGTGTTTTATGTAAATATGTTGTGACCCGACGTAAACAAAGTTTTTTTTAACTGCGCATGCGTCGTCCGTGCGGGTATCCCAGTGCGCATGCTTGAAATTAACCCGGAACAAGCCAATGCTCACGACGGTGATGTCATTCTACGCAAATCCCTATTCGCGAACGACTTACGCAAACAACGTAAAAAATTCAAAATTGTACGCGGGAACAATGGCCATACTTAACATTGAGTATGCCACCATATAGCAGCTTTAACTATACGCCGGAAAAAGCCGAACGCAAACAACGTAAAAAAATGCGCCGGCCGGACGTACGTTTGTGGATCGCCGTAACTAGCTAATTTGCATACTCGATGCGGAATTCAACGGAAACGCCACCTAGCGGCCGCCGAAAAATTGCAACTAAGAACCGACGGCGTACTAAGACGTACGCCTGTCGGATCGATCCGAGATGCCGTCGTATCTTGTTTTGTAGATACAAAACAAAGATACAACGCGCAAAATTTTAAATTACGCGGCGTATCAAGAGATACGCCGGCGTAATTCTTCTGTGGATCTGGCCCTATATCTATATTTACTTAGTGCATATGAATGCTTGGTTTCATAGTTAGGACATAACATCAAATGTTTTTTTTTTTACCTAAAATATACTGATAATCTAGTTTGTAGTGATTTAATGCAAATATGGTATGAGAGTGAACAACAATTTCACCAAGGATATCTGATTGGAAAAAAAGAAGAATATCCATAGTATCCATAGTGCTCTCTGTAATTACACCACTATTTAAAAAAAAAAAAAAAACAGCAATAGTATAAAAACTACTCTAATTGAAAAGCGCACTGTATCTGGTGCACTGCAGTATATACATATATTGTAAAGGCAGTGAATTTAATAATGCTAAAAGTGAAACAATAAAAGTGTAATATTACTTTAAATTTCATACCTAGGGGGGGTGTAAAGTCAGCATGTGAAAAAGCGCATGTTTCCCGTACATAGAACTGTCCCTGCACAAAGTGAAGTTTCTGAAAGGAAAAAAGGCATTTAAAACCGGCGTTGCGGCTCTAATGAATTGTCGACTCTGGCAATTACAGAGATGATTCATTCATAAAAAATAAAAAAGCTGGGGGTCCCCCCAAATTCCATTAACAGGCCCTTCAGGTCTGATATGGATATTAAGGGGAACCCCGCCGTCAATTTAAAAAAAAATGACGTGGGGTTCCCCAAATATCCATACCAGACCCTACAGGTCTGGTGGGGATTTTAAGGGGAACTTCACCCCAAATAAAAAAAAAATGGTGTGGAGTTCCCCCAAAAATCCACACCAGACCCTTATCCGAGCACGTTAACCTGGCCGGCCGCAGAAAAGAGGGGGGGACAGAGTGCGGCCCCCCCCTCTCCTGAACCGCACCAGGCCACATGCCCTCAACATGGGGAGGATGTCCCCATGTTGATGGGGACAAGGGCCTCATCCCCACAACCCTTGCCCAGTGGTTGTGGGGGTCTGCGGGCGGGGGGCTTATCAGAATCTGGAAGACCCCTTTAACAAAGGGGACACCCAGATCCTGCCCCCCCTATGTGAATTGGTAATGGGGTACACTGTACATCTACTATTTCACGAAGGAAGTGTAAATATTTAAAAAAATACACACAGACACCGTAGAAAAAAATCCTTTATTAATAAAAAAAAATCCAGCGATGTGAATCCACTCTCGGCCCGGGCCCCGCTCCAACGTTGTCTTCTATCCTGCGACGGATGATCTCTCCAGCGATGAACGGGTGATCAGCGGTGCGGTCCAGCGATGAGAAGATCCATCCGTCCAGAGCGCAGCAGGCGAGCTCCACTCTCCGCTGGACACAGCCCAGCGGAATGACGCGCTGGAGCTGTGACATTTCTTATATAGGGGAAGCGGCCACCCGTCACGTGACCCCGCCCCCTCTGACGCACCCTCGTACGTCACTGGGAAAGCCTGGTTTTTCCGGGTCTTTCCCAGTGATGTACGAGGGTGCGTCAGAGGGGGCGGGGTCACATGACGGGTGGCCGCTTCTCCTACAAATTTCCGTTGCCCCCATTACCTGTGCCCAGTTGTACAATTCTGTTGAATTTTGTTTAGGGGGTCTTGGTCTATCCAACTCCGGTGATAGGACAGCATTAAAATCTCCTATTAATACCAATCTCGCTGGCATGTACTGCGTGATCTTTTCCATTATCTCGTTCAGTACTGCCACCGAAAATGGAGGTGGAATATACACAGCTGCTGTAACATATGTCTGTTTACCCATCCTATATACTAGAATAACATATTTTCCTTTTACGTCTATATGAGCCTTCTCTATTTCTCCTGTAAAAGATTTATTTACCAGAATTGACACCCCTCTAGTATATGAAGAATACGTAGAGTGATATGTTTTCTGTATCCAAGCTTTTTTTAGCGTAATTAATTTTTTCCCCATTAAATGTGTCTCCTGTAGTACAATCAATTGGGGAGAATATTTTCTTATATACTGAAACATTAATGCACGTTTAAACTTTGAATTTAATCCTCGAACATTCCAGGATAGAATCAAAAAACAGTTATCCTTCCCGGGCATAGTATCTAGAATATGCAATGAATTTATACCTCCATTGTTCCCTATACCACTCCGTTCTTTTGGGTGGTATATCTTGGGTACCTAAATCACACCATTGACTTCCCCATTCTCTCTTCACTCTTACACCCATTCCCCCTCCCCCACCCTACCCACCCTACCCCTCCCCACTCCCCTCTCTTGTATCTTCCCCCATCTATTCTCGGATGGGAGTGGAGAGGAATTTCTTCTATCCCCTATTTTACTGACCATAATCTCTTTTTTAGGTCTAGTATCTAACATACCCCCCTCCTTCCTTAATACATAGAAAAAAAAGACGACCACCTATCTCCCATTCACTTGTGCGGCAAGCTCCTCTACTCAGCTGCATATTTCACCTACACACCTGTATTATTTCATATCTTAGGACCCCTTTCCACCCTCAAACAGATAACAGAGTGAACGGAAGGAGAGAAAAACAATTTCTCTCCACTTCCCCCCCCCCCCATCCTTCATGTGTTTTTAAGCACCTAGATACCCAAGTGCTCATTATTAATTAGTTATAACCGATATACCAATAATACTCATAATCCGTCACTTATTCGTCATACATATCCCCTTCTTCCCTAGGGGAATAACATATTGTCCTATGTATTCCCATTTATGACTTCATGACTTATTACATACCATTATATTACTTCATATCTATGATTTAACAATAAGTGTTTGTGTATTCCTTGTTTATCTTTAACGTGATTTTACAGTTCCTAATATCTTTTAGCCAAAAAAATTAAAAATAAATAAAAAAAACCTCTTTCCACCCTCAAATAGATAGCAGAGTGAACGGAGGGAGAGAGAAAACAATTTCTCTCCACCTTCCATCACTCACGTGTTCTTAAGTGCCCAAGTGCTCAAGTGCTAAAGTGCTTATTATTGATCAATTATAGCCAATATTCCAATTCATACTCATGATTAATCACTCATTCAAAATACATATTTCCTTCTTCCCTAGGGAAATAAAATACACATTATACAATATTGTCCTATGTACTCCAATTTATACCTTCACCCTGCCCCCTCCCCCCCCAAAAAAAGGGCTCTCAAATATCAAATTTATACATATGGTCTGTCCGACAGCCCCCCCTATCACGGGGAATATTCTCTATTCTTCAACCTCAAAAAAAAAAGGGGGGGGGGAAGAAGTCACACAAAAATCGCACATCCGGCCTGTCTATTTGGTGTCCAGCCATTCCACCGCTTGAGTTGGGGTCTCAAAAAAAAGGGTGCGTGCCCCATCCGTCACTCGTAATTTACTAGGGTATAATAGGCTGTATTTTAACCCTTTCTCTCTCAATCTTCTATGGATCTCTGTGTATTCTCTTCTTTGTTGCTGAATCTCCATCGGGTAATCAGGGAAAAATAGCAACTTAACGTTCTCATACTGGATGTCTGCCCTTACTCTTGCTGTTGAAAGGATTTGTAAAGGAAAGAGGGGGGGTTTTCCTCGCGCTAGGAGAATGAATATAAATGAATTTCAAATGGATAAGTGAATAAATAAATAGTGAGTAATTCCAGCAGCAACGCTAAACATGTGATATACACGCAAAAAGTAAAAAGAAAAAAGATGAGTTGCGCTAGGAGTCGCAACTTAATGCGAAAATAATATAAATAAATAAATGCATAAATGAATAAATGAATAAAGTGCTAGTGCAAAAAATAGCAAAAAAAAGGGATGATGCCCAAACAGTCATGGGAAAAACCTTTCGGGGTAATTACAACAATCTGCTATTTGGGACCAAACGCTTAAAAAACTTTGTTAGTCCATTGGAATTGTGTTCCGGAACACGCACTACTCCGGCTAGTTCTTCCTCTTTTGTTCTGCGGATGTTTGTAAAGCCGAGCGAACTGCGGACCAAGCCAGAGCCAGCGGGGAGAGGACACCGGAGACCGGCACAGGTTCGCCGGATGGACGTGGAGCCGTTAAACACATTGGAGAGGATATTCTGCCTGTCAGCTGTGACCGAGTTTTCTCCATGACCTGAGTGGATCGACACGCTTTTTATGATCGTGGATCTGGTAAGAGCACACCCTTACTTACCTCTCGGTGGGAATATATGTTGCTTCTGACCAGAGACCAGAGGCTGTTCAATATTTGGATCATTTTATTACTCTGCAACTGTTTTTTGCCCATCTATTTGGACATTCATATGTTTTGGGGTTCTGCTGTTGATTTCCCCTCTCATTTTGGACTGCCTAACAATTGATTAGTATGCAATTCTAATGGACTAACAAAGTTTTTTAAGCGTTTGGTCCCAAATAGCAGATTGTTGTAATTACCCGAAAGGTTTTTCCCATGACTGTTTGGGCATCATCCCTTTTTTTTGCTATTTTTTGCACTAGCACTTTATTCATTTATTCATTTATGCATTTATTTATTTATATTATTTTCGCATTAAGTTGCGACTCCTAGCGCAACTCATCTTTTTTCTTTTTTCTTTTTCTGTTGAAAGGATTTGATCTCGATCTCTATAATCCAATAGACGCACCAAAAACGGGCGGAGGAGTGCCCCCGGTTTGGGAAGGCGAAACAAAATTCTATGTGCTCGCTCTACCACAAACATTGCAGTTGCCTCTGCCAATTTCAATACTTCAGTTAATAATTTTTATGCAAATTTGATTGGATTGTCACCCTCCGCTCGCTCTGGCAGACCCAGAATGCGTAAATTATTTCTCCTTAGGCGGCTTTCTGTATCTATGGCTCTGTCCTGTAGTTCTTTTATTTGTTTTTCAATATACCGTATTTATCGCGGTATAGCGCGCTCCCGCGTATACCGCGCACCCCTAAAGTTGCCCCCGAAATTCCTGTAAAAAAATGTTATATGATTTTATTACTTACAGTTTTGGTGTCTTCCCAGCGTCCATCGTCCGGTCTGGCGTCCGTCTGCAGCCTCGGTGGTGTCCTCCCGGCTTCTCCAGCACGCGCCTCAAGTCGAGTCCCCGCTTCCCGCACTCAGTTCGAACGCCTCCGCCGACATATACCAAGTGCAGTACACTCGGGTACATTCGGCAAGGCTCGGCTTCGCTCGCGCTCACGCTCTGTGATGTTTATGCATGAGCACGAGCGAAGCCGAGCCTAGCCGAATGTACCCGAGTGTACTGCACTTGGTATATGTCGGCGCAGGATTTCAAACTGAGCGCGGGAAGCGGCTATCGGCGTATATCGCGCACCCACGATTTCCCCCTTATTTTAAGGGGGAAAAAAATGTGCGATATACGCCGATAAATACGGTATGCCATCCTTTATTATCCTTTTTTAATTCCTCTTCCACTTTGGAGATGCGAGTTTCTATTTTGTATTTTGTCAAACTCACATTTTATTGAACAGACATCTACTGCCAGGGCATCGATTTTGCTTAACAGCACTTCACTACTTGCCTTGATTGCCTCTAATATTTCCTTCCCTGAGGGACCACAGTCCATCTCCCCTTCTCTCCCAGTTTGAGTCTCTGCTGATATCCCTTTTAATAGGGAGTTCTGAGGGGATTGCACGGGCTGTACAGATTTTCCTGTAGCCCCTGTTGCTTTAACTGTTTTTGCTGCCATAGCTTGGGGGGAGGAACAAGGAGTCACTACTGGTACATGCGGTTTTACTCGCGTTTTACTTGGTGCCATTTAACCTCATAGCAGTCCAATGTGAAACTTTAACCACTTCCCGCCCGGCATATGGCCGATTTACGTCCGGGAAGTGGTTCTGAAATCCTGACAGGACGTCCATGGACGTCCTGCAGGATTTCATGCCGTGGGGGCGCGCAGCGCGGCGATCGGTGATGCGGGGTGTCAGTCTGACACCCTGCATCACCGATCTCGGTAAAGAGCCTCCGGCGGAGACTCTTTACCACGTGATCAGCCGTGTCCAATCACGTCTGATCACGATGTAAACAGGAAGAGCCGTTGATGGCTCTTCCTCACTCGCGTCTGACAGACGCGAGTAGAGGAGAGCCGATCGGCGGCTCTCCTGACAGGGGGGGTTCGCGCTGATTGTTTATCAGCGCAGCCCCCCCTCGGATCACCACACTGGACCACTAGGGAAGCCCACCCTGGACCACCAGGGTGGGCCAAACAAAAAAAAAAGCCTGGAAAAAAAGAGGCCAATCAGTGCCCACAAATGGGCACTGACTGGCAACCTGGGAAAATCAGTGCTGCCCCACAGTGTCCATCAGTGCCACCCCAGTGTCCATCAGTGCCAGCCCACAGTGTCCATCAGTGCCACCCCACAGTGCCCAGTGCCCACCTATCAGTGCCCATCTGTGCCACCCATAAGTATCCATCAGTGCCACCCATAAGTGCCGCCCATGAGTGCCCATCTGTGCCGCCCATGAGTGCCCATAAGTGCCGCCTATGTGTGCCCATCAGTGCCGCCTATGTGTGCCCATCAGTGCCGCCTATGTGTGCCCATTAGTGCCGCCTATGTGTGCCCATCAGTGCCGCCTATGAGTGCCCATCAGTGCCGCATACCAGCGCCGCCAATCAGTGCCACCTTATCTGTGCTCGTCAGTACTACCTCATCGATGTCCATCAGTGCCCTCTCATCGGTGCCCATCAGTGCCGCCATATCAGTGCCCGTAATTGAAAGAGAAAAACTTATTTACAAAAAAATGAACAGAAAAAAATAAAAACGTAATTTTTTTTCAAAATGTTCAGTCTTTTTTTAGTTGTTGCGCAAAAAAAAAAATTGCAGAGGTGATCAAATACCACCAAAAGAAAGCTCTATTTGTGGGGAAAAAGGACGCCAATTTTGTTTGGGTACAGTGTAGCATGACCGTGCAATTGCCATTCAAAGTGCGACAGTGCTGAAAGCTGAAAATTGGCTTGGGCGGGAAGGTGCGTAAGTGTCTGTTATGGAAGTGGTTAAAGATACGTGCATACTCAAGGTAGAGGGATTTACCCTATTTTGCGTACCAAGATTTTCAAGGCGACCATTGAAGAAAATAGGTTTTCAGTCGTCCTGAGCAGGACGCCATCATTTGTTCATAGGAGCAGTATAAATACTTTAAGTCTATTACTTCTGTAAGGGAGGGAGATAAGGGGTCTTTCCAGTTTCCGGTGATCATTAGTCTTGCTGCTATGAGAATGTGGATAATTGTGTGCTGTAGTTTAGGTGGTAGGTGTTCTATGCCTAAATATAGTATTGCCAGTGCTGAGTTCAGGGGAGTCTGTAGTTGGGTAATGTCAGATAGTTGGGTAATGTCAGATATAATGGTAAAAATAACAGTCTAGTATTTTGAGAGTTTAGGACAACTCCAGAGTATGTGTAATATTTTTTCTTTCAAACCACAGTATTTACAGCATCTATTAGATTGTTGGGGATTGTATCTTGATATTTTGTCTGGGGTCTGGTACCATCTTAGTGTTATTTTAACCATTAATTCCCACAATGTGGAGCAACAGGAAGCCTTATGTGTGGTTTTGCACGCTTTAGTCCACTGGTGTGTTGTGAAAGACTGTCTTAAGTCGTCTTCCCTGTGTGTAGGGGGCGGATTTAACAAAGGTGCATTTCTGTTGGAAAGTGTTGTAAAATAATGTGATTCCTTTCTGGATTGGTGCAGGGGATGTCAGGAAGGACCACGCCAAGGCTTGAATGGTTTGGTGGTTGTAGGGCATACATAGTAGGCAGAGTTACATTTATAGGTATTGGTACTGTATATTTCATTTTGTGGGAGGTTGAACTCTTTTTGGAGTGAAGAAAGGGTTTTGAGAGAGTTTCTAGTGTACAGGTTGTGGAGGTGTGTTATTCCTTGTTTGATCCAGTGTTGTTAGAGGGCTTTTCAGGGTAGTGTTCGTTGGGTGAGTTTGAGCATGTTTGAGCAGTCGTATCCAAGTTTTTTTTTCCAATACTTTTTTATTAAGAAATAAAGAATAACAGAGTAAACACAAATTAACACACATTTAACACTGAGACAAAGTACACAGTGAGCTCACATGAAAAAAAAAATCAATCTAAGAGAAATAGTCTCAAGTCAATCCATTCTGCAAGTACTTATATAGCAATGAGATAAACTGACCTCCTCCACCAAAGGGCAGAGAATCAAGATCAAAGGGACCGCCGGGCAAGGGGGACCACCCCCAGGTACCCCCATGGGAACACACTGTGCCCATAAAGAGGATGAGCCCCCCCAACCCCGAGGCAGACAACATAAGAACAGGGGAATAGTATTTATAGCTAGATACATTCTGGGGTATTCCCAAATGTAGTTTACACTGACAAAAGAAATTAACAAGAACGAAGGAAGGATCTCCACACGGACCAATTAGATTCAAATTTAGAAGTATTGCCATCTCTATTCGCCAATTTTTTTCATATTCAGCAATCACGTTTACTTTAGATACAACATCCCTTAAACTTGGAGCAACTGAAGATTTCTTTAAATTGTTTTTATTGAAAGGTTTTCAAAATACAAGACAAAGTAAAAAGTACAAATATTATCAAAAGTGAAAAGTACAAAAGAGGGAAAAGCACGATAGAACAACAACAAATATCACAGACATGCAATTGTGAGGCTGCATAGCAAGCTATACCAAAACTGCAAGGCATTAAGATTGGGGGAATTCTCATTATACTACCAGCAAGCAACACAGTGCAACCTGGGGGATAGGTATATTAATTAAGGGAGAGGGAGGTATAGGGGAGAGGGAAGAGGGAAGGGTAGTGGATGGATAATAATAATATACAGATTGAACATGTCACACATATAAAATTGCTTTTAATAAACTGCTGCTATCAGAAATCATAAAAGAACGAAGACGTGTCGCTATTCACTTTGTTTCAAACCACTCAGCCCAGGACCTCCACAGCTTATCAAACCTAACTCTCCTGCCTTCCCTATTCGCTAGTAGAGCTTCAAAAGTATAGTTAGTTTTCGTTATGTTAAGGACTTCCGAATTGTTAGTGACCTTATTAGATTTCCAACCTCTAGCTATCAGTGATCTGGCAGCCAGCAAGATATGGGTAACCACAATACGAAATTCAGGGGGAAAACCCTCAATTTCCTAAATTTAGTACCGCTAGTTCAGGGATGGGTGGTGTCAAAATACCTGTGATGTGTGATAAACAGTGAAATACACTTCTCCAAAAGCTTGTAAGGAGTTTAATATGGTAAATATTACCTACAGCACCACAATCTCTCCAACACAGCGGAGAGACAGAGGGGGAGAATTTTGACAGTCAATACGGCATTAAATACCACCTCTGAGCTATCCTTTGAGAGAGTTCCCAATGGTTCACACATCTGGAAGCCTTAAAGATAGTTCTAAATGCATACTGCCATTGAAACGGGGTGAACGACATTCCCAAGTCCAATTCCCATTTGCCCAAGGGAGGAGATACATCAAAATGTAATTTGTGCTGGAAAGGGTTATATAAGAGAGAGATCCTCCTAGGAGATGGGAGCGCCTTGGTGTAGAATCGCCATAAATTATCTTGAATGAATATATGTCTGGATTTTAATGATTTCAAAAAGTGAGAGGCCTGAATGTATTTAAAGATATCTGCAGGCGGTAAATTAAATTCTGCTGCACGTGATCCAAATGGTATGAGTGTGTCATTACAATACAAATCATCAATCCAAAGAATACCAATAGCTACCCAGTTGGAATAAGAAGTGTGCGGGATAGCATGTGTCAGGATCTCATTGGAAATAGGGATGGTGACATTATCAGATGAATGAGATACCAGGTTACACAAATCCCTCCAGGCCAACAAGGAGGCCTGCAGAGTTAGTGGAAGCCAGCGCAGGGGAAAGGGTCTCCACACATCAAGGAGCAAAAAGGAGTGCAGGTCCATGGTCGGGCTAAGGGCCTGCTCAATGCCACACCACAAAATCTCGGGCGATGGAGAAAACCAATGCATGAGCTGGGTAAGAATGGCTGCTCGAAAGTAGTCCCCGATGTCGACCAGGCCCATGCCCCCCACCGACCTATGTTTAATTAAAAGGGACCTGAAGTGAACCCTGTTTGGTCTGGATTAATCAAAGTTGGCAATATCGGGAGTAGCCTGTGCGCTAATATCTTGGCATAAAGTTTAACGTCTGTGTTTAACAATGAAATGGGCCTAAAGTTAGCCGGGGTGGTAGGTTCCTTTCCCGGCTTAGGGATGGACACAATATACGCTTTTAGCATTTCATCGGGAAAGGAGGCATATACCATCGCTTCAGAAAATACCTTACCCAGCTCAGGGGCAAGGATAGAGTGAAAAGTTTTATAATAACCATTCGGAAGTCCATCTGGACCTGGGGACTTCCCAATAGGGAGGGTTTTGATTGCTCTCAGAATCTCGGGCCCCGTGATAGGGGAGTTGAGTGAATCCAGCTGTGACTTAGATAATACAGGGAGTGTGAGCTCTGCTAAAAAAGATTGAATGGCAGTGTCAGCCGGTTGGGGGGTAGAGGAGTCCTCCTGTAAGTTGTACAAGGAGGAGTAATAGTCGGCAAAAGAATTAGCTATATCCCGTGGGTTAAAAATCTTGCTGCTGTCTGAGTCACGAAGCAGAAAGGGGATAGTGGCCTTTACTCTGCGGTCTCTAAGCCTCTGAGCTAAAAATGTACCCGAACGGTTGCCGGAGGAATAGTGCGTCAGTTTAAGAGATTGGACATGTTTGTCATATTGTTCCAGTAACAGGAGCCTGAGATCCGAGCGCAACTTAAATAACTTATTAGCTTTAAAGCTGTCAGACACTTGTTTATTTAGTGTTTCTAAAGATTTAATTTCAGCAAAAATAGTCCAATTTCTGTGTTCTCTGCCTCCTTGCCCATGCACTCATTTGAAGTAGCATACCTCTAATAAAGGCCTTATGGGCACACCAAACAGTAAATGGGTTAGAAACAGAATTAGAGTTTAAAGAGAAATATTATTTTGGGTGGGCAGTCAAAGCAGCCACCTGAGGAGGCTGTTGGAACAGATGAGAGTTAGCCCTCCTAATATAGGATGGAGCTACCAGGTTTCTCCCCTCCACCACAACAGACACCGGAGCGTGGTCCGACCACGTGATATCATGAATGGTGGATGAGGAAACCCTTTGGAGCAGGTGTTTATCAACCAAAATCATATCAATACGAGAGTAAGAGTTATGCCTGGAGGAGTGGAAGGAGTAGTCCCTTTCATTGGAGTGTTGGCACCTCCAGGCATCAAACATTTCCTCAGCGTGGAGTAGGGGCTGAAGGCCTGGTTGAGGACGTTTTGACTTGGAGGTGGTGTCCATCACAAAGTCAGCCGTCAGATTATAATCTCTGCACATTATTAGAGTGGCCTTTTTAAGCTTGTTGATTTTGCGAAAAAGCTTCCTCAGAAAGCGAAGTTGGTGAGTATTGGGTGCGTAGAGGTTAACTATTGTTTATAGTAGGTTATTAAAATACCCCCACCAAGATCAAGAACCTACTGTCCGGATCAATGATTGTCTCTTGGAGGGAAAAATTCACTGAGTCCTTGACAGCAATGAGCACTCCTTTCTGCTTCTTGGGAGCAGAAGCCTGAAATATGTGCGGAAATTTGTTGTGATGAAAGGAGGGTGCATTTGTGGACGACCAGTGCGTTTCTTGCAAGCACAGAACATCAGAATGTAATTTAAGGGCCTCTTTCCAGACCGAGGCACGCTGGGCCCGGGTGGTTCAAGCCCCGGACATTAAAGGAGGTTACCCTGAGAGCCATGGATTAAAAATGGGAGAAGATAAAACAGTATCTCAGAGTTCATGGCTTCTTCTATGAATCTTTGGAGCCCGGGCAGTGGATGCAGACGATGAGCAGGATGTCTTCGAAGAAAGCGACACTTTATCCATCACATGTGGAACAGGGAAAGGGGTATAAACTAGAAAAACAAGAGTAAAAAAACAAACAAAAAACTGAAGGTATAAAGAGGTAGATTATGTTCGGAATCTGATGGCAGAGTTTCTGCACATAACTCGGGGGGGGGGGGGGAATAGTGCGTGGGTTATGAGCACCAGAGTGAGTTAGGAAACTCAAGGATCAAGTAGTTTGTAGATTCCGAGGCAAAGAGGCTTTATGATTCCTTCTTGTTGTTGCGCTTGGGCGACATCACCTGCCAATAAACCCGGGCAGAAATTTTGGGGGAAGAAGCTGGCCTGTCCTCAGGTTGATCTGGTAAGATATCCTACTTACGCAAAAGTGCCAAGCCCTTTTCTAGGTTTGAGACCACAGAGGTTTCACCATCTTTTGTGATAGTAAGTTTGGCCGGATATCCCTATCTGTATACTATACTGTGGTTACGGAGCGCTTTAGTGACTGGCAGGAGAGCCTTGCGTCGCTGCATAGTGTACTGGGAAAGATCCGCAAACACCTGAAGGGCAGAGTATTGCATAGGAGGTTGCGGGTTCTTGCGGAATGCCAGTGTGAACTGATCTTTTACATGATAGAAATGTACCCGCATCAGCACATCTCTAGGGATATTTTCTGGGAGATGAGCAGGTTTAGAAAGGCGATTAATTCTGTCAATAACTAATTCTGATTCAGGCGTTGAGGGAAGAAGAAAATCTGACAGCTGTCTCTGCATAGCAGTAAAGAAAGAGGCAGGCAAGGGAATAAGTAGTGCCCTAAAATAATAGAGCAATTTTGGTAGCAACAACATTTTGTACACCGCAATTCTCCCCGACCAGGTCAAGAAAAACCTCCATACTCTAGAAAGTTCATGCTGAAAAGAGAAAATTAGAGGAGGGAAATTAGAGTGGTACAATGTCAAGGTGGGGGAAGACAATTGAATTCCTAAATAGGTGATGGGGCCATTAGTCGAAGGATATGGAAGATTATTTTTCAGAGAAGTTTCAATGCTTGAATTTATAGCTATTCCTAAGATGTTGGACTTGGAAGCATTAACTTTGTAGAATTATCTACTGAACATTTGTAATATTTTGTGGGCTGCAGGTAAGGACGTGGACGGGCTGGATAATGACAAAATTACATCATCAGCAAACAAATATATTTTATGTTGACATTTATGGGCATAAATGCTTTGAATCTGATCTTATCTTTTCCGCAAGAAGTTCAATAATGAGGGCAAACATTTGTGGGGACAGGGGACACCCCTGTCGAGTTCCATTCATAATTTGAAAAGCCTTAGAGAACATTCCTTCCGTGGAAAAAGAAATGTCGATGGTGAAGAGTACAGTGCCAGTATAGCCTTCTGTATCGGACCAGTCAGGCCAAATTTTTCCAAGACTTTTCTGAGATACCCCCAGTGAACCCTACCAAAGGCCTTCTCTGCATCCAATGTAAGAAGCAGAGAAGGCTCTCGTTTTCTGTATCCAAGTTTTGAGCATTACTGTCATAGTCAGAGACATGAAGGATGGGATACGTTCTCCTAGTTGAGCACTGAATAACCATGACGTTAGTGGGTAGTGAGGGCTGTATATGGATTCTATTGATCCCCAAATTGTTGTCGGGGTGGGTAGAAACCATTCTTTTAGTTAAGTTAATATAGACGCTGGGTAGTAGTTGTGGAAGTTTAAATATCCTACTCCCCCACTGAGTCAATGTTTGATTAATTTGGAGTGTGAGCATCAAGATTTCTTCCCATTCCAAACAAATCTCGACAGTAGGGATTGTAGAGATTTAAAGTAGCTGACAGGGATCAGGATTGGGAGTGTTCTAAAGAGATAGAGGACTTGAGGGAGTTGTATCAATTTGAATAAACACACAATAATTGTTGTGCTTAAAATGTCACCAACATGCAGAGCTGTATTGTTTGCAGGATGAAGGAAACATTAAAAATGTCAGCGAAATATGTCTATAAGGGAACATGTGTTGTGACGTGGGGAAAGGTACGTGTAGTCCCTTTCATCCGTGTGGCAACACCTCCATATATCATATAAATAGTTGACTGTAAGAAAAGAGTTCAATGGTGAGGCAAATCTCTTGGGTCCCGATGAGGAATCCATGTCGTTGTCAGGCAAAGTTGAAGTCTTCACAGATTAGCAGGTGTCCTTGTTGTACTTCTTTAATTTTCTTTAGAGCGGATTTGAGAAATAGCAGCTGAGGTTAATTAGGGGCATACAAAGTTATTATGGTATATTGGGTATCTTCTATGGTACAGATTAGGATGAAATGTCTCCCTTCTGGATCAAGGGTGCAATTTTGTAGCTGGAAGGAGACGGTGTCCCGAATAGCTATTAGTATCCCCATTGTTTCCAGCAATATTTGTAGTAGTGTGGAAAGGATTTGCGTTGGCAGTAGGGCATAGCTTCTGCCCATAGATGGGAGTTATGGAGGAATTATTGTCAATACAAAATGACTGCAGGGCAAAATATGAAGAGACCTGGAGAGGATGGAGAGAGTTCAGGAAAACGGAAACCTTTGTTAACTCCCTGGGTCACTAGGATTATTTTTTTTTCCTCTTTTTCTTCCTTTTATTTTTTTTTCTCCTTTCCCCTCTTTTCTGGCACGTAGTCACTTTATAAAGCGGGCAAAGTATATTTTAAACCAGATCCACAGACACGGGGATCAAAATGCACAACCTCGCGGAAGGGATCCCTTTTCCTTTTTTTTTTGGTGAAGGAATAGGCAATTACACCCCTATCGATTACTGCACTAGCATTTGGCTACTATATAGACGCAGGCTACGAGAGGTGCACATAAGTTGTACGTCCGGCATAAAGTTAAGCGCCATAAAGGAGGTGTAACCCAGCATCAGACATTTATGTTGGACGTGTGTCTGGATGGGCGTAGATTACGTTCATGGCATAGGCAGTGATCCGGCGTATCTTAGGTAGTTGTTCCGACGTGGTTATGCGCATGCGCACGGGGATGCATCCATGACACGACGCATGCGCAGTTCGTTCAACGTACTTGTCTGGCTCTCAAACCCCATTTGCATGGGGTCACGCCTCATTTGCATGGCTTTGCATGGGGCAAGCCCACTTCCACCTACGCCGGCCTGCGCCTTCGAAATCTACGCCACACCGACGCAGCTTTGGGAGCACTGGCTTCCTGAATTCCAAGCTTGCCTCTCTGCGCTGCGTTGGCATAGCGTACATTGAGATGTGCTACGGCGGCATAAATGTGCGCCGCTGTCTGTGAATCCGGGCCTATGTGTGCACCAGTTTTAGTAAATCTCCCCACTGCCTGCATAAGGAATTTGAAACTTCTAAACAAACATGTATGTGCCACATTTCTCCCAAAAATTTTATAAAATCAACATGTCAACATGTCTAGAAGTGTCAAATTAAAGGCCTCCTCTACCCATGGCCATATGCCATCAGTATCCTTTGCTATTTTGCTACAATGGATGAAGAACCTCTCTGATCATATGATCTCTCAATCGCTCACACATGTTTAGTGAAGTAGTAAATTAGTGAATTTGTTTCAGCTGTTAAATTCTCAATGTCTATAGCATTCAATAACTTTAGCATTGCTCATATTAAAAGAATGATTGAAAGGCTGCTGTAATAAGACAATACTCTTAGCCCAAAATGTACAATGTATCTTACATTTACTTCATTTATTTAACAGCACATAAATAACAAAGAGCAAGTTGTGTCAGTTTTGTTTTGCTTGAACACAACTTTGTAAAATATTACATTTTCCTTACAAATAATACCTGGTATTGCAATACTACAAACGTTCCTTCTTAAGTAAGTACAAATACTAAATAACTATATAAAAATCTCGTAAGGCTATTCATGACTTTAATTTAACAAATGTAAAACACACAAAAAGGCAAAAAACAATCTCTTTCTAAAAATTGTGACTATAGCACTGTCCACCATGGTTGGAATGCAGACATCCCAGTGGTCTCATTAGTATTTTAGTGCAGATGTAGGTTAAAAAAAAAGGTCCCCCATGGCAATCTAAATGCCCCAAGGAAATTTTATTCTTTAACCTGGTAAAAGAAAAGAGCATTTTTCCCTAAAACCACAATTAAATTATATCCTGAGAAAAGCTGCATATTGTTTTGTTTCCCCAGGAGTTTACAAGAAATATTTGGAATATCAGATACTTTATTAAATAATATAATTTCCTTAAGAAACATGTTTTATGCTTTAATTACTGCCCCTAAAATGAAATAATTTAAAGACTTATTGTTTGCTTGCTAAGAAATAGAACATGGTTATGGATTTACAATGGTAAAGTATTATTATTTTTTGTGCAGTAAAATGTTTGATAACAATATAATGTAGAATTTACATATCTTTTTTTTACTGTTTAAAAAACTATTATGCCTTGTACACACGATAATTTTTCGGCATGAAAAAAAACATTGTTTTTCAAAAATGTCATTTAAAATGATCGTGTGGGGGCTTCACATAATTTTTCAGGTTCTGAAAAATGACAAAAAAAAAATTCGAACATGCTGCATTTTTTAACGTTGTTTTAAACAATGTCGTTTTTCGGGTTGTAAAAAATGATCGTGTGTGGGCTAAAACGATGTAAAAAACCTGCGCATGCTCAGAAACAAGTTATGAGACGGAAGCACTCGTTCTGTTAAAACTACCGTTTATAATGGAGTAAGCACATTCATCACGCTGTAACAGACAAAAAAGCGCAAATCGTCTTTTACTAATACGGAATCAGCTAAAGCAGCCCACAGGCGAATGGAACTTCCCCTTTATAGTGCCATTGTACGTGTTGTACGTCACCGCGCTTTGCTAGATCATTTTTTAAAAACTATGGTGTGTAGGCAACATCGTTTTAATGATGAAGTTGGGAAAACATTGTTTTTTCGACATGCTGAAAAACAACGTTTTTTTTCATGCTGAAAAATGATTGTGTGTACGCGGCATAAATGATGAAAAATTCTACTCATCTTGATTTTTACAGTGCGTAAAATAAGTATTGAACATATCACTATTTTTCTAGGTAAATATATTTCTAAAGGAGCTATTGACATGAATTGTTTGCCACATGTCAGTAACAACCCATGCAATCCATACATACAAAGAAACCAAAATAAATAATTTCAGAAATTAAGTCATGTGTAATAAAATCGAATGACACAGGGAAAAAAATATTGAACATGCTAAGTAAAATGTATTTAATACTTTGTACAAAATCCTTTGTTGGTAATGACAGCTTCAAGATGCCTTCTGTATGGAAAAACTAGTCGCATGCATTACTCCATGTGCCTCTTCTATGAACTCTGATCTTTCCATACATTTTCTATTGAATTCAAGTCGGGTGATTTCTTTGAAACCAATTGAGAGGTTCCTTGGCTTTGTGTTTGGGATCATTGTCTTGCTGAAATGTCCACCCATCTTCATCATCCTCGTAGATGACAGCAGATTTTTATCAGGAATGTCTTTTTTCTATTCAGCCTTCTTTCAATGATATGAAGTTTGCCAGTACTGTATGCTAAAAAACAGCCCCACGCCATAATGTTCCCACCTCCAAACTTCATTGTTGGTATAGTGTTTTTTGGGTGATAAGCAGTGCCATTTGACTCCCAAACATTATGGCATCCAAAGAGTTCAATTTTGTTCTCATCTGACCAGACTACAGGGTGGGCCATTTATATGGATACACCTTAATAAAATGGGAATGGTTGGTGATAATAACTTCCTGTTTGTGGCACATTAGTATATGTGAGGGGGGAAACTTTTCAAGATGAGTGGTGACCATGGCGGCCATTTTGAAGTCGGCCATTTTGAATCCAACTTTTGTTTTTTTGTTTTTTCAATAGGAAGAGGGTCATGTGACACATCAAACCTATTGGGAATTGCACAAGAAAAACAATGGTGTGCTTGGTTTTAATGTAACTTTATTCTTTTAATGAGTTATTTACAAATTTCTGACTACTTATAAAATGTGTTCTCCAGTGACATGCGGCGAGTGCTACGCTGTGGGCTCTTGCTGAATGACGCTAGGACAGCCACTGATGTTTCTTCATTAGACCCCTTTCAAATCGCAGTAAAACACCGCTATTTTACCACAATTTTACCGCAATTTTAAGGCTCCGCTATAGTCGTATCCAGTGTGAAAGGGGTCTAATGAAGAAACATCAGTGGCTGTCCTAGCTTCATTCAGCAAGAGCCCACAGCATAGCACTCGCCACATGTCACTGGAGAGCACATTGAACACATTTTATAAGTGGTCAGAAACTTGTAAATAACTCATGAAAGAATAAAGTTACGTTAAAACCAAGCACACCATTGTACCATTTTATTAAGGTGTATCCATATAAATGGCCCACCCTGTATATTCTCCCAGTATTTCACAGACTTGTCTAAATGTTGCACAGCAAACTTTAAATGATGTCACACGCTTTTTCTTCAGCAATGGAGTTGTGCGTGGTGAGTGTGTATACAGGCCATTGGCGGTTGAGTGTATTACTTATTGTTTTCTTTGAAACAATTGTACCTGATAATTCCAGGTCTTTCTGAAGCTCTCCACAAGTGGTCCTTGGCTCTTGGACAACCCTTCTTTTTTTTTTCATTTCTCTATCAGAAATCTTGCGAGGGGCACCTGGTCCTAGCCAGTTTATCATGAAATAATTTTCTTTACACTTCCGGATTATGGTTCCAACAGTGCTCACTGGAACATTCAGAAGTTTGGAAATACTTCTGTAACCAATGCCATCAGTATGTTTTGCAACAATAAGGTTGCAAAGGTCTTGAGAGAGCACTTTTACCCATCATTAGATGTTTCTTGTGTGACACCTTGATAATGATACACCTTTTTATAGTTGAGACTGAACCAGCTGATATTAAAGCGGGGGTTCACCTGAAAAAAAGTTTTTTTAAAAGCCACCAGCTACAAATACAGCAGCTGCTGACTTTTAAAAAATTAACACTTACCTGTCCAAGTCACCGGCGACGTCGGCAGCCGAAGCCGAGTGGTAGCTCGGCTCTCAGCTTCCCCCATCGCCATCCTCGGTAAAGGAATCGGGAAGTGAAGCGCTGTGGCTTCACTGCTCGGTTCCCTACTGCGCATGCGTGAGTCGCGCTGTGCTGTTCCCACTGGTCCCCGTTGTGTTCTCAGAACACAACAGGGGGGGTTGATGCGGAGGGGCCAGACTCCCGCGGGAGTCTATACATGGAAGTGGTGCAAATACCTGTTTTATACAGGTATCTCCACCCCCTCCTCCCTGAAAGATGTCAAATGTGACACCGGAGGGGGGGAGGGTTCCGAAAAGTGGAGGTTCACTTTTTGGTGAACCTCCGCTTTAACTTTCACTGACAAAGGACAGGATTGCTTTCTAATTACTGATAAATTTCATCTGGTATCTTGGCTTTCAATGCATGTTTCCACCTCCCTTTCTTCATGTGTTCAATACTTTTCCCTGTGTAATTCCATTTTAGTACACATAACTTAATTTCTGAACATATTTGTTTTGGTTTCTTTGTATGTATGGATTGCATGGGTAGTTACTGACATGTTGCGAAAATTTCATGTCAATAGCACCTTTAGAAATATATTTACCTAGAAAAATGGTGATGTGTTTAATACTTATTTTACCAGCTGTATATAGTCTTTTTGCCATAGGATACTGGATAATCTGTTCTTTACTGAAAGATCTAATTATTTTTATGTTTTTAAGATAACGTGTTTTCCTCTGTTTTCTGTCAGTATGAATTTACAGTTACTAAAATTAACCAAGAGATAAATATTTTTTCAATACTTATGCCGCATATACACGATCATTTTTCAGCATGAAAAAAACTTTGTTTTTAAAAAATGTAATTTAAAATGATCGTGTGGGCTTCACATAATTTTTCAGGTTCTGAAAAACTACAATATTTTTTTTTGAACATGCTGCATTTTTTAACGTCGTTTTAAACAATGTCGTTTTTCAGGTTGTAAAAAATGATCGTGTGTGGGCTAAAAACGACGTTAAAAACCCGAGCATGCTCAGAAGCAAGTTATGAGACGGGAGCGCTCGTTTTGGTAAAACTACCATTCATAATGGAGTAAGCACATTCATCACGCTGTAACAGACAGAAAAGTGCGAATCGTCTTTTATTAACACGGAATCAGCTAAAGCAGCCCAAAGGCGAATGGAACTTCCCCTTTATAGTGCTGTCGTACGTGTTGTACGTCACCACGCTTTGCTAGAGCATTTTTTTAAAACGATGGTGTGTGGGCAACGTCGTTTTTAATGATGAAGTTGGAAAAACAATGTTTTTTCTACATGCTGGAAAACATTGTTTTTTTTCATGCAGAAAAATGATCGTGTGTACGCGGCATAAGTCTAAGCATTCTAAATAATGTCAAAGGAAATAGAGAATCCTGGTGCACCCCCTTTCCGAAACTACTGTGTTACTTGCCAGAAAATTTACTGCGAATGATCACCAGGGGGGCAGTGGAGACTAAAGGAAGGATTCTGTCTACTTTTTTTCTGCAAACTATGACATATCAGGAATTAATTCATGCCAACCTCCTTTAACCACTTTACAACCGCCCTATAGCAAAAGTATGTCTACAGGGCGGTTGCTTAACTCTGGGAGGCCGTTAATTAACGTCCTCCCAAAGAATCGTTCCCGCGATCCGTGCATGCCGGGTCCACGGGACCCGTAGCAACACGGATCTCCGTCAACGGCCAATGACAGCGGCCGTTTACCACGTGATCGTTCCGTCCAATGACGGAGCGATCACACATGTAAACAAACAGACAGCAGGGTCATTGCAAGTTCATCACTCTCCTCTCCTCACACCGATCCAGCGTGAGAGGAGAGGAGAGTGATTTGTGACCCAAACAGTGAGTTTTTTTCTATTGAGCAGTGCCCAGCAGTGCCACATCTGTGCCCCAAAGTGCCACATCTGTGCCCCAAAGTGCCACATCAGTGCCACCAGTGCCACCTCAGTGCCACCAAACCAACTCCAGTGCCACTACATTCCACACCAGTGCCACTACAATCCACACCAGTGCCCATCAGCGCCACATCTGTGCCCATCAGTGTCACACCTGTGTATTTGTGAAGTGTATTGCGCTAACTTATTTAAACATTTTACCACAACTGATCCTGTGAACTTGTTACTCAAAAAACAAAAAGTATGTACATGTGTCTATGATTATTAGTTAATGTGCAAACCAGTACAGATCCCTGTGCCAAACTATAACATATGAATTCCTCAATCCATCCAAAAAATGTGAAATAAATCCAAAAAGATCCACAGCTTGAATGTGCCCCAGGATAGCAAGAAAAATAAAAAAATAGAAAAATATATGTATATGTGCTAAGAAAGTCCTTAATAGATGATTTCTTGCAGTGATGCCAAGCTATGTTTCCACCTTCACCGCAAATAGTGCTTACACCGTCACCGGATAAAATGGCCACTCACCAGATGGACCCAGAAGTCTGCCTTTGGTTCATATGGATAACCACTCCCTCTCTCAGGTTTATCAGCAATCACTCCCAATGCTTTGGCTGTAGTCTTGTTCTATATCCACTCATGTAACATAAAAGACTATCATGGTGTAGTATATCAAAGAATTTATTATGATTAAAAACATATAGTTATTCCACTCACATGTAAAAGTGCCTGAGAGCCGACACTGAGCTAATCCAGCCGTAAATAGGAGTATTTGGTGTACGAGTGTGTCCTGGCCCGCACGTGTGATGCCTCACTTTGTCGCCTGCGCTCCCAGCCTCGTTATACTCAGACTGGACATGACGAACTGGCAATGGTCCCGCAGCCTCTATGCATTTCTCAACTTAATGCGTCGTCAGGAAGCTGCCTCATTGGTGTTCGTCAGTCTTTTTATACCTCCCTGTGCTACTTGTTATCCTATCATCTGCTTCGTACAACAGGAAGCACCACATCAGCCATTTTGACTACTGGTAATTCCTTGACTACTGGAACTTCCAGCCTTAAGTCCAAACTCCATTTTATTGGAAGTGAACTGGCCGCCATTTTAGTTAATGGCTATTATTCGCTGCCACTGGTGCGAACCTGCTGGCAACATTTTATTTTATTTTATTTTTTTACATAGCTACCCCTCCCCCGCTTTGGTTCCATTGGTTTTATATTCACATTATACTTTAGAAGACTGCACTCCCCATTCCTGGAAGTAATACAACCTCTATTTTAACAACTGGTGGGTGTGTATTGCCCCAAGTGCAAACCTGCTGGCAACCCCCCATTGTTATTATGGAGACTTAACACGATCATTATAATGTATTAGCCCCCTCAGTTATCCTTAAGCGTGTACCGAGTTACCCCTTTGTACAGCTGGATCGCTCTCACAATTAATTGTTAAACAACTATTAAAAAACACTATTAAAAACATTGTAAAACATATAAGTTTGGCCGTAGGTATTCAAAACTATTTGGATAACCACTCCCTCTCTCAGGTGTGTCAGCAATCACTCCCAATGCTTTGGCTGTAATCTCATTCAGATGGACCCAGAAATCTATTAAAAACATTGTCATGGTGTCTCACCCCACTCTTATTTATCCATAACATGTTCTAGGTTCTTAAACCTCTACTCCAAGTTCACTTACTCCTATTTACGGCTGGATTAGCTCAGTGCCAGCTCTCAGGCACTTTTACATGTGAGTGGAATAACTATATGTTTTAATCATACTAAATTCTTTGATATACTACACCATGATAGTCTTTTATGTTACATGAGTGGATATAGAACAAGACTACAGCCAAAGCATTGGGAGTGATTGCTGATAAACCTGAGAGAGGGAGTGGTTATCCATATGAACCAAAGGCAGATTTCTGGGTCCATCTGGTGAGTGGCCATTTTATCCAGTGACGGTGTAGGCACTATTTGCGGTGAAGGTGGAAACATAGCTTGGCATCACTGCAAGACATCATCTATTAAGGACTTTCTTAGCACATATACATATATTTTTCTATTTTTTTATTTTTCTTGCTATCCTGGGGCACATTTTTTTCAAATTTTTTTGATGGATTGAGGAATTCATATGTTATAGTTTGGCACAGGGATCTGTACTGGTATTCATTGCACATTATTTGTTGATTGTTTGCACATTAACTAATAATCATAGACACATGTACATACTTTTTGTTTTTTGAGTAACAAGTTCACATGACCAGTTGTGGTAAAATGTTTAAATAAGTTAGCGCAATACACTTCACAAATACACAAATCTAAATCCAACCTTTTGAGGTTGCACTTTTTATTGCAGCAAGACTTAATTAGAATATTGATATTATCTTGGCGCCGGTAACACACAATTTTTTTCTAGTGTCACACCTGTGCCCATCAGTGCCTCCTGTGCCCATCAGTGCCACCTGCACTCATCAGTGCCACCTGTGCCCACCAGTCATTATCTGCGCCACATCAGTGCACATGAGTGCCACCTGTGCCCACCGGTGCCGCCAGTGCCCACCAGTGCCACCTGTGCCCACCAGTGCCGCCTGTGCCCACCAGTGCTGCCTGTGCGCTAATCAGTGCTACCAGAGACACACCAGTGCCACTACAGCCTGTGCACACCTGTGCCACCTGTGCCCATCAGTGCCACCTGTGCCCATCAGTGCCACCTGTGCCCATCAGTGCCATCTGTGCCCATTAGTGCCACATCAGTGCCGTCTGTGCCCACCAGTGCCACCTGTGTGCTAATCAGTGCCACCAGAGCCACACCAGTGCCACCAGAGCCACACCAGTGCCATCAAAATTAATTTGTTTACCAAATGTACGTTCTTATTTCATTTATAGCGAAAAAAATTAAAACCGCAGAGGTAATCAAATACCACCAAAAGAAAGCTCTATTTGTGTGAAAAAAAAATTTCATATGGATACAGTGTTGTATGACTGAGTTATTGTAAGAGCACCGAAAGCTGAAAATTGGTCTGGTTATTAAGGGTGTTTAAGTGCCCAGTGGTCAAGTGGTTAACTGGACATTATTTAAAATGATTTGTAGGTGACTAAACATTGGTGATTGAGAGTGGATATGTGGCCTAGTAATACATAATTTAGCAGCTAAGAATAGAAGGATGAGTACTACTCTAGTGTGAGGTGGGAAGGTGTCAATTATAATTAATATGAAGGAGGGTTCAAGGGGAAAAAACATAAACCAAAATGGTCAGAAACCAAAACAAAGATTTAATGCCAGAAGTTTCTTATCGTTTCATAAAGCCATAACACATGATATGGGGATCCAATCTCCACACATTGTCTTCAGCAGTCACTGTGGGAGGGATAGATATTAGAAAGTTTATAGGGAGTGAGGTACAGTAGGTGTTTGTGATATTGTGCTTTTAGCACGACAGCGTCGCGCTGATACTCGGCGACATGGTGCCGAGATCTCGCCGACATCTTGCACTCACTGGAATAGTGACAGCACATCCCAGCAAGCGCGTCATAGAAGCGACGGGAGATCCGACTTGGATTCCCGCCAATTCTACACGTGTGCAGCGTTTGTTATGAATCCTGAGGGGGAAGTCCCCGCCGGATTTTAAATAAAAATCCGGCATGGGTCCCCCCCTCAGGAGCATACCGGGCCCTTAGGTCTGTTATGGGTTGTAAGGAGAGCCCCCCTACGCCGAAAAAAACGGCGTAGGGGGTCCCCCTACGATCCATACCAGACCCGTATCCAAAGCACGCTACCCGGCCAGCCAGGAAGGGAGTGGGGACGAGCGAGCGCCCCCCCCCTCCTGAGCCGTACCAGGCTGCATGCCCTCAACATGGGGGGGTTGGGTGCTCTGGGGCAGGGGGGCGCACTGCGGCCCCCCCACCTCAGAGCACCCTGTCCCCATGTTGATGAGGACAGGGCCCCTTCCCGACAACCCAGGCCGTTGGTTGTCGGGGTATGCGGGCGGGAGTAAAGGGCGCCACAGGGCGCCCCCCCTGCCCCAAAGCACCCCCCCGTGTTGAGGGCATGCTGCCTGGTACGGCTCAGGAGGGGGCGCTCGCCCATCCCCACCCCCTTTACTGACCAGCCGGGCTGCGTGCTCGCATAAGGGTCTTGTACGGATTTGGGGAGAACCCCCACGCCGTTTTTTCAGCATAGGGGTTCCCCTTGAAATCCATACCAGACCTATGCCCCTAGAGGGGGAACCTATGCCGTTTTTTTATTTAAAATTTGCCGTGGAGTTCCCCCCCTCCTGGAGGCGACCTCAAGTCGTGTTGTGGTCACGTTGTGATTCATACTCAAGTCATGTTCAAGTTGCCTCACAAAGTCGTGCTCAAAGTCGTGTTGCCCCTGTGTGAACCGGCTCTTAGTCATGACATGCTGAATAAATTGCCTTCAAGTGAAAATGTCATATTATAAATATTGATCCCAGATACTTCTTGATTATTTATTTGCTAGAGTTGGAGAGTGCAAAATCTGGTGCAATAGAAACCAATCAGCTTCCAGGTTTTATTGTAAAAGCATTAATTAAACAACATGGAGTTAGAAGCTGATTGGCTACCATGCAGAGCTGCTTTAGATTCTAAGTGCACCAGTTTTAGTAAATCTCCTCCATGGCAAAGGAGTAGACCGAACAGGAACACATATTTTCGTATTACAATGTAATGAATCGTACTGACTGATTGACTCTTAATCTACTCTATAGTCTATTATTAAGAATGTTCTTGTTTTTACTCTTTTATATTGGAAAGAAAAGCGTCATAAGTATACATTCTAACAGTTTTGACATCACTGAAAAAGTATACATTGATGTAATTTGTTCTCAGGTTAGCCAGCTGAATTTTACTATTTTATTCTATCTTTCTGTGTTCGGTCTGCTGCTAATCTTTCATTTTAACCATCTTCCATTTGCAAAACTATTAAATGTTAAATTATATCTTTCAATGTGACAGTGTACTGATCCTCTTGACATATATGTATAGCTAACATTTATACTTTAGCTTTTCTGAACAGCATAATGTTCTTTCTCCTCTCCCTATGCTACTCCACTACACCTTGGTAATTCTAGTGAGCACAGGATTATATTAATTGGTAGATGTGTTGCTGTCTCCTGCAAAGTGAGAAATGTATAGCAATGCCATAATATATTATTCTATAAAACAGCCTCAGTACCTAGAAGCTCACAGTTGCTAAACAGTTGCAAGTACTAGGCTTAGATCTTTGAAAAGCAAGACAGCTCTCATTTGCCCCTAGAGGCTGAACCATTCTTTGATATATATTTCAAGTTTGAAATCCTGGCTTTGGCTATTTTGTTGTTGTGGCGCCCATCCAGGGAAAGTACTGTGTAGACAGTAGCGTATGTCCAGATCGGTGAGACCTATTTCTATACCCCCCAATGTGTGTCCTGAAGAAGCAATCTAGTGAAACGTGTTGACGCACAAGGGCTCACGCATGTTTTGATGCCATACTGTTGAAACATAATTTCTCTCTCTTTGGGTATATGTAACGTCCGTCTTTTCTGGCCATTGTGTGTCCGTCAATGGACGATACCTTTTTTAATCTTATATTGCTTATGTCTACGTTATTTATGTTCAATACATTGTTGTTCCAATCTGCTTTCAAAGTCCAACCTAGAGGGTTTATTTTTCTCTGTTTTCAATGAATTTTATGAATGTGGCACATGAATGATTCACTTAAAATTATTTTTCCCTTTATAACCACTTTATATTTTTTTATATATTGTGATTCTGAACTTGCCAAATATGCTGCAGAAATCTCCATCCCCTGAGTCTGGCTGCAACCATTTTAAATGTGGGCAGCTGAAGCTGCTGTCTGTTCACTTAATGGATTTACACAGGCACACAGAGGCACCTCTAGCTCTGCAGCCCTGCAGCTCTCATTGGCCCTCTTATAACTTATCCTCCTCCCTTCCTGGCAAACTCTCAGGAGAGTGAGAGAGAGAGAGCTGTGCATGATGTCATAAGCCTAGGCTTTTTACCAGAAAAAACAAGAAGTGGACTGTATAATGTATTTTCTGGCAGAAAAAAATTTTTTTTACTATTCAAAGTTAACCACTTAAGCCCCGGACCAAAATGCTGCCTAAAGACCCAAGGGGTTTTTACAGTTCGGGACTGCGTCGCTTTAACAGACAATTGCACGGTCGTGCGACGTGGCTCCCAAACAAATTTGGCGTCTTTTTTTCCCCACAAATAGAGCTTTCTTTTGGTGGTATTTGATCACCTCTGCGGTTTTAATTTTTTGCGCTATAAACAAAAATAGAGCGACAATTTTGAAAAAAATGCAATATTTTTTACTTTTTGCTATAATAAATATCCCCCAAAAACATATATAACATTTTTTTTTCCCTCAGTTTAGGCCGATACGTATTCTTCTACCTATTTTTGGTAAAAAAAAATCGCAATAATCGTTTATCGGTTGGTTTGCGCAAAATTTATAGTGTTTACAAAATAGGGGATAGTTTTTTTTTTTTTTTTTTTTTTTCTTTTTTTACTACTAATGGCGGCGATCAGCGATTTATTTCGTGACTGCGACATTATGGCGGACACTTCGGACAATTTTGACACATTTTTGGGACAATTGTCATTTTCACAGCAAAAAATGCATTTAAATTGCATTCTTTATTGTGAAAATGACAGTTGCAGTTTGGGAGTTAAACACAGGGGGCGCTGTAACATTTAGGGATCACTGTGTATGTGTTTACTAGTGTAGGGGGGTGTGGCTGTAGGAATGACGTCATCGATCGTGTCTTCCCTATAAAGGGAATGACGCGATCGATGCGCCGACACAGTGAAGCACGGGGAAGCCGTGTTTACACACGGCTCTCCCCGTTCTTCAGCTCCGGGGAGCGATCGCGACGGAGCGGCTATAAACGAATAGCCGCGCCGTCGTCCCGGATCGCTCCTGAAGCCACGGGGACCGCCGCATGTACCGGGGGGGGTCCCGATCGGACCCCCGACCCACGTCAAGCAGAGGACGTATATATACGTTGATGTGCCTGCCTGTGCCATTCTGCTGACGTATATGTACATGAGGCGGTCCTTAAGTGGTTAAAAGGGCAGAAGATTTAATGCATGGAAAGTGGAAAAAAAATACTGAAGGTCTGCTTTCAGTTATGAATGAACACAGTGAGTGAGTGTGTTCATTGTGTTAATGTAGAAAAGGAAAGGGTCAGTAAATTACATATTTACTAGTCCCTTCCCCCACTTTCCATCCTGAAACATCCCCTGCAGCAGCTGGGAGGAGAGGAGGGAAGCCAGCCACACTGTGGGGTATATGGGGCAACACCTGGGCAGTAGGGGGAATCTGCACTGCATGCATGTAGCACACCTGACACACCAACTGCGAAAGCCTATGAATGTCACACAGGTACATATAAAGGCAATGATGCAAACAAAGATTTCAGTGCTGCTACCCATACAATCCACCATCAGCAGAGCTCACATGTGCTTAATCCACAGTTGCCCATCTGAGAGTAATAGTCCATAAAAATGATCATCACAAATGCTTTTGCTCAAACATCCTGCTTTTATTCAGGAAACCACAGTGTACAGTATGCAAATGCAATGTTATTATGACTAGTGACTTCACGAATTAACTCAGCCACTTAATCAGATCAAAATCTATGATGGATTAGCATCGCTCTAACTTATTGGAGGTCCTCACAGGAGATTAAAATCAATAATTTGAACAGTATAAACGCAAACTGTGCGGGTTTCCCTGGATAATTGATTTATCATCTTTCCCAATTAGGCGATTAATGATGCTTCCCACCTTACCTCCCCTTGCCCTTTTTTCCTCCACACACACCAGGTCCAGCCCCCAGTAAGTTACACCCATTGGCTTCCCCAAGGGATATACTATCAAGTATTTAACAATTATTTATATAGATCTTTCCCTTTGAGGGTTAAATTAACACATTAATTGGAATAGGGTGCTCATAAATCGCGGTTGGATCTTACGTCCGGACTTGTGCTGTGTTTTATGTATTGTCATTTGTGAGTCCTGTTTGTCATTTATGTCCATGGTAATTACCTTTGTTTGATTTAAATTTTTAATGGTTCTTTATAACTGCATTTTCTAACGTATTACATTTTTGATATTGGAATAAACATAATTAATTTTGGATTATTCCTGCCTAGATCATTATTTGTTGCTAAGGCCCCGTACAGACGAGCAAACATGTACGATGAAAACGGTCCGCCGGACCATTTTCAGCAAACAAATCCTTACAATATATATATATTCAACCACACAATTCCCTATCCAATAAATTTGTTTATGGTCAAGGAGTTTTCTCTATGTGCATGTGTGTGTGCGCATGTATACAAGTGTGTATGTTTATCTGTTATGTGCTGTATTATAATGCCGGTCTCATAAGTGTATTTTTAATGTTTTTTTAATACTTCTATATAGTTCTTTATCTTATATGCTCAATTAGTCAAGCAGTCTCATATCCCCATCCGCCCAGCTCTCTCCATAGAGATCCACATTAAGGAAGCATAAAAATGTGTGTACATATGCATATAGCTGTGGGACTCTAAGACCCAATAGCAACGACTCCTATGCTTATAAGCCCTCATCCAACATGGCAGCCACTAGACCTGAAGAAGGAGCGCACTCTCCGCAAACGTATTGGTTCTCCTCCACCCAGAAGTGACGGCATCCTTCGGCTCCCTCTGTGTGTGTTGCAGACCCAGGAAGTGTCAGTGATCACCAGCCCACTCTGAGCCTCCAGCAGGCAGCCCCACGGAGGCACCGACTTCATGGATGTTTGGCAAAACTGTGCCTAAATGCCTGTTACTATTTTACTCTTGTGAGTACCCAGTTCTATTTGTGAAATTAAATCTACTGCCATACTGCACTTAGGCCCCGTACACACGTCCGAGAAACTCGACGGGCAAAACACATCGTTTTGCTCGTCGATTTCCTTGTGAAGCCGCCGAGGATCTCGGCGAGCCAACTTTTCTCATTGACTAACGAGGAAATAGAGAACATGTTCTCTTTTTGGCCCGACGAGATCCTTGTCGGTTTCCTCGGCAAAAAGTGTACACACGACCGGGTTTCTCGGCAGAATACGTCTCCCATCGAGTTTCTGGCTGAATTCTGCCGAGAAACTCGGTCGTGTGTACAGGGCCTCAGAGTGGCAACTGTGTTTTATTCTCAGCTGTTTCAAAGGACCCTTCTTATCTTCCACTTGGCTGCCTTCAAGTTGCTTTTATATGGACTTTTTGTGAGTCAGCTTTTATAAAATTCCTTTTAAAATTCCTCTTTACTATTCCCTTCCCCTATTAGCAATTAGGTTGGTGGGATTACATTGAGCATGGCACAAGCACCGACTTATTTCCTATGTGAAAAACATATAAATAAATATTAATAATAACAGTATAATTAGATCGTTTTGTGTTAATTGGAGAGGTAAGGAGACAATAGACAGAAGCATACTGATATTGTGTACAGAGAGGAGTAAGAGAGACAACATAATGTACTGTACATGCAGGTCCAGATTCCATCACATATAAAGGCAAACATTTGTTCAGCTCTGTAATTATTAATACGGTATATATATTTTTTTTCAATGCAAGCAGTGTGATATAGACTTGGTGTCAGCCCTTGTAAAGAAAAGATCAAAAAGTTCAAGGGAGAAGCAACACAAGAAGCCTGCTGGATGGGCTTTAGCGCAAAGAAATGTGGACATAAGGAGGGAGCAGAGTGACAGAGAGATTAGCCCATTGGTCTACTGTTTCTCATCTTACTGTCTAGTTATAGAGTTGAGGTAGGGAGGGCACCATTAAGTAAAAGGAAACTGTAGCAGAGAAATATCAGGTACTTTGGCCTGCTTAGCAGGGTTGTGCTTTGGGACTGAGCAAAAATAATTTTGTAGGTAAAGTCCTCATCTGTTTATTTAGTTGTTTCAGCTTTACCTTAAAATGTATTATTGTGTCATGCATGAATTAATCTTTGTGTATTCCGCACATATTATCTCTGCTAAAAGTCGTCCCACCCAAATCCAGTTATGGTAATTCGTATTTTTGCTGAAAGTTTTAAACTTAAAGTGAACCTGTACCCATATAGTAAACATAATTATTTATTTTCAACAAGCAGTAAAAACCTTTTAAAAAGGTTCAGCTTTTCTCTCTGGAGAGTAGATCTTAGCAGTCTGCCACCCCTCTAAAATAAACAACCATCGGGTGTTTCTAAGCCGTTTGTAGAGTCTTTCTTCTGATACTCGAGGATCTTAAATGATCAAATTCACATTAAGGTGGTTTTTTTAAAGCTATTTAACCACACATTGATAATATGTAAATAAATTAGAGCAGAACTAAAGAAAAAAAAACGTTTTTCTGACGAGATTGTTGGCAAAAATCTCTTGCCGGCCGAGTGTACACACACTCAATTCAAAAGAATGGTGGGTCTTTTGAATGGCAAGAATGCGTAGACGTCATCGCGTATGACGAGCATGTGCTCGTCACATTCAATGCCATCGCCGCCATCTTGCTGCACCCTACACTGCCCTTGGAAGCTACCGCGCATGCGGCAAAGTAATTTTGAGCATGCGCGGGTTTCCACGGCGACAGGTAAGTATACAGCCACTCGAGTTTCTCGACAGGGAAAAACACCCCCGAGAATCACAACGAGGAAAATAGAGAGCAGGTTCTCTATTTTTCTCGTCGCGATTCTGGGCAGTTTTCTTGACGAGAAACCTGAAAGCCTCGGTTTACTCGGCAAGAAAGCTCTGCCAGCAGTTTGCTTGCTGGTTCTTGACGAGAAAAGTGTGCGTGTGTACGAGGCTTAAGACCATAGTAAAAAAAGTAAACTGGAGAAAATCCCTCCAAAATGAGGGAATTACCAGATTTCACTAGGGTCTACCTAATATAGGCACAGTACAATTATTCTAATCCTTCTCCACCCCATCCAAAACAAAACAAAAAAGTTTATTTTAGCTATATTTTAACCACTTGCCGCCCGCCAATGACATATTGACATCGGCAAAGTGGTTGTAGAATCCTGACTGGACGTCATATGACGTCCTCAGGATTCTGAGCAGCTGCGCGCCCCCGGGGGTGCGCATCGCGGCGATCGTTGTTGCAGGGTGTCAGTCTGACACCCCGCAACACCGATCAAGGTAAAGAGTCTCTCACGGAGACTCTTTACCACGTGATTAGCCGTGTCCAATCACGGCTGATCACGATGTAAATAGGAAAAGCCGGTAATTGGCTTTTCCTCATTCTCGTCTGTCAGACGCGAGTAGAGGAGAGCCGATCGGCTGCTCCGGTGACTGGGGGGGTTCGTGCTGATCGATTATCAGCACAGCCCCCCCCCCCCCCCCGAGGATGCCCACTGGACCACCAGGGATGCCCATTGGACCACCAGGGATGGCCATATAGACCACCAGGGATAAAAAAAAAGGATGCCACCATAGACCACCAGGGATGAGGAGGACACAAAAAATGGATGCCAATCAGTGCCGCAATGGATGCCAATCAGTGCCCACTATGGGCATCACTGATTGGCAGGCATTGTTTGGCACTGATTGGCATCCATTAGTACAACACATACAATAGTGCCCATCTATGCCCATCCGTGCTCCCTATCAGTGCCCATCCATGCTGCCTATCCGTGCCGCCTATCCGTGCCCGTCCGTGCCGCCTATCCATGCCCGTCCGTGCCGCCTATCCGTGCCCAGCCATGCTGCCTATCTGTGCCCATCTGTTCCACCTATCCATGCCACCTATCCAAGCCCATCCATGCTGTCTATCCGTGCCGCCTATCAGTGCCCATCTGTGCCGCCCATCAGTGCCACATATTAGTGCCCATTTTTTTGCAGAAAATAAATATCCCAGAGGTGATCAAATACCACCAAAAGAAAGCTCTATTTGTGGGTACAAAATGATAAAAATTTAGTTTGGGTACAGTGTAGCATGACCGCACAATTGTCATTTAAAGTGCGACAGCGCTGAAAGCTAAAAATTGGTCTGGGCGGGAAGGTGTATAAGTGCCCTGTATGGAAGTGGTTAATATGCAAAAATATAAAAGTAGGTACTAGTGCTATGTTTTATGTGTTTTTTTAATGGTTTTTCATCATTTGCCATAATAGGTCACCTTTAAAAACGCTTATAAAGGGGCAGAGCTAGCCGGAGACCAGAATGGCCGCACTGTAGCCGAGCTCCGGATCCAGCGGACATCCAGTGGCCAAAAGCAGCTCATCCAGCGGGGTTTTAACCACGCTATTGCGGCAATCTAATAGAGAAGAGAAGGGATCACCGCTCCAGGTGGGTCACTATGTAGAGATGGACTGACTCAGGATACCGTGGGTGCTGACAATGCACTGACCATGCATACGATACGAAGAAAGAGGATGGATAGCCGCACTCCAATGACCAAACGGTTGTCTTTTATTCAAAAAAGCACAGCAAGTACATCACTTCACAGGTGCAACAAAGGAACAGGTAGATAGCCGACGCGTTTCGCACTGAGATAGTGCTTAATCATGGCTAGTGTGCAAACTGGACTGTTTAACCACTTGACCACTGGGCACTTAAACCCCCTTAATAACCAGACCAATTTTCAGCTTTCGGTGCTCTCACAGTTTAAATGACAATAACTCAGTCATACAACACTGTAACCAAATGAATTTTTTGTCCTTTTTTTCCCAATAGAGCTTTCTTTTGGTGGTATTTGATCACCTCTGCGGTTTTTATTTTTTTCGCTATAAATGAAAAACGAAGGAACATTTTGTAAAAAAAATAATTTTTCTTCATTTTTGTTATAAAATTTTGCAAAAAAGTCATTTTTCTTCAAAAATGTTACCTAAAATGTATACTGCTACACATCTTTGGTAACAAAACAAAACAAAATTGGATATTATTTAGTCTGGGTGAAAGTTATAGGGTCTACAGCCTATGGTACCAATTACTGAAAATTTATCAATTTGATCACATCTGATGTACTGACAGCCTCTCTCATTTCTTGAGACCCTAACATGCCAGAAAAGTGCAAATACCCCCCAAATGACCCCTTTTTCGAAAGAAGACATTCCAAGGTATTTAGAAAGAGGCATTATGAGTTTTTTGAAGTTGTAATTTTTTCCCACAATTCTTTGCAAAATCAAGATTTTTTTCATTTTTTTTTTTTTTCCACAAAATTTTCATATTAGCGGGTTATTTCTCACACACAGCATATGCATACCACAAATTACACCCCACAACACATTCTTCTATTCCTCCCGAGTATGGCGATACCAAATGTGTGAGACTTTTACACAGCGTGACCACATACAGAGGCCCAACATGCAGGGAGCACCATCAGGCGTTCTGGAACACCCAGACCAATTCTGACATTTCTCTCCTACATGTAAAAATTATCATTTATTTGCTAGAATTTTACATAGCACCCCAAAACATTATATATGCTTTTTTAGCAAAGACCCCAGAGAATACAATGGCGGTCGTTGCAACTTTTTATCGCACACAGTATTTTCTCAGCAATTTTTCGAACACGTTTTTTTTGGAAATAAAACAGTTTTGTGCTTTTAAAAAAAAAACATTAAAGTTAGCCCAATGTTTTTGCATAATATTAAACGTGAAGTTATGCCGAGTCAATAGATACCCAACATGTCACCCTTCAAAATTGCACACACTCGTGAAATGGCGCCAAACTTTGCTACTTAAAAATCCCCATAGGCGACGCTTTAAATATTTTTACTGGTTACATCTTTTTAGTTGGAGAAGAGCTCTAGGGCCAAAAGTATTGCTCTCGCTCTAATGTTTGCAGTGATACCTCACATGTGTGGTTTGAACACCGTTTCCATATGTGGGCGCGACTTACGTGCGCGGTCGCTTCTGTATACGAGCACGCGGGAACAGGGGGAGCTTTAAATTTTTTTATTTTTTTATTGTTCATTTCACTTTATTTATTTTATTTTGACACATTTTTCCCCAAAAATAAATGTTTTGATTACTTTTATTCCTATTACAAGGAATGTAAACATCCCTTGTAATAGGAATATAGCATGACAGGTCCTCTTTACAGTGAGATGTGGGGTCAATAAGACCCCACATCTCACCTCTAGGCTTGAATGCCTGAAAAAAAAAAAAAAAAAAAAACGATCCTCGTTTCGATCGTAGCAGTGAGTCGGAAGAAGCACCGGAGGGAGAAGGGAGGGGGGACGTCCCTTTTCGCCTCCCGTAAGTACAATAAAGAGGCGGAACAGCCGACATGATTGTTCTTATGGTGTAGAGAATCGCCAACTGAAAAAGAGGATATCTGAATGATGCCTGTAGCTGCAGGCATCATTCAGATATCCCTGCACAAAGTCAAGGACGTCATGACGGCCGGCGGGCGGGAAGTGGTTAAAACACATTTTTTTCCCCAGAGTATTTTCTGGGTACTGCAGAGTATTAGCCGGGGTATTGCAGAGTATTGTGCGGGGGGTATTGCAGAGTATTGGTGCGGGGGTATTGCAGAGTATTGGTGTGGGGGTATTGCAGAGTATTGGTGCAGGGGGTATTGCAGAGTATTGGTGCGGGGGTATTGCAGAGTATTGGTGCGGGGGTATTGCAGAGTATTGGTGCGGGGGGTATTGCAGAGTATTGGTGCGGGGGTATTGCAGAGTATTGGTGCGGGGGTATTGTAGAGTATTGGTGCTGGGGGGTATTGCAGAGTATTGGTGCAGGGGGGTATTGCAGAGTATTGGTGCGGGGGGTATGCAGAGTAATTGCGCAGGGGTATTGCAGAGTAATTGCGCAGGGGTATTGCAGAGTAATTGCCGGGGGTATGCAGAGTAATTGCCGGGGAGTAATGCAGAGTATTGCCGGGGGTATGCAGAGTATTGCGCAGGGGGGTATGCAGAGTATTGCTCAGGGGGGGTATGCAGAGTATTACGCAGGGGGGTATGCAGAGTATTGCGCAGGGGGGGTATGCAGAGTATTGCGCAGGGGGGTATGCAGAGTATTGCGCAGGGGGGGTATGCAGAGTATTGCGCAGGGGGTATGCAGAGTATTGTGCAGGGGGTATGCAGAGTATTGCGCAGGGGGGTATGCAGAGTATTGCGCAGGGGGGGTATGCAGAGTATTGTGCAGGGGGGTATTCAGAGTATTGCGCAGGGGGGGTATGCAGAGTATTGTGCAGGGGGGTATGCAGAGTATTGTGTAGGGAGTTATGCAGAGTATTGCACAGGGTTGTATGCAGAGTATTGCGCAGGGGGGGTATGCAGAGTATTGCGCAGGGGGGTATTCAGAGTATTGCGCAGGGGGGGTATGCAGAGTATTGTGCAGGGGGGGTATGCAGAGTGTTGCGTAGGGAGTTATGCAGAGTATTGCGCAGGGTTGTATGCAGAATATTGCGCAGGGTTGTATGCAGAGTATTGCGCAGGGTTGTATGCAGAGTATTGCGCAGGGGGGTATGCAGAGTATTACGCAGGGGGGTATGCAGAGTATTACGCAGGGGGATATGCAGAGTATTGCGCAGGGGGTATTGCAGAGCACTGCACAGGGTATTGCAGGGATGGCTGAGCTGGGATGGCTGAGTAGGGATGGCTGAGCAGGGATGGCTGAACAGGGATGGATGGATCTGTGACTGCAATAGTCACAGATCCATCCACAGCGCTGCTGACACCCGCGCTCCCCCCTCTCACACTGTACCGATCGGTACAGAGAGAGGAAGGAGGAACCGGCGTCATCAAATGATGCTGGTTTGTTTACATGTGATCGCTCCGTCATTGGACGGAACGATCACGTGGTAAACGGCCGCTATCAGCGGCAATTTACCGCGATTTGTGATCGGGCCGGTCCTCTTGACCCGGCGGTCACGGATATTCCCGTGTGCGCGCCCCAGGGGGCGCGCGGGAGCGCGATTCTGGGAGGACATCAATGTACGCCCTCCCAGAGTTAAGCAGCCGCCCTGTAGACGTATATTGTCTATGGGGCGGTTACTAAGTGGTTAACCTATATATAGGAAATAGAGGTGAGCATGTGACTCCCATCACCAAATGGCCGGGAGGAATCTGTAATTAGGAGATCCCCCCCCACACCAGATGGGAGTCACAGCTCACCTGTGCATACTAAAACACATATGTGTGAACACACCTTAATCAACACAAATTCTCTGATCCCTCACAAAACTTCTTTTGCATATATAGAGTGAAAATAAAAAGTATATATATATATATATATATATATATATATATATATATATATATACATAACACAATCATCATATAAAATAAAAACACCCTATACAGTAAAAAGTTGTTCATAGTACATAAACATAGACATTATGGGCCAGATTCACAAAGAGATACGACGGTGTATCTACAGATACACCATCGTATCTCTGACTTACACTGGTCCTATCTATGCGTCTGATTCATAGAATCAGATACGCATAGATAGGGCTAAGATCTGACAGTGTTACACTGTGTTACACTGTCGGATCTTTTTTTCCATTTAAAAATGGCGCTGATTTACTATAAATAATATGTAAATCAGCGAGATACGCAAATTCACGAACGTACGCGGACCCGACGCAGTCTTCTTATGACGTTTCCGTAGCGGCTTTCCCGGCGTATACTTACCCCTTCTTTTATCAGGCGCAGCCAATGTTAAGTATAGCCGGCGTTCCCGCGGCGAATTAGAATTTTTTAACGTCGTTTGCGGAAGTCGTTCTCGAATACGGACGGACGTCGTTTATGTAAGCTTCGAAACCACTGACGTCCTAGCGACGTCAGTGGGAGCAATGCACGCCGGGAAATTTTGCGGACGGCGCATGCGCATTTAAATCGACGCGGGAACGCGCCTGATTTAAATAGTACACTCCCCCTAGCCGCGGAATTTGAATTCCGCCGGGGGATTTAGGATCCGCCGCCGCAAGTTTGGAGGTAAGTGGTTTGTGAATTAGCCACTTTCCTCTCAAACTTGCGGGAGCGGATCTTAAATCACGTAAATCGAGCGGATCTATAGATCCGCTGATCTACGTGAATCTGGCCCCATATGTGTAGTGATCTAAACATAACATAGGCATGTGTATATATAGAGATATATATGTCAGAAGACACCCATATGTGGGTGTATCCCGCTATATGCCTCTCTATCATAAATATAAATGTGAACAGTGAACAAACCCATGAAGTGAATAGAAGTGTAATTGAAACCGAAATATATGTGATATCTTGATGTTTGTCCATCAACCATACCTATCAGAAGTGAACAATCTCTAAACCAAGAACCAATAGGCATATATAGAACACACTATAATGCATGAATATATAGATATGTATACTAGTTCATGCATGTTGAGTGTAGAGCTGGAACGCACTATAGTGCGTAAGTGTGTAGAATTGTATGCATATAGCTAGTGCGTTGCAAGCACTAGAATGGCTCTGAAAACTGGAAATTAAATGTAAAACTAAAGTAATATCGTATGTTAAAAATAGACAAGAAGGGGGACAAAACACATGGGTAGTGTGTGGGTACACCGTAACCCAATCACATTACAGTGAACACCTACGCATACTGGGTATGTGCTAAGACAATGTGGACGTGTTAAATGTGAAAAAATTATTATTGTTTATAATAATGAAAAGGAATCAAGAAAAAGTGTTGTATAGTAAGTGTACCAAAAAAAGGGGGGTTAGGGGTTAAATACAAAAACGTATTAATGTGAAAGATAGAAAATGGTAAACCCAATACAACGGTGTGCAAGTGCATCAGTGTGAGGAGGTACAAAAATATGAGCATAACTACACAGGGGGCTGCTAGTCCCCAGTCAAGTGATGTACCGTGGTCGATCACGATGCAACCCGATAGGTATACACAAAAAACAAAAAAAAAACGGATTAAAATGAAGTGGAACCAATTAAAACATCGGTCATGAAAAAGATAGTGTATATATCTGGGATAGATATAAAAAATTAAAAAAAGTGTAAGTTTGTACTCAAGTAAACACAAATGTTCCACTATTAGTGTATATAAACCGAATAAAGATAATGCATATGAGAACTGTCTTATACAAATATAGAGGGGATCAAAATCGCGTTTAAGGCAATCACAAATTAAAAAAAGAACCAAAAAAACTCCAATACAAAGATGCACAGATGCCTGCAAATAGTGTGGTTAGTTACATATTGGGGGAAGAGATATCACAGCAATGTAAATATATGTATGTATACGGGAAGGTAGATGTAAAACAATATAAAAATACATGTGTGTAATAAAACTCTGCGTCCCTCCAATTAAGTTAAAAATCCTGCAGTGACCTGTGGTATGGAGTGATTCGGCAATGCCGTGCATGAAGTATAGGTGGGATAAACCCTCCCATACCTCGGCGAATGTGATTAAACTGTGTCCGGGACACAATATACTTGGGATGACTGCTCTCCAAAATGGAATACCATATGAGGGCATGCTCATCGGTAGATGTGTGAATGTCTGCTGTGTATAGCTTGGTAATGTGTCCCAGCCTATATGATCCGCAATACAATGATCAATTGAATAGACAGGAAGATCATATGCATGAATCCGGTAAAGTGTACCCATAAAAATATGTGTGTGTGTGTGTGTGTGTGTGTATATAAATGCACACACACACGTGTGCACCAGTAAAAAAAATGTAAAGAAATTTCTAAAATTATGTATGTACACAAACATGTGTAAGATGGAAAAATATGCATGTGTGTGTGCAACAAAACATGCCAAAGCAACACCATGTTCACGTCCAATATTAAAGAGGATTAAAAACTGCTAATGGCATAATGTGTGGCAGAAAGGGCACAAATGGCAATGATCACTATGATGCATATTAAAGTAAACCCTAGAACACCATGTGAATATGTTAATTGGTTGTACAGTAGGTGTTTGTGATATTGTGTTTTTAGCACGACAGCATCGCGCTGATTCTCGGCGACATGGTGCCGAGATCTCGCACTCACTGGAATAGTGACAGCACATTCCAACGTGCGCGTCATAGAAGCGACGGGAGATCCGACTTGGATTCCCGCCAATTCTACACGTGTGCGGCGTTTGTTATGAATCCTGAGGGGGAAGTCCCCGCTGGATTTTAAATAAAAATTTGGCATGGGTTCCCCCCTCAGGAGCATACCGGGCCCTTAGGTCTGTTATGGGTTGTAAGGAGAGCCCCCTACAATCCATACCAGACCTGTATCCAAAGCACGCTACCCGGCTGGTCAGGAAAGGAGTGGGGACGAGCGAGCGCCCCCCCCCCCCTCCTGAGCCGTACCAGGCTGCATGCCCTCAACATGGGGGGGTTGGGTGCTCTGGGGCAGGGGGGCGCACTGCTCGGCGCTGGCTCCCGCGATGGGGCTCGTAGGTGCTCAATCTCGCCGAGAAAGGGAGCGAGATTGACACAATATTGCGTGCACCTACTGTATCTTATGTATATGTAAAAGTTTTTATCTATCCCAGATATATACACTATCTTTTTCATGACCGATGTTTTAATTGGTTCCACTTCATTTTAATCCGTTTTTTTTGGGGGTTTTTGTGTATACCAATCGGGTTGCATCGTGATCAACCACGGTACATCACTTGACTGGGGACTGGCAGCCCCCTGTGTAGTTATGCTCATATTTTTGTAACTCCTCATACTGATGCACTTGCACTGTTGTATTGGGTTTACCATTTTCTATCTTTCACATTAATACGTTTTTGTATGTAACCCCTAACCCCCCTTTTTTTGGTACACTTACTATACAACACTTTTTCTTGATTCCTTTTCATTATTATAAACAATAATAATTTTTTCACATTTAACACGTCCACATTGTCTTAGCACATACCCAGTATGCGTAGGTGTTCACTGTAATGTGATTGGGTTACGGTGTACCCACACACTACCCATGTGTTTTGTTCCCCTTCTTGTCTATTTTTAACATACGATATTACTTTAGTTTTACATTTAATTTCCAGTTTTCAGAGCCATTCTAGTGCTTGCAACGCACTAGCTATATGCATACAATTCTACACACTTACGCACTATAGTGCGTTCCAGCTCTACACTCAACATGCATGAACTAGTATACATATCTATATATTCATGCATTATAGTGCGTTCTATATATGCCTATTGGTTCTTGGTTTAGAGACTGTTCACTTCTGATAGGTATGGTTGATGGACAAACATCAAGATATCACATATATTTCGGTTTCAATTATACTTCTATTCACTTCATGGGTTTGTTCACTGTTCACATATATATTTATGATAGAGAGGCATATAGCGGGATACACACACATATGGGTGTCTTCTGACATATATATCTCTATATATACACATGCCTATGTTATGTTTAGATCACTACACATATAATGCTATGTTTATGTACTATGCACAACTTTTTACTGTATAGGGTGTTTTTATTTTATATGATGATTGTGTCATGTATATATATATATACTTTTTATTTTCACTCTATATATGCAAAAGAAGTTTTGTGAGGGATCAGAGAATTTGTGTTGATTAAAGTGTGTTCACACATATGTGTTTTAGTATGCACAGGTGAGCTGTGACTCCCATCTGGTGTGGGGGGGGGAGTCTCCTAATTACAGATTCCTCCCGGCCATTTGGTGATGGGAGTCACATGCTCACCTCTATTTCCTATATATAGGTTAAACAGTCCAGTTTGCACACTAGCCATGATTAAGCACTAGCTCAGTGCGAAACGCATCGGCTATCTACCTGTTCCTTTGTTGCACCTGTGAAGTGATGTACTTGCTGTGCTTTTTTGAATAAAAGACAACCGTTTGGTCATTGGAGTGCGGCTATCCATCCTCTTTCTTCGTATCTATTGCGGCAATCTACCTCCCGGAGAGCCGAGGAAGCCACTCTGGCCATGGTTCGGCGTAAAAAGGAGGGGACTCAAACTCACAGAGTTCTTCTCTATTGGGCCCAAACAAGATGGCGCCGGCGCTTCCTCCACACCGCTGCCTAAGGACACACAGGACTCGTCCAAATCGGGGAAATCAGCGAAACTAAGCAGCCCACCTAGGAGCCTGAACTCCCCACCTGATACCCCATTCTCTGGAAGCCCAGAAAAGGCGAGATTTTGGCTAGATGCAGCGGATGCCAGCCATGAGGTGAGCTCTCATATAGAATCACGGGATGACACTAGGGAGCTGCCTGACTCCATAGACATGTTTCCCACTAACAACAAGCCTGTGCTAGATACAGTGCTGAAGGAAATACTAGTGTCCCTCAGAAGCTCCCTTCACTCAGACATGGTCTCATGTGTGCACAGATTTAGATCTGATCTGATACATGTGGCTGACAGGGTCTCACACGTGGAGAACAAGATGGGAGAATATGCTTCCACTATCAATGCCTTGGTAGATGCTAACGAGAACACTGAGGACGATATTGAGGCACTGAAGACCAAGATAGCAGAAATGGAGGATAGGTCAAGGAGGAACAATATCAAAATAAGGGGGATTCCTGAATCCGTTAAACAGGAACTGCGTCAATATGTGGCTCAGCTGTTCACTGCAGCACTACCTGACATGTCCGAATTGGACTTCAGTGTAGACAGGATTCACAAACTTCCCAAACCTTCCTATCTTTCTGATAACATTCCTAGAGATGTGATCCTCAGGCTTAATTTTTATCACACCAAAGAGAGGCTCATGGCAGCTTTGCGCCAAAAAGAAGTGATGCCAGCACAGTATGCTAACCTCCAATTCTATGCAGATCTATCACAACACACATTGCAGAAACGCAGAAACCTTGCTACGGTCACAAAGGCCCTCAGGAGTCACAAACTGACCTACAAGTGGGGCTTCCCAACAAAGTTGATCGTTACGAAAGACGACAGGGAATACGTGATGGATTCCCTGGAGAAAGGATTGGCCATGCTCCAAGCCTGGGGAATAGTTCCCGACCTGCAACATGTCAGCAAAACGACAAGGGGGGCCAAGACCAAGAATAGCGTACAGTTGATTGCAAGAATGCTCGCTCTCACACCTCATAACCTGGATTGAGCCTAGATGTGCAAAATTCTCCGCTGGAGAGATGTGTTATTATTTTTTTCTTTTCCCAGCTTCAAATGACCCTTTACCCCCTGTTTACCTTCTGAGTGACCGACTGTCACACCCTTTGCACTTTTACTTTGGCCTTTGGCCATTGCTGTTTTGTTATGTTTTTTTGTTTAGACGGTTCCTTTTTGCCCTGCTGGTCGGACTCACCGAGATGCTCATCACACTCCAGATCTCACATACTATTCTACCTCCGCCATCTGTACAGCCAGATTATTCCTCCACGCACACTATCCTGGGGACTCAGACTCCACCTTATGTAAGTGTTTTACTACATTTCTACTCTTTAAGCACTCTCTTCATGAACTCCCATGGCAGTGAACTTTCTTACCTTGAACACCAAGGGTCTCAACCATCCAGCCATGAGAAAGGTCTCTTTGGAAGGACGCTTTGCAGAACAAATGCGATGTTTTATGTGTTCAAGAGACGCACTTCAACCTTCACTCGCACCCCAAATGCGCACACCCTAAATTTCCTCATTTATATATGGCGAATGCAGAAGTTAAAAAGAGAGGGGTGATGGTGGCGGTGAGAGACTCTGTGGCTTTTCATCTCCATGACACCATCTCTGATCCACAGGGGCGCTACCTCATTCTGGTCTGTGAAATTAATTCCACCATGTATAATGTGGCAAATATATATGCTCCAAATGTCCGGCAAATCAGCTTTTTTCACAAAGTTATGAAAAAGGTGAGAGCGGTGCAGAGAGGATTGTTGGTAGTGTGCGGAGACTTCAATATACAGTAACCCCAGACCGATCGGTGGACACGACCACTTCTCCTAAGAGGCTCCCACCTTCTCTGAAGGCTTCCATACAATCTCATTAACTATTTGATGCATGGAGATGTCTTAATGCAAATGAGAGAGATTTCACTTTTTATTCTACTGCACATGGTTCTTATAGCAGAATTGATATGTTCCTGGTTGACAAGACACTGCTTTTCAAATGTAAAACAGCTAAAACCAATAGCATCACCTGGTCGGACCATGCCTCGGTGAGTTTGACTGTGGGGGATTCATCCTCTCATAGTCCCACTTATTTGTGGAGAGCCAACCCTAGCTTGCTGAGGGAGGGTCCATCCAGGTCTTACATTGAACAGAGGCTAGTGGAATTTTTTTAAATGAATCAGGGGTCGGTGGAGGATCCGTTTGTCTTGTGGAATGCCCACAAGGCATTTGTAAGGGGTATTATGATACAACAGGGAGCGAGATTTAAGAGGGAAAGGCGGCAGCAGACCGAACAACTTATCTCCCAAATAGACGCTTTAGACAGACAAAATATGGTGCACCCGTCCCACTCCCTATAAAATCAAATATCCCATCTACGCACAGAGCTCAGACTTAAATTCCTTGAGGACTTTGAGAGGGCCTCCAGGAGACTAAAACTCTCCTACTACACAAGTGGCAACAAGGCTGGGAAACTTTTGGCCTACAAACTGAAAGGACATAGAATTAGAACCCAGATATCCCACATACTACAATCCCACACTTTAATCAAACAAACACACCCTCAGGCAATAGCTGATGCATTCAGCCAGTACTACAGTTCGCTATACAACCTTAAAGGGGACCACTCAGTCCCACAACCCACGGATAGTGCAATAAAGGCTTTCCTTGAGAGGATTGATCTTCCTAGGCTCACACAGGATCAACTCGATCACCTCAATTCACCCATTACAGATTTGGAAGTCAAAGAACTTATCCATTCTCTTCCACTCAATAAGTCACCAGGCCCCCGACGGGTACACTGGGGAATACTACAGGGCATTCCGGGACATTCTTTGCCCACACCTAGCCAGGGTCTTCGGTTCTGCTGCTGCGTCTTCCTCATTCCCCCAAGAGATGCTCAAGGCAACAATTATAGCTCTGCCAAAACCAGGGAAGTCCCCAGATGTCCCACAGAACTTCAGGCCGATATCGCTTTTAAATAATGATGTAAAGATGTATGCCAAACTTTTGGCCACTAGATTGATGACCATACTACCAGATATTGTGGATATTGATCAGACAGGGTTCACCAAGGGTAGACAGACTGCTGACGCCACCAGACGCTTAGTTAACCTGATACATGTTGCCAGACGTAGGGGAATGCCTTCTCTGCTCCTCTCTTTGGATGCAGAGAAGGCGTTCAACAGGATCCACTGGGGATTCCTGGCCGAGGTTCTGCGGAAATTTGGCTTTCAGGGCTGGGTGTTCTCAGCCATTATGGCTCTCTACACGAGACCATCGGCTCAGGTGTACATAGCAGGAGCACTTTCAACCCCATTCCAGATTTCAAACGGCCCACGCCAGGGGTGTCCCCTATCTCCACTTATTTTTAATCTAATGATGGAACCCCTGGCTGCTCAAATAAGAACACACCCTCAAATTACTGGACTATTAGTAGGCCCAAAAAAACACGTCATATGTTTATTTGCTGACGACATTATTTTAATTTTATCTGAAGTGAAGGAGTCCTTGGCCGCTGTTCAAGCTACGCTACAGGCCTTTTCTACAGTCTCATACTACAAGGTGAACAAGGCAAAATCCCATGTGCTGAACATGGGTGTGAGTGACGAGGTGAAGACAGCTTTACAGAGCAAATTCCCTTATGTGTGGAGAGACGATGGTATAACCTACCTGGGGATAACATTAACCTCTAACCCAGAAGACTTAGTGACTGCTAACTACACTCCCTTTTTGAATTCCCTTAAATCCAAACTTCAGAAACTAGCTGTGTACGAGTTGTCTTGGATGGGGAGGTTGGCAGCCTTCAAGATGTTAGTTTTACCTCAGCTCTTATATATATTTAGAACCCTCCCTATCCCTCTGCCCAATATCTACTTTAAATCCCTACAATCTATTTTAAACAACTATATGTGGCAGGGTAAAATAGCTAGGTGCGCTTTTGGTAGGATAATTAAAAGTAGAACGGCGGGGAGAATAGGACACGTACACCTATAGGACTATTATTTCGCGTCTATCCTAACCCAACTAGTCCATTGGTTTAATCCTAACTCTAAAGTATTGTGGAAGGACTTAGAACAGAGACAGATTCCAAAGGGGAGTCTCAGGGACTTTTTGATGTCGGCCCCTCTCAATAAATCTTTGGACAAAAGATACGCACCCCCGATATTGGCATCACTGAGGGCTTGGACCCACTTGTGTACAGCTAACAGATGGACAGGACCCACAGAGCCGTTTAAACTCCCTATAACTGCAATTCACAACCTAATCCCAGATATTAATCTCACCCTCTGGAAGGAGAAAGGTATAGATAATTTAGAGGACACAATAGTAGGCTCCAGTATATTGTCATTCGAAACCATTCATCAGACGTTCGGCCTTCCAGCTAGTGAAAGGTTCAAATACATTCCGGTCTCCCAACTATTCAAGAAGAATCCCCTGATTCTTACCCACCTCCCGGTTAAATTGACCAAGTTCTTCTATCACCCGTCTATTAGATCCAAGGGTATAACTATTATCTATAAGGGCTTACAGGAAAAAGATGTAATGGTCAAAAATCAAAGTATTATGGCATGGGAGCGAGACTTTGGGATGCAGTACTTGGCCCATTCCTGGGAAAAATCAATAAGAATCCTGGTAGCCTCCACCAGGAGTACCAACCTCCTGGAGATGCACCAGAAGCTGCTACTCTTCTGGTACCTTACCCCCCCACCGTTTGGCTAAGATGTTCCCAAATGCCTCTGCGAATTGCTGGAGACTTTGTGGGGAGAGGGGTACACTTTTTCATATAATGTGTGAATGCCCAAATATCAAGCCTCTGTGGTCGCGGGTGGAAGGCGTGTTAGCTGGGGTCTCGGATTTTTTCCCTTCAATCACCCTGCTATGGCAATATTATCCATGGGCATTAAAGCAATACCACATTCCCAGATAACAATAGTCTCACACATCCTGCTGGCCACACGCCTTGTAATCCTTAGACACTGGAAAAATATTGCTCCTCCCACATTGGCAGAAATCATAAACACGGTGCAAACCCATAGTACATATGAAATGCTCCATGCTTCAGCACTAGGGAAACACGAAAACATGTCCAATCTATGGGCTCCATGGCACAATTGGCAAATTGGCAAGCAGTTAATTTGAATATTCTTAATCTGGAGTGTCGGGTGGTTTAAGCCAGCTAGGGCATTTACTATTGTTGTTGGTGTTACTGTTAATGGGCAGCTGTTATTCTGTCCTGTTTTACCTTATTTTGTTTATTCCTTTTGACTATCTGATCATACTCATCCTTTTGTCACATTCCTTGCACTCTAGCAACTGCAACTGAGGGGAAAGACCCTGTATAGTGTTGGAAGGGGTATAGGTTTTGTTTCCTACTATTGGAGCTAGTTACCGCGACCATAGAGAAGGATCACAAGGGGCTGGCTATAGCTACCTCCCCAGTACAGGTACTCAAAGCTTCCCAATCAACCTTGTGTTGCGCTCCATTGTGAAATGTTATGTAACATTGAAGAATACATTAATACCTATTGATAACCTTTTGCATTAATGGAATGTGCTTCTCTATTTTTTTTTTGTTTCTTTTTTATTTGTTTACTTATGCGTTTTGTATGTTCTGTACTATTCTCTAATGAAAACTCAATAAAAACTATTGAAATTAAAAACGCTTATAAACTAAATTGCGGCAAAACGCTGGTACCGCGTTTAGCCACGTTTTGCATCTGAAACGTGGAAAACATTTGCGTCTGAACCCATTTTTTTGCTTCTGGAAAAACGAGGTTAAACGCAACTGCCTAAAAACGGCAATAAACGAGACTGTGTGCATGGACACATAGGATAACATTAAATGTGTTCAAAAAATTTGTGAAAAAAGTGTCCAACTGCCTCTGAACACGCGTATAACATCGTCTAGTGTGCATGGGGCCTTAAAACATATTTTATTTATTGCATAGTTTGGTAAACAGATCCCTTTTCAAATAAGTAATTATTTTAAACTAATTGCACTAATCTGTGTGGAACATTTTCTAATTATATATGGTTATTACCCTATTTAGGGGTACATGATATTTGTCAAGTATGTGATATACTCACTGTGCACTTAAAACATATTTTCTTAACTTATCTAGTAAATAATATAAATTTGAGAGTGTACATACAGTATAGCTGCAGTTTAAAATTAGCTTTTTGACATTCAAAAGAAAAACCCTTGTCTTATAGCCAGAGAGTTTTGTGATTTCTTATGGTCAAGTCATGATGAGCTCAATTAAAACAGTTGCGTTACACTATTGGGACTCCCTACAGACTAATTATAAAGATGTTGCATAGGACTGAAAACCTACAGGGTGGAAACAGTGCTGGTGGAGCAGTTATAATTATGAGTACTCAGCTAACTTAGATTATCTTCTATAATAAAGGAATTAGCACACTGAGATGTAGATTGGTTTCTGAATGACTTCACTATGTTTTACATGGTGTCACAGTGACAGTTTACCTTATACTAGTAAGCATTTTTTGCAATAAGCAATAGGTTTATTAATAAAGAAAAAAATAAAAACAGTGTTTGTCACAATGCAATTGCACCATGTTATAGAAGTCACCACACAAATACATAAGCATAAAAGGGAGAATAAAAAAAAATACAGTGCTAAAAGTCAAAGTGGAAGTACAAGAATATAATCATTATGTGCAATGGTAAGGGGCTATGTGGGAAGATCGGGACCATATTCCCTATCTGGAATGAATAGGTACAGTATAGGAGTAGCTACAACCATAAAAAAGTCACAGAAATTGAGCATTAAAATGAGCATCAAAAAACAAAAAAGGAACAAAGCATATGTATCTATAGTGTGTGTGCTAGCCTCAATCCAAAGCAGTGTTATTTTTCTCTTCTGTTTCTTCCCTCTGCTATCTGCATGTTGACTGATACCCCTTAATGTGCCTACTTAAATAGGCCCTTTGAGTGGGCATTTTGCTAGTCCAATGCAAAGGCTCATTCATGCAAGAAAAATTGAAAACACTGTGGGAATAAGTTACTCAAGTTGTCCTACAACAGCCTATTGTATCTGTGTGACTTGATATCCAGAGAGAAGGAACTTAAGAAAAAACAAGGCATCTAAAATGTCAGCTCCACAAACCCATCAAGAACCACATAGAGGCTATTAGGGGAGAAAGGTTTTGAAGAAACTGTCAAAGTTTGTGAGCCACAAATGTTTTGGCTACCAGTAGTTTAATAGGGGCTGCCTCTTGCTTTTCCGCAACTATCTTCAAGGCCCACTAGGAGAAGTCATGGATCCTGACAATCTTGCACATCCTTTTGGTCACCCAGTTAAGTTCCATGTGTTGCGTTATAAAATTGTATATTTAAGATTTAATACCTCACATATATGATATATGATTTAAATAAGAGTTCTTTTGACCAGAAGTGAAAGCTTTAACATAGTAAGCATTTATTAGAGAAAGATATTAGTCTATCTAATATACCGCATACATTTACAGTCTTTAAGCCAGGGAGTAAATATTAGTTTCAAATGCAAAGTATGTACATCACACTACAAATATCAAACAGAAAAACTTATACTAAAACAAGTATATGGTAAGTGCTGGGAGATGGTCTCTGATAATTACCTCAAATAATGACTGCCTGGGCCCAGTTCACCTCATCCCTCTCCACACTATTGATTGAGGCTCCTTCTTTTATGGGCCCCTTTCCTATGGACTTAAACAGGATACCTATGATTGGCTATGGTTAGCTCTCCCCCTCCCTTGGGCGGGTCTCTCCCAAATATGGGCAATATCCTCCTACATGAGTTTTAGTAAAAATTAGATTTGAAGATAAATTAATTAAACATAAGTTCATTAACTTCCCTTCAATGGCTATTCATGGAAGAGTACAGCCAATTAAGGTGGCTCCGTATAGTCTACAGATTCCAGCTGTGAATTTCTTCCTGGCTTGTTTGTATATCAAGAAGGTATAGTAGACTGACCGTCTCCGTGACACCTAGTCACCCAGCATTCATGCATATCAAACGGAGAGTGTTAAATAGATATATTCAGGCTCTAGACTGTCAAGAAGTCTTAAGTGGAGAGTATTAGTGCCGAGAAGGGAGGGACATTCCTGATGAGAATTGTGTAGTGTATAGGGATTGACAACGTGCCTGAGTATCAGCCTTCAATGGCTATTAGGCACCAAAAATCCTATATAGTAGTTACAACGGCATCCTCGATCCACAAGCCTCCGGGGAGGCTGCAGCGTATATATATATAATTTTTTATTCAATTTTGTAAAAAAAATTAAAACATAATTTCTTTTTTTATCTCTGTTTTACTATTTTGCTCCATACTTTCATCAGAGTAGTTCAGTGTCACCAAAGTGACACTGTACTCCTCTGGGGAAGAGGTGGGTGATCATGGAATTTATTTTTACACTTTGATTGCTGTTACAGCAATGATCAATGTTTTAAAATATCATGAATGTGTTACATTCATAACAGCTGTTATTACTATTGTGTAGACATGTGCACACTGAAATATTTTGTTTAGTAATTTCGTTTTCGCCCGAAAAATAAATTTATTTAGTTACTCCCGAAATTCATTTTTATTTATTTTGCTTTTGGTTAAAAAAATGCATTCATCCGAAAATCCAAATTAACCACTTAAGCCCCGGACCTTTAGGCAGCTAAATGCCCAGGCCAGGTTTTGCGATTCGGCACTGCGTCGCTTTAACAGACAATTGCGTGGACGTGCGACGTGGCTCCCAAACAAAATTGGCGTCCTTTTTTCCCCACAAATAGAGCTTTCTTTTGGTGGTATTTGATCACCTCTGCAGGTTTTTATTTTTTGCGCTATAAACAAAAATAGAGCGACAATTTTGAAAAAAAATCTATATTTTTTACTTGTTGCTATAATAAATATCCCCCAAAAACATATATAAAAATGTTTTTTCCCTCAGTTTAGGCCGATACGTATTATTCTACCTATTAATGGTAAAAAAAATTGCAATAAGTGTTTATCGATTGGTTTGCTCAAAATTTATAGCGTTTACAAAATAGGGGATAGTTTTATTGCATTTTTATAAAAAAATAATTTTTTACTACTATTGGCGGCGATCAGCGATTTTTTTCGTGACGGCGACATTATGGCGGACACTTCGGAAAATGTTGACACATTTTTGGGACCATTGTTATTTTCACAGCAAAAATGCATTTAAATTGCATTGTTTATTGTGAAAATGACAGTTGCAGTTTGGGAGTAAACCACAGGGGGCGCTGTAGGAGTTAGGGTTCACCTAGTGTGTGTTTACAACTGTAGGGGGGTGTGGCTGTAGGACTGACGTCATCGATCGAGTCTCCCTATAAAAGGGATCACTCGATCGATACGCCGCCACAGTGAAGCACGGGGAAGCCGTGTTTACATACGATTCTCCCCGTTCTTCAGCTCCGGGGAGCGATCGCGACAGAGCGGCTATAAACGAATAGCCGCGCCGTCGTCCCGGATCGCTCCCTGAGGTAAGCCGCACGCAGCGGGGGGGGGGTCGCGATCGGACCCCCCACCCGCTAGAAGGCAAGGACGTATATATACGCCCATCTGCCTGTACGTGCCATTCTGTGGATGTAAATAGGCGTGCGGCGGGCGTTAAGTGTTTAAGGTCGAATCTGTCATTGAAGGCTTATGGTGTCTGTCGAATGTTCTAAAAATAAAAGAAGATTCTACAAAATCTTAAAAAAATAAATAAAAAATTTGACTCTTTATGTCTTCTATGTCGAATCTTCATGTCTCTCTATGTCGAATCTTCAAGTCTCTCTATGTCGAATCTGTCATTGAAGGCTTATGATGTCTGTTCGAATGTTCTAAAAAAAAAAAAAAAGATTCGACAGAATCTTAAAAAAAAAAAAAAAAAATTTGACTCTTCATGTCTCTCAATGTCGAATCTTCATGTCTCTCTATGTCAAATCTTTTCTCTCTATGTCGAATCTTTTCTCTCTATGTAGAATAATATTGGACTAATAGAGTTAAGGTAAGGCACATTCGACCACAACGAAAACGAAAATAAAGCATTTGTTTATGCTGGATCTTTCGGTTTTAACCCTCTGTGCTTTCGTTATCGTTTGTTAAAACGATAACGAAAATACCTGAAATTCGGACGAAAATGCATTCGGACGAAAACAAATGCACATGTCTACTATTGTGTGCTGAGACTGACCCAGAGCTATCACATGGTACACAGTGTTGTGATTGTCCCAGGTACCATGTGATAGCTGTGGGACACTCACAGCATCACAATACTAAGCACAATTATTATTATAAATGAAATCAATTCATAACAGTTGTGATTACATTGCTTTTCAGTCACAGGATCACAATTGCGTGATACCCTGGCTGCTACGATCTACTGTTTATGATGTACACAAGGGTCATGTTGCCAAAGGGGAGTGCTGCACACACATAAGTTGGTAACATACATGTACATAATCCAGGCTGGTTGGTGATTTGAGCTGGGAATTCTCTTTGGTTTTGTTTGACGTGCATCACCCTTCCATGTGCTTGACACGAATGCCAGTTATAGCTGTCGGCAGTGGCTATTGTTTGTACTGTTGGAATACTAGTGAGGGGATGCACTGGACACCTTTACTTCCGTTGTGCTGTATGCTGGGTGTGCAGTGCACCCTTGTGCCTTAAGGAGGGGTAGACTCCCGCCAGGCTTACCTGCCCACTATCCATCCATTATTATGCATGTTCTTTCAAAGTGGAGGCTCTTAAAAATGTATAGAGTTAGGACTGCAGACAACACTGGAGTGCTGTGATGTGGCTCTGCAGCTTAGAAAACTACAGGTATTTGCAAATGTGTGCAAACTAAACCCTGTCTTTAATGTTTGACAGGATAATTTGTATATTTGCAGGCTGGTTGGTGAGTTGAGCTGGGAATTTTCTTTGGTTATGTTTGACATGTACATGATCCAGCCAGCCCATGCCACCCGTCCTCAGTCAATGTACTGTGGGTGAGTGGGTGGGAACTGTTTAATTAAGGCAAATATGCTATTTACTTGGTAAAGTGAATTTCTTGTTGCATTGTAAGTTTCCCTTAGTTTATTGAAAAGGGTTATGCCGCGTACACACGAATGCTTTTCATGACGTGAAAAATTCGATTTTTTTAAATGGTCATTAAAAACGATTGTGTGTAGGCTCCAGAGCATTTTTCATGATGTGAAAAATGGGCATTACAAATTTAGAACATGCTCTAATTTTTTGCGTTGTTTTTCACGTTGTCGTTTTTCACGTCGTAAAAAACGGTCGCGTGTAGGCTTTTAACAACGTGAAATAACCGCGCATGCTCAGAAGCAAGTTATGAGATGGGAGCGCTCGTTCTAGTTCGTATTGGAGATAGCACATTTGTCACGCTGTAACAGACTGAAAAGCATGAAGCCTGAAAAGCGCGAATTGTCTCTCACCAAATTTTAATAACACAAAATCAGCAAAAGCAGCCCAAAAGGTGGCGCCATCTGAATGGAACTTCCCCTTAATAGTGCCGCCGTACATGTTGTACGTCACACGCTATGCTCTAGGTTTTTTTTTCACAATCGTGTGTATGCAAGGCAGGCTTAACAAGAATCACGTCGAGAAAAACGTTTTTTTCTAGAACATTAAAAACAGTCGTGTGTATGTGGCATTAGGCTCAGCTGACTTTTAGCATCCATTCATGTGCAAGAAAACCAATGTTCTTTTTTAATTTTCCTTGCACCTGATTGGGTATTCGATGAAAAGTTATTATTGACCACATTCACCAAGCTAAGCGAAAATTGGTTAATGTTCTACCCCTTTAGTAAATCAACTCTTATATGTCAGTACAGGTCCCCAAGTTAGTAGAAGAAAAGTGCATAGGATCACATTCATGGTCAGCTGATTTGTGAATCAATGATAATCAATTTATAATATATAGAGGCCCTACTAACCTATTCAATTCTTCCTTAACTCAAGCGCTAAGCATATTCAAGAGGGGACGGGGTTTTAATAGTACTGGCTTTGGGGTTTGACATACTCTTCAAAATTGACTATGGCTTACATAATTAGAAAAAATAAATATAATACAGTGTATGTGCACCTTTATTCCTAGAGGGCTCCATCACATGCATGAGCATGACGTTGGCCACCACCACATTACAAGCATGCAGTCATTCCATAACACTAGAAGTATACAGTACATATATATTTTCATATTTTCAGATAACATAAGGCCTGCTGAAATGTTTAAAGTGTTATTATCTAGTAAACAAATCTATTTTTGGAACTGTAAAAAAACAACATTACTACTTTAACACACCTCAGTTGTCATCATAGACTCAATTTGCTGTTACCATTCTATTCTTAAGATGAAATATTATGCTGTTATTTGCTTGTATTTTACATCAGTCCCAAAAGAGGAAGTGAGAAAAACATCAAAGATCTTGTAACCTCCTACTAAACAATAAACAATAAATCAATCTGTAGGTGCACTTGAATGTCAATATTCACAATTAGATTACTGATAGAACATTGTTGAGCAGAAAACAGATTTATGCAATTTTCCTAAGAAACATAAGTACAATACATTATTATACAATATTTAGAATTCTATGGTATTCTATGGTTATGTTGAAAGTCCTGTCTGTGCTATAGTTGAAGATAAAAGTATTTATTTTATATTATGTATTTCTTGTGCCCATTGCTGTAGTAATGTATCATCCTTATAATTAGGGATGAGCCGAACACCCCCCCGGTTCGGTTCTCACCAGAACATGCGAACAGGCAAAAAATGTGTTTGAACGCGCAAACACTGTTAAAGTCTATGGGAAACAAACATGAAAAATCAAAAGTGCTCATTTTAAAGGTTAATATGCATGTTATTGTCAAAAAAACTGTTTAGGGACCTGGATCCTGCCCCAAGAGACATGTATCAATGCAATTTTTTTTTCAAAACTGCTGTTTTTTCGGGAGCAGTGATTTAATAATGCTTAAAGTGAAACAATAAAAGTTAAATATTCCTTTAAATTTCATACCTGGGTGTTTGTGTAGTATGCCTGTAAAGTAGCACACGTTTCCCGTGTTTAGAACTGTCCCTGCACAAAATGTAATTTCTAAAGGAAAAAAAAATGATTCAAAACTACTCACAGCTATTCATGAATTGCTGGGTCCCATCAATACAGATCAAAGTCATTGAAAAAAATGTCAGGAACCCCAAACCAAAAAAAAAGCGTGAGGTCCCCCCAAATTCAATATCAGGCCCTTCAGGTCTGGTATGGATATTAAGGGGAACCCAGTGCTATTTAAAAAAAAAAGAACGGTGTGGGGTTCGCCGCAAAATTCCATACCAGTCCCTTATCCGAGCACGCAACCTGTAGGCGGGGGTTACCCGATGATGTGGGCGTTACCAATTTACATAGGGGGGCCAGAATCTGGGGGTCCCCATTGTTAAAGGGGCTTCCAGATTTCGATAAGCCCCCTGCCCACAGACCCCCACAACCACCAGGCAAGGGTTGTAGGGATGAGGCCCTTGTTCCCATCAACATGGGGACATCCTCCCCATGTTGAAGGCATGTGGCCTGGTACAGTTCAGGAGGGTGGGGGGTTTTCTCATCCCCCCTCTTGTCCTGCAGCCTCCAGGTTGCATGCTCGGATAAGGGTCTGGTATGGATTTTTGGGGGGACCTCACGCCATTTAAAAAAATAATTGGTGTGGGGTTCCCCTTAAAATCCATACCAGACCTGAAGGGCCTGATATGGAATTTGGGGGCGGTGCACACTTTTTTTTGGGTTCGGGGGTTCCATTTAATATTCATACCAGACCCAAAGGGCCTAGTAATGGACTGGGGGGGGCTGGCCTTTTTTTCAATGACTTTGATCTGTATTGCCGGGACCCGACAATTCATAAATAGCTGCGAGTAGTTTTGAATCACTTTTTTTCCTTTAGAAATGACATTTTGTGCAGGGACAGTTCTAAACATGGGAAACATGCACTACTTTACAGGCATACTATACACACCCCTAGGTATGAAATTTTAAGGAATATTTCACTTTTATTGTTTCACTTTAAGCATTATATAAATCACTCCCCCCGATAAAACATTTGTTTTTAAAACTTTTTTTTTGCATTGATACATGTCCCCTGGGTCAGGACCCAGGTCCCCAAACACTTTTTATGACAATAACTTGCATATTTACCGTTAAAATTAGCAAATTTCTCCCATAGACTTTTAAAGGGTGTTCCACGGCTTTTGAATTTGCCAGGAACACCCCAAAATGTGAACAGCCAATGTTCAAGTCAAACTCATGTTCAACTCGAACATAAAGCTCATCCCTACTTATAATGAGGAGTACATTTAGCAAGTGTTTAGAAATTAAATATGTTGTAAGAAACATGACAAATGTTTTGAAGTTGTAATTTTCTGTCACATTTTTGTGGAAAATTAAATATTTTTGTTTTTCTATTTTTTTTACATACTATCATCATTGCAGTACAGCATAATCATATGACTGATGTATAATATACATGTAGCTTGGGTGAATACAGCCAAGCCACACATGTGAAAGGAATTAGGGTAGGAAAAGCACTGCAGCATGTGTTTTTAACTAATCTGACTATGAGTTGAGAAAATGAACTGCCCGCCAACCACTAGTGGGAGGAAGTCAACTGATATTTATTAGGGCCTCTGATTTCAGAAAGTATGATGTTTGAGGGTTCTAGGGTTCATGTACATGTGTGTAGCTACCGCTATAAGGATTGAGAACGGATTGTGGAGACCTGATTGTCCATGTTCACCTTGCCTGGTTTACTCATCGTGGTGTGCGGTGATCAAGGTTTATTTGCATCCAAGGCTCATCTGACCCCTATAAAAAGGGTACACAGAGGAGGGTAAGAGGCATTTTATTTGAGTGTCGGTGGTGGCTCTGCTCCTTCTCTACACAATCAAGTGTTTATCCCATGATGTATGATTCTTCTTGAGTCTTCATTTAGGAATAGATACCTTGAGGACATTATCTTTGAGTGCTGCACCTCTTTTATATAACTTGTTTTATTGTTGTTCATCAATTTCTGTGCTGGCTGCTTAAGGGATTATTTATTTATTTATAAATTATATAATCTATATAGAATTTCAACCAGTGCAGCAGGCATTCTTATATTGCCTACAGTGTTATTGTGGGAAAACCTTGTTTGTAAAAAAATGTGTGTATGTATATATATATATATATATATATATATATATATATATATATATATATATATATATATATATATATATTTATATATATACATATATTTTTTTATTATTTCCCTGTCTTGTGCTCCAGCATAGGTTATTTCTCTCTGTTTCTAGTCCACCATGCCGCCCGACACACATAGGCTGCTTGTGTCCTCCTTCCCCACTCCAGGGATTGAGATAGAAACAGCAGACATCCTTGGCCATCAAAGAACGGCTTCCATCCCCAGTGCGGGCTGTCCTGCCTTCAGTTTGTCCGTGGCCTCAAGTCCCGCCTCACAGCCACTGATTGGTTGGCAGTCCAAGCCTGCCCAGCAGACACTCCACTCGCGGCTTCCTACGCACGTTGATGGGCCGATAACGTGGCGTGATGTCACATTGGGCCTGCTTCATTCTGGTGGCATTGACCACCTCTAGGCCATATGGTGGCCTGACCTGTGATTGGTTCTTTCCAAATCCTGTGCTGCCTTTATAAAGACGGAAGCCCTTTTGGACTTCAGTGCCATCTGGAAGCTCAGCTGAATGGTCACCATTGATTCTGGATCACCCTGGTCACCCTGTTCCCTGGTATGTACTTTTTTGCAATCCTCCAACATTTTTACAAGTTTATTCCATCACTGCAATTTTGTTAATAGATATATATTTTGTTTGCATATGCCAATATATGTATATATATTTTTTTTCACAGTGCCGTCTCATTAAAGTGTCACCAGAATATATAGGTGACCATATGCTTGGGCATATAACTTTGGCACTATAACTTTTTGCTTTTTTGCTTTTCTATCTTTTTGGCTTATTCACTCACAAGGCAGCACAAATGGGCTGGTCAGGACTTATACAATGTATGCACTTCTTGCATTTTGCCTACATTTATGTATGTACAGTATGTACATGTGTATTGTATGCTTATGGCTGTTTTTGTATTGTAACACACCTATAAATGTACCATATAAGCATCCCTGAAGATGTAATCCTGTCAATTTGAAATGCGTTGGATGTCTTACTGCATATTTAACCCATGTGCAAGGCTCTTGGCAGTAATTTGCTGTGCTATCTGCATATATGTAAAAGCCATGCTTTTAATTACTTAAATTATCACTATATACATTTTTAACTATTTGTTTAATAAAATGTATAGCTTTTTATATGTGTCTTTGGAGTATTGTTGTGTGATAAGTCCCTTTTCATTGGAGGGTATTCTGTCTCTATTTGGATGTTGGCACCCTCACAGCTCTCTACCATATACATTACTATATGACTGGTGTTGGAGTGATCCGGTTTACTGACTGGTAAATGTTTAAAATAATAATAATTTTTGTATTTATCTTTCTTTTTTTATCTTTTTTTTTGATGAGGTGTACTTTTAGCAAGTAATTAGAATTGTTTTTGTATTATTATTATTATTATTATTATTATTATTATTATTAAATAACAAATATTTAATTGAAATGTTGTTCTCTGTGACATTTCAAAGAACCAAAACATACAAAGATGGATATTTAATCCTTATGCTGAACTCATTTTCCCTTATAGTAGTATCCCCTATATATGCTGGAAGGCATATGAACTGCCAGCAGCAAGAACAGGAAACCTGCATACTTGTGATCTTCAAGCCATACTAGGGACACAGAGCTAACCAAGTTAGGGGCTTGTCACCTCCTACAGCCAACCCCTTCTTTCTTTCCTGTAGGATCTACCATGGTTCACAGCTTTAATTTAATTAGCACAATACAATGTGCAGAATCGTTCTACTGGCTTTCTCTGTTTATTTTTCAGGTCCTGGGACATCTCTCTCCTCCTTACCTCACATCCCGGTCACTGATAAAAGACAGCTATTGCCAGAAGTTAATCAATGCTTTGATCCTGGGCAGTTTAAAGGAAAAAAAAATGCTTAAAAACAAAATTTGAAAGCCAATAAAGCAAGCAATGGGGATAAACTGTTTTCCCTTATAGGTGCCAACATCTGTAGTTTGGTATAACAGCCGTAACTTCAAACAAACTGTCAGCTCTAGCTCACCTCATCTCATACAAGCCCACTGCATAGAATGGATGGCCTACTGTGAAAAGTTTTATGCAAAGCAAACCGTTCAGGAGAAGCCTTGCTTAAAAGCTGCTTACAATTTGATTCCCCATTCATGCCTTGGTGCCAACAATCAATTCTGCACACTGCTGCTGGTGAGTCGTCCAGCTCTTACCTCAGAATAGCAAAAGGAACTGTTGGTTCTTTAAAGCCCACTACCCCATCCAGAGCCTCAGTTTTCCAGATGCAAGTGTAGGTTAGGCACAAAACTGTTGCCTGTCTGCTGGTAGAAAATTATCAGAACCAGGAGCAGCGAGGTCAAAATTTATCATTTCCAACTTGTGAGGATTTCAACACAGGTCTGATGAAGGACCCGGGGAAGAGGCTCAACAGGACGCTGAACCATAAGTCAGATGCACTTCTCAATTCAGCTGGGGAAGGGCAATGACAAGGTCACCAGATCACTGGGAGAAATAGGCAGACCCCTGTCCAAAGAGGAACAGAATGTCTAGGTGCCTCTACTCCCCATTAGAGACTCACAGTTCCAAGAACCCGAAGAGGATTACAGCATTGGGAAGGCAGCTATCACTCTCACAACTTTTCAGGACCAAGTACCCTTCACAGGATAGGAATCAGGACCTTCTTCTGCACTTGGTGTGTGCAATATAGGGGATGTGGGCACCTTTGTTAGGTTACTTTCCTCAACTAATAGGTTCTATAGTTTCTCCTCCATCTTTACACATACCTTCCCCCCCTACTGCTGTTTGGGTATCTACTCAATCTGATCATGATGACCTTAGTGTCTCTCTAGTTTATCTTAGTATTTCTGCCACCCCAGTTGCTGAAATTTCTATAGCTCTATGTTGTCAGACAGTTATGACTTCACAGATTCAAGTAGAAAGTTGTTAAAGAGAAGCATTACCTTGTATCACTACTTTTTTGTGTTTAATTTTATCAGTTGGTGTTTAAAAAAAAACAACATTTTTGCAGGGTATTCATATAGCTATCCTATTACTATCCAGTCAGAAGGATTTTGGTCAGAAAGAAAGGCTGAGCCCAGACATAGAGTGAAGATGTTCTGTGGCTGGAACATTTTTTAGTTGATTATAGGCTTATTTAATTTATGCAAGTTTAATGGGTGAAAACGGGACGACCTTCATTTCAGTTATTTTTTTTAACAGGTGGAAAATGTCCACGAGGCTTACAAGCCTTAGGTCGCGTACACACAATCGGTTAAACCAATGAGAATGGTCTGATGGACTGTTTTCATCGGTCCAAACCGATCGTGTGTGGGCCCCTTCGGTTATTTATCCATAGGTTAAAAAAAAAGCAATTTTGTTTTAAATTTAACCGATGGATACCTACCTGATAGAAAAAAAACGATAGTTTGTAGGCACGTTCATCGGTTAAAAATCCATGCACGCTCAGAATCAAGTCGACGCATGCTTGGAAGCATTGAACGTTTTTTTCAGCACCTCGTTGTGTTTTACGTTACTGCGTTCTGACACTATCGTTTTTTTAACCGAGGGTGTGTAGGCACCACTGACCATCAGTCAGCTTCACCGGTTAACCGATGAAAACGGCCCATCAGACCGTTTTCATCGGATGAACCGATCGTGTGTACAGGGCTTTACAGGTTGATGGCTTTGTTTCATTATGATGAATCTTACAGACCAAAATTGACAGTCTACCCACCAATTAAATGGGGATCTAAGTACTGTATTTAATCTTTGTCTAAATTTGATGACTCCCCAGCGAACACATTTACCTTTTAAGAAATAAATATATTTTTTTCCTTCAATGCATCTTAGTGTCAATCTCCCCAAACATTCAAATTTAGACATGAAGGTTATTGTTGGTATCAGCAGTCTAATCTACATTTAAGTTAGGGTTGTTTTGAACTGATGATTTAAAATCTGTGATTTCTTTACCAGATGTTGTTCACCGTAAACTGAGAAAATATATTAGTAAAAACAAGGTAATTAGGGAGGAGAGTTTTGCCTTTCACTGCCAGAGCTAAGACATAAGCAGAACCTAATGAATATACAATTATTCTCCAAACCTGAGTTATAATGGGTTTGTCTCTGAGTGATCAAATCAATGATAGTATAGCATCAGTCCCTATTGCTACTTTAAAACAGGTGGTGACTATCATTTGAGCCTTCATTTAGGGAACCCCCTTGGCCTAATCAGACGTAGAATCAGCTTTAAATCGCTTCCTATATAGCCAGGGGCATTCAATTCTCTTGCTTTTTTCAGTTGAGAGAGGGATTTGAATTTGATAAATGTCTTCCAATAGGTTTTTCATTTTCTTGCCTGTATTTTGAATTTAAAGTTTCCCAGTGGTTGACGAGGCACAATGGTGTTGTTTTTGAGGCGGTGGAAAGGCTTCTCCATGTCCAACCTACGCTTTTTGGGAATCTTAAGTGATGCAGTTATAATGGAATTTAGTTACCCCCCCTCCGCCCCCAAAAAAGTCATCAATAAGGTAACGGTCATTTGCTTCCAGAATTATGTTCAAGGGAAGAATCAGTGACCCACCTCCGTGTTTCCTAGTAGGAATGGTGGACCTTTCATCATAGGCCTTGTTGACTCCTCTTCTAATGTAGCATTTATGTTTGTGGGCAAAAAGCTAAATTTAGGTCTCATCACTCCAAATAACGTTGTGCCAGAAGGTTTGAGGCTTGTCTCTGTGCTTTTTGCCGTATTGTAAGCAGGATACTTTGTGGCATTTGCTTATTAATGGCTTTCTACTGGCGTCTAGACCCGTTTCAAAACAGCCATACCACATGTTTTCAGACAGTCCTATATTTCATCTGAAGTTATTTGTGGGGTTTTCTTTGCATTCCAAACAATTTTCCTGGCAGTTGTGAAATTTTAGTTGGTTCACCTGATCGTGGTTTGGTTTCAACAGAACCCATCATTTTACACTTTTTGAGTAGAATTTGAACACTGCTGATTGGCATTCTCAAAATCCGATCGTGTCCGTGACATACAACACTACGACGAGCCGAAAAAAATTAAGTTCAATGCTTCCAAGCATACGTCGACTTGATTCTGAGCATGCGTTGATTTTTGACTGATGGAGTTCCATACAGATGATCGGATTTTTCTATTGTTTTTTATCCTTAGGAAAAATTTAAAACATGTTCTATTTTTTTTCACCGATGGAAATCAAACCGATGGGGCCCACACACGATCGGTTTGTCTGATGAAAACAGTCCATCGGTCTGTTTTCATTGGACAAACCAATCGTGTGTACAGGGCTTTAAGGTTTGATCTAATATTATATGGTTTTGGTAAACCTAAAGGAAAAAATCTTCAGAAAATTGTATAGTGTGTATCCAGCTTTAAGGTTTGAGCTCATATTATACAGACAATTGTATAATGTGTATCCAGCTTAAGAGATAATACCATTAATATATTTAGTGTAAATCAAGAGCAGACCAGTTGAGTGAAGTTTAACTCATCATCCACATGGTTGTAGTTATTGGTCCTGTTGCACTGGCATCTTGGTAGTTGGCAGCCAAGTCCCCCCATCTCGTTTCTAGCACATGCAGATGGTAGTATTTTATTTTAATGTGGTATTAAAAAAATGTTTAGCTGCAAATGGTCTCATTAACCATGTGTCCCTGTGGGACTTGTCACAACCTACAGCCAACCCCCCCCCCCTCCTTTCTTTCCTTTAGGGTCTTCCGTGGTTCACATCTTTAATTGAATTAGCACAATAAAAGGAAATTAATCTTTCTTCAGGCTTCCTCCAAAAAAATTTCAGGTTCTGGGATATCTCCCACCTCCTTACCTAACATCCTGGTCACTAATAAGAAGGCACAGAAGACAGCTATTGCCAGCAGTTAATCACTGCTTTGATCCTGGGCAATTTAAAAAAAGAATGAAAAGAGGCAGTTGCAAAGCATCAACACTTGCTAAACAACGTTATTTTTGCCTCTCCGCAACACAAAGCAACACTAACGCTATAGTGTGAATACCTCCATCTGCTCCCCATTCAAGCCATTTCAAGTGGCATTGATGGGTGTTTAGGAAGCATTAAAAATGCAACCCAACCACCTATTTTCAATGGTTGTGTGAAAGAGCCCTAAAAAAAAAAATAAAAAAAAATAATGATAATTGGCTGTGCCTCAGACAAGAGTTTAGAAAAAAAACACAGCACAGGCTGTGTGCACCAACTAACAAGAAATCATTGTTTTGGTAAAACCACAGTTACCGTACTGTAAATTGTGAAAACCACAAAGGAATGCAAGTATTGGGGTATTAAAGGACGTGAAAAAAAAAAACACACTATGGTTCCTTGCCGTCCGAAACCTGTTATTATTGCAAACCCCATTCTCTGTTTCATATTCCAAACAACATTTCAGCTATGTGTAAAAAAATGAAATCCTAATATAATCACTCAAAGTTTGGATCAATACATGAGATTTGTACGGATGCCTGCAAACTGTTTAAATATTTTTTCCCATAAAATTACATCTCAGAGAGATACTGTAGCTGAGCTCAAATTCCGTGGCACGCTAGGAAAGCAAGATTGTAATGATAGGAAATGCTAAGCCAGTTGTAACTCTCAGTGGTTTTATGGACACATACAAAGCAGTTGTATGATAAAACTATTATCAGTTTTATTTTAAGTATGATATTGCTACCTTTTAGTTGAAATAGTGTAAAACAATATGGTACCTATTAAAATAAAACAAATCAGACCAGAATGGTTAATAGGATGAATGAGTATATTTGTACAGAAATAAATGTAACATTAATTAAATATTTACTGCAGGTATATTGTCCTTGTGCATTAAATTACAGTGAATGCTTCACTTGCAGTGAATTTTTGATGAATTCTGTGTTAATTGTTTTACAAATATGGCCCATTATGAAAATGAATAAGAAACACCATGACAGAAATTCATGTACCTTTAACTTGTTATGAATGTTGTGACAATACAACCACAATACAAGGGCACAGTCTAATAGGCTGTAATGTAGAAATGCAGGTCTTCTTGCTAGATATGAGAATTATAAAGGATGTCATGCCTTGCAACACTGTGCACCCAGCCAAACATTTATGCCAACTGTTGTTATGTGTTACCAAGACTCATGGGCCATTGCAAAGAAAAGCACTGAAAGAGATGACTCCAGCATAGAACATCTGCAGTCTGTAATGTTGTGTAAGTGTGGGTATGTCTAACAACAGACCATGGGTGCAAGTGTGGTGCAGAATGTGCAAGTAGGAAACACAGCTTGGGTAATGTAATTCTCTCAATCTCTCTTTTGCAGGTTTTTACTCAAAAAAATGGAGATCTATATATATATAAAACATGTTTTGAAAAAATAGCAACAGAACAAATTAATATTGCACCTATGCAGAATATAAGAATATAAGGCAAATTTAACCAAAACATTGGCCAATGCAATATAATAATTTCACAGCTAAAACCACTTCACTGATTCCTAATCATAATATTACTGAATTGGGCTGGCTCTCAGGTAAAGTACAGCCAGTATTATTCCCTGGTTGTGTAAGAGTCTGACATCACACAGTGCATTTTCACACTTGCATTTTTTTTATATTTTTGCCACAGACCAGCAACATGTTTTGTATTCATATAATCTCTTGTAAATCAGATTACATATTCAAAGATTTGTATTCTATTAAGCCATAAAAAAGACATTGGGATTGCAGTATCAGTCTTTCTTTTACTTAAAATATCACAAAATAACTGAGAATAAGCTACATAAAAAAATACGACAAAAGACAACTTCCAGCTTCCAGCAGCAACTCATTGTTAACCGCTAACATTTTCAGATCATATGCCCTTGAGCTATTTACGGCTAAACACTGCAAATATGCAGCCCCACTGGACTGGGCTTTTTTCAGTGGGGCAGATATATGCTCATCTGTCTTCATGCTGCAAGGTCCTGTATTAATGGTAGGGACCCAGTTCCTGGTTACCTGATCGCTGTTATAGCCTCTGATTGGCTATCGCAGTGATCAGCCCCAGAGGTTAAGTAGAGGTCAGTAAAATCATAACCCAAATATCTCCTCTTGGTCCCTAATGTAACATAATTATATATAGGTACCATCTATTACACATCAAAATTAATGATTAAAGGGGTTGTAAAGGAAAATAGTTTTTTTCATAATAAGCATCCTTTACCTGCAGACATTCCTCTTTTCACTTCCTCATTGTTCGTTTTTGCTCAGAAGTTGCTCTATTTCTTCTCTGTTCTGTTCACTTCCTGCTTGTCTGATTTTACTGACCACCGTGATGGGAGGATTTACTGTGGTGGTCAGTAACGTGCTCACCCCCTCCTGGGAACTACATCTGTGTGGCAGGACGCTCTCTACATGTTAGAGACTTTAAGGAGGTGTGAGTTACTGGGTGTGCCGCAATTCATACTGGGAAATGTAGTTCTTACATGAACGAACGATGCAAACCAGGAAGTGAATGAGAGAACAGAAACTAGAATGCCGGAGGTGATATAGATGAAGGAATTTAATAGGTATTTACTAGTTTTTTTAACAGAATCATTACACTATTCTGTCTGTCTACCTTGCAGACATTAATTTTAGGCAAAAAATGTTTTTCCTTTAGTGACCCTTTAACCCAATAAATCATTACTATACCTATTATAGCTCAAGCGGAGATAGAGGAGAATCCAGCTCCCCTCCCCTATTTTTTCTATCTTCTCTCTCACTCCTTTCTTCTCTTCCCTTCCCTCCTGGCCCCTCATCCCTCTTCTCCCGTTAATTACCTATAACTCCACCTTTATCTTCCTAAACATCACATGCTCCTCCTAATAAAATAAACAAACAACATATTAAATAAAATACAATATCTACAGTATATAGCTAGAAACTTCTAGCGAAAGTTAACATATATAAAGGCTCTGTGCAGACACCAATATGCCAACTTGCTTATATGATTACCTTGAAATATAGACTCGCTAATAGAGTTGCTCAAATACAAATCAGAATGTTCTTCTGTATGCGTGTTTTCATGTTCCTCCCACATATGATCCAATTGTCTACCTATTACCTCGAGATGTATTCATGTCATCACGCCTGATATGTTACTTGTATGCCTCTTTAATATCAAAAAAAGCATATACAAAAAAAGAGAAGTTTAAAGCAGGGTTAGATTAAAAAAAAAAATATCCCAAGCTTTTAACATTTCATGGAGCACTGTGCAATCCATCATCCAAAAATGGAAAGAGTATGGCACACTGCAAACCTACCAAGACATCCACCTAAAGGCTGGGCAAGGAAAGCATTAATCAGAGAAACAGCCAAGAGGCCCATGGTAACTCTGGAGGAGCTGCAGAGATCCACATATCAGGTGGGAGAATATGTCCACAGGACAACTATTAGTTGTGCACTCCACAAATCTAGCCTGAGATGGAAAAACTCAGATGGGGAACACACACGGTCAGAATATCCAATGAAAAAATTTCATCTGACCTTTTCCATCGGAAATTCCGTTTGTGTGTACAAGGGATTGGAGTCTGCAAAATACTTGAGACTGGGGCAGAGGTTCACATTCCAGCAGTACAAAAACCGTAAACATACAGCCGAGCTACAATTTAATGGATTAGATCAAAGCATATTCATGTGTTAGAATGACCCAGTCAAAGTCCAGACCTAAATCCAATTGAGAATATGTGGCAAGACTTAAAAATTGCTGTTTTTGATATCCCAAAAAGACTTGCAGCTGTAATTGCAGCAAAAGGTGGTTCTACAAAGTATTGACTCAGGGGGGCTGAATACAAATGCAAGCCACACTTTTCACATTTTTATTTATTAAAAAAAAAATGAAAGCCATTTATAATTTTCCTTCCACTTCACAATTATGTGCCACTTTGTATTGGTCTATCACATAAAATCCCAAAATGTGGAAAATTTCAAGGGGTATGAATACTTTTTCAAGGCAATTTAGATGCCTTTTCTGCTTGTCTACCCTACTTTTTCTCCTCTGAAATACCCACCATCATTCTTGGTGAATTGATGTTAACATCCCCACTAATGTTAAAGGCCCAGCTACCTCCCAACTTTTTAACTTAACCCTCATCCTTTGACCTAACACAATGGACCCAGTCCTCCAACTCACTCTGATAGTAATACCTTTGACCTTGTTTTCTCCCATCTTTGCACCCCCTACAAAACACCCCCTTTCCTTTCTCTGACCACAACCTCATTACTTTCACAATGTCTTTGTCTCCAACCACCTGTCCCTCCAAGTAGAAAACAATTATCCACAGAAACCTTCACCACTTCAATCCTTCTATTATCTACACTGCAACTGACCCACTCTCTGACAAAATCTCACCCCTGTCTTGCCCTGACTTGGCCATGTCTGTCTGCAGCAGTTCACTTTCAGCCACACTGGATTCTCTTGCTCCTCTCACTACACAAAATATCAGGCCCCGGCCATTACAACCTTGGCAGACTGACGACACCAGAAATCTTAATAGACATAGCTGCGGACTGAAGAAATTGTGGTGTAAAACCAAATCCCAGCATGTATTCACCCAATATAAATCTGCCTTCTTAAAATACAAGTCCTCCCTCCATGCTGCCAAACATGCCTTCTTTGCCATGCTCATTAATACTCTGTCCTCTAGTCATCATTGTCTCTTCTCTCTACTTTCTCCACCACCATCTCCATCCAGTACCTTGCTCACTGCACACGAGATTGACAATCAATTCAAAAACAAGATTGATGCAATTTGTGGGGGCATATTTGCTGCACAGAAATCTATCCCACTTAACATACCGTATTTGCCGGCGTATAAGACGACTGGGCGTATAAGATGACCCCCTAATTTTCCAGCTAAAATGCTGGTTTTGGGATATACTCACTGTATAAGACGACCCCTCACTGTGCCATTATACATGCCTCACTGTGCCATTATACATGCCTCACTGTGCCATTATACATGCCTTACTGTGCCAGTATGCCTGCCTCACTGTGCCAGTATGCCTGCCTCACTGTGCCAGTATGCCTACCTCGACGATCTTCCTACCTTCTCCTGTTTGCAGAGTTTCTCAGGCTGCGGGCGTCCATTATTCAAAAGCCGCGCCTCCTCCCCAGGCTGTTCCATGATAGGCGGAACACTAATTTTCCCAGCAGAGCCCCTGTTCAGTGTTCCGCCTATCATGGATGTCCTCTCGTCTGAGGATGAGAAGGCATCCGTTATAGGCAAAACACTGAACAGAGGCTCTGTTGGGAAAATTAGTGTTCCGCTTATCACGGAACAGTCAGAGGAGGAGGGGTGGCTTTTGAATAATGGATGGCCACCGTCTGACAGACAGGTACCCGGCATATAAGACGACCCCCGACTTTTGGGACATGATTTTAGATGCAAAAAGTTGTCTTATACGCTGGAAAATATGGTACCCTGTACAAAATACTCAATACTTTCCTCTTTTGACCTAGAGGTCACTAAGGTTTAGTCAGAGGCCTGCCTTACCACCTGTCTCCTGGATCCTGTTCCCTCACAACTACTATGGTCACCCTCTTCTTCTATCCTATGCTCCCTCACTCACATCTACTATCTCTCCCTCTCAACTGGTACCCTCCCCTCTAAAACATGCACTAATAACCCCCATACCTAAAAAAGCCCTTGCTGAACCCATCTCCCTGCTCCAGTTTGCATTAAAACTTTTATAACGCTGAGTCTAGAACCATCTGAGCTCCTACCTCTCTGACAACAACTTTCTTGACCCCTTACAGTCCGATTTTCTCTTATTACACTTCACTGAAACTGCCCTACGGAAACTCTCTAATGATCTACTAACAGCTGACACCAATGGCCACTACTCCATACTCATACTACTAGACCTCTCTGTACCCTCAGATGCTGTTGACCATCCCCTCCTTCTAAAAAACTCCACTCTCTTGGCCTTCAAGACTCTGCTCTCTCCTGGTTCTCCTCCTAACTATCACAGAACTTCTTTAGTGTTACCTATAACTCTGTTTTTTCCTCTCTATTTGGTCTTTCTGTAGGATTACCCTAAGGTTTCCTCCTCTTCTACATTTACACCTCCTCCCTTGGTCAATTAATAAACTCCCATGACTTCCAATACCACAAGGACAATTGCTTTAAGCCAATGACATGCTGCTATGGTAACTCTTGTGTGCATGTGTGAGAGTGATCTCTTCATTGCTTGGCCATTCAAGGGGCTGGAGCGCATGTACCTGGAAGGAGGAAGAACGGATGAAGCAGGATGCTTCTACAGCAGCAGTGACTGTGGTGTGCCCATGGGGAGCTTTGCTTATAAGCTAAATATATCATAATGTGCTAGGATGCATTGCATGCTAGCACATTATGGCATCAACCTGCAGAAGGACATTTATTTATTGAAGTTTACTACCACTTTAGGATGTACTTTAAATAGGAAAGATCTTTAATAAAGCTCTGTTCTGTGCAACTTTCAAATTATTCATTGCAGTGGAGCTGTACCATTTTACAAAGTTGCATTGAGTAATTATGTACAGTAATTAATGAAGAATTAGCTACTTTTACTGATACTTGTTTGTAGACCAAGAATTTGGCTGTCAAAATGACAGCCAATCCTGGCAGGAATATGCAGTGTGCACAGTAGAGGGTGACCTGCACATACACTGTAGTTTGGCTTATTTGACATTCTACAGAATGTTTCAGATTCTCAAGTGATTAATACCCAATAGATTCAGAAACTCATGAATCACGTTATCTTTCTCTGCTAATCTTATCTCTGCAATTAAAGTTGATCAGCTATTCACAAAGTGCTGCTGATTATGCTTGTTAAACTGTATATTTAACAAGTTAGAGAATTCTGCTTTAGAGCTGAGATTAAATCTGTTATAAAATTGAAAAGATCAAATGCAAGTGGTGACCTAAAACAAGACTGCTATGGGTCGCTAAACTGTAAATTTGCAAATTATGCAACTGTAGTTTCAGATGTTCATTTTGTTTTTTAACCACTTAGTAACCGCCCCATAGACAATATACGTCTACAGGGTGGGTGGTTAACTCTAGGAGGGCGTCAATGTACGTCCTCCCAGAGTCGCTCTCCCGCGCGTCCCCTGGGGCGCGCACACGGGAACATCCGTGACCGCCGGGTCCAGAGGACCCGGCCGATCACGAATCGCGGTAAATGGCCGCTGATAGCGGCCGTTTACCACGTGATCGCTCCGTCCAATGACGGAGCGATCACATGTAAACAAACCGGCGTCTTTTGATGACGCCGGTTCCTCCCTCCTCTCTCTGTACCGAGCGGTACAGTGTGAGAGGGGGGAGCGCGGGTGTCAGCAGCGCTGTGGATGGATCTGTGACTATTGCAGTCACAGATCCATCCATCCCTGCTCAGCCATCCCTGAAACCCCCTGCAATACTGTTCATTACCCCCTACAATACTCTGCAATACCCCCCCTACAATACTCTGCAATTACCCCCTGCGCAATACTCTGCATACCCCCGGCAATACTCTGCATACCCCCCTGCGCAATACTCTGCATACCCCCCTGCGCAATACTCTACATACCCCCCTGTGCAATACTCTGCATATCCCCCTGCGCAATACTCTGCATACCCCCCCTGCGAAATACTCTGCATACCCCCCCTGCGAAATACTCTGCATACCCCCACCTGCGAAATACTCTGCATACCCCCCCCTGCGCAATACTCTGCATACCCCCCTGCGAAATACTCTACATACCTCCCCTGCGCAATACTCTGCATACCCCCCTTCGAAATACTCTGCATACCCCCCTGCGCAATACTCTGCATACCCCCCTGCGAAATACTCTGCATACCCCCCCTGCGAAATACTCTGCATACCCCCCCCTGCGAAATACTCTGCATACCCCCCTGCGCAATACTCTGCATAATACTCTGCATACCCCCTGCGCAATACTCTGCATACCCCCCTGCGAAATACTCTGCATACCTCCCCTGCGCAATACTCTGCATACCCCCCTTCGCAATACTCTGCATACCCCCCTGCGCAATACTCTGCATACCCCCCTGCGAAATACTCTGCATACCCCCCTGCGCAATACTCTGCATACCCCCCTGCACAATACTCTGCATACCACCCCCTGCGCAATACTCTGCATACCCCCCCTGCTCAATACTCTGCATACCCCCCTGCGCAATACTCTGCATTACTCCCCTGCACAATACTCTGCATTACTCCCCTGCGCAATACTCTGCATTACTCCCCTGCGCAATACTCTGCATTACTCCCCGGCAATACTCTGCATTACTCCCCGGCAATACTCTGCATTACTCCCCGGCAATACTCTGCAATACCCCTGCGCAATTACTCTGCGCAATTACTCTGCATAACCCCCCGCACCAATACTCTGCAATACCCGCGCACCAATACTCTGCAATACCCCCGCACCAATACTCTGCAATACCCCAACACCAATACTCTGCAATTCCCCAACACCAATACTCTGCAATACCCCAACACCAATACTCTGCAATACCCTGGCTAATACTCTGCAGTACCCAGAAAATACTCTGGGAAAAAAATGCGTTTTAACCACTTCCCGCCCACCGGCCGTCATGACGTCCTTGACTTTGTGCAGGGATATCTGAATGATGCCTGCAGCTACAGGCATCATTCAGATATCATTTTTTTCAGCCGGCGATTCACTACACCATAAGAACAATCATTTCGGCTGTTCCACCTCTTGATTGTTCTTACGGGAGGCGAAAGGGGACGTCTCCCCTCCCTTCTCCCTCCGGTGCCTCTTCTGACTCACTGCTACGATCGAAACCAGGATCGTTTTTTTTTTTTTTTTTTTTTTTTCAGGCTTCCCAGCCTAGAGGTGAGATGTGGGGTCTTATTGACCCCACATCTCACTGTAAAGAGGACCTGTCATGCTATATTCCTATTACAAGGGATGTTTACATTCCTTGTAATAGGAATAAAAGTGATCAAAACATTTATTTTTGGGGAAAAACGTATCAAACTAAAATAAATAAAGTGAAATGAACAATAAAAATTTTTTTTTTTTTTAAAGCGCCCCTGTTCCTGCGTGCTCGTATACAGAAGCGACCGCACACGTAAGTCCCGCCCACATATGAAAACGGTGTTCAAACCACACATGTGAGGTATCGCTGCGAACGTTGGAGCAAGAGCAATACTTTTGGCCCTAGAGCTCTTCTCCAACTAAAAAGATGTAACCAGTAAAAATATTTAAAGCGTCGCCTATGGGGATTTTTAAGTAGCGAAGTTTGGCGCCATTCCACAAGCGTCTGCAATTTTGAAGGGTGACATGTTGGGTATCTATTGACTCGGCGTAACTTCATCTTTCATATTATGCAAAAACATTGGGCTAACTTTAATGTTTTTTTTTTTTAAAAGCACAAAACCGTTTTATTTCCAAAAAAACACATTCGAACAATTGCTGCGAAAATAACGTGCGCGATAAAAAGTTGCAACGACCGCCATTGTATTCTCTAGGGTTTTTGCTAAAAAAGCATATATATAATGTTTTGGGGTTCTATGTAATTTTCTAGCAAATAAATGATGATTTTTCCATGTAGGAGAGGAATGTCAGAATTGGTCTGGGTGTTCCAGAACGCCTGATGGTGCTCCCTGCATGTCGGGCCTCTGTATGTGGCCACGCTGTGTAAAAGTCTCACACATTTGGTATCGGCATACTCGGGAGGAATAGCAGAATGTGTTTTGGGGTGTAATTAGTGTTATGCATATGCTGTGTGTGAGAAATAACCGGCGAATATGAACATTTTGTGAAAAAAATAAAATAAAATAAAAATCTTGATTTTGCAAAGAATTGTGGGAAAAAATTACAACTTCTAAAAACTCACCATGCCTCTTTCTAAATACCTTGGAATGTCTTCTTTCCAAAAAGGGGTCATTTAGGGGGTATTTGTACTTTTCTGGCATGTTAGGGTCTCAAGAAATGAGAAAGGCCGTCAGTACTTCAGATGTGATCAAATTGATCAATTTTCAGTAATTGGTACCATAGCTTGTAGACCCTATAACTTTCACCCAGACTAAATAATAACCCAATTTTTTTTTTTTTTACCAAAGATATGTAGCAGTATACATTTTAGGCCAAATTTATGAAAAAAAATTACTTTTTTGCAAAATGTTATAATAGAAATGAAGAAAAATTCATTTTTTTTACAAAATTTTCTTTCTTTTTTCATTTATAGCGGAAAAAATTAAAACCGCAGAGGTGATCAAATACCACCAAAAGAAAGCTCTATTTGTGGGAAAAAATTACAAAAATTTCATTTGGTTACAGTGTTGTATGACTGAGTTATTGTCATTCAAAATGTGAGAGCACCGAAAGCTGAAAATTGGTCTGGTTTTTAAGGGTGTTTAAGTGCCCAGTTGTCAAGTGGTTAAGACACAAGAAGAAAACTGCTAGTAAAGTTGGGCTATATAATCATGTATGCTATAAAATATCAAGCATATTACCTGATAATTTACAGCTACATTTGATCAAGATTATAACTGAAAAAGTACCTAGTCCAGATGACAGTTATCCAAGTGTGATAATGATAAGAACTGTCATATGATGCTATTAAAGTTTGGGCAAGTTACAGTGCCATGTCATAAGTTAGTGTATATGACACAGTGTCATTTCACTGACCCAGAACCAGTAGGGAAATCTGGTTTCATTCTTAATTAATATACTGAATTCTTATTCTGGGTCAATAAATTATAAACCATGGAAGACAAAGAGTCAGTTGGACATGTATGCACATAGCATTTTCAGAACAAGGTATGCAATAGCAGTTTTTTTTTTATTTCCTTAGCACATTTTTTTTTAAATAGAATTGTAGGCAAATAGCTTAATTCACAATTGAAATACATTAACATAAATAGTCTTACCTGTCAAAAGATTTTTTTTCTTTTACCAGTAGACTAAAGCACTAAGCACTTCTGTCAATAAACATAATCAGGTAGATGACTTCAGTTTTCTCTACTGCATTTAAAGTGAACCTGTCACTGATCCAAAAAGGCATACCTGTAAAAGATGAATATTCATAATACGCTTCCTTGCTATCTGAGCTGATGAAAGCTACTCTTTGCAAAATGGTTCTATGAAGTCTGGTGGAAAACTGACAGTATTAACCTTCATGCAGCTCTCACTGGTTCCTCCTGTTGATTTCCCAAACTGTTGGTTTCCCAGAAAACCTTTGGGTGCCGTTTCTCTGGACTGAACTAAAAAGGGGGAGTTTGGGTCTTTAAAGGAGACATATGGGTCACATTTCTCTATCCCTAAATCTGTGAAAAGAAAGTTTTTTTTGGGACATTAAATGAGGTGAGTACACATGGCTAGAAGATGAGTTGATATCAAAGATATGTTTTTATTGGTGAAATAAGGAACATGGCAAAATTACATGATACAGGCAGCAGTGAATGAAATTGTCAATCGCACATTACAGACCATATACAGTATAGAAACAAACATTGATAACAACCAGCCAACCACTGTGTGTTATTGAAAGGATCCTGGATGTAGTAAAAATAATTAAAAATACATGGTAGGTGGTGAACTCAAGATTATGTGATACTATTGAGTAGGGGCGTCTGCATGAGCATGACACGTTTTGTGGATAATACCACTTTTCAGAGGTGGGTGCATGCAAATCTATAAAACTAAACATGAGTAGACCAGTATGATCCAATGATGTACCCCTCAACAGGGAGGATATGTACAAAAAGAAAAGGAGAGATTTACTCATCCCTATAAGTACTTACATCCTAATAAGTCTGGAAAATAAGGGGCGAGGAGTCAGAGGCTGTCCAAATTGTCTGTACCGGGAGCTGTAAAAGGGACCCACAGAAGAGGGAACGGGTGCATAAACATGATCCCCAAGAAGACAAAAGACAAAGATCCAGATAGTGATGTGAGTGGGCTTAATATCTAAATATATATATTTGATATACTGTAAATACGCTATATTGTGGGAAATTGCCCCTGCCGCAAGCTCCGTGACCGTGCCCAAGGGACCCGCGGACTCTATGTCTGCTGGTGTCCCGCGAGCTGCAGAATGGGGAGAGGCCAGTGTAAACAAGGCATATCCCTGTTCTGCCTAGTGACACGACACTGATCTTCTGCTCCCAGTCCCCACAGTTAGAATCACTCTCTACGACATACGTAACCCCTTCATCACCCCCTAGTGGTTAACCTCTTCACTGCCGGTGTCATTTACACAGTAATAAGTGCATTTTGTATAGCTTGATCACTGTATAAATGACAATGGTCCCAAAAATGTGTCAAAAGCGTGCAATGTGTACGCCCTAATGTCGCAGTCATGATAAAAATCGTTGATCGCTGCCAGGCGTGTGCACAGGGTATGCCAGGTGTGCCGCGGTAAGGCAAATAGGACACTATGTGTGTGCCTTTTGTAATAAATAGGAAGTGGTAGTGACATTCTGCACGCTCCAGAAGACGTCAGGTCGACGAAACCGGTCTAGCATTTTGACAGAACGTCACAACACTTCCGTTTGTAATGCATGTCAGCATGAAATGCTTTGTTTGATCTTGCCCAAATGTGAGTACCCATTTCTTTAATAAATAGTACAATTTTAAAAAATGGTATCACACAATTTTGGGACCCTTCTCTCCTGCATATGGGGTAATTACTGGAAGCACCACCAGGAATACAGCAGGACAGATCATTGCCAGAGTGCTGCACAGTGGCACACACTGTGAACGTTTTACACCCCAGGAGGGGGTGAAGGATTTGGTGAGTGTGGGCCATATAAGAGCAGTTTGAGGTGGTCACCGTGTGGAATACAAAAATAGAAGTTCACCCCGGCATTAAAGCACCTTTGAATTTTAGGACTTGAGATATAGAGAGCACAGCAATTCACCCACTGCATATGTATATTTAACACATTAATTAACACTTGAGCACTTTGTACATTTAATATTCTTATTTATATATGTATATTTAATCAATTATTTTATTTATTTATTTATCCATACATTTTCATATTTTGTTTTTATTGCACTAATTGCAGGATGGCACACTGATTTTAGGTATAAGCTGCACCAATTTTGAACATACACTGTACATTATATATTTTTCACACATCTTCACTATTTAGTTTTAGGTATTTATTAAGGTAGCGCCACCCCTAATTCCACACCCCAAATGTGCCACCAGGTGTGCCTGGGCACACACTAGTCACCATGTGTGGCACATATTGCCTCTGTTTAACCCCTTAATGCCAACGTAACACAAATATCGGGGTATCACTTACCGGGGTATCACTTACCAGGGTATCACTTCCTGTTTACTGAAACATTAAAGGCACCAAATAAAAAAAAATGACAGCATTCAAAACAGCCAAACTTGGCATTTTGAATGCTTTTAAGTGCAAAGGAGGGATTTGGACCACAGATCCCTCCATAAAGAGTACATGTCATTGCCCATTACTGTCACAAGAGATGTTTACATTACTTGTGACAGCAATTAAAGTGATCAAAAAAATTAATAAATAAAAGGGACTGTGTAACAATAAAAAAAAAGAAGGAAAAAAAATGAAGGCGCCCGATCCCTCTGAGCTTGCACACATAAGTGAACATATGCGCAAATTGCGACTGCAAATGTGAACAGTGTTCAAACCACACATGTGAAGTATTGTTCCAATCCTTCGAGTGAGTGTGATCATTCTAACACAAGACCTTCTCTGTAACGCTAAACTGGTAACCTGTAGAAATGTTTAAAGCGCCACCTGTGGAGATTTTTAAGTACCGTAGTTTGTCGCCATCCCACAAGTGTGGACAATTTTAAAACATGACAAGTTAGGTAACCATTTACTCGGCGTAACCTCATCTTTCACATTATACAAAAAAATGGGCTAACTTTAGTGTTTTTTTTTCTCTTTTAATTCATGAAATTGTATTTCTTCCAAGAAAATTGCATTTGAAAGACCGCTGGGCAAATTTTGAGTGACATAAAATATTACAACAATCATTATTTTAATCTCTAGGGTCTCTACTAAAAAAAATGTTTATAATGTTTGGGGGCTCTACGTAATTATATAGCAAAAAATCATTATTTTAACTTGTAAGCAACACATGTCTGAAAAAGGTTTAGGCGTGGAGGGGTTAAATCCCTGACATTTCACCAAAGCCCCCCAACAGAGTTCATAAAAATAAAAATATATTTTTAAAGTAATAAAAGTTCAAACAATAGAAATCAAAACTACTGACACCATCCACTGTCCTACACCAATCTCTGCCATACTGACACTGTCCACTGCTGTACTGACACTGTCACTATAAACACATACACACACACACATATGTGTTTTAGCTTTGAGGTGCACACCCTAATGTAATAGGCTGTGCAAACCTATGCTGCTAAGCCCTTTCAGGTTATTCGCTGTGTTTAAATTGTGCCGTATGAATTATTTTTAAATTACTACATGTGATGGAGGTGTGGGGTGGAACAGGAGGTCAAGAGGGATTTAGGACCTTTTCTGAGGGATTTAACTAGCAGAGGGTTTATCAAAAAGGTTAGTTCACAAAAGAGTAATCTGGTACAAATGAGAATAAGTTCAGGATCACGGGGCATCAATCCAAGCCACAGCAAAGGGCAATCAACAGAAACATGGGGTGGCAATGCAGAACACCCAAAGAGCAAGTCCAAAGTCACAGAGCAGCAATCATAGGTTAGCAATCTGGGTACAGTTAAGGGCAAGTAGCAGAATGATGGGGCAGCAGTCCAGCATATAGCAAACGGCAAACAGCAGAAAATAGGGCAGCAATATGGAACATCAAAAGAGCAAGTCCATGGTGGTAAAGCAGAAATCAAAGTTTAACAATTTGGATATGGCAAAGGAGAGAAGCAATATGGCACAGCAGAAGATTTGTTCCAGGGTCACAAGGCAACCATCTAGGCCCATCAAGGGACAAGCAGCAAAATGATAAAGTAATGAACAAGTTCATGATCACTAGGGATGAGCTCCGCGTTCGATTCGAACGTATGTTCGAATCGAACATCGCTCGTTCGATCGTTCGTCGAAAATCGAACAAAACGGGTCGTTCGCGCCAAATTCGAATGACACAAAACGTCCCATAATTCACTGGGGCGTTGAGCGCTGATGATTGGCCAAGCATGCTGTATGTCCCGCATGCCTGGCCAATCACAGCGCTCAAAAAACGAAGAGCCATAATTGGCCAAAGCCAGGGTGGCTTTGGCCAATTATGGCTCAGGGGGATTTAGTACACGCCCCCCACTATAAAAGGCAGCCTGCACGGCTGCCTAGTGTAGTGTGTTGGCAGTTCTAGAGAAGATCAGTCAGTCAGACAGAGAGAGATAGAGAGATAGAGACACTGGGGCTGATTTACCAAGCCTTTACTCCATGACTCATGGAGTAAAAGCAGGAGTAGCAGCCGTTTTGCCATTTACTAAAGAAATACGCTGCTAGTGCAGTGTATTTCCCTAGTTACTAATGTGCTCCGTGCGCCCAGGAGAGGGTGCATTGTGCACCAGTACAGACCTGGCGCACGGCACATTGAAGTGTAAATTGCGGGGGTTTGGGCGGGAGTTTATTAGGGGGGAGGTGGGGGGATGCAGGGGAAGTGAAGTGACATGTGTTTTGAAGTGTTTGGCGGGCCGAATTGAAAGGGAAAGTGTTTTTTGAAAACAGATCCCCGTACGCTTGCACAGTGCGCCTGAACCTCGGGAGGTTCATTTGCATACTGGGCATGCGCAGAGAGAAAAGTCAGGGATTCCCGTGCGCCTTGTCAGTACGCCGTGAAAATCTTGGTAAATACCAAGCGGCGTACCCGTGAATGCGCTGCGTGACGCGGCGCACGGGAATCTCCGAGCTGTTTTCAGCCCTGAAGGGGAACTCGGCGCCAAATTTCAAACTTGAAATCGGCGCGGGTCCCCCTCCAGGGCTACATTAGGCTCTTAGGCTTGGTCCGGAACGTGAGGGGTTAAACCCGCGCCGATTCGGCGCGGGGGTCCCCCCCAGATCCAAACCAAGCCCTCATCCCAAGCATGCAGTCTGGCCCGGACAGGAATGGGGGCGGGGACGAGCGAGCGGCCCCCCCCCTCCTGAGCCGTACCAGACCGCATGCCCTCAACATGGGGGAGTGTGTGCTGTGGGGGAGGGGGGCACTGCCCCCCCACCCCACAGCACTCTTGCCCCCATGTCGATAGGGACAAGAGCCTCTTCCCGACAACCCTTGCCATTGGTTGTCGGGGTATGCGGGCGGGGCTAATCGGAATCTGCGAGTTCCCTTTAATAAGGGGGCCCCCAGATGCCGGCCCCCCACCCTATGTGAATGAGTATGGGGTACATCGTACCTCTACCCATTCACATGGGGGAAATGTAAAGTAAAATAAAACACCACACACAATAAAATATTTTATTAATCTGCTCCGGAGCCCCCCCTTTCTTCTTTAGCTCTCTTAGAAGGGGGGGTTTCTTCTCTCCCGATCTTCTGCCGGGACCCTGGGCTTCGGTGATTTCTGCCGGGGGAGGGCGCCATCCCTCGGTCCTCTCCGGAGCCTTCCGCCGGATGCCCCCACCCCATTTAAGCTCTTTTTCATTAGGGAGGGGCATCCGGACTTCGGGGTCTTCTGCCGGGGGATGGCGCCTATCCCCCGGTCTTTCCGGTGCCTTCCGCCAGGGTTCCGGTCTTCCTGGTCTTCTGCCGGGGGTGCGCCAACTCCCCGGTCTTTTCTCTGCTCCCTCTTCTGCCTGGCTCCCCCGCGGAGCCAGGGCTTTCTTCCGTCTTCTTTCTTCTCTCTTCCTTCTTCTGCCTGTCTCCTCCGGGAGCACAGGGCTTGTCTGCGCTGTCCTCTCCCTTCTCTTCCATTGGATGTTGACACGACGAGGTTCCGCGCTGACATGCCGTGTCAGCGGCGGGCATGGACTTATATAGGGCAATGCCACCATGTGACCTCAACCCATGTGACATCACATTCCCTGGGCATGATGGGAATGTGATGTCACATGGGTTGAGGTCACATGGTGGCATTGCCCTATATAAGTCCATGCCCACTGCTCAGACGGCATTCCAGCGCCGGACCTCGTCGTGTCAACATCGAATGGAAGAGAAGGGAGAAGACAGCGGAGACAAGCCCTGTGCTCCGCGGAGGAGACAGGCAGAAGCGGAAGGCATCGCAGAAGCCCGGAGAGTGGCGCCCTCCGGCGGAAGACACCGTACAAGCCCGGGACCCTCCCCCAAAGGCAGGAGCCTCCCTGGTGAAGGGGGTCCCGGTGAATTACGTCGCTGAAGACGGGGGTGGGGTGCCAGTGCACCCCCCCCGCAGAAACCGTCGTGGAAGCCCGGGACCCTCCCCCAAAGGCAGGAGCCTCCCTGGTGAAGGGGGTCCCGGTGAATTACGTCGCTGAAGACGGGGGTGGGGTGCCAGTGCACCCCCCCCGCAGAAACCGTCGTGGAAGCCCGGGACCCTCCCCCAAAGGCAGGAGCCTCCCTGGTGAAGGGGGTCCCGGTGAATTACGTCGCTGAAGACGGGGGTGGGGTGCCAGTGCACCCCCCCCCGCAGAAACCGTCGTGGAAGCCCGGGACCCTCCCCCAAAGGCAGGAGCCTCCCTGGTGAAGGGGGTCCCGGTGAATTACGTCGCTGAAGACGGGGGTGGGGTGCCAGTGCACCCCCCCCCCGCAGAAACCGTCGTGGAAGCCCGGGACCCTCCCCCAAAGGCAGGAGCCTCCCTGGTGAAGGGGGTCCCGGTGAATTACGTCGCTGAAGACGGGGGTGGGGTGCCAGTGCACCCCCCCCCGCAGAAACCGTCGTGGTAGCCCGGGACCCTCCCCCAAAGGCAGGAGCCTCACTGGTGAAGGGGGTTCCGGCAGAAGATGGCGAAGCCCGGGGCCTAATGGGGTGGTGGTGGGGGGCCCCGGCAGAAGACCCCCGGCTGACAAATAAATTAATTTATTCATGTGTGGTGTATTATTTTTTTCCATTTTTTTCCCCAGGTGAATGGGTAGGGGTACAATGTACCCCCATACTCATTCACATAGGGTGGGGGGGCCGGAATCTGGGGACCCCTTTATTAAAGGGGTCTCTCAGATTCTGATAAGCCCTCCGCCCGCATACCCCGACAACCAACGGCCAGGGTTGTCGGGAAGAGGCTCTTGTCCCTATCGACATGGGGACAAGAGTGCTTTGGGTTGGGGGGGCAGTGCCCCCCTCCCCCACAGCACACACTCCCCCATGTTGAGGGCATGTGGTCTGGTACGGCTCAGGAGGGAGGGGGGCGCTCGCTCGTCCCCACCCCCATTCCTGTCTGACCAGACTGCGTGCCTGGGATAATGGCTTGGTTTGGATCTTGGGGGGGACCCCACGCTTTTTTTTTTGCGCGGGTTTAACCCCTTATGTTCCAGACCAAGCCTAAGAGCCTGGTATGCACCTGGAGGGAACCCACCTTATTTTTTTTTCGGGGGTCTGGAGTTCCCCTTCATGAACAGCGATCTGTCATTTACACATGTCAGTCCCCCCCCCCTACAGTTAGAACACACCCAGGGAACATATTTAACCCCTCCCTCGCACCTAGTGTTAACCCCTTCCCTGCCAGTGGCATTTTTGGAGTAAGCAATGCATTTTTTACAGCACTGATCGCTAGAAAAATGCCAATGGTTCCAAAAAAGTGTTCGATGTGTCCGCCATAATGTCGCAGTACCGATAAAAATCGCTGATCGCCCCAATAACTAGTTAAAACAACAAAAATTTGTAGACGCTATAACTTTTGCAAAAACCAAACACTAAACGCTTTTTGCGATTTTTTGGAACCAAAAAGATGTAGAATACGTATCGGCCTAAACTGAGGGGTTTTTTAGTTTTTTCAATATATATTTTTGGGGATATTTATTATAGCAAAAAGTAAAAATAATTTTTACATATGTGGGCGGGACTTACGCAAGTCCCGCCCACATATATAAACATCGTTCAAACCACACATGTGAGGTATTGACGCGTGCATTAGAGCGAGAGCAATACTTTTACCACTAGACCTTCTTTGTAACTATAAACTGGTAACCTGGAAAAAAAAGAAAAAGGTCGCCTATGGGGATATTCACGGAATTCATTTTGGCCCCATTGCAGGAGTGTTTCCAATAGTAAAGCGTGACATGTAAGGTATCTATTTACTCAGTGTAACATCATCTTTCACATTATCCCCAAAAATTGGGCTCACTTTTGTGTTTTGTTAATTTTTAACCACTTGAGCCCGGACCATATTTCTGGTCAATGACCGGGCAAGTTTTTGTGATTCGGCACGGCGTCGCTTTAACTGACAATTGCGCAGTCGTGCGACGTGGCTCCCAAACAAAATTGGCAACCTTTTTTTTCACACAAATAGATTATTAAATGTACGTGTTTACTTCTGTCTTTAACACCTCCCCTTCAGGCTGGAAAGCATCAGATCAGGGGAAACAAAAAAAAAAAAGCTCTCATTCCATTGCAGCTTGGTTCCTACATGTGTGATGAACTGAGCATGCTCAAACACTTAGAAAAAAATTATCCTTTCTTTTTAAAAGGTGAAAAACACTCATTGGATGCTCATAGAGCGTGGTTTGGATTAATTGCAGGTGTGCCCAATTACAAGCTCACCCAAACTAGAGACTGCAATTTGGTCATGTGATTTCAATTGCTTCATTACTAGCACTGTTATAAAAAGCTTGGATCGATCAGTCCTCAGCTGCCCTCAGAAGGGGCAGGCTGGCAGAAATGCTGTTGCTAAACACAAATGTGGTTTGTTGCATGGGTTTTGTTTTATTTTGCCAATGGTTTTGGTTTATTTTTAAATGATGTTCACTTTGATGTATTTGTCTATGTGGCCTTATTTTATGAAAAATGTGTAAAGCTATGGTTAATTAGAATTTTGAAATGTATTTTTGTTTGTGTTTGTTTGTTTGTCTTTTTTTGCTTTCCTTGTTTTGTTGACCAATAAAAATTACTTTAAAATTGTTAAGTTTGTCTTTTGTTACTTTTTCATGCTACATATGTTGACAGCTGCAGCTGAACTAGGTTTGGGCCTAACAAATTATGTGTGATTTTTGTCTAAGCTTCTTTCCTGGTGTGTAATCATGAAATGTTTGCCATGTTTATTCTCCCTGACTTTAAAGACAAAAACTGGTAAGTATTTTATTTATTCTGCAGTGGTCCTCAGCCCTCAAGTACCCCCGACAGGACATGTTTTGGGGATTTCTCTTATCAAGAATTGCTGTCCAGACTATTTTAAAGCACATGTGCAAGATGAAGGAAAACCTGCAAACATGGCCTGTGGGGGGGGGTTTGCTATTGGTGGACAGGCTTGACGTGCTGATTTACAGCACTGTGCTTAAATCTAGCGCAAGGCAATCCTATTCAAATTGTGGGTGTTTGAGGGAAGCCAAGTGAGTGTTAGAACCCCTGCTTTGTGTTTTTTTATTTTTGTGTTGAGCTTTGTGTCCCTTTTCTTAAAATTGGCTTCACTTCCTGTCACACAGCTGAACAGGAAGTGAGGTTAAAACCCTACCAGTGTCATTTCTTGGGGACACCGGTCAATCTAACTAGTGTCCCCATTAAGCAAATTGCACTCCAGCACTGCTGTGTACACCCCAAATCATGGGTCTTCAAACTACGGCCCTCCAGTTGTTCAGGAACTACAATTCCCATCATGCCTAGTCATGTCTGTGAATGTCAGTGCATTACAAGGCCTCATGGGATGTGTAGTTCTACAACAGCTGGAGGGCCGTAGTTTGAGGATCCCTGCCCCAAATGATTATTTAGTTTGGGGTTTAGTAAAGGCAAAGCCACTCTGCAGTACAAGCATAGTTGCTGAAAATCAGAGAGGAAGCACTGATGGTTTTAACATCCAATCCTGTAGAAGCAAAGTTGTTTTGTTTTCTTCCTTGCTTTGCACTTGTAGGAGTGGATTTGCCTTTAGTAAATGGACCCCAAAGTCCAAGATCCCTAATAATTTGGGGTGTACACAGCAAAATGCTAGAGTGCAATTTACATAATGGGAAACTATTTAGATTGATCTCTGTGTCCACAAGAAAATATATTAGTAAGGTTTTACCCTCACTTCCTGTTTGGCTATGTGACAGGAAGTGAATGAATTAGAAAGGGTAAAGACACCTCACAAATGTTGTCACTATCAGGGGTGCAGACATCCCCAAAAAAATGAGCAGATCATACTTATTTGCAAATTAATAATTTTTTAGTTAACATTGGGTGGGGTGCTCTAACACACACATTCATACATATTAGCCACGCTGTATCCTGGCCTATTGGCATGGTTATATTTTCTTAGGGCTCTCAATAAAACTCTATGAAATTTGTGCTTAAACTAGAACCAGGGGCGGACTGACAACTCATGGGGTCCCCGGGCAATAGAAGATTATGGGGCCCCTCTGGCTTACAGATGACCACCACGCCAGGAGGTAGTGCAGAGGCGGGCAGCTAAAATCTTGGGATATTCACATTAAAAGCATGTCATTTTCGGACATATCAGGGACAGATCTAAAAAAACCACAGATTTTTACATACTGTCCCTGGTTTTACTGAGCCTGGCAACCCGGATGGGGCCCTCGGGCAGTGCCCGAGTGACTCAATGGTCAGTCCGCCCCTGACAAGAACTATAATCAACAAGTTTTATTTTCTTTCATTTTGGATAGAGTGAGGGAGGGTTATAGGCCCTGTCAGTTTATTTTGTATTATCTGTGTCCAATTGGGGAGATTTGCCTTCACTTCCTGCCCCATAGCCAAACAGGAAGTGAGAGAAAAACTATGCAAATTAACCACTTCCCGCCCAGCCTATGGCCGATTTACGTCCGGGAAGTGGTTACACAATCCTGACAGGACGTCCTGCAGGATTTCATGCCGCACGCGCCTGTGGGGGCACGCAGCGCGGCGATCGGTGATGCGGGGTGTCAGTCTGACACCCTGCATCTCCGATCTCGGTAAAGAGTCTCTCACGGAGACGGAGACTCTTTACCACGTGATCAGCCGTGTCCAATCACGGCTGATCACGATGTAAACAGGAAGAGCCATCGATGGCTCTTCCTCACTCGCGTCTTACAGACGCGAGTATAGGAGAGCCGATCGGCGGCTCTCCTGACAGGGGGCGTTCGCGCTGATTGTTTATCAGCGCAGCCCCCCCTCGGATCACCACACTGGACCACCAGGGATGCCCACCCTGGACCACCAGGGTGTGCAAAAACAAAAAAAATATAGAACAAAAAAACAAAAAGCATTAAAAAATAAGAAAAAAGATGCCAATCAGTGCCCACAAATGGGCACTGACTGGGAAAAGCAGTGCCACCCCACAGTGCCCATCCATGCACAGTGCCCACCTATCAGTGCCCACCTGTGCCACCCATAAGTATCCATCAGTGCCACCCATAAGTGCCGCCCATAAGTATCCATCAGTGCCACCCATAAGTGCCGCCCATCTGTGCCGCCCATGAGTGCCCATCAGTGCCGCCTATGAGTGCCCATCAGTGCCGCATAGCAGCGCCGCCAATCAATGCCACCTCATCTGTGCCGTCAGTACTACCTCATCGATGTCCATCAGTGCCATCTCATCGGTGCCCATCAGTGCCGCCATATCAGTGCCCGTAATTGAAAGAGAAAAACTTATTTACAAAAAAATTAACCTAAAAAAAGAAAAAGGTTTTCTTTGTTTCAAAATTTGCAGTCTTTTTTTAGTTGTTGCGCAAAAAAAAAAACGCAGAGGTGATCAAATAACAACAAAAGAAAGCTCTATTTGTGGGGAAAAAAGGACGCCAATTTTGTTTGGGTACAGTGTTGTATGACCGCGCAATTGCCATTCAAAGTGCGACAGTGTTGAAAGCTGAAAATTGGCTTGGGCGGGAAGGTGCGTAAGTGCCTGGTATGGAAGTGGTTAAGGGAATCCAGTGCCCCCCCAGAACTAGTGTGTGGGTCCCCTGAAAATTACTGGGCGGGGTTATACAAAAACAGGGTGTGACCTTGACAGGAAGGGGTGGGTCATTTTTCTATTAGGAGGTGCAGATATGTAGTCAGGCCTAGGGCAGAACCAAACCTTAATATACTACTGCATATTAGGGCTTATTTAGACCGGAACCGATTTACAGCGTGTTTTTATATTGTGGGAGGAAACCCACGCAGGCACAGGGAGAACATGCAAACTCCATGCAGATGCTGTCACGGGCGGGATTCGAACCAACGACTCTTTTGCTGCTAGGTCAAAGTGCTATACACTACACCACTGTGGTGAACGAACATGATTGCAGCTGAAAGCATGAGATCTTTTTTTTTTTTTTCAATACCATGCTTTCCAGCCTTATTGACCCCGCCTCTCTCCATAAAGAGGACCTGTCACACACTAGTCCTATTACAAGGGATGTTTACATTCCTTGTAATAGGAAGAAAACTGATCATTTTTTTTTTATTTTTTTATTTCAGTGTAAAACATTATAAAACTAAATAAAAATAAATAAGAAAACCCCAAAAAAAAAATTTAAAGCGCCCCGTCGCGACGAGCTCGCGCACAGAAGCAAACGCATACGCGAGTAGCGCCCGCATATGAAAACAATATTCAAACCACACAAGTGAGGTATCGCCGCGATCGTTAGAGTGAGAGCAATAATTCTAGCCCTAGACCTACTCTGCAACTCAAAAAATGCAACCTGTAGAATTTTTTAAACGTCGCCTATCGAGTTTTTTAAAGGGTAAAAGTTTGACGCCATGCCACGAGCGGGCGCAATTTTTAAGCGTGACATGTTGGGTATCATTTTACTCGGCGTAACATTATCTTTCACAATATAGAAAAAAATTGGGCAAAATGTATTGTTGTCTTATTTTTTAATTCAAAAAAGTGATTTTTATCCAAAAAAAGTGCGCTTGTAAGACCGCTGCGCAAATACGGTGTGACAAAAAGTATTGCAATGACTGCCATTTTATTCCCTAGGATGTCTGTTAAAAAAAAATATATAATGTTTGGGGGTTCTGATTAATTTTCTAGCCAAAAAATTGTGATTTTCACATGAAGGAGAGAAGTGCCAGAATTAACCCGGTGGGCAAGTGGTTAAAGTACTCATGGCTATAAAGAATAGAGTCATTGCTCATTAAAAAAAAAAAAAAAAAAAGGGGTTCCCTCCAAATTAAATTACCAGGCCCTTCAGGTCTGGAATGGATATTAAGGGGAACCCCGCCGTAAAAACCAAAAAAAAAAAAGACGTGCGGTTCCCGGCAAATATCCATTCCAGACCCTTCAGGTCTGGTGTGGATTTTAAGGGGAACTCCACCCCAAATTGAAAAAAAAAATGGCGTGGAGTCCCCCTAAAAATCCACACCAGACCCTTATCCGAGCACGTTGACCTGGCCGGCCGCAGAAAAGAGGGGGGGACAGAGTGCGCCCCCCCCCCTCTCCTGAACCGCACCAGGCCACATGCCCTCAACATGGGGAGGATGTCCCCATGTTGATGGGGACAAGGGTCTCATCCCCACAACCCTTGCCCGGTGGTTGTGGGGGTATGCGGGCGGGAGGTTTATCAGAATCTGGAAGACCCCTTTAACAAAGGGGACCCCCATATCCTGACCCCCCCCCTGTGTGAAATGGTAATGGGGTACATTGTACCTCTACCATTTCACCCCAAAAAAATGTCAAAGTGTTAAAAATGACAGTAGCCGGTTTTTGACAAATCTTTTAATAAAATCTTCTTTTCTTCTTTCCTTCGAGTTTCTTCCGCTGCTTCTTTCTTCTCGTCAACATCTTGCCCGACGTGTTCTTCTATCTTCTCCGTCCGTCCTTCCGCCTTCTGGTCCCGCATCTTGCCCGTTGTCTTCTCCGTCCGCCTCCTCGTCCGCATCTTGGGTCTTCTGCGGTCTTCTTCTCGGTCCGCCGCCTTCTCGTCCCCTGCGTTTGAATTTGATTTGGCCGCCGTTTTCCCGCTCCTGGGACCCGCCCCCCTCTGACGCCACAAGTAAACTCCTTAGAAGGTCATGTGCGTCAGAGGGGGGCGGGGTCGCAGAGCGTCACACAGCGGGGGAATTCAATTTCAATCGCGCCGCCCGGAGAAGAAGTTCCCGCCGTGTCACACTCATGTGACCCCGCCCCCCTCTGACGCACATGACCTTCTAAGGAGTTTACTTGTGGCGTCAGAGGGGGGCGGGTCCCAGGAGCGGGAAAACGGCGGCCAAATAAAATTCAAACGCAGGGGACGAGAAGGCGGCGGACCGAGAAGAAGACCGCAGAAGACCCAAGATGCGGACGAGGAGGCGGACGGAGAAGACAACGGGCAAGATGCGGGACCAGAAGGCGGAAGGACGGACGGAGAAGATAGAAGAAGACGTCGGGCAAGATGTGGACTAGAAGAAAGAAGCAGCGGAAGAAGCCCGAAGGAAAGAAGAAAAGAAGATTTTATTAAAAGATTTGTCAAAAACCGGCTACTGTCATTTTTAACACTTTGACATGTTTTTGGGGTGAAATGGTAGAGGTACAATGTACCCCATTACCATTTCACACAGGGGGGGGGTCAGGATCTGGGGGTCCCCTTTGTTAAAGGGGTCTTCCAGATTCTGATAAACCTCCCGCCCGCATACCCCCACAACCACCGGGCAAGGGTTGTGGGGATGAGACCCTTGTCCCCATCAACATGGGGACATCCTCCCCATGTTGAGGGCATGTGGCCTGGTGCGGTTCAGGAGAGGGGGGGGGCCGCACTCTGTCCCCCCCTCTTTTCTGCGGCCGGCCAGGTCAACGTGCTCGGATAAGGGTCTGGTGTGGATTTTTAGGGGGACTCCACGCCATTTTTTTTTCAATTTGGGGTGGAGTTCCCCTTAAAATCCACACCAGACCTGAAGGGTCTGGAATGGATATTTGCCGGGAACCGCACGTCTTTTTTTTTTTTGGTTTTTACGGCGGGGTTCCCCTTAATATCCATTCCAGACCTGAAGGGCCTGGTAATTTAATTTGGGGGAACCCCTACACATTTTTTTGTTTGTTTTATGAATGAATCCCTTTAGAATTGTCAGAGCCGACAATTCATTATAGCCGCGTGTGAATTTTTAAATGACTTTTTTCCTTCTGAATGTCACTTTGTGCAGGGGGAGTTCTAAGTGCGGGAAAAATGCGCTATTTCACATGCTGACATTACACCCCCCCTAGGTACGAAATTTAAAGGAATATTTCACTTTTATTGTTTCACTTTAAGAATTATTAATTTCACTGCTCCCGAAAAAACGGCCGTTTTAAAAAATAAAAAAAGCATTGATACATGTTCCCTGGGGCAGGACTGAGGTCCCCAAACACTTTTTAGGACAAAACTTGCTGATTAGCCTTTAAAATGAACACTTTTGATTTCTCCCATAGACTTCTATAGGGAGTTCGGCGCGGCTTTACATATTAGTTTCAATGCGCCGGCTGCTACGCTGGTTCATGCGCCGAATTAAGCCTCCACCCGGAGTACTAATTAATGCATGAACCAGCGCAGCGCACATAGCTTAGTAAATCAGGCCCACAGTGTCTTAACTAGATAGATAGATAGATAGATAGATAGATAGATAGATAGATAGATAGATAGATAGATAGATAGATAGATAGATAGATAGATAGATAGATAGATAGATAGATAGAGTAGGAAGTGTAGTCAGTATAGTTAAAAGTACAGTTTGTAGAGAATATATTCACATCCTTAGGCGTTGTCAATATATTTATAAACTGTACAGCTCAGCTAGTTTATCTATTAGTATCTGTCAGGCAGGAGATTGTTCTACATGCAGCGCTCTAACGTGTTGTATTGCCTGCATTAGGGATTTACTTTAAATATAATTATTCTGTGTTATTTAACGTGTGCTAGTTAATTGCACACACAGACGCATTACCTGTTACTGCACGTGTGCAATTTATTTGCACAGAAGCGCAGTCGCTGTTAATGCAACTGGGCTATTGAATTGCACAGAAACGCAGTCGCTATTACTGCGTGCGTGCTGTTTAATAGCAACTAAAGGCAGTTGGTGTCACTGCGTGCGTGCTGTTAAATCGCATTTGACCGCAGTGGCTATTACTGCGTGCGTGCTGTTTAATAGCAACTAAAGGCAGTTGGTGTCACTGCGTGCGTGCTGTTAAATCGCATTTGACCGCAGTCGCTATTACTGCGTGCGTGCTGTTTAATAGCAACTAAAGGCAGTTGGTGTCACTGCGTGCGTGCTGTTAAATCGCATTTGACCGCAGTCGCTATTACTGCGTGCGTGCTGTTTAATAGCAACTAAAGGCAGTTGGTGTCACTGCGTGCGTGCTGTTAAATCGCATTAGACCACAGTCGCTATTACTGCGTGCGTGCTGTTTAATAGCAACTAAAGGCAGTTGGTGTCACTGCGTGCGTGCTGTTAAATCGCATTTGACCGCAGTCGCTATTACTGCGTGCGTGCTGTTTAATAGCAACTAAAGGCAGTTGGTGTCACTGCGTGCGTGCTGTTAAATCGCATTTGACCGCAGTGGCTATTACTGCGTGCGTGCTGTTTAATAGCAACTAAAGGCAGTTGGTGTCACTGCGTGCGTGCTGTTAAATCGCATTTGACCGCAGTCGCTATTACTGCGTGCGTGCTGTTTAATAGCAACTAAAGGCAGTTGGTGTCACTGCGTGCGTGCTGTTAAATCGCATTTGACGGCAGTGGCTATTACTGCGTGCGTGCTGTTTAATAGCAACTAAAGGCAGTTGGTGTCACTGCGTGCGTGCTGTTAAATCGCATTTGACCGCAGTGGCTATTACTGCGTGCGTGCTGTTTAATAGCAACTAAAGGCAGTTGGTGCCACTGCGTGCGTGCTGTTAAATCGCATTAGACCGCAGTCGCTATTACTGCGTGCGTGCTGTTTAATAGCAACTAAAGGCAGTTGGTGTCACTGCGTGCGTGCTGTTAAATCGCATTTGACCGCAGTCGCTATTACTGCGTGCGTGCTGTTTAATAGCAACTAAAGGCAGTTGGTGTCACTGCGACTATTTTGTTACTTTACACTTGAGCCAAGTCGCTCTTACTGTGTGGTTGCTGTTTAATACCATCTGAAAGCAGTTGGTGTGACAGCGACTATTTTGTTACATAACACTTGAGCCAAGTCGCTCTTACTGTGTGGTTGCTGTTTAATACCATCTGAACGCAGTTGGTGTGACTGCGACTATTTTGTTACTTTACACTTGAGCCAAGTCGCTCTTACTGTGTGGTTGCTGTTTAATACCATCTGAACGCAGTTGGTGTGACTGCGACTATTTTGTTACTTTACACTTGAGCCAAGTCGCTCTTACTGTGTGGTTGCTGTTTAATACCATCTGAAAGCAGTTGGTGTGACAGCGACTATTTTGTTACATAACACTTGAGCCAAGTCGCTCTTACTGTGTGGTTGCTGTTTAATACCATCTGAACGCAGTTGGTGTGACAGCGACTATTTTGTTACTTTACACTTGAGCCAAGTCGCTCTTACTGTGTGGTTGCTGTTTAATACCATCTGAAAGCAGTTGGTGTGACAGCGACTATTTTGTTACTTTACACTTGAGCCAAGTCGCTCTTACTGTGTGGTTGCTGTTTAATACCATCTGAACGCAGTTGGTGTGACTGCGACTATTTTGTTACTTTACACTTGAGCCAAGTCGCTCTTACTGTGTGGTTGCTGTTTAATACCATCTGAACGCAGTTGGTGTGACTGCGACTATTTTGTTACTTTACACTTGAGCCAAGTCGCTCTTACTGTGTGGTTGCTGTTTAATACCATCTGAACGCAGTTGGTGTGACTGCGACTATTTTGTTACTTTACACTTGAGCCAAGTCGCTCTTACTGTGTGGTTGCTGTTTAATACCATCTGAACGCAGTTGGTGTGACTGCGACTATTTTGTTACTTTACACTTGAGCCAAGTCGCTCTTACTGTGTGGTTGCTGTTTAATACCATCTGAACGCAGTTGGTGTGACAGCGACTATTTTGTTACATAACACCTGAACGCATAACTATGGCTGGAAGGACAAAGAGAGGCAGACAGTCACGAGGGCAAGCAGGCTCTGCATCTAGAGGTAACGCTGGTGATGGATGTGGTGCATCCTCTTCAGCACGTGGCCGTGGCCGCTCGTCCTTCTTTTCGGGAGCTGGCCGTGTTGAGCCTCAACATGCTGAGAAATTAGTTGAGTGGATGACCAAGCCGTCCTCATCCTCCTCATCCTCTCTCACACAGACTGATTATAGTTTGTCTGGCAAAGCAGCTGCCAAGGCGTCCTCTACCCTCTGCACAATGGGATCACACAATCCTTCCCTAGTCCCACCGTGTCCTCCTGAGGAGTCCCCCGAACTGTTTCAACACAGTGTTGGGTACATGCTAGCTGAAGATGCGCAGCGTTTTGAAGACTCCGATGACGGAACACTGATAGAGGAAGGCATTGATGTGAGCCCAGGGAGAGGGGGTGGCCGAGAGGGACAACAATCTGGGAGTGATGTTCCCCCAGCTGGAGCATACTGCCAGGTTGTCGCCAGTGATGATGAGGAGGGAGGGGATGATGAGGTCATTGACTCTACCTGGGTGCCTGGTAGGAGAGAGGAGGAAGAGGACGAGGCACAGGCACATCTTCAAAGAGGCAGGAAGCCCTCCAGGGGTCAGCTTAAGGGCAGTACACCAACTGCATTACGTGGCGCTGCTGTGTCTCAACGGTACAGCAAAAGTTCTTTGGTGTGGGCCTTTTTTGAAACCTGTTCATCAGATCTTACCTTTGCTGTTTGCAACATATGTCTCAAGCGTATCTCGCGTGGCCAAAACATCACCCGCTTGGGCACCACATGCTTGTCCAGACATATGTCGACCTGCCATGCAGCTCGTTGGCAGGCATACCAGAAAGACCCACACCAAAGACCAAAGCGGTCCTCCCCTTGCCCTTCTGTGACCTCAAACCCCACTAGACCCCCAGTCCTCTCTGCAGCCTGCACCGAAGGTGTAGAAATAGGTGTGTCACAACGTAGTAGTGGTAGTACATCCGGCCAATCTACTGATATTACCAGACAAATTTCCCTGCCCCAGCTGCTGCAGCGCCGAAAGAAGTACGCTCCCAGCCATCCACATGCCCAGCGGTTGAATGCTAGCTTAGCAAAATTGCTAGCACTTCAACTGCTACCTTTTCAGTTGGTAGATTCTGCCCCCTTCCGTGAGTTTGTGGAATGTGCAGTACCTCAGTGGCAAGTACCCAAACGCCACTTTTTTTCACGGAAGGCGATTCCGGCTCTCTACCGGCATGTGGAAGGCAATGTCCATACCTCGCTGGACAGGGCGGTCAGTGGTAAGGTGCATCTTACCGCTGACTCATGGTCCAGCAGGCATGGACAGGGACGTTACCTGTCTTTTACGGCCCATTGGGTGACTCTGCTGGCAGCTGGGAAGGACGCAGGTCAAGGTACAGTAGTTTTGGAGGTTGTTCCACCACCACGCCTCCAAAACACTACAACTGCTTGTAACACACCTCTCTCCTCCACCCCCTCCTCTTCTTCTTCCTCTGTGGCCTCTTCCTGTGGTGATGTTGGCTCAGAACCAGCCGTGCTCCGTAGGCGTACGAAGGGCTACGCAGGAATGCAGGCCAAGAGATGCCATGCGGTCCTAGAGCTGGTGTGCTTGGGAGACAGGAGCCACACTGGGGAAGAGGTTCTTTCAGCTCTGCAGGGGCAGGCTCAGAGGTGGTTGACGCCACGCCAGCTGAAGCCTGGAATGGTGGTCAGCGATAATGGCACCAACCTCCTCTCTGCCCTGCGACGTGGAAAACTCACCCATGTGCCCTGTTTTGCGCATGTTCTCAATTTGGTGGTGCAGCGGTTCTTGGGCAGGTACCCTGGCTTACAGGATGTCCTGAGGCAGGCCAGGAAAGTCTGTGTGCATTTCCGGAGGTCATATAATGCCACTGCTCGGCTGACAGACCTCCAGAGGGAATACAACCTGCCCAAGAACCGCCTAATCTGTGACATGCCCACCAGATGGAACTCTACGTTGGCCATGCTGCAGCGGCTGCACACGCAGCAGAGGGCCATCAATGAGTACCTGTGCCAATATGGCAGCAGAACTGGCTCAGGGGAGCTTGGTTTTTTTTCACCACGCCAGTGGGCCTTGATCAGGGATGCATGCACTGTCCTGTCACCATTTGAGGAGGCCACGAGGATGGTGAGCAGTGACAGTGCATGCATCAGTGATACTGTCCCGCTTATTCACATGTTGGAGCACACCCTACGTGGAATAATGGACAGGGCCCTTGAGGCAGAACAGAGGGAGGAAGAGGAGGACTTCCTTACCTCTCAAGGCCCCCTTTATCCAGACACTGTTCCTGCTTGCCCACCTGGAACACAGGAAGAGGAGGAGGAGGATGAGGAAGAGGAGGAGGAGGAGGATTGTATCAGCAGCATGGAGGTGGAGCCTAGCACTCAGCATCAACAGCAGCAGTCTTCAAGGGATCATTTACAGTCCCAAGGAACACGTGGACTTTTACGTGGCTGGGATGAGGTGGCTGAGGATCCTGTCGTCCTCAGTGACCCAGAGGACTGTGCCCCGAATGCCTCTGCAAACCTACGCTGCATGGCCTCCCTGATCCTGCAAAGCCTGCGTAAGGATCCTCGTGTACGTGCTATCAAGGAGAGGGATCATTACTGGCTGGCAACTCTCCTTGATCCACGTTACAAGAGTAAGGTAACGGATCTTATGTTGCCATCACAGAGGGAGCAGAAGATGAAACTACTGCGGGAGGCCTTGCAGAAGGGTCTGTGCAATGCGTTCCCAGAACCGGGGGGATTACCAAAACCTGGCCCTGGACAACGTCTTGCTGAGGCTTCGGTGAGTCAGAGAAGGAGCGGTGGAGAAGGTGGCCGTCTGACCGATGCGTTCAGACAATTTTTTAGTCCGCAGCCCCAAGGTCTGACCGGTTCCAGCAACCATCGCCAGCGTCTGGTTTACATGGTCCGGGAATACCTAGCGGCAAGATCCGACTTGGACACCTTCCCCACGAAAAATCCTCTGGCTTACTGGGTCTTGAGGATGGATCACTGGCCAGAGCTTGCACAGTATGCAATTGAGCTACTGGCTTGCCCTGCATCCAGTGTTCTTTCAGAACGCACATTCAGTGCTGCTGGAGGCTTTGTGACCGATCACAGGGTACGCCTCTCCACCGACTCTGTTGATCGACTGACCTTCATCAAAATGAATCAGGCTTGGATCAACACCGGCTACCAAGCACCTGATGCTGATGTTACTGAATAAGAATTTTGTGTTGAAATATCAGATCCCTTTGAGACTGCTGATGCTGAGTGACTGTCCTGTTGTGCTGCTGATGGAATATCCTTCTCCTCCTCACTTTTCATGCTGTTAGCTAGTAAGAAATTTTGTTTTTCTGTGCTCCGCCACCAGTGCCTAAGGCCTAATTTTTCTGCCCCTGTTTAACAGGGGCGTCTAATAACAATTTTTGATGCAATACTTTGCACGTGGCCTAAGGCATAATTTTTCTGCCCCTGTGTAACAGGGGCGTCTAATAACAATTTTTGATGCAATACTTTGCACGTGGCCTAAGGCACAATTTTTGTGCCCCTGTGTAACAGGGGCGCCTAATAACAATTTTTGATGCAATACTTTGCACGTGGCTCCTTGTTGCGCTCCAATTACAGATATTGGGAGGGGTTGCAGTGTTATGTTGCGCCTACGGACACATTTTTATGCCCCTGTGTAACAGGGGCGCCTAATAACAATTTTTGATGCAATACTTTGCACGTGGCTCCTTGTTGCGCTCCAATTACAGATATTGGGAGGGGTTGCAGTGTTATGTTGCGCCTAAAGACACATTTTTATGCCCCTGTGTAACAGGGGCACCTAATAACAATTTTTGATGCAATACTTTGCACGTGGCTCCTTGTTGCGCTCCAATTACAGATATTGGGAGGGGTTGCAGTGTTATGTTGCGCCTATGGACACATTTTTATGCCCCTGTGTAACAAGGGCGCCTAATAACAATTTTTGATGCAATACTTTGCACGTGGCTCCTTGTTGCGCTCCAATTACAGATATTGGGAGGGGTTGCAGTGTTATGTTGCGCCTACGGACACATTTTTATGCCCCTGTGTAACAGGGGCGCCTAATAACAATTTTTGATGCAATACTTTGCACGTGGCTCCTTGTTGCGCTCCAATTACAGATATTGGGAGGGGTTGCAGTGTTATGTTGCGCCTACGGACACATTTTTATGCCCCTGTGTAACAAGGGCGCCTAATAACAATTTTTGATGCAATACTTTGCACGTGGCTCTTTGTTGCGCTACAATTACAGTATGTTTGAGGGGTGCCCTTTTTTCTACAATTTTGCTTTCCCAAAAAGATAATGCCACCCCCCCACCACCCCTAAAATAATCAAGATATTGTTCCCACACAGCACGTGCGCAACCAGTATTAAATTACTTTGTTCTTATAATAATTTAATGTTGTGCAGGGACATTTCTAAACATGTGCCACTACTAGAGACACACAGCAGGTGTGATATTTGAAGGAATTTTTCATTTTTTTTTTTTCACTTTAAACATCATTAAAATCGCTGCTCCGCAAAAACGTCAGTTTTTAAAATATTTTTTTCGATTGATACATGTTCCCTGGGGCAAGACCCGGGTTCTGAAAGACGTTTACCAACATTAAATTGAATATTGGTCTTTAAAATGATCGTTTTTGAATTCGAACGTTTGAGTCCCATAGACTTCAATGGGGTTCTAAATGTTCGCGCGAACCCGCGGTCTGTTCGAACGTTCTGATGCGAACCGAACCCGGGTATGTTCGGCTCATCCCTAATGATCACAAGTCAAGCCAGCCAGAAGTCCGAACACAGCAAGGGACAAGCAGGGTATATTAAGGATTGAATGCAGTGTAATGATTCAGGCATAGCAAGAGACAGGCAGCAATATGGCTTAGCAAAGAAAATGAAATAAGAAAAACAAATGGGCTCCAATCAACCTAAAATGTCTTGAATCTCACTGGTAGTTGCACTACAAAGGCAAGGTCCAGGATCAAAAGTCAACAATCTACAGCAAGGCAATGGAAGCAATATGGAACTGCAAAAATTGGAAAATTACTCACACTGAAAGTGCCTGCCATAGCCTAGGTCGAGGGATATGTTCAGAGGTTGTTCAGTATTTTCAGAATGCTCAGCAGAGGGGATGGTCAGCTAATAATAGTTATCCCTGCTCAGCAGGCATAATGGTTAGCAGAGTAGGTGGTCAGCAGAGATGTTAAGCCAACAGATGGAAGTCCAGGGATCACTGGGTCAAGGGAGAGGTGGAGGTCTTGTGTGACCAAGTCACAGCCTCATGTCCACACAGGCAGCAAGATATCAAGAAGAAAGTCTATAATGTCTGTCCCCTGATCATGTTTTTAAACCTGAGCTGGAGTGTTATACTGTAGTCAAACAACCCAATACCTTGTTTCAGATTGTCCTTGCCACAAGCTCTGCCCCCTCTCCAGCTATTCCACATTTAGGAATGTGGCCTTTGTTTTTGACAAGAAATGCAGAGCTCTAAGGCTGCAACATGTTTGCTGAGATGAGTCAAATGCAGACATAACAAGGGATCATATATATATACTCGCCAGCACACCAGGAATCATAACGTCCAAAGATTTAATGCATATCTATTATGTCAAAAAGAGCAACGTTTCGAGGCCACGCAGGACCTCTTCGTCAGGCAAAAATCATCATCTTTTTGCCTGACGAAGAGGTCCTGCGTGGCCTCGAAACGTTGCTCTTTTTGACATAATAGATATGCATTAAATCTTTGGACGTTATGATTCCTGGTGTGCTGGCGAGTATATATATATATGATTTGCTTTCCGGTTCCCAGCCGGTGATCGTTTCAGCACCCTTTTACTACTTGGCCATTTTGCCGGAAGGTGTGCAATCGGAATATTTTTGAGATAACAAGGGATCAGACTGCCCAGCGTCCTGCACATAGGTGGTGTGAAAGTGGTGAGTTCTTTGTGCAGGTGCCAGGGAACAGGATGACAACTGATGTCAGCTGAGGGCACCTTGCAGCAATGGGGGAAGAAGGCCACCACAGGGATCTGACTATCCAGCTCCCTGTAGGTAGGTTGTGTGGAAATGGTGGGTTCTATATTCTGGAACTGTTAACATAGGATGGTTACAGGCTGGCAGATTTTCTTCCCTTACATAGGTGGTAAAGTGGTTCTAAAGGCTGAAAGTCTTTGATCTTAATGCAGTCTCTGCAGCTCCCCCACCCCATACTTATCTGAGCCCGATCTCGATCCAGGCTCGCTCTGCTCTTGCCCACCTAATAGGCTCAGAGACAGCATTGTGGCCTATTGACGCCCATTGCTGTCAATAATGGCTGTCATGCCTTTAAGTAAGTGATGGGTTATTTGTGGGGAGCAAGGGAAACCATTGGGGTTCATAGGAAAAACAATCATTATTAGACATGTGCATGCCGAACAAAATAAGTTTTGTTTTGTTTTGTTTAGATTTGATTACTTTTTAATATATATATATATATATATATAGGTATTTTGTTTAGTTAAATTCAGTTGATGTGTTTGATTTCGTATTCAGGATTCATATTCGTAATTTGTATCCGTAATCTGTTTTTACAAGTTTTGTTCAAATTTACCGGAACGTTCAAATTGATACATTTTGAATCGGTCAAATCGAAAATGTTATATTTTTTTTATTCAAATGCAGCAAAATGAACAAAAAAAAAAAAGATTTTCATCAAATGATTACTGTAACGGCTACCCACTGGTAGTGAGGGGTATCGGCCGTTGGAGACGTCCTTTTTGCTGACAAGTTATGATATGCAGGTACCGCCGGTATATCCCATCGAACGCCCTTCCAAGAAACGAGACGTGCTATGTTTGGAGGGTCAAGCAGACTTACTTTATTTGGCATATTTCACCTGCTTATTTCTGGTTACAACTGTTACAAGAACAATGACAGTTTCCGCCCTCCCCTTTTCCCAGTAGGGGGCTTCAACACAGACCCCCTGAAACAATGACATCTCCTTGAATTAATCACTTGACCAGTTTCTAGACGCTTCGGCACCTCACCCCACTTAACATTTCCTGGCCAGGCACATAGAATTCAATTAACCTTTAAAACAATTATCACTCACACATAATCCCCATCAGCATACACCTCACAGGGGGGCTGTTTACCTGCACACAAAAGAGGGTTCATTAGGTATGCGAAGGGAACATTAGCATTCAACCATGAAAAGAAACTTGTCCAATTAACCCTTTGAGCTCAGAATACAATGTGGTACATCCAATTGTAACAAGCCATGCAGTTCCTTGTAGTCCCCTGCACGAAGATCATAACTGTCTCGGCAGCATGCATGTGTCCGTTACAATTACAATGACTCTTTAAATCAACTTTGGCTTAATAAAAACAGCATTATTTTGAAATAACACTCGAATAACACACAAAATGTTTGATTTCAGAAATATGTTTACAGTTCAAATTCAAATGGAATTTGATGTAAAATTCCATTTGAATTTCAATTTGAATGACTGAAATTCAGATATTTTTTATATATGATATACTATTAATTGTTTGAATATTCAACTGATTTCACTGCAGAAACATAAATAGTTCAGTACTTAAATGTACACATTTAAGAATCTAGATTCTACTGGGTCAAAATGCTATAACAGTATGTCAAGTATTTTACACAGAATTCAATGTCTAGCCTGACATGTTATATAACAAAGTGTCAAAATCTATCATCTTGTGCTGGATGATCTGTGTTACATTTGTTGCTTTACTTCTTTTTACAGAATGTTTGCCAGCTTTCACATTTACTTCTATCATTTCAGTTTGCAATAATTCAGAATACTGTATCTGCTGAGGCTACATTTTTCTAATATAATATGTGATACAACTTGCTTGCTGATAATTTTAAAAGCTTGACGCTTTCCTCTATGTGTTCAAAATAGTTTCCAGCATGCATAAATATGAATCAGAGGCAAACACAAGAAGATGCTGCAAACTTCCCAACGATATTTTTTCTGTCTGACTATAATTCACATATCCTATAAAATGTTTCATGGTTTTGTGATTTTATAGGTTGAATGTACTTTATTTAAATTTAAAAATGGGTAACAGGTACTTGCTGACAATTTTCCTCTGCATAAAGAAAAAAAATGCATATGTCTTAGCTTGCAGTGAAGAAGCTGACATTTTTAACATTCAAACTTTCTATTCATTTTAACAAGCATGAAGCAACTGCTTACACTTCTCCATGGGATTGTTTAAAGAGATTATTCACTTAGCAAAATACATTTTCACTAAGCTGATTAAATAGGGTAAAATTGTGTTCACTGTAAACAACAAGTCATGGGCTAGTAAAAATATATATTTTGTTAATTTCTCTTAAACATGATTAAGTATTCAAAGTGAACACAACTTTTTTTTTAACATTTATGGAGGGAACATTGCATTCACTTTTAAAACAACAATTTACCTTGCTGTCAAAAACAATCTTTTAGTAAATCAGAACAAATGGCCCTAATTGGGTAAGGAAATTTGACCCAATGAGTTTTCTGTAGATTACTTTAAAAATGTGTTTGTGAAAACAAAGCCAATAAAGCAAGTAAAAACACACCTGGCACCAGTATTAAGAAATGCGTCCCATTTTCATTCCTTTGCAGTAACTTTCCGTTTGGCTTTTATTCATGGACAAGTGAGTGTTCAGTCCACTCTTCTCCTTGCAGCTTGGATAGTTAGGGGTGGAGACTGTGTAGAAGCTCGGAAGCTGCTGTCAATCATAGTGGGAAGAGCTGAACTATGGAACAGAAGGAGCCACTTGCACTTAAAAACACTTACCTACCCCTTAAGGCATGCAGCTCTGTTTTGCTTGCTTCTTTTCAAGGGTTCTTGCAGTATTAGCCAAGGAAGCTTAGACTTCTGTAGTGTCTCAATGCTTTACTAAACAGAAAAGCCATCCATACAGTACAACTGCACAAAACACAATTCATAGTTACAAAAATGCCTACAACATGCACAAGCCAATTATCCTTTCTAGTAAAATAAGCATGTACAATATGTATGCAATAAGTTAACAAAACAATTACTCAACTTAGGGATGGAATCAAGATGTAATATCCTTCATGGTTCTTTTCCCAGAGTCCAACTCAAAACATCTCCAAAGTTCTCCAGCTTCTAGCAGCCATGTCTTGCCACTTTGTCTTCCAAACAAATCTCTCTTCTTTGTCTGATCACATGCTTCTTTCAAAATCCAAAGTTCCTTCCCACCATTTCCTATATATCAAATACTGCTCTCTGCTTAACTCATAGGCCCTGTACACACAAGAGGATCGATCCGCTGGAATTGATTCGCGGACCGGTTTCAGCGGATAGATCCCCTGGTGTGTACAATCCAGCAGATATTTTTCCGCTGATTTTTTCCCCCGGGGATGGATTTCCAGCGGATCAAAATCTCTTAACATGCTAGGAAATCGATCCGCTGGAATCCAGTCCAACTGATTGATCCGCTGGTCTGTACAGACTCACCGGATCAATCCGTTCGAATCCATCCCCCGCATGCGTCGTAATGATTCGACGCATGTGTGGAATTCCTTATATGACAGCGTCGCGCACGTCGCCGCGTCATCATCGCGGCGACCGCGCGACACGTCACCGCGGAGGGAATTCCGCAGGGATTTTGATCTCATGGTTAGTACAACCATGAGATCAAAATCCGCCAGAGGATTTATCCGTGGAAACGGTCCCCCGAACCGTTTCCGCGGATCAATCCTCTCGTGTGTACTAGGCCTTAGACAACTCTGACCGGTTTATTTGCATACCAACGGCAGTAGACTGATTTAAAAAAAAAACATGGTCTTAAATATCTAACTATGCTAGACTAACTAACAAATACATATGCTATAAAATTACCTAAATATCCATAGCAACACAAGCTATGTATGTCATTATCAGCAGTTAGTTGTATTTTTTACGTTTTTTATATATTTTATTAAAGTCAGGGATCTAGGGACTGCTGCAGGGGAAAATCTATACACATAGGCTAAAACAACCTAAATTCTAGTCTGTGTTGTGATACAGAGAAAAAAATGTCTGCTAGCAAAAAACAAGGATTGACATACAAATCAAAACCAACAATTAAGTATAGAAAAGTACTCGCAGTGCCACTTAACCACTTAAGGACCGGACCAATATGCTGCCTAAAGACCCAAGGTGTTTTTACAGTTCGGGACTGCGTCGCTTTAACAGACAATTGCGCGGTCGTGCGACGTGGCTCCCAAACAAAATTGGCGTCCTTTTTTCCCCACAAATAGAGCTTTCTTTTTGTGGTATTTGATCACATCTGCGGTTTTTAGTTTTTGCGCTATAAACAAAAATAGAGCAACAATTTTGAAAAAAATTCAATATTTTTTACTTTTTGCTATAATAAATATCCCCCAAAAACATATATAATTTTTTTTCCTCAGTTTAGGCCGATACGTATTCTTCTACCTATTTTTGGTAAAAAAAAATCGCAATAATCGTTTATCGGTTGGTTTGCGCAAAATTTATAGCGTTTACAAAATAGGGGATAGTTTTATTGCATTTTTATTTTTTTTTATTTTTTTACTACTAATGGCGGTGATCAGCGTTTTTTTTCGTGACTGCGACATTATGGCGGACACTTCGGACAATTTTGACACATTTTTGGGACCATTGTCATTTTCACAGCAAAAAATGCATTTGAATTGCATTGTTTATTGTGAAAATGACAGTTGCAGTTTGGGAGTTAAACACAGGGGGCGCTGTAACATTTAGGGTTCACCTACTGTGTGTTTACAACTGTAGGGGGGTGTGGCTGTAGGACTGACATCATCGATCGAGTCTCCCTAATAAAAGGGATCACTCGATCGATGCACCGCCACAGTGAAGCATGGGGAATCCGTGTTTACATACGGCTCTCCCCGTTCTTCAGCTCCAGGGAGCGATCGCGACATCCTGGATCGCTCCCTGAGGGAACCCGACCGCCGCATGTACCAGGGGGGGGTCCCGATCGGACCCCCGACCCACGTCAAGCAGAGCACGTACAGGTACGTACATGTGCCTGTCCGTACCATTCTGCTGACGTATATGTACATGAGGTGGTCGGCAAGTGGTTAAAGTAGTTCTAAAACCTTCTTTATGCAGCAGCCCCCCCAGACTCTCACAAATAGGGATGAGCCGAACATCCCCCGGCTTGGTTCGCAGCAGAGCATGCACACAGGCAGAAAATAGTTCGAACACACAAACACTGCTAAAGTGCTAATTTTAAAGATTAATATTCAAGTTATTGACATGTATCAAGGCAAAAGAAGTTTTAAAAACTGCCCTTCTTTCAGGAGCAGTGATTTTAATAATGATTAAAGTGAAACAATAAAAGTGAAATATTCCTTTAAATTTTCATACCTTGGGGGTGTCTATAGTATGCCTGTAAAGTGGCACATGTTGTGTTTAGAAAAGTCCCTGCACAAAATGACATTTCTACTATAATGAATTGTCGGGTCCCGCAATATAGATACAAGTCATTAAAAAAAACAGTATGGGTTCCCCCCAGTCCATTACCAGGCACTTTGGGTCTGGTACAAATATTAAGGGAAACTCTGTGCCAATTTTTTTAAATGGTGTAGGGTCGCCCCAAAATCCATACCAGACCCTTCATGTCTGGTATGGATTTTAAGGGGAACCCCATGCCAAAATAAAAAAAATGGTGTGGGGGTCCTCCCAAAAATCCACACAAGACTCTTATCCAAGCACGTAACCTGGCAGGCTGCAGGAAAAAAGGGGGGAATGAGAGAGCTCCCCCTCCTGAACCTTACCAGGCCACATGCCCTCAACATCGAAGTCACCCCCAAAGCACCTTGTCCCCACTTTGATCGGGACAAGAGCCTCATCCCCACAACCCTTGCCTGGTGGTTGTGGGGGTCTGTGGGCGGGGGGCTTATCGGAATCTGGAAGCCTGCTTTACCAAGGGGGACCCCAGATCCTGCTCCCCTATGTGAATTGGTAACGCGGTACATTGTACCCCTACCATTTCACAAAAAAAGTGTCAAAAATTGTAAAAAAACACAGGAGGCAGCTTGGGACAAGTCCTTTATTAAAATAAAATATATATATATATATATATATATATATATATATATATATATATATTCCAGCGATGTAAATCCATTCTCAAGTTCCGGAACAAGGGCTTGTCCCAAGTGGTCTCCTGTTTTTTTTTACAATTTTTGACACTTTCAATGTACCCCATTACCAATTCACTTAAGGGGTGGGACCTGTGGTTTCCCTTGTTAAAGGGGGCTTCCAGATTCTGATAAGCCCCCCGCCCACAGACCCTCACAACGATTGGGCAAGGGTTGTGGGGATGAGGCCCTTGTCCCCATCAATATGGGGACATGGTGCTTTGGACCCCAAAGCATCCTCTCCATGTTAAGGGCATGTGGCCTGGTATGGTTCAGGAGGAGAGCGCTCCCTTGTCCCCCCTCTTTTCCTGCTGCCTGCCAGATTGCATGCTCAGATAAGGGTCTAGTATGGATTTTTGGGGGGACCCCAAGCCATTTTTTCTTAATTTTGGTGCGGTGTTACCCTTAAAATCCATACCAGACCCTCCAGTCTGGTATGGATTTGAAGGGGGACCCCTGTGCCATTTAAAAAAAAATGACACAGGGTTCTCCTTAATATCTATATCAGACCTGAAGGGCCTAGTATGGAATTTGGGGGGACACCCATGCAATTTTTTTTAAATTTGGGTTTGGGGTTCCCCTTAATATTCATACCAGACACAAAGGGCCTGATAATGGATTGGGGGGAACCCATGCCGTTTTTTTCAATTACTTTTATCTGTATTGCGGGACCTGAAAATTCATTATAGCCGCAAGTAGTTTTAAATTACTTTTTTCCTTTAGAAACGTCATTTTGCGCAGGGACTTTTCTAAACACAGGAAAAATGTGCCACTTACAGGCATACTATAGACACCCCCCCAGGTACGAAATTTAAAGGAATATTACTTGTATTGTTTCATTTTAAGCATTATTAATGCTGAGCATTTGTGCGAGTAATTGTACTCGCACAAATGCTCCTGATGCCAGATCCGATACCTGGAACCGGAAGTCGTGGTAGAAGTTAATGTGGGACTCCCACATAAAATATGGTGTGGGATTCTTCCTATAATTCATATAGGGCCCTTTAGCTCAAGTATGAATTTCAAAAGGTCCCTCATACATACAACCCCCCAAATTCTACACAATACCACAATAGTGGTAAAGGGGCTTCCAGATTGTAAAAAAAACCCTGCCTGAATACTCCCACAAACCTATTTTCAACATGGGGACAAGGTCCCTTTCCAGAGGAAGTCCCCCTCTGGCAAGGTACTCCCCATGTTGAAGGCATTTGGTTTGGTATGGTTCAGGGGAGGGGAGGGGCGCAAGCAGTTTTGCCTGCCCGCATGCTTTGATGTAAATCTTTGGAAGGGACCTGACACGTTTTTATCTTTATATTTGTGTGGGTACTGGTATGATTTGGGTGGGCTCCTTTTTAGTATTTCTTTTTTGCTTGGGGTCCTACAAAAAATTCACATTGGACCTGAATTTTTAAAGGCCCATTCCATTTTTTTAACCTATCCAAGGCTTTTTTGTTTACATGGCAAGTAAATAAATAGGGCTGGGTGATGTCACTACCTGCTATGAAGTTTCCTTAACAACCATTAACAACGGAAGGAAGAAGCTGCCACATATAGTATTGGGAGAAAAACCTGTTAATATACAGTTAATATATGCTAATATGCATGTTTGATACCTGGTGAACCAGCTGAAAGTCCACACAAATGCCTCAGTCCAAACTTACGTTTGGGTTGAACTGGAAACTCACCCCTAGAAACAAACAAGCGGTAAAAGGCAATGCCAAATCACTGCAAAAAAAAAGTAAAAGTATATCTTGAGCTTTATATTTATTTACTTGTGGCGCAAGCATAGTATCCTCTTTGTAAAAATCACAGTCATGCCCCATACACACGAGCGGTCTGAAAAAATCAGATGAGAGCTTTTGGCCGGGAATCCTGACCATGTGTATGCTCCATCTGACTTTTTCCAACAGAAAAACTGCTGGAAAATGAATGAGAGCAGGTTCTCTATTTTCCCACCAGGAAAAAATCCTAGCTGAAAAACCGTATGTCTGTATGCAATTTGAACACTCAAAAAACATGCATGACCAGAATCAAGTATGAGACGTGGGCGCTCGTTCTGGTAAAACTAGCGTTCGTAATGGAGATAGCACATTCATCACTCTGCAAATTATTGCATCGTTTAATGAAGCGCATTCTGTTCTTCTTATAATGCTAAAATAATTAAGTTGTTTTGCTGCTGATATTCACACAGAGTTCTGACAAACTAATTTCTTTATTATTTCTCATGATCACATGAATATTTTTTTTTGTTTTTAAAGCCAGATCTCCAATATAATGTTTAGAATAATTTTTTCTTGTTTTTTTTTTATCAAGAGCTTCTGTTTTTTGGATTGATCTCCATATTTTTTATTTTATTTTGGTGTGTCAAGTTACCACAACAACATTATTATGTTGTATTTTTTAACGTCAAGGAGGTTGGTTGGTTGGTGTCCCTTATTAATTTGACATTGTATTTTTGAAATGTACCTGCCTACTCACAAACAAACTGTCATTTTTTTCAAGAAAAACACATAGGCAAGAATTTACTGAAACAATAAATATCCATTTATTCTGGCTCATAACAAAATAAAGAGGAAGGCAATGCTGGATAAACTGCTGAAATTTGCGAAGTCTTAGGACCACAGGGCAGAAATAAAGTATTTTAAAAAGAAAATTGGGAGCTTAAGGCCCCGTACACACGACCGAACATGTCTGCTGAAACTGGTCCGCGGACCAGTTTTAGCAGACATGTTCGGTCGTATGTAGGCCCGAGCGGACAGGATTCCAGCATACATTTGCCCGCCGGGCCTTTTTCCAGCGGGCAAATATTTCTCTGGAATCCTGCCCGTCGGACATGTTCGGTCGTCTGTACAGACCTACCGTACATGTCCGAGCGGCCGCCATCCCTCGCATGCGTCAAATGACTTCGACGCATGCGTGGAAGCATTGAACTGGCAGGGCCGCGCACGTCGCCGCGTCATCGTCGCGGCAACGGCGCGGCCTCGTCGCGCGTATCAGGTATGCACGGATTTCTGTATGATGGTGTGTACAGCCATCATACAGAAATCCGGCGGACCGTTTTCATCGTACATGTTTGCCCGTCTGTACGAGGCCTAAGAAGTACATACAATAGGGAGCACAATCTGGTCCAGAACTCCAAGAGATCAGGAACAGCAGCAGATGACATATATGTCCCCAGTTTGTGGTACTACAACAGCCTGGGTCTTCTGTCAGACCAGACTGAACCCAGGCCATCACTTTCTTGTCTTCCTTGCAGCCTTCCCTGCACCCTTCCTTTCAGCCTTCCCTGCAGCCTTCTCTGCAGGCTTCTTTGGAGGCTGTGGCTCTGGAGGTGGACGTGTGGCAGGAGGAGGACGGGGTGGAGGAGGATGGGCGAACTCATAAAGGTCAGTATTTTGTGTTAGTTGGCCCATCAACCCCTTATTTCGGGTCTTTAAAATCAGGTTCTCACAGAGGAGGCGTTGGCCCTTCTCCATTTCCTGCATTTTGGCAGTGAATAGGCTGGCATAGCCCTCTTGAATGGAGGGGGGGGGGTCTCTGAGGGTCGCATGTGCATCCTGAATGAGGGCAAGTGCTGCCTCATCCAGTTTCCTACTAGGGATGAACTTCGTATTTGAGTCAAACTCATGTTCGACTCGAACATCGTATGTTTGATCGTTCGTCAAAATACGAACAAAACGGGTCGTTCGCGCCAAATTCGAGTTACGTTTCACAGACCATAATTCACTGCGGCATCGCTTGCTGATGTTTGGCCAAACATGCACTATGACCCGCATGCTTGGCCAATCACAGCGCGCAAAAATAAGGAGAGCCATAATTGGCCAAAGCCAGGGTGGCTTTGGCCAATTATGGCTCAGGGGATTTAGTACACGCCCCACACTATAAAAGGCCGTCTGCAGGTCAGCCTTGTGTAGTGTGTTGCGGTGGTTAAGAGCGGACAGAGAGAGTGTCATTTTTTGCAGGTAGATAGGGCAGGCAGGCTAGTCAGTTAATGTTACAGTGTGTAGAGGATATATATACATTCCAAGTGTTGTACATATATTTATACACTATATAGTTTAGCTAGATCAGTTCTTCCTAATTTACTGGCAGGCAGGTGATTGTGCTAGCTGCAGTATTCTTACGTGGTTTATTGCCTGTGTCCTCTGTAGTTTGCACCTAAAGCTACTTGGTGTGTACTGGCCGTGTGCTCTGTAGTTTGCACCTACAGCTACTTGGTGTGTACTGGCCATGTGCTCTGTAGTTTGCACCTAAAGATTCAGGAGCAGTGTTTTAATGATGCTTAAATACAATAAAAAAATGAAACATTCCTTTAAATATTGTACCTGCTGGGTGTCTATAGTATGCCTGTAAAAAAAACTTTTTTAAGAACCCGGGTCTTGCCCGAGGGAACATGTATCAATGGAAAGAAAAGTTTTAAAAACTGTAGTTTTTTTTAGGAGTCCTCATTCAGTCATCATTAAAATCACTGCTCCTGAAAAAACTACAGTTTTTAAAAGTTTTTTTCCATTGACACATGTTCCCTGGGGCAAGACCCGGGTTCTCAAAGACGTTTTAGGACAATAACTTGCATATTAGGCTTTAAAATTAGCACTTTTGAATTTGAACGTTCGAGTCCCATAGACGTCAACGGGGTTCTAAATGTTCGTGCAAACGTTCGGTCCGTTCGAAGGTTCTGGTGCGAACCGAATGGGGGGGTGTTCGGCTCATTCCTAGTTCCTACCCCTCTTGGGCCTTTTTTTTTGAAGGCTAAGGAGAGGCACCTGGGATTGGGTGAGGCCACTGGGCCCAGCCACCTCCTGGCTGCCACTGTGCCTGGCAACTTCCTGGCTGACACTTCCCCCTGCCACCTCCTGCTTGCCACTTTCCAGACCCTCACCCTGGCTGAGCTCTTCCTGTGTAGAAAAAAGGGACTTAGTTTTAGATTTTGGTTCATCAATCACACACAATTTTCAGCTCATGACTGTGGCAAATTGAATGTTAATAAATAGAAAAGACTATCATTCTGATTCCAGCATTTTTCATTTATGTCCCAATCATTTTTGGCCACTACTGTCTATTGATATGTAAAACAGTTTTTGTTCAAACATCAATATTAACATCTATGTTACATAATTAATTTTAGGACAATAAATATTTGGAAAAATACTATACCTGGCTCCAGCTGTTTACATCCACTTCTTCCAGGATGATCCAGGTTGGTCCTCGGAAACCTCATCTGGGGTGGAGGGGAGGGTGGAGGGAAGGCTGGAGGGAGGGGTGGAAAGTGATGGCCTCACTTAAGTCGGGTCACCCAGAAAGTGCAATTTGTTGTAGTACCACAGACTGGGTACATACACATCCTCTGCTGCTGATCCTGACTTCTGTGATTCCAGGACCTTATTGTGCTCCTTCCTGTATGTGCCCCTCAAGTTCCAAATTTTCTTGTCCACAAACTCGATGTCTGCATTGGGGACCTCTGTCTTCACAAATTGCAGCAGTTTCTCCAGCGCTGCCCTCCTTGCTGTTTTAATTTTATGGAGGTTTTTTTTACTTCCAACAAAACAGGCAGCTCCCTGTACCTGTCAAGGAACTTGTTTAAGACTTTTGGGTTCATAAAAAACATTCATTTTGTCTGCAAGACAAAACACAAGACAAAAAAATATGATCTCCTTTCCCTGAAGAATCCTTATGTGGGGAAATGCATTGGGTGGAGTCACTATCCTATACGTTATCATACTTGAGCCAGTCAGGCTATGTGCTGTGGTTGTGCTTTTTTGATTTTTTGAGTGGAACTTTGTTTTTAGCTTCATGTTATGTTCTGATTTGGAGTAATAAATCTGTAAAAAAAACTGCACCATGAAGCCTTTCTCTTTCTGCCCCTATTAACAATACCGGTATGGTGAGCCAGTTTGGATATCCATTTGATGTGTAAAATCCATTGAAAAAGGAGTTTTGCCTAGCTCGGACGGGATATCTGCACCTTCATTGGAAACTTCAGATGCTGATCCCTATCTGGCTGGTGGTGTTCTGACATGCCTATTTGATCTCTATTACCTGAGACCCAACAGATTTGGTAAGTGGCAGTGATTGCCTTATTTTCTTTGATGAACTGAAAATCTTACCTGCAGACAAGTTGTCATTCTGTTGTAATTGTGGATACCGGGAATTGTGAAGCTACTCACAACTACTAATTTTTTGGATCCCTAATTGCTTGTTTAGGACATTGTATCTATTTTTCTAGATATTCTCTCATTTAAGGTTTTTCACTCATTAACACATTTTCACTTCATTTATGTGGTAGCGCACTATTTTTGTTTTACACTTTTATGGACTGAATATTTAAGGTTTTTTAGTTGCTGCATCACTTCACTTATGTTTTTTTTTAAACCATCTTGATCATCATTAATTTGCAACACATTTGTTCACTTGTTCATTTATTTATTTAGTTTTATAGGGTTTGCGCAGATTTTTTTCCTTTTACACTCAAATATCTGTGTGCTAAGTATACCTTCTGTTTCATTCTCATAGAGGAGCAAAGACTCGGGACATCTGAGGACACCAGGAACCCCACACCTCCTAAAGAAGGGGACCAGAGAGAACCCCAACCTGAGGATGTGGAGGAAGGAGAGGTGGAAGAAGTGGTTGAAATTGTCACCACAACAGGTCAGTGTCTGACACCACAGATTCAGGTAAGAGATGTAAGCATGCAGATTTATAATACATGCTTTTTTGTTTTTTTTAGGTGATGTGCTGGTTGTGGAAGAAGAAATTCCTAGTTTCACAAGTGCTAATGCACAAATACTAATCCAGAAAATCATGGTGTGTAGTCGGGAACTAGACATCATGAGGCATAATCTCAATGTTCTTGAACAAAAATTTAAGAACATGATTGATGTATTGGGGCGAATCTAAATAACCACAAAATCCCCCCTTTTTTTTGTTTTGCCCTATTTCCACATATTTTTCTTCATTTAAAAGGCCAAATTTTGAAGATGTACACAGTGTGTCAACATGTGCTATCTGCCACTATGGGATATCAATTGTGTCAGAGCGAGGCTCTGTCCCTATGGAAATGGTGTTAAAGTGGACACAGAGGGGCTGATTTACCAAGCCTTTACTCCATGACTCATGGAGTAAAAGCAGGAGTAGCAGCCGTTTTGCCATTTACTAAAGAAATACGCTGCTAGTGCAGTGTATTTCCCTAGTTACTAATGTGCTCCGTGCGCCCAGGAGAGGGTGCATTGTGCACCAGTACAGACCTGGCGCACGGCACATTAAACTGTAAATTGCGGGGGTTTGGGCGGGAGTTTATTAGGGGGGGAGGTGGGGGGATGCAGGGGAAGTGAAGTGACATGTGTTTTGAAGTGTTTGGCGGGCCGAATTGAAAGGGAAAGTGTTTTTTGAAAACAGATCCCCGTACGCTTGCACAGTGCGCCTGAACCTCGGGAGGTTCATTTGCATACTGGGCATGCGCAGAGAGAAAAGTCAGGGATTCCCGTGCGCCTTGTCAGTACGCCGTGAAAATCTTGGTAAATACCAAGCGGCGTACCCGTGAATGCGCTGCGTGACGCGGCGCACGGGAATCTCCGAGCTGTTTTCAGCCCTGAAGGGGAACTCCGCGCCAAATTTCAAACTTGAAATCGGCGCGGGTCCCCCTTCAGGGCTACATTAGGCTCTTAGGCTTGGTCCGGAACGTGAGGGGTTAAACCCGCGCCGATTCGGCACGGGGGTCCCCCCCAGATCCAAACCAAGCCCTCATCCCAAGCATGCAGTCTGGCCCGGACAGGAATGGGGGCGGGGACGAGCGAGCGCCCCCCCCCCCTCCTGAGCCGTACCAGACCGCATGCCCTCAACATGGGGGAGTGTGTGCTGTGGGGGAGGGGGGCACTGCCCCCCCACCCCACAGCACTCTTGCCCCCATGTCGATAGGGACAAGAGCCTCTTCCCGACAACCCTTGCCATTGGTTGTCGGGGTATGCGGGCGGGGCTAATCGGAATCTGCGAGCTCCCTTTAATAAGGGGGCCCCCAGATGCCGGCCCCCCACCCTATGTGAATGAGTATGGGGTACATCGTACCTCTACCCATTCACATGGGGGAAATGTAAAGTAAAATAAAACACCACACACAATAAAATATTTTATTAATCAGCTCCGGAGCCCCCCCTTTCTTCTTTAGCTCTCTTAGAAGGGGGGGTTTCTTCTCTCCCGATCTTCTGCCGGGACCCTGGGCTTCGGTGATTTCTGCCGGGGGAGGGCGCCATCCCTCGGTCCTCTCCGGAGCCTTCCGCCGGATGCCCCCACCCCATTTAAGCTCTTTTTCATTAGGGAGGGGCATCCGGACTTCGGGGTCTTCTGCCGGGGGATGGCGCCTATCCCCCGGTCTTTCCGGTGCCTTCCGCCAGGGTTCCGGTCTTCCTGGTCTTCTGCCGGGGGTGCGCCAACTCCCCGGTCTTTTCTCTGCTCCCTCTTCTGCCTGGCTCCCCCGCGGAGCCAGGGCTTTCTTCCGTCTTCTTTCTTCTCTCTTCCTTCTTCTGCCTGTCTCCTCCGGGAGCACAGGGCTTGTCTGCGCTGTCCTCTCCCTTCTCTTCCATTGGATGTTGACACGACGAGGTTCCGCGCTGACATGCCGTGTCAGCGGCGGGCATGGACTTATATAGGGCAATGCCACCATGTGACCTCAACCCATGTGACATCACATTCCCTGGGCATGATGGGAATGTGATGTCACATGGGTTGAGGTCACATGGTGGCATTGCCCTATATAAGTCCATGCCCACTGCTCAGACGGCATTCCAGCGCCGGACCTCGTCATGTCAACATCGAATGGAAGAGAAGGGAGAAGACAGCGGAGACAAGCCCTGTGCTCCGCGGAGGAGACAGGCAGAAGCGGAAGGCATCGCAGAAGCCCGGAGAGTGGCGCCCTCCGGCGGAAGACACCGTACAAGCCCGGGACCCTCCCCCAAAGGCAGGAGCCTCCCTGGTGAAGGGGGTCCCGGTGAATTACGTCGCTGAAGACGGGGGTGGGGTGCCAGTGCACCCCCCCCCCGCAGAAACCGTCGTGGAAGCCCGGGACCCTCCCCCAAAGGCAGGAGCCTCCCTGGTGAAGGGGGTCCCGGTGAATTACGTCGCTGAAGACGGGGGTGGGGTGCCAGTGCACCCCCCCCCCGCAGAAACCGTCGTGGAAGCCCGGGACCCTCCCCCAAAGGCAGGAGCCTCCCTGGTGAAGGGGGTCCCGGTGAATTACGTCGCTGAAGACGGGGGTGGGGTGCCAGTGCACCCCCCCCCCGCAGAAACCGTCGTGGAAGCCCAGGACCCTCCCCCAAAGGCAGGAGCCTCCCTGGTGAAGGGGGTCCCGGTGAATTACGTCGCTGAAGACGGGGGTGGGGTGCCAGTGCACCCCCCCCGCAGAAACCGTCGTAGTAGCCCGGGACCCTCCCCCAAAGGCAGGAGCCTCACTGGTGAAGGGGGTTCCGGCAGAAGATGGCGAAGCCCGGGGCCTAATGGGGTGGTGGTGGGGGGCCCCGGCAGAAGACCCCCGGCTGACTAATAAATTAATTTATTCATGTGTGGTGTATTATTTTTTTCCATTTTTTTCCCCAGGTGAATGGGTAGGGGTACAATGTACCCCCATACTCATTCACATAGGGTGGGGGGCCGGAATCTGGGGACCCCTTTATTAAAGGGGTCTCTCAGATTCTGATAAGCCCTCCGCCCGCATACCCCGACAACCAACGGCCAGGGTTGTCGGGAAGAGGCTCTTGTCCCTATCGACATGGGGACAAGAGTGCTTTGGGTTGGGGGGGCAGTGCCCCCCTCCCCCACAGCACACACTCCCCCATGTTGAGGGCATGTGGTCTGGTATGGCTCAGGAGGGAGGGGGGCGCTCGCTCGTCCCCACCCCCATTCCTGTCTGACCAGACTGCGTGCCTGGGATAATGGCTTGGTTTGGATCTTGGGGGGGACCCCACGCTATTTTTTTTGCGCGGGTTTAACCCCTTATGTTCCAGACCAAGCCTAAGAGCCTGGTATGCACCTGGAGGGAACCCACCTTATTTTTTTTTCGGGGGTCTGGAGTTCCCCTTCATGAACAGCGATCTGTCATTTACACATGTCAGTCCCCCCCCCCCTACAGTTAGAACACACCCAGGGAACATATTTAACCCCTCCCTCGCACCTAGTGTTAACCCCTTCCCTGCCAGTGGCATTTTTTGAGTAAGCAATGCATTTTTTACAGCACTGATCGCTAGAAAAATGCCAATGGTTCCAAAAAACTGTTCGATGTGTCCGCCATAATGTCGCAGTACCGATAAAAATCGCTGATCGCCCCAATAACTAGTTAAAACAACAAAAAAAAAAAATTTGTAGACGCTATAACTTTTGCAAAAACCAAACACTAAACGCTATTTGCGATTTTTTGGAACCAAAAAGATGTAGAATACGTATCGGCCTAAACTGAGGGGTTTTTTAGTTTTTTCAATATATATTTTTGGGGATATTTATTATAGCAAAAAGTAAAAATAATTTTTACATATGTGGGCGGGACTTACGCAAGTCCCGCCCACATATATAAACATCGTTCAAACCACACATGTGAGGTATTGACGCGTGCGTTAGAGCGAGAGCAATACTTTTACCACTAGACCTTCTTTGTAACTATAAACTGGTAACCTGGAAAAAAAAGAAAAAGGTCGCCTATGGGGATATTCACGGAATTCATTTTGGCCCCATTGCAGGAGTGTTTCCAATAGTAAAGCGTGACATGTAAGGTATCTATTTACTCAGTGTAACATCATCTTTCACATTATCCCCAAAAATTGGGCTCACTTTTGTGTTTTGTTAATTTTTAACCACTTGAGCCCGGACCATATTTCTGGTCAATGACCGGGCAAGTTTTTGTGATTCGGCACGGCGTCGCTTTAACTGACAATTGCGCAGTCGTGCGACGTGGCTCCCAAACAAAATTGGCAACCTTTTTTTTCACACAAATAGATTATTAAATGTGCGTGTTTACTTCTGTCTTTAACACCTCCCCTTCAGGCTGGAAAGCATCAGATCAGGGGAAACAAAAAAAAAAAAGCTCTCATTCCATTGCAGCTTGGTTCCTACATGTGTGATGAACTGAGCATGCTCAAACACTTAGAAAAAAATTATCCTTTCTTTTTAAAAGGTGAAAAACACTCATTGGATGCTCATAGAGCGTGGTTTGGATTAATTGCAGGTGTGCCCAATTACAAGCTCACCCAAACTAGAGACTGCAATTTGTTCATGTGATTCCAATTGCTTCATTACTAGCACTGTTATAAAAAGCTTGGATCGATCAGTCCTCAGCTGCCCTCAGAAGGGGCAGGCTGGCAGAAATGCTGTTGCTAAACACAAATGTGGTTTGTTGCATGGGTTTTGTTTTATTTTGCCAATGGTTTTGGTTTATTTTTAAATGATGTTCACTTTGATGTATTTGTCTATGTGGCCTTATTTTATGAAAAATGTGTAAAGCTATGGTTAATTAGAATTTTGAAATGTATTTTTGTTTGTGTTTGTTTGTTTGTCTTTTTTTGCTTTCCTTGTTTTGTTGACCAATAAAAATTACTTTAAAATTGTTAAGTTTGTCTTTTGTTACTTTTTCATGCTACATATGTTGACAGCTGCAGCTGAACTAGGTTTGGGCCTAACAAATTATGTGTGATTTTTGTCTAAGCTTCTTTCCTGGTGTGTAATCATGAAATGTTTGCCATGTTTATTCTCCCTGACTTTAAAGACAAAAACTGGTAAGTATTTTATTTATTCTGCAGTGGTCCTCAGCCCTCAAGTACCCCCGACAGGACATGTTTTGGGGATTTCTCTTATCAAGAATTGCTGTCCAGACTATTTTAAAGCACATGTGCAAGATGAAGGAAAACCTGCAAACATGGCCTGTGGGGGGGGGTTTGCTATTGGTGGACAGGCTTGACGTGCTGATTTACAGCACTGTGCTTAAATCTAGCGCAAGGCAATCCTATTCAAATTGTGGGTGTTTGAGGGAAGCCAAGTGAGTGTTAGAACCCCTGCTTTGTGTTTTTTTATTTTTGTGTTGAGCTTTGTGTCCCTTTTCTTAAAATTGGCTTCACTTCCTGTCACACAGCTGAACAGGAAGTGAGGTTAAAACCCTACCAGTGTCATTTCTTGGGGACACCGGTCAATCTAACTAGTGTCCCCATTAAGCAAATTGCACTCCAGCACTGCTGTGTACACCCCAAATCATGGGTCTTCAAACTACGGCCCTCCAGTTGTTCAGGAACTACAATTCCCATCATGCCTAGTCATGTCTGTGAATGTCAGTGCATTACAAGGCCTCATGGGATGTGTAGTTCTACAACAGCTGGAGGGCCGTAGTTTGAGGATCCCTGCCCCAAATGATTATTTAGTTTGGGGTTTAGTAAAGGCAAAGCCACTCTGCAGTACAAGCATAGTTGCTGAAAATCAGAGAGGAAGCACTGATGGTTTTAACATCCAATCCTGTAGAAGCAAAGTTGTTTTGTTTTCTTCCTTGCTTTGCACTTGTAGGAGTGGATTTGCCTTTAGTAAATGGACCCCAAAGTCCAAGATCCCTAATAATTTGGGGTGTACACAGCAAAATGCTAGAGTGCAATTTACATAATGGGAAACTATTTAGATTGATCTCTGTGTCCCCAAGAAAAGATATTAGTAAGGTTTTACCCTCACTTCCTGTTTGGCTATGTGACAGGAAGTGAATGAATTAGAAAGGGTGAAGACACCTCACAAATGTTGTCACTATCAGGGGTGCAGACATCCCCAAAAAAATGAGCAGATAATACTTATTTGCAAATTAATTATTTTTTAGTTAACATTGGGTGGGGTGCTCTAACACACACATTCCTACATATTAGCAACGCTCTATCCTGGCCTATTGGCATGGTTATATTTTCTTAGGGCTCTCAATAAAACTCTATGAAATTTGTGCTTAAACTAGAACCAGGGGCGGACTGACAACTCATGGGGCCCCTGGGCAATAGAAGATTATGGGGCCCCTCTGGCTTACAGATGACCACCACGCCAGGAGGTAGTGCAGAGGCGGGCAGCTAAAATCTTGGGATATTCACATTAAAAGCATGTCATTTTCGGACATATCAGGGACAGATCTAAAAAAAACACAGATTTTTACATACTGTCCCTGGTTTTACTGCGCCTGGCAACCCGGATGGGGCCCCCTAGTGGCATGGGGCCCTCGGGCAGTGCCCGAGTGACTCAATGGTCAGTCCGCCCCTGACAAGAACTATAATCAACAAGTTTTATTTTCTTTCATTTTGGATAGAGTGAGGGAGGGTTATAGGCCCTGTCAGTTTATTTTGTATTATCTGTGTCCAATTGGGGAGATTTGCCTTCACTTCCTGCCCCATAGCCAAACAGGAAGTGAGAGAAAAACTATGCAAATTAACCACTTCCCGCCCAGCCTATGGCCGATTTACGTCCGGGAAGTGGTTACACAATCCTGACAGGACGTCCTGCAGGATTTCATGCCGCACGCGCCTGTGGGGGCACGCAGCGCGGCGATCGGTGATGCGGGGTGTCAGTCTGACACCCTGCATCTCCGATCTCGGTAAAGAGTCTCTCACGGAGACGGAGACTCTTTACCACGTGATCAGCCGTGTCCAATCACGGCTGATCACGATGTAAACAGGAAGAGCCATCGATGGCTCTTCCTCACTCGCATCTGACAGACGCGAGTATAGGAGAGCCGATCGGCGGCTCTCCTGACAGGGGGCGTTCGCGCTGATTGTTTATCAGCGCAGCCCCCCCTCGGATCACCACACTGGACCACCAGGGATGCCCACCCTGGACCACCAGGGTGTGCAAAAACAAAAAAAATATAGAACAAAAAAACAAAAAGCATTAAAAAATAAGAAAAAAGATGCCAATCAGTGCCCACAAATGGGCACTGACTGGGAAAATCAGTGCCACCCCACAGTGCCCATCCATGCACAGTGCCCACCTATCAGTGCCCACCTGTGCCACCCATAAGTATCCATCAGTGCCACCCATAAGTGCCGCCCATAAGTATCCATCAGTGCCACCCATAAGTGCCGCCCATCTGTGCCGCCCATGAGTGCCCATCAGTGCCGCCTATGAGTGCCCATCAGTGCCGCATAGCAGCGCCGCCAATCAATGCCACCTCATCTGTGCCGTCAGTACTACCTCATCGATGTCCATCAGTGCCATCTCATCGGTGCCCATCAGTGCCGCCATATCAGTGCCCGTAATTGAAAGAGAAAAACTTATTTACAAAAAAATTAACCTAAAAAAAGAAAAAGGTTTTTTTGTTGCAAAATTTGCAGTCTTTTTTTAGTTGTTGCGCAAAAAAAAAAACGCAGAGGTGATCAAATAACAACAAAAGAAAGCTCTATTTGTGGGGAAAAAAGTACGCCAATTTTGTTTGGGTACAGTGTTGTATGACCGCGCAATTGCCATTCAAAGTGCGACAGTGTTGAAAGCTGAAAATTGGCTTGGGCGGGAAGGTGCGTAAGTGCCTGGTATGGAAGTGGTTAAGGGAATCCAGTGCCCCCCCAGAACTAGTGTGTGGGTCCCCTGAAAATTACTGGGCGGGGTTATACAAAAACAGGGTGTGACCTTGACAGGAAGGGGTGGGTCATTTTTCTATTAGGAGGTGCAGATATGTAGTCAGGCCTAGGGCAGAACCAAACCTAAATATACTACTGCATATTAGGGCTTATTTAGACCGGAACCGATTTACAGCGTGTTTTTATATTGTGGGAGGAAACCCACGCAGGCACAGGGAGAACATGCAAACTCCATGCAGATGCTGTCACGGGCGGGATTCGAACCAACGACTCTTTTGCTGCTAGGTCAAAGTGCTATACACTACACCACTGTGGTGAACGAACATGATTGCAGCTGAAAGCATGAGATCTTTTTTTTTTTTTTTCAATACCATGCTTTCCAGCCTTATTGACCCCGCCTCTCTCCATAAAGAGGACCTGTCACACACTAGTCCTATTACAAGGGATGTTTACATTCCTTGTAATAGGAAGAAAACTGATCATTTTTTTTTTATTTTTTTATTTCAGTGTAAAACATTATAAAACTAAATAAAAATAAATAAGAAAACCCCAAAAAAAAATTTTAAAGCGCCCCGTCGCGACGAGCTCGCGCACAGAAGCAAACGCATACGCGAGTAGCGCCCGCATATGAAAACAATATTCAAACCACACAAGTGAGGTATCGCCGCGATCGTTAGAGTGAGAGCAATAATTCTAGCCCTAGACCTACTCTGCAACTCAAAAAATGCAACCTGTAGAATTTTTAAAACGTCGCCTATCAAGTTTTTTAAAGGGTAAAAGTTTGACGCCATGCCACGAGCGGGCGCAATTTTTAAGCGTGACATGTTGGGTATCATTTTACTCGGCGTAACATTATCTTTCACAATATAGAAAAAATTGGGCAAAATGTATTGTTGTCTTATTTTTTAATTCAAAAAAGTGATTTTTATCCAAAAAAAGTGCGCTTGTAAGACCGCTGCGCAAATACGGTGTGACAAAAAGTATTGCAATGACTGCCATTTTATTCCCTAGGATGTCTGTTAAAAAAAAATATATAATGTTTGGGGGTTCTGATTAATTTTCTAGCCAAAAAATTGTGATTTTTACATGAAGGAGAGAAGTGCCAGAATTAACCCGGTGGGCAAGTGGTTAAAGTACTCATGGCTATAAAGAATAGAGTCATTGCTCATTAAAAAAAAAAAAAAAAAAAGGGGGTCCCTCCAAATTAAATTACCAGGCCCTTCAGGTCTGGAATGGATATTAAGGGGAACCCCGCCGTAAAAACCCAAAAACAAAAAGACGTGCGGTTCCCGGCAAATATCCATTCCAGACCCTTCAGGTCTGGTGTGGATTTTAAGGGGAACTCCACCCCAAATTGAAAAAAAAAATGGCGTGGAGTCCCCCTAAAAATCCACACCAGACCCTTATCCGAGCACGTTGACCTGGCCGGCCGCAGAAAAGAGGGGGGGACAGAGTGCGGCCCCCCCTCTCTCCTGAACCGCACCAGGCCACATGCCCTCAACATGGGGAGGATGTCCCCATGTTGATGGGGACAAGGGTCTCATCCCCACAACCCTTGCCCGGTGGTTGTGGGGGTATGCGGGCGGGGGGCTTATCAGAATCTGGAAGACCCCTTTAACAAAGGGGACCCCCAGATCCTGACCCCCCCCCTGTGTGAAATGGTAATGGGGTACATTGTACCTCTACCATTTCACCCCAAAAAAATGTCAAAGTGTTAAAAATGACAGTAGCCGGTTTTTGACAAATCTTTTAATAAAATCTTCTTTTCTTCTTTCCTTCGAGTTTCTTCCGCTGCTTCTTTCTTCTCGTCAACATCTTGCCCGACGTGTTCTTCTATCTTCTCCGTCCGTCCTTCCGCCTTCTGGTCCCGCATCTTGCCCGTTGTCTTCTCCGTCCGCCTCCTCGTCCGCATCTTGGGTCTTCTGCGGTCTTCTTCTCGGTCCGCCGCCTTCTCGTCCCCTGCGTTTGAATTTGATTTGGCCGCCGTTTTCCCGCTCCTGGGACCCGCCCCCCTCTGACGCCACAAGTAAACTCCTTAGAAGGTCATGTGCGTCAGAGGGGGGCGGGGTCGCAGAGCGTCACACAGCGGGGGAATTCAATTTCAATCGCGCCGCCCGGAGAAGAAGTTCCCGCCGTGTACACTCATGTGACCCCGCCCCCTCTGACGCACATGACCTTCTAAGGAGTTTACTTGTGGCGTCAGAGGGGGGCGGGGTCACATGAGTGTGACACGGCGGGAACTTCTTCTCCGGGCGACGCGATTGAAATTGAATTCCCCCGCTGTGTGACGCTCTGCGACCCCGCCCCCCTCTGACGCACATGACCTTCTAAGGAGTTTACTTGTGGCGTCAGAGGGGGGCGGGTCCCAGGAGCGGGAAAACGGCAGCCAAATCAAATTCAAACGCAGGGGACGAGAAGGCGGCGGACCGAGAAGAAGACCGCAGAAGACCCAAGATGCGGACGAGGAGGCGGACGGAGAAGACAACGGGCAAGATGCGGGACCAGAAGGCGGAAGGACGGACGGAGAAGATAGAAGAAGACGTCGGGCAAGATGTTGACGAGAAGAAAGAAGCAGCGGAAGAAACTCGAAGGAAAGAAGAAAAGAAGATTTTATTAAAAGATTTGTCAAAAACCGGCTACTGTCATTTTTAACACTTTGACATTTTTTTGGGGTGAAATGGTAGAGGTACAATGTACCCCATTACCATTTCACACAGGGGGGGGGTCAGGATATGGGGGTCCCCTTTGTTAAAGGGGTCTTCCAGATTCTGATAAACCTCCCGCCCGCATACCCCCACAACCACCGGGCAAGGGTTGTGGGGATGAGACCCTTGTCCCCATCAACATGGGGACATCCTCCCCATGTTGAGGGCATGTGGCCTGGTGCGGTTCAGGAGAGGGGGGGGGGCCGCACTCTGTCCCCCCCTCTTTTCTGCGGCCGGCCAGGTCAACGTGCTCGGATAAGGGTCTGGTGTGGATTTTTAGGGGGACTCCACGCCATTTTTTTTTTCAATTTGGGGTGGAGTTCCCCTTAAAATCCACACCAGACCTGAAGGGTCTGGAATGGATATTTGCCGGGAACCGCACGTCTTTTTTTTTTTTGGTTTTTACGGCGGGGTTCCCCTTAATATCCATTCCAGACCTGAAGGGCCTGGTAATTTAATTTGGGGGAACCCCTACACATTTTTTTGTTTGTTTTATGAATGAATCCCTTTAGAATTGTCAGAGCCCACAATTCATTATAGCCGCGTGTGAATTTTTAAATGACTTTTTTCCTTCTGAATGTCACTTTGTGCAGGGGGAGTTCTAAGTGCGGGAAAAATGCGCTATTTCACATGCTGACATTACACCCCCCCTAGGTACGAAATTTAAAGGAATATTTCACTTTTATTGTTTCACTTTAAGAATTATTAATTTCACTGCTCCCGAAAAAACGTCCGTTTTAAAAAATAAAAAAAGCATTGATACATGTTCCCTGGGGCAGGACTGAGGTCCCCAAACACTTTTTAGGACAAAACTTGCAGATTAGCCTTTAAAATGAACACTTTTGATTTCTCCCATAGACTTCTATAGGGAGTTCGGCGCGGCTTTACATATTAGTTTCAATGCGCCGGCTGCTACGCTGGTTCATGCGCCGAATTAAGCCTCCACCCGGAGTACTAATTAATGCATGAACCAGCGCAGCGCACATAGCTTAGTAAATCAGGCCCAGAGTCTGCATATCGCCAGATTGCAGAGCTACAGAGCGTAGATTTGAAACAGAGAAAACTGCTGTGGCAGTTTTCTCTGGATTTTGCTATTTCTGGAAGGGGCTCTTTCGTTTGGAGATCCTTCAGAGATATTTGTGGGACAGGATCTGCAACCCTGTGTACGGGTTTTAAAGACCAGGTGCACACAGCCCATATAATGAGGGACTGGTCAGAGCAGAAGGGAGAGGAAGGTGGAGTTGGAGCAGTGGCTGCTAGTGAGTGTCTCTGTGTGAAGATAGATGCTGTGAGCGTCAAGAAGTTGTGTGCGTTGAAGGGCTTTAAAGCTGTGTGAGCCCAAGGAGCCTAAAGCTGTGTGCATTAAGGGACTTCAAGCTGTGTGCGTTTAAGAAGCCCAAAGCTGTGTGCGTCCAAGACTGTGAGTAGAGGCGGCTCTCTAATTAGGCAAATTAGGCGGTCGCCTTAGGCCTCGCCCCCACAAGGGCCTCGCGGCCGCCTAATTTGCCCATACCGCGACATCAATGTTTTGCCGGGACCGTCTTGCAATATGATCCAGAGTCCGGCAATGCCTGTGGCTTGTTCGGGTTGCAAAAACAATTAAGTTGCGCTAGAAAATAATATATTAGAATGATATAACAAAAGTAGATCAACACCACATGACAATGTGAACGGATGAAGAGTCCATATATAAAAAATCAAACGGCAGTGGGCTGCTGAGAGATGCACCGTCAATGAATGATCCTGTATAATGGACGATTGTGGACACCACGGTGAAATGGAATTGAATAACTGTGTGAATGATAACCACCACCAGGAGGGGAGGCTTACCGGAAGTATTGAACCCTAATAAACATACGCTTAAAGGGTCAATACAGACTGTATGTGAGTTGATGGAACCACATCAATCGGATCTGGATATACAATAGAAACGATGGCTTGATAACATCACTTTAAACCAGAGCAGGGGGAGTGACAGCGTCTTGATGGTAACTCCCAAGAGATCAGATCGTATCCAAGGTACATAAAAGAAAACAAAGTCGCATAGTGTGATACCGTAATAATAGTAAAATTTATTAACGGTTATAAACACTTACAGTTTCGATGGAAACAAAGGGCATCAATGAAAAGTTGCGCATGGCAGCAGCAGAGGCCCGACGCGTTTCACAATAGTTTGCATCATCTGGGGTCAACCCCAGATGATGCAACCCCATTTATTCAATTCCATTTCACCGTGGTGTCCACAATCGTCCATTATACAGGATCATTCATTGACGGTGCATCTCTCAGCAGCCCACTGCCGTTTGATTTTTTATATATGGACTCTTCATCCGTTCACATTGTCATGTGGTGTTGATCTACTTTTGTTATATCATTCTAATATATTATTTTCTAGCGCCACTTAATTGTTTTTGCATATTGTATCACTTTCTTGTTTCACTAGATTGTTTGTGGCTGCTCATCTCACAGATAGCGCAGATTTATTCTTATTTTTTGTGGCTTGTGCGGGTTGTCTTCATTCCCTCACGCCGCAAGCTCCTCTCCACTGTGCAGTGCAGCCGACCTGGCATCTCTCCCCAGCTGTCTCCTGACACACATACACACACACACAGTGCAGTGAGTGCACTGCGGAGCGGAGGGAACTGAACCCGCCCCTCCTCCTTCTGTGCTGTAATGTTTTCCTGTGCACAGAGGTCAGAGGAGGAGGGGGGAAGGAGGCACACCACCTGTAATAAATGGCGAGCGCGCTGGTCTGAGCAATCTAAAAATGAGTCTTACACAGGAGAGGAGGAGGGCATGAAGAAGAGGGTGAGGGACGGGGACAAGCAAATAGTTCACTTGGAGTGATTAGGGGGAGAGGATATCCATCTGCCCCGATCTAATTCCAGCTCCATCCATCCCACCATACCTTCCCCCATACCATCCCATATACATCCCTTCCCTAATACCATCCCAGCTCCATCCATTCCCCCATACCATCCCAGCTCCATTCATCCCCCCATCCCAGCTCCATCCACCCCCCATACCATCCCAGCTCCATCCACCCCCCCTATCCCAGCTCCATCCATCCACCCACATACCATCCCAGCTCAATCCACTCCCCATCCTGACTCCATCCACCCCCCCATACCTTCCCCCATACCATCCCAGCTCCATCCCTTCCCCCATACCATCCCAGCTCCATCCATCCCCCCATCCCAGCTCCATCCACCCCCATACCATCCCAGCTCTATCCACCTACATACCATCCCAGCTCCATCCACCCCCATCCCAGCTCCATCCACTCCCTATCCTGGCTCCATCCACCCCCCATCCCGGCTCCATCCACCCCCATCCAATCCCGGCTCCATCCACCTAACACCAATCCCATCCCAGCTCCATCCATCCCCCTGATCCAATCCCAGCTCCATCCATCCCCCCATACCATCCCAGCTCCATCCATCCCCTCATACCATCCCAGCTCCATCCCTCCCCCATACCATCCCAGCTCCATCCACCCCCCATCCCGGCTCCATTCACCCCCATCCCATCCCAGCTCCATCCACCCCACCCCAATACCATCCCAGCTCCATCCACCCCCATCCAATCCAAGCTCCATCCACCTAACCCCAATCCCATCCCAGCTCCATCCTTCCCCCGATCCAATCCAAGCTCTATCCACCTAACCCCAATCCCATCCCAGCTCCATCCATCCCCTGATTCAATCCCTGCTCCATTCCATCCCCCCATCCCATCCCAGCTCCATCCACCCCCATCCCACTCTCGGCTCCATCCACCCCACCCGATCCCATCCCGTCTCCATCCATTCCCTAATCCAATCCCAGCTGCATCCATTCCCCCATACCATCCCAGCTCCATCCACCCCACCCCAATCCTGTTCCAGCTCCATCCATCCCCCGATCCAATCCCAGCTCCATCCATTCCCCCATACCATCCCAGCTCCATCCATTCCCCCCGATCCCATCCCTATCCACCCCCTGATCCCATTCTGGTTCCATCCATTCCCCCAATCCCAATCTAGTTCTATTCCCCCTCCACCTCAATCCCATCTCTGCTCCATCCATTGTAGCAGGTTAAGGGGGGAGAGCCACACTGACGCACTAGCCTGCTAAGTTCAGGGGGGTGACACCACTTTTTTGCTGCACCAGGTTACACCAACAATAGTGATGCCACTGTGTGCTAGGGGGCACTTTAGGATTTGTGCTACAAGGGGGCTTAGATATGAAATCCACCCACCAGCACATGTCTTCTCCCCTCCCAAAGCCCACCTAGCACATATCCTCCCCGAAATCAAACAGATGTTGTCTGCCACAAAAGGAGTGACTCTAAGGCACCCCACAAGAGATGTGGATACATGGGGCACAGTGGCTGCAATTGATGGGCACATTGGCTACAATTGATGTTTTTTCCTTTAATTTTGCAGTTTGTTTGCACCCCCCCCCCAAGAATTGTGAGCACCAGCCACCACTGATCTCTTGTATCATGCCTGCAGTCTCTAACCATCTTTTGTATCATCTCTGCAGTCTCTGACCATCTCTTGTATGATGTCTTCACAGTCTCTGACCATCTTCTGTATCACGTCTACAGTCTCTGATCATCTCTTGTACTATGTCTGTAGTCTCTGATCATCTCTTGTACTATGTCTGCAGTCTCTGATCATCTCCTGTACTATGTCAGCACAGTCTCTGCCCATCTTTTGTATCATGTCTGCAGTCTCTGCCCATCTCTTGAATCATGTCTACAGTCTCTTACCATCTCCTGTATCATGTCTGCACAGTCTCTGACCATCTGCTGTATCATGTCTGCAGTCTCTGATCATCTCTTGTACTATGTCTGCAGTCTCTGACCATCTCCTGTATCATGTCTGCAGTCTCTGCCCATCTATTGTATCACGTCTGCAGTCTCTGCCCATCTCTTGTATCACGTCTGCAGTCTCTGCCCATCTCTTGTATCACGTCTGCAGTCTCTGCCCATCTCTTGTATCACGTCTGCAGCCTCTGCCCATCTCTTGTATCACGTATTCAGTCTCTGCCCATCTCTTGTATCACAAAATATTTACAAAATTAGCGCATGTGGTGAAATATATAAATAAGATGTTGTACGTACAAGTCCTGTAAGCTTGGTATAGCTTTAGTGTGAGTTACAATCCATAGATCCGGGCAGCCTTGCGGTGGGAGCTGAAGCAACGCTCCAAATACATTGAAGGAGAAAACAACAAGAAGAAGCAGGCGCCACTTAGTAAACTGTAAAACCTTTAATTAAAAATTGTCATAAAAGCACTCACATGGAGGTAAAGGAATACAGGCATATGGATGTTGTCCTGCGAGTCGTCTATCCCAGCCAATAGATGTGTGAGTCCCCTCTGTCACTTACACAGCGCTTGTGCTGTGTAGTGAAAGCAATGCTGCCGATCGATACAGTCCTGTATGGAGGTGCACGGATGTGCAATCAGGGATGCTGGAGTGCACGCTGGAATGCACGCTTGGGACGCTATGGCTGTGGTGGAGGAGGTGACATCATCGCCGGGGACTACAATAATGCGACGCGTTTCCGTGCATGTACTGTGGTTTGATGGGAAACAAACTCACAGCTCGCACCTTTCTCAAGCTGGCTGTGGGGGTCACTGCAACCTGTATTTATATGCCTGATTTTGATTGCCATCTTGTGGCCTAATAGTTTAATAAACTCAATAATGAGGAATTATTACTATGAATGGCTGCTGTTTAAATACTAAACAAAATAAAATGAAAATAAAGGAATGAGGTAAGTGTACATTATCACAAGGCCAAACTTATCAATAAATACATATATACATATTACCAAGAAATATAGAAAATTCAATGCATCAGGATCAATGTTTTAAAAAACTCTAGATCTTGTGGGATAATTAAGGTGGAACATGGATGGTATGTATAAAGGTGAATAATTCTACATTGAATTTAAAAAATGTATATAAAAAAGTGTATAAAAAAGTGGTAGCAGGACATAAAAATTGTTATATAATGATCATATAATGATTTGGGACAACGTGATTGACCATATATAAGAAAAAAACAACAATAACAAACACAATAAAAGGTCTCTTAGGGATTAAAACCAATGATGAATAGAACAAGATCTATATAATTGTGGAAACTTCCAATTCCTCATGTTTTTAAAACATTGATCCTGATGCATTGAATTTTCTGTATTTCTTGGTAATATGTATATATGTATTTATTGATAAGTTTGGCCTTGTGATAATGTACACTTACCTCATTCCTTTATTTTCATTTTATTTTATTTAGTATTTAAACAGCAGCCATTCATAGTAATAATTCCTCATTATTGAGGTTATTATACTATTTGGCCACAAGATGGCAATCAAAATCAGGCATATAAATACAGGCTGCAGTGACCCCTACAGCCAGCTTGAGAAAGGTGCGAGCTGTGAGTTTGTTTCCCATCGAACCACAGTACATGCACGGAAACGCGTCGCATTATTGTCGTCCCCGGCGATGACGTCACTTCCTCCACCACAGCCATAGCGTCCCAAGCGTGCGTTCCAGCGTGCACTCCAGTATCCCTGATTGTACATCCGTGCACCTCCATACAGGACTGTATCGATCGGCAGCGTTGCTTTCACTACACAGCACAAGCGCTGTGTAAGTGACAGAGGGGACTCACACATCTATTGGCTGGGATAGACGACTCGCAGGACAACATCCATATGCCTGTATTCCTTTACCTCCATGTGAGTGCTTTTATGACAATTTTTAATTAAAAGTTTTACAGTTTACTAAGTGGCGTCTGCTTCTTCTTGTTGTTTTCTCCATCTCTTGTATCACGTCTGCAGTCTCTGCCCATCTCTTGTATCACATCTGCAGTCTCTGCCCATCTCTTGTATCACGTCTGCAGTCTCTGCCCATCTCTTGTATCAGGTATTCAGTCTCTGCCCATCTCTTGTATCATGTCTTCAGTCTCTGTGCATCTCTTGTATCACGTCTTCAGTCTCTGCCCATCTCTTGTATCATGTTTGCAGTCTCTGGCCATCTTTTGTACCATGTCTGCAGTCTCTAACCATCTCTTGTACCATGTCTGCAGTCTCTGATCATCTCCTGTATCATGTCTGCATCTACTGTATCATGTCTGCGACTCGCTCAGTCTGCGGAAGGTGCTCCAGAGCCCCCTCTACATTAGAATTCCCATGTTAAATGCAGATTGGAACTCTGTGATATAAAGGGGAATGCAGTGGACTCTGATATAAAGGTAATCTTTGGTCACCAGAGCTCCCCCCTCCATTACAATAGAGTTCCCCTTTACACCAAAGTCTGCAGGTTCCCCCACAGATCATGATCCGCAGCATTCACCTTTATATCAGAGTTCCCTTGCACTGTAAGGGGGAATCCTGCAGACTCTGATATATGGGGGAACTCTGTGCTGGCTGGGTTATATTAACCTGATCTTCATGTAATATGCATGTAATATGTGATATATATATATATATATATATATATATATATATATATATATTTTTTTTTTTTTTTTTGATTAAAGAAGAATTGGTTAGAGAAAATTCTATAAACGGTGAAAACGGTGAGTTCATAGAATTTAAAACTCTTAATATATGCAATCTATATAGTTAATTTTTACCACTTGAATTGTTTTTCCGATTATGGACATGAGTGGGGCCTCGTGTCTCAGATTTGCCTAAGGCCTCACAAAGTCTAGAGCCGCCTCTGACTGTGAGACTGGAAGATCTGGTGGTTTAAGGTACCAGTACCTATAGCAGCACTGCTGTTGAAGAGTAGCCAGGTGGGCTTGTAATTTCAGTAATCTCTGAACATCGTTTAAACCCTGCGCATAGGATTCCTCAGTGGACTTTTGTTTTGTTTTTTCTCATTTTATAAACCTGAGCTACCACGCCCTTAATGATACATGCCTGTTTGCTGTGGACTCACTACAAGAAAACGCATCTGCCACCAGAGCTAACAATACCCCATCTTACACAATGTACACGTTTTGTGGGTACAACCCCTTTCTCGCAACTCAAAACCCAAAACACATCCATTGATCCCCATGATGGGAGATAGCACATGTTGACATTAGGCATGGGATTAGGAGGGAAATCCCCATTTTGCATCTCAATTTTTTGTGCATCTTAAAAATTTGGCTTTTTCAGGGGTGACATCACCCCATCTGATGAAGGCAAGATCAAGACAGTTTGGACACACTATAATGTCTGATATTGCCCTCAATTTTTCATTGTTGAACTTTGTAAGTTCCAGTTGTGTATGTTATGTTTTGAAACATGCCTGTTTATGCAAAAACACAAAAACATAAATGTAAAAGTTTATAAAGAAAAATATGTTGTTTTTTGACCCAAAAATTTCATATTGCACATGTGAATGTTCACAGAGTAAAATTTAAACAAAAAAACAGAAGGCTGACGCTGCGCTAGCATAACATATTGAATGAATAATGACAGTGAATATAGTGAACTGTGAGCTGCTGTCACTGAAAAGTTGTGTACAACAACTCAATAAAACATAGAAAAAACGAAAGGGAGTGCAGCGCTAATAAATGATATATAAAATATATAATTTCTAAAAATATATGTAATTATAAGCTCATCCCTAAATAAATAAAAAGAGCAAGAAAAAAAAGTGAAAAAAAAAGGTTGGTGTAGTAGAAGGGAAATCTCCAAAAGCCACTCAGTGATGAAGGGTTAAGTGAAAAAAGTCCAACATTATATCTTGTGATAAAAACAACAGCGAAGTAGAGTGATCAAGTGAATGTCAATCTTCTACAATTAGGATAGATCTTCACACTGCACCCGTGAGTTAGGACTGCCTGCTTACCAGAAGGAGAGACTGATTTGCATCAGTCTCATAACACGTAGGGAAGTCAGGTCTCCCTGGAACCAGTCTGTGTAATAGCCGGAAGGAACTCAGCAATGGATCCAGGATAGATGCAAAAACGATATAAAGAAAAAGACTCTCATAGCGTATTAAGTATAAAACGAAGGGGATTTAATAAGGTAATGCACTTACAACTAGAAGATGAAAATGCAGCATAAAGTGTGCTGAAGAGCTGTGGTGTCTCCTCTCCAATGCCTCTCGCTACTCAGACAAAAACACAGCCGACGCTCAGGATGGAACGCGATGACGTCACGGCACCCTACGATCGTTTCGTCATGACAGGACTTCAACGGGGGATTAGCCGGATCAAAATTTGTTATACTCAACAATGGCTTCTTATTTCAATGCTCAATACTATTGTTTGTAATCATTTGGTGTTTACAGTGACAATGGGGGTTAATTAACCATGGAAAAAAACATTTGGCACTAGGAAAACCTAGGAGACAGCCAAAAGAAACACAAGCAATAAATCGAATTCAAGATGATTCCAGATATATATATTTTTTTTAATTATCAGATATTTTCTGGCATAGCCCCCCTACCCGTAAAATATTCCAGATATTTTTGTCTCACATCACAGGCGCTTTGGGGGGGCAAGCCAAGATGGCCAGCTTCCAGGGCCGTCAGGGTACTTTCTGGAAGTCCGGCCTCAAGCCAAACTGTGGCCACATAATTTAAATAATTTTTGTGAAGAAAATTGTGCCGAATACAGCATGCAAGCACGATGTGGTTGAGTTTTTACTCCGCCATATTTATAGCTGTAAGGAACAGGCGGAACCGGCTGGCCATTATGCCAAATGCATTCTCCACCACTCTTCTGGCTCTGGCCAGCCGGTAGTTAAAAACCCTCTTCTCAGGGGAGAGGGTCCTCTGGGGGAATGGCCTCATTAGATGATCACCCAGACAAAAGGCTTCATCTGCAACAAACACAAATGGGAGTCCTTACACGTTGTCTTCATCAGGTGGCAATGTCAGGCCACTCCTCTGGAGACATCGGGAAAACTCTTTCTGGGCAAAGACTCCACCATCCGACATCCGGCCATTCTTCCCCATGTCCACATACAAGAACTCATATTGTGCTGACACCACTGCCATCAACACTATTCTATTAAACCCCTTATAGTTGTAATAGTATGACCACGAATAGGGTGGTGGCACGATGTGAACATGCTTCCCATCTATTGCACCTCCACAATTAGAAAAGTCCCACCACTGGGCAAACTGGGATGCCACAGTCTGCCATTCATATGGCATTGAAAGAAACTGTGGAGTCAAACCAGAAAAAATAATATTAGTACTTTTGCACATAACATTGCAAGCAGATTAAACAAAAACATTCTTGACCAACATAAGTATAACATTTATTTGAAGGATTATTTAAATAAAAAAATATAAGGCCCACTTATTAGATTCCTCACCCCCTATGATGGCCCATTGTAGAGATTTTAGAGTGTTCTAGCTGAGTTTGGGACCCCAAAAAAGCCTATGCTGCTCTGCCTGAAATTAATGAGAACAAAAACATTTGTACACATTTTAGGGGGTGTTTAGGGTAAAGTACTACAATGGAGCTGACAAAATACATTAAGTGACTAGGCTAGGTGTGTATGGGTCAAGGGTAGCATACTGGAGAGGTTAGTGAAGGGAAATATGCATGTAAGCCAAAAAAGGAGCATTAAAAGCCTACAGCATGCATGGGGACAAAGGGGACATTCACAGCCTAATACAATCATGGTAATTGGGGAATGATGAAAGAAATACAATACATTAGCATACACTAAATACATAAAATGTGATGTTAACAGGGCTGCCCCCTCTCCCCGCTATTGTTCATTCTAGCCCTTGAACCCTTCATTAGAACTGTAAATCTGAGTGGCGCGGTTAGGGGATTTGAGATACGGGGAAGGGAGTTCAAGGTGGCGGCCTACGCGGATGACCTCCTATTCTTTTTAACTGACCCCGCGACCAGTATACCTAATCTCCTAGAAGAGTTCACTCGTTTTGGATACCTATCCAACTTAAAAATAAACTACTCCAAATCCGAGGCCATAAACATATCGTTACCTTTCGACCAGCTGACCCACACTAAAGCAGAATCTAAATTTAGGTGGGAGGATAAAGCTATCAAATACTTAGGAACCCACTTAACTCCACACTTACAACACATTTACGACTCGAACTTCCCGCCCCTACTGAAGGAATGCGCAGCCGACCTTGAGAGGTGGCGAGTGGGCTGCTTTTCTTGGTTTGGACGCGCATCCATTGTCAAAATGGTGGTCTTGCCTAGGTTCCTATACCTTTTCAGGACACTACCCATAAAAATCCCAGCACACTTCTTTCGCTTGATGAACTCTACCATTTTAAGGTTCATTTGGAATCAACGTAAACCCAGAATTAAATTGTCTTGGCTGTTCAGGCCCAAAGATGCCGGCGGGATTGGGCTACCTAACTTTAAACATTATTATTACGCATCTCATATAGCCAGGGTAATTGATTGGCACTGCCATAGGCGCTCGAAGGCATGGGTGTCTTTGGAGGAATCCCTATTTCTGCGTCCGCTGAGGTTCTCCCCGTGGTCACCCAGACCTAAATTTAAAGCCACCTCTAAGATACAACCTATCACAAGAACCACACTGGGCGTCCTACATGACATTGCTAAAGGGGCAAAGATTACCACGCCCGGGGGTCCTTTGACACCCTTGATGGGAAACGCTGACTTCCCTCCGGGAGAGGACAATGACTTGTTCCAACCAGAGCATAGTGACATCCCCTTACTCGCGAAAGACTGTTTTTCAGGAGATAAAATTAAAGACCTTTTGGCACTGCAGGGCGGAAGTGGACTCCCACGACTGAAGTGGTGGTCATACTTCCAATTAAGAGATTACCTTACTAGACAAAGACACTCACAGGACTTCCGCAGACCATTGACCGACTTGGAGACGACATGCCTAGATGGAAACCCCCTAGAGAAAGCTACATCGGTCTCATATGGCTGGCTGCAACTGGCTGAATGCGGTGGTGCGGATGATTATAGGAGGAGATGGTCGGAGGAGCTGGGGAGGACACTCACGGACAAACAATGGAGGTATGCGTGTATTTTAGCACATAAAGGTTCCATAAGTACACTTGTCCAGGAAACAGGCTACAAGCTGCTGACACACTGGTACAACACCCCGGACAAACTCCACAAGTGGAATCCTCAAAACCCTCCGACGTGTTGGAGGTGCCAGAAGGCGAGAGGCACTCTTCTCCACATTTGGTGGGAGTGCCCACTGATTCTGCCCTTTTGGGACAAGATCACACAACTGATCAAAAAGATCACAGAAACTAAGTTGTCACTGGACGCAGCTTGTTGCCTGTTACATGTCAACCACCTTGCCTTACAGGTTTACAAACACTCACTGACCAAACACCTGATTAATGCAGCCAGGTCGTTGGTTCCCATCTATTGGAGAACAACTACAGTACCCACAGTGATTGACTGGCTCAAAAGAGTTAGAGACATGTGGGAAATGGAGGATGCTGTGGCGCAGGAACATTGCAGAGTCGAGGCCTTCCAAACTATTTGGAGACCTTGGATCGTTTTCCGATACTCACAGGAATATGACAATATCATGCAAAACCCTTAAATAAGAGACGGTTCGCCTCAGAGGTGGTCCAATTCTCCGATACTTCTCCCCCACGCATCCCTAATTGGAGAGCAGATGTTGGCGTGGTGGCGTGCAATCCCCCCCTCCCTCGCTCCTCACCTGTGTCATATATGGGGCCCCCCACTGTTCCTATTCACTTACCTCTCCCCTGTCTTCTCCCCTCTTTCTACTCCTCTTCATACATGGTTTCATGTGCAACGTATACTGTTGAACAGTCACAACCTTAGGCCGAAATATTGTTGTTATCCTTTTAAATAAAAACTTTGAAGGTGAACTAGGCCAGGGCTCAGAAAATAACTATTTCACTTGTAATTAGACCCTTTAGGGTAAGCATAAGTTGTTTAAGTCAAGACCTTTGAGCTGCTGATCTGCTTGTATTGTGTCTATTCTGTAAATCTTTTGGCTCATGTACACACGGTATCACGCTGTTTACTGACACACCTGTACTTGCATATGACATGCTATGTAACCTGTTTCTGGATCTCTCCTTTTTCTTTTCAATAAAAGTTGAATGTTTAAAATGTGATGTTAAAGGAGAAAACATACCCTAATATAATCCTTCTGCAGGACTTGAATGATGGCAGAACAGGTCTGTGGGATAATGATCCCCAGAGCATGGGGGGAGATGCCTGTTGAGAACTTGAGGCCCTGTCACCAAGTAGCACAACGTTGCGACTAGCCTCTGCTCAGGAGTGATGGCTTGCCGCATGCAGGTGCCCTGCTTCGTAATATAAGGGGACAGCAAAGCCAACAGACGGTGAAAAAGAGGTCCGTCATCTGGAGATAATTCCTATAATCATCAGGATTATTCTCCTGGATCTCCCGAAGCAAATGCATATGACAGAATTGGTCACGCTGGCGCAACCAATTCTTCATCCATGAACTCCTCCTCACCCTGTTCATGGACTGAACTTGGATCAAAGCAAGAACCCCAACACCAAGCCCATGCACAGCACGAACTCGGCGACGAGTATGTAGCTAGAAAAATGAACGCACTGAAGAACAGCAAGGCCTATGAAGAACGACCTGAAAATCAGAAACAAGTGGACAAGAACGCACTGAAAAACAGATACGAACTCACTACATGCACTGAAAGACAGATACAAACCCACAAGCACCAGCTAAAAAGGTGAAGATGATCTGAAAAGCACAAAGACTGAAAAGTGTGAACCGTCTCTAACCAAACTTTTACTAACACAAGATTAGCAAAAGCAGCCCAAAGGGTGGCGCCGTTGGAATGTAACTTCCCCTTTATAGTGTTGTACATCACCGCATTTTTGACTGTTGGAATTTGGTGTGACCGTGTGTATACAAGACAAGCTTGAGTGGAATTTTGTCTGGAAAACTATTGTTTTTTTTTCCTGATGGGAAAACCGCCTGTGTGTACATGGCATAAGGGTTCATTCAGACAAGTGTTGAGACCCATCCTATATACTAAGGGTCTGTTTTACATGTGTGCAGGAACCGGTTCACTGATCTGAATGCAGACAGTATGCATTTGGAACTCACTCCTGCACACAAGTCAAATTTTGGACATGCAACAGTGTTCTACTAGCTGCTACATCCTAATTGACTTGTATAGCCTGTCTCCATGCATCTCCGAAGGCAGATGCTGATGCAGAAAACAGTGGCTCAGCATGCAAGAGATGTGTCAGTGTCCATTTGAATGAACAATAAAGCTACAGCTATAATACTATTATGCAAAAGAACATTGAAAGATACAAAAGTAGAGAAAACAAAAACACAGGCTGCAAGAATGGTGGGCGTGTACACACTTTACTTCTAATTCTTACTTTTATTACAGGTATACATTTTCTTGGAAAACCTGATATAGTTATAGGCTCACAATGAGACTAGAAATTACTGTGTATGTTAATACAGAGGCAAGGAAAAAACAACCACCAGAACAGGGAGACGAAGGGTAAATATTGCAAAGGAAAAAAAAACTAAATTTCCCATACACACATTCCGTATGTTTTAATCATACCCTCCTGATCATGATTACACACCTGGAATGTGTGTATGGGAGATAATATTTTTTGCTTTAATCACTATACTACCAGTCAAATGACGGCGGCAAGGTAGCTCAGTTATTCTGACAGGACGTCATATGACCTATGGGCGATTGCCCAGTAACTAGGGGCGATTGCCCAGTAACTGAGCAGGACCGTGGATCTCTGTCTGTAAACACAGAGCTTTACGTCCTGTCAGGGAGAGGAGACCGATGCTGTGTCAATTGTACATATGGACACAGATCGGTCACCTCCCCAGTCACCCCCTCCCCCTACAGTTAGAATCACTCACTAGGTTACACATTTAACCCCTTCCCCGCCCCCTAGTGGTTAACCCCTTCCCTGCCAGTCACATTTATACAGTAATCAATGCATATTTATAGCATTGTTCACTGTATAAATGTGAATGGTCCCAAAAATGTGTCAAAAGTGTCCGATGTGTCCGCTATAATGTCGCAGTCCCAATAAAAATCGCAGATCACCACCATTCCTAGTAAAGAAAAAAACAATAAAAAAAAAAATCATAATTATGTCCCCTATTTTGTAGGCGCTATAACTTTTGCGCAAACCAGTCACTATACGTTTTTTAACAAAAATATATAGAAGAATATGTATCGGCCTAAACTGAGAAAATTATTATTATTTTTTTTGGGATATTTATTATATCAAAAAGTAAAAAATATTGGGGCAGATCCACAAAGAAATTACGCCGGCGTATCTATTGATACGCCGGCGTAATTTCAAAATTCCCACGTCATATCTTTGTTTTGAATTCTCAAAACAAGATACGACGGCATCTCGGCGTGATCCGACTGGCGTACGTCTTCGTACGCCTTCGGATCTTAGATGCAATTTTTCGGCGGCCGCTAGGTGGCGTTTCTGTCGTAATCCGCGTTGAGTATGCAAATTAGCTATTTACGGCGATCCACGAACGTACTTCGGCCTGGCGCATTTTTTTCCGTCGTTTGCGTTCGGCTTTTTCCGACGTGTAGTTAAAGCTGCTATATGGTGGCGTACTCAATGTTAAGTATGGCCGTCCTTCCCGCGTACAATTTTGAATTTTTTGCGTCTTTGCGTAAGTCGTTCGCGAATAGGAATTTGCGTAGAATGACGTCACCATCGTAAGCATTGGCTCGTTCCAGTTTAATTTCGAGCATGCGCACTGGGATACCCCCAGGGACGGCGCATGCGCAGTTAAAAAAAAACGTTGATTACGTCGGGTCATGACGTATTAACATAAAACACGCCCCCATCACAGCCATTTGAATTCCGCGCCCTTACGCCGCGAGAGATACACTACGCCGCCGTAACTTACAGCGCAAATTCGTTGAGGATTCAAACCAACAAAAAGTAAGTTACAGCGGCGTAGCGTATCTTAGATACGCTGCGCCCGGCGCAGATGTATGTGGATCTGACCCATTGTGTTTTTTTTCAAAATGTACGCTCTTTTTTTGTTTATAGCCCAAAAAAAAAAAACGCACAGGCGATCAAATACCACCAAAAGAAAGCTCTATATGTGTATAGTAACAAACAAGCATGTATATATACATGATTGTGCACTTCCACCAGCAGGGGGTGCACATGTGACGCTGGCAAGCTGCTTCTGCTGTGATTATTTACAGCAGAAGCCGGTCTGTGGGTGCCGGACACTCGATGTCCGTCGGCACCCACCAATTGTAGGGCAGAGACTCAGAACAGAAAACAAGGTAGAGTTCCATTCTGACAGGGGGGCAGGGATGGATCCTGTTTTCCTGAAAATCCATTGCATCTCCTAGTAAAAGCAGCACACATAGTAAACACAAACACTATGTATCCAAATCCTCAATGTCTCTTTTTTCTTGAATTGTATGATAGAATCCAATCTCCAGGATAATCAATCTCCCAAAAAAAAAACCTCAGTGCTAGATTCACAAAGCATTTACACCGGCGTATATCGAGATGCGCGGCGTAAGTGTAAATATGCGCCGTCGTATCTATGCGCCATATCCCCAAAACCAGATACGCCTGAAAAACAGCTTTTTCCGACCAACGTAAAAATATTACACCGGCGCATCGTGGGGCGCAAAAATACGCTAGACGCACCATTGTTTTGCTAGTCAAATATGCAAATGAGGGAGATACGGCGATCCACAAAAGTACGTTTGTGCGGCGCAGGCTATGCCCTGTGCGCATCAGCTGTAAGTCCGGTCTAAAGTTACCCCTCATGAAAGCAGCTTTAACTTTGCACTAGACGTGTGCAGGTCAGCTAAAACAACACCGTTAGGGACGAGCTGAGAACACACACTTGCAGGACAACAATCTGTATGCCAACATGCCAGGGGCATCCATGGTCATAGCTATACTAGTGGCTTTAGATGCGTGCAGAAGGAGGAGGGAACGGAGGAGGAGGGCACGGGAGAGGATATACCGACCGCGCATAGACGTCTTTGGCATGGCTGATTCTGAGGTGGTTCGCATCTTCAGATTCAGCCCTGATGCTTTCCTGGAACTAACCACAACCCTGAAAGATGACATCACCAGCCCAACACACCGCTCACATGCAGTGCAGCCACTGGTCAAGGTACTGGCAACACTCCATTTCCTCGCCAGTGGCTCTTTTCAGCGTACAAGTGGAGTGGTGGCTGGGATGTCACAATCCTCCATGATCAGATGTGTGCACCAGGTTATCTCCGCAATCCTCAGACGCATGGCCAACCAAATCATCAAACCCACCCAGGAGGACCTGTGGATGAAGGCAATGCATGATTTCTACAGAATTGCAGAATTCCCATGCACCGTGGGGGCCATTGATTGCACACATGTGGCACTACAGCCCCCCCCCCCCCCCGTGAGACAGAGCACATATACCGCAATCGTAAGCATTGGCATTCCATCAACATACAGGTGATAGTCGATGCCAAATGCCTCATATGGCACGTCCGTGCCAAACACCCAGGATCCAGCCATGACAGCTACATATACCGTCAGAGCCCCATCCCAACAGAATTTGAACAGAACATGTATGGGGACAGCTGGCTGGTTGGTGAATGACATGGGTGTCAGGCATGACTCTCCGCCCCCATGATGCAGACATCACGTGGGGCACATGCATGACTAACATCCTCCTGTCTTTTTTCTTCCAGGTGACTCTGCATATGCACTTGGACCCCATCTCATGACTCCATTCCGGAACCCCCAAACCCCAGGAGAGGAAAGATACAATGAAGCACACGCACGTACCCGTGGAGTGGTGGAATGCACCTTTGGCCTCCTGAAGTCCCGTTTCCGATGCCTGGATAAGTCTGGGGGTACCCTGTTGTATTCCCCAAACTTCGTGTGCCAGATCATCGGGGCATGTTGCATTCTGCACAACTTTGCCGTGAGAAGGGGCCTGGAGATTGAGCTACGTGATGACCTGACCCCCGAACCACACAATCCCCCCCTGACCGAGGCTACCCCGTCTTCTGAGGGAGCAGCAGTCAGGAGACGCCTTGCAGAAGGCATCTTTGCATGTTAAACACACATATTAATCATGGCACAAGGAGAATGCACGCGTGCACACCACTGTGGTCCCTAGCACACACACCCCACATCCTCATCAAATTGGATTAGACCAAAGTACAACGCACGGTACTAGGGAGCAGCAACGCCACGCCAAGGCTCCAATTATGTCACTGTACATTCATACACCATTCACACGGACCTGGGGATCACTTCTCCCTGGTCCTGGGGAACCCTTCTCCACCACAGGAATGTCACCCCCACATTCATACATCATTCACAAACATAAAACAAATCATAATCACAGTAAAAAAAATAAAAAAAAAACACTGAAAACAAAAAAACACAAAAAATTAACGTCGTTGGCCCCGGCCCCTTAGGGAAGACTCATGGGGGGGGAATCAGGGGAAGGAGGAGCATCCCCTGGTCTCTTCCCACCTGGCGGCCTGCCCTCCAAGGCCATGGCAATTCTGTTGAGGCCCACATTGAGGGCTGCCATATTGGCCTGGACTGCCTGGGTCAGGGCACACACCTCCTGACCCACGCCTGCTGTGGTGGTCTGCATTTCATTAAAGCAGTTTATGAGAGCCAGGGAGTTACAGCTCATGTCCTGAACTGAGTCCTTTATGGAGGCCAGGCTATCCTCCATCCGGGCCAAAGTCTGGGTGACCTGACCCAGATGGCGGGTCTGAAGGGCCTGGTCCCTCCGCAGATTTGCAGGCAGAAAGTCTGCCACCCCCTGGTCTTGTGGGTCGCCTTCCTGCCTCCAGATGAGGCTTGTGGCCTGGGAGTAGAAGAGACCCCTGGGAGGGAAGCCCTGTTGGGGGAGGAGTGGGAGGGGCTAGCCCTGATGGAGGCCTGACTGCTGCCAGCCACAGGGGGAGCCTCCTCCGAATGGAGAAGTACCTTATTGGCACTGGTGACCTCCTCCCCCTCAACCTCCTCCTCCTCATCCTCCTCCTCCTCATCCTACTCATGAGGTGAGCTGGGGCCAGTCCCCTCCCCTAAGGACTCCTGGCTTTCCTGGGGGTCTTCATCAGCCTGATGTCCTGGGGATGGTGCAGACTGGCCAGATGGCCCAGCACCCTCCTGCACATCTGTGGATGACACAAAACATTCACAGGTTGGAGGATCCACACACTTGTCACATATTCCCTTCCCCCCACACATGCTACTCGCCATATAAAAAAAAAACGTACCTGTCCTCACGGCCTCCTCGGAGACAAAAGCCAGGCAGGCCCACCACTTGCTGCCTGTGGAAGCACTGGGCCACTGCACACTCCTCAGCAGTCAGCCTAATATTGCAATATGGTCCCCCTCCAGTGCCCCTGGCATGTGCTGTTAGCTTGGCCATCTTCCCACGGACCATGCGCCTCAGATCGTTGATCTTTTTTTTATCCCACTGAGGCTCCTCGTCTCACCCCCAAGGCATTTACATCATCTACGATGTCCTGCAGGATCTGCTTCCTCCTGGCCGGGGTGGTGTCCCGACTCTCAGGGCCATGCAAAACCGCCCATGTAGGGTAATGGCCCTGGTAAGAATCTCCTTCTCCCGCAGAAAGAAGTTCAACTTCCTCTTCCTTGTTGCCATCTCTGCAACAATCACCAAAAACAGACAGCAAAAACAGACAGCAAAAACAGACAGCAAAAACAGACAGCAAAAACAGACACCAAAAACAAACAGCAAATACAATCTCCAATAACACTCTCCAATAAGACTTTCCAATAACACTCCGACACAAACCAACAAACACCAACAGACAACAGAACAAAAGCACCTTGCTTCAGGAAGGGAAATACATGGATGTACTTTTGCAATGGAAGGGCGTATGTATGGGCCTATTTATGCACTGGGCGTATCTCACTAAGTACGCCGGGCCTAGTTCCTATCTCACTGATTGCGCCGGGCCGAGTTCTGAGCATGCGCAGTGAGGCGCAGAACATAGTCAGCATCATTGCGCATGCGCCATCCGGCCGGCCCTTCATTTGCATGGGGTCACGGCTCATTTCAATGGAGCACGCCCACTTCCTTCCCACTTTCAATTACCATGCCTTACGCCTCGTAATTTACGTTATGCTGGCGCATATTTGGACGCAAATACTCTCTGGATACGGTACTTGCGTCTCTAAGTTTAGCCGGCGTAACGGAAATGAGATGCGCTACGCCGGTCTATATATGCGCCACTCTACGTGAATCTGGCCCATATAGTTTAGTATGTTCTGCTCCAAAAATTCCCAAAATACCACTAAATGTGCTCACATTACATAAGTATTTATTGTTACAATACCTTTTCGGTCTGCTCAAAATTACTCCTTTGCATGTACTCTTAGGACCAGTTCACACAAGACGCAGTTCCGTGTGCTTTTTTTCTGCACAAAATGCATGCACAGTGTTTTTCATGTATTCCAATGGCTCTAATTGGCTCTAGTTCACACCATGTGGTCAGTTTCCAGTCAGTTTCTGAACCGGAAACTGTCCAGAAACTGACTGCATGGTGTGAACTAGAGCCAACTAGAGCCATTGGAATACATGGAAAACACTGTGCAGAATTTTTAGTGCAGAAAAAATTTACATGAAACTGTTCGGAACTGCGTCTGGTGTGAACTGGCCCTTACCCTCTAACCCCTCCAACTTCTATACAACACGGCTGAATCTTCTTTACTCTCTTGTAACCTACCAACATTGAGTCCTTCTTAGAAAATATCCTCCTCCCTGGCTCCAAAGTGGGTATTAGAGGTTCCACATCTCAAACTGTCATGTGTTAATCCAATCAATCACTTCTAAGGAATATTCCTCCCACTTAATTCCAAGGACATTAGTTTAAAAAATGTCAAAGGAAAACAAAAATGTAGCACCATGTTTGCCCAAGCTCTACTTTACTTTGTATAGCAACACCATTTCATAAAAACAGACATATTAAGACCATCATCCCTATCAAACTAATGTAAATCTAAAATAAAATTATAATTACTGAAAGAATTAAAATTTTATGTAATAATGTTCACCAATCATTGAGTGGGCAAGCCTGTAATTGGTGGAGCGGAAGAATTTTGAAATTTGTGGGACGCCATTGGAAAGAGAAGTGTTTACAATCACATGAGTTTGGCAAGGGGCATGGAGTGAGTCGTTGCTATATAATGGGACTTGCTGTCTATAAATAAATTTTACCCCTCAGTCACCTTCCTCCCCCCATGTCACTAACCCCCCTTTACCGATTGCCAGAGTACCTTCCATAAAATTCCTAGGAGTTATGGTCACCAGAACGCTAACTAACTATACAGAAGGGTATAGAAGGGTCACTTTTAATAAATTGGAGAGCAATGCCTTGTACACACGATAGGAATTTCTGATGGAATTTTTTCATCAGAAATTCCAATCGTGTGTGGGCATATAGGATTTTTTAGAATAAAAACTTTTGGGAAATTCCGATCGTCTATGTGGAACTCCACCGGAGAAAAATCCTATGCATGCTCAGAATCAAGTCATCGCATGCTCGGAAGCATTGAACTTCTGTCACGTACCTGGTGGTAGAGCCCGATATACAGGGAGCGGCTACTCTTACTCCTCTGGAACCCCTGATAGTGCAGACAGGGAGCTCGAGAGTGCAGAGTCGCACAAGCGCCTGACAGAACGCTGGTGCTGGTGCTGGAGCTGGGCTGGACTTCCGGGAACTCTGGAGAGATGTCAGTGGTATAAGTGATGACTGAAACAGCTGACAAGCTGAAGGCAGAGGTGCAGGAAGCTGAAAGCTGCAGCAGCGGGTAAAGGGTTTTGTAGTACAGGACACAAGCAAGTCCAGACAGGCCAAGTCATACACGGGCAGACGGATCAGGTACAGATTCAAAGGCGGAGGCGGAGTGGTGGTTCAAGCCGGGTCAGCAACAGGCAGGCAGCATTCAGGCCAGCGGGAGAAGCAGAGGCGTAGTCAAACAAGCCGAGGTCACAAGAGCAGGCAGAAGTCAGGAACAATTAGGAACAAGCCGGGTCACAGGAACTGATAGGCAAACAGGTTTAAACGGGTAGCAGGTGGGTCTCAGGAATGCTGTAGACGAACAGCAAGGAGCCCAGGCATCAGTCCCTTTAAATAGCCCCGTTTGGCACCAGGAGCTTTTAGCGTGCGTGCACACGCCGCTATTGGGCATGCACGCATTAGCGCGCACCGACGCAACGCTAACGCTCTCGAACGCATCGATACACGGCTACCATGCATGAGTGCACCTGCTCGAGCCAATGCTCCGCTACCGCCATCTTGCAAACTGGCTTGCCCTTCTTGACAACTTAATTTTTCTCGGCCCGCGTTTTGTACGACAGTGTGTATGCAAGACTGATGGAAGACAGCTTGATCGGAATTCTGACGAAAAATTACATCATATTTTAGTCCATCAGAAATTCCTATTGTGTGTACAAGGTATACAAGTACATACAAAGGGATCAATTGAGCAGACCAAAGGGTGTTGTAACACACTTATGTGATGTGAGCACATTTCATGGTATTTTGAGCATTTTTTGGAGCAGAGCATACTACACTACTGTATATAGTTTTTGTTTATGTTTTTTTTGGAGATTGATTATCCTTGAGATTATAATTCTATAATAAAATTTAAGAGAACAAGAGACATTCAGGATTCAGATATATGTAGAGAGAACACTTCACTGACATATTTTAGAATAATATTTGACTAGAAGCACTGATTTTAACACATAGGTTTAACACATTTGTCTTCTGCTGGGGGTGGCAGATTGTTTCCAGCTGCTGTGATTGTCTAAGAAGAGTTGGTTCTAGTGTGCTAATATTTAGTATTAATAGAAAATGATTGTAATAATAATAATAATAATAATAATAATAATAATAATAATAATAATAATAGTCATATACCAAAACATTTACATTCTGTTGAAGAAATATGGAAAATGCAAACTTATGATTTGCTTTATCTTTTAACTTCACGCTGCTTCATAAATTAAGATATCATAAATTAAGATATAAGAATCATAATACATATAGACATTTATTGCATTGTGTTGTTACAGACATATTATATTAATTAGCAATGCTGCTATTATTATTATTATTATTATTAGTATTATTATTATCATCATTATTATTATTACTTGGAAAACACTGAAAATTAAATTAGTGATACAAATTATTGCATTGATTAATTTTTTTTCTATTACATAGTGTAATGAAAACAGCAAACATCCCAGGGAAGTTACCTGATTATTTGTTGTCTATTAGACTATTTGATAGCATGCCAAAGTTAGACTTTCTCTTGAATGAAACTAGGAAGAGATTATACTGGGAAAAAATCAGTATGCTAGACAGCCTCTGAAGATTTACTGATGTTGGAGGTACAGAAAGAAAGAGATTCCATAGAAAGATCAATATTTCAATCACAGCATGAACAGCTGAAACCAGAGATGTCCACAGAATATGTGAAGAAAGATAGTGCAGGAAAAATACTTTTTTCGGATATCTGGAGAAAAAAGGGAGAAAAAGATCAGTTACAATATATGAAAAAGTGACACAGATATTCAATGACAAGTAAGTGATTACCTGCTGGGAACAACAGCGCAGAAATGAAGTTCAGATCTGGGGGCTTGAAGAAGCTGTTGTGAGTATCACAAGAAGATATTTCCTAGCAAAATGAACCTCTGGACATCTCTCTTCCCGTTTCCCGTTCTATATTGTTGATTTATGACTTCACATATACAGAAATCTATAATCCCACCAATGGATAAATTTATTTTCTGCCATATGGGAAATATACTGCAACTAAACCCTTGTCTTAAATACTTTGATCTTTGCAAAGAAAAGTATATTTTCTTGAAGTAAATTAAAGTACAACTGTCATTTTGTAGAAGGTGATATGCTGTAAAGGAGAGGACTAGGGAAGTTGCCACTACATGAGTTTAAAGATAAAGTATCTTGAGTCATGAAATATAATATAATAATTAACTGCTCTTTTTCTCATTAATGAAAAAATACTTATATCCAATTGTGTAAAGAAATTTTGTATGATTGTGCAGTAAATCCACTCTGTTTCTCTCTCATGCATGCCCGATGGTAAGCTCAAGCAGACCTCTGTTTTTTCCTACACTCTCTGTTAAGACTGATGCCTAGTACAAATAAACGATTTTCTCGACGGTCCAAAGATCGCCAGGAAAACCGAGGGGAAAACCGAGAACCGGCTTGGTCCCTTTTGCCCTGTACACACGGCTGTTTTCTTCCAACAGTAAAACTGCCAGGAGAGCTTTGGCCGGGAAAAAAGGCAGTGTGCATGCTCCCTCGCAGTGTTTCCCATAGGAACGCTGCAATTTGTGGCAAGAAAAAAGAGAACATGTTCTCATTTTTTTAACTGCAGCTCCCGCGACCCGGTCCGAAGCTCCGTGACCGGGACCGCGGGACTCGTGGACCCCGATCACCGTGGGGGTCCCGCGATCGGTCCCCAGAGCTGAAGAATGGGGAGAGCCGTATGTAAACACGGCTTCCCCGTTCTTCACTGTGGCGGCTGCATCGATCGTGTCATCCCTTTTATAGGGAGACACAATCGATGACGTCAATCCTACAGCCACACCCACCTACAGTTGTAAACACACTTCAGGGAACACATAACCCCAACAGCGCCCCCTAGTGGTTAACTCCCAAACTGCAACGGTCATTTTCACAATAAAGAATGCATTTTAAATGCATTTTTTGCTGTGAAAATGACAATGGTCCCAAAAATGTGTCAAAAATTGTCCGAAGTGTCCGCCATAATGTCGCAGTCACGGAAAAAAAAACGCTGATCGCCGCCATTAGTAGTAAAAAAAAAAAAAATAATAAAAATGCAATAAAACTATCCCCTATTTTGTAAACACTATAAATTTTGCGCAAACCAATCGATAAATGCTTATTGCGATTTTTTTACCAAAAATAGGTAGAAGAATACGTATCGGCCTAAACTGAGAAACTGAGAAAAAAAAATGTATATATGTTTTTGGGGGATATTTATTATAGCAAAAAGTAAAAAATATAGAATTTTTTTCAAAATTGTCGCTCTATTTTTGTTTATAGCTCAAAAAATAAAAACCACAGAGGTGATCAAATACCACCAAAAGAAATCTCTATTTGTGGGAAAAAAAGGACGCAAATTTTGTTTGGGAGCCACGTCGCATGACCGCGCAATTGTCAGTTAAAGCGACGCAGTGCCCAATCGCAAAAAGGGGCCTGGTCTTTTACCTGCATTTTGGTCCGGGGCTTAAGTGGTTAAATTACACTGACAGGGAAGGGGTTAACACTAGGGGACAATCAAGAGGTTAACGGTGTTCCCTCAGCATGTTCTAACTGTAGGGGGGATAGGCTGCTAGGGACATGACAGAGATCGCTGTTCCCGATGACTGGGAACAGAAGATCTCTGACATGTCCCTTGTCAGAATGGGGATCCCCCTTGTTTACATCTGTACAGAGCAATCGTGCATGCCTGCTATATCACTTAAATGAGCCAATGTACAATGATGATGATTCACTGTACACTGCCACCTTGCCGCAGTATAACTGTGGCGGGTGGCTGGGAAGCAGTTAATAATAGAATGCAATGCTAAGCTGCTGTTTCCAAAGCAAGCACAGTTCTTTCTTGTATTAACAAATGTATGGACTCCAGAGAGAGAGAGAGAGAGAGAGAGAGAGAGAGAGAGAGAGATAAGTTTGCCCCTGAACAAATCATTAATGAGACCTCATTTGGAATATGCAGATTAGTTTTGGGCACGAGTTCTCAAAAAGGATATTGGGGAACTGGAGAAAGTGCAGAGAAGGGCAACCAAACTGATAAGGGGCATAGAGGAGCTCAGTTATGAGGGAAAAAATTAGGGACTGAATTTATTCTCTTTTGAGAGGAGGAGATTAAAGGGGGATATGATCAACATGTACAACTACATAAGGGGTCCATATAGTGAACTTGGTGTTGAATTATTCACTTTAAGGTCATCACAGAGGACAAGGGGGTACATCTAGAGAAAAGGAGATTTCATGTCCAAATACTGAAAGGTTTCTTCACAGTAAGGGCTGTGAAAATGTGTAATAGCATCCCTCCTGAGGTGGTTCTGGCCAGCTTAGTAGATTGCTTTAAAAAAAAGCCTGAATTATAATAAAATGTGCAGCTGGGTACTAATATTTATAGGTAAAGTTAAGCCAGGGAATATCCGATTGCCTCTTGGGGGATCAGGAAGGAATGTTTTCCCCTTGCTGGATCATGCTGGATCATGCTTTGCTGTCTTTTTTTTTGCATTCTTCTGGATCAACTGTGTTTATAGAATTGTATATATGGTATTGTTTTATATATATATATATATATTTTTTTTCCAATTAAATTTTTATTGAAAAGTTTTCAGTTTTTACAAACATATAAACAAATGCATCAAGAAGTCATGAGACACTGGACCACAGAGAGAGCAGGGACGTAATATGGGCAGTTGTCATAAGCATAGGAGCACATTTCCACTACAGTATAGGCAAGGCCTGTTACATCAGAGAAACATATTATACAGACTGGGAAAATGCAACCACTACCAATAAACAGCCCTGCAGACTCCTTCCCCGACAGGTCAGGAAAGGGACCAATGTCAGTAGACCACTAGTTGGAGGGGGAGAGGAGGGAATAAGTAATGGAATGGAATGTAGTCGAATAAGGTGAATATAATTGTATCAATAGTAAAAATAAAATAAAAGGGGGGGGGACACAAAACAGGGGTGAGATGGACCACAAGAACTGATTACGATAAGGAGAAATAGTCATACCAGGACGTGACGAGAGCCGCCGCTCGCTTTACATTATCATCAAGAAAGCCGTGTACCAAAGGTAAGTTCACTCACCAAACAATTCTCTCCAGATCTGCCATTTTTTGTCAGAGCTTCTCCTCTAACCCATTCTAGAGGCTATTTGAGATTCATATATATAGTTGTTACGAGTGAAAGTGATTACATCTGAGAGGTTTGGGACTGTGGAGGACTTCCAGTTCCGGGTAATCAACGATCTCGCAGCTAGTAACAGATGTGTCACTACAGTACGGAACTGGGGGGGGAAGGAGTCAATGTTCAAACCTAGCAGGGCCAACGCGGGGCCTGGCCGCGTGAGAACCCCAGTAATAGAGGATATACACTTGAACAGACTCTTCCAGAAGCTTGTTAAGTGTTTGCATTTCCAAAAGACATGCATAATATTACCCACCTCACCACAATCCCTCCAGCACAGGGGGGAGTTGTCTTGGGAGAACTTAGACATTCTGTATGGCGTAAGGTACCACCTCAGGGCAATTTTTTGGGCAAGTTCCCAATGGTTAGTGCATTTGGATGCTTTGTACACCGAGTTGAGGGCCACTCGCCATTGAAGGTCTGTAAAGACGGTACCCAAATCTTCCTCCCATTTCAGGAAAGGAGGGGACTTGACAAAGGAGCGCCTGTGCTGGAGAAGACTGTAGAAGAGGGGAATCCCCTTGGTGGAGGGGGTTGTAGATCTTCCATACCTGGTCTGGGAGGAGCACTCTATGTTCACTGACAGAGCTAAGGAAATGTGACACCTGGCGAAACCTGTACAGATCTGATTGAGTGAGGTGGTATGTAGCCTGAAGGGACTGAAAAGTGGAAATACGGTTAGCACTGAAGAGATGGGAGACCTGAGTAATACCCTTGTCTCTCCAACTTCTAAGACTGACATTGGGGATTGTGCTTTCTAAGACGTCAATAGGGACCGGTACTTTCACAAACGCATCACGGGGATCGGTCCTGTTGCCAAGGTCCCTCCAGGCCTCCAATGAGGCACGAAGAGACAAGGGCAACCGATGTAGAGGAAAAGGCTTCCACCTGTCCAGGTACAGCAAGGAGACCAAGTCCTTGGTGGGACTCAAGGATCTCTCAATACTGCACCAGGGGGTCGCCTGAGGGTCTGTGAACCACACCCTGAGCTGGTTTAGAAGGGAGGCACGGTAGTAGTCTCTTATGTCCGTGAGGCCCATGCCCCCTACAGACCTATGTCTAGTTAACAGTGTCTTAGAGCATCTGGGCTTGCGTGAACCCCAAACATGGGACCTAAGGATAGAATTTAATGAACGGAGATGGGGGGTTTTTAAGGGAATAGGGAGTGTGCGAAAAATGTACAGGATCTGGGGAAGTAGCAACATTTTAAAGGAAGCAAGACGACCAGCCCAGGAGAGTTCTATTTTGGAAAGGCGCATCGACTCCCTACTGAGTTTCGATATTAGCGCTGGATAGTTAGCATCCGCCAGTCCATAAGGGTCTGCTGTGATCTGAAGACCTAGGTATGATATACTTTTCTTGGCCCATGAATAGGGGAACGTTTTTTCCAGATACGCCTGGGCAGGGGTTGGAAGGTGCATAGGCAGGATAGTTGATTTGGAGGCGTTCACTTTATAGTAAGAAATATTGCTGAAGGAGTGCAAAACCTCCTGGACATGGGGGAGCGATGATGTCGGGGATGTTAGGGACAAGATAATATCATCCACAAACAGATTAATTTTATGGGATATACCTTGGATAGAGAACCCTGTGATATGGGGATGGGCCCTGATCTTTTCGGCCAAAGGTTCAATTAAGAGGTTGAATATGGAGGGAGAGAGAGGGCATCCCTGACGCGTCCCGTTGGATATGTGGAAGGGTCTTGAGAAGCAATTGGATGTAAAGACCTGGGCCGAGGGGTGCGAGTAGAGGGCCAGAATAGCGGACATAATGGGGCCATGGAACCCGAATTTAGTTAGGGTATGGGACATATAGTTCCAGTGGACCCTGTCGAACGCCTTCTCCGCATCCAAAGAGAGGAGCAGAGAAGGCGTCCGAGAGGTCCAAGCACACTGCACAACCCCAATGATCCTGCGGGTGGCGTCTGATGCCTGTCTTCCCGCAGTGAAACCAGACTGGTCAGGATTAACTAGGGATGGTATGACAGTCAGAAGTCTCTGGGCTAGAATTTTGGCATATAACTTAACGTCTGTATTTAATAATGAAATGGGGCGGAAGTTTGAGGGAACATCAGGAGGTTTACCAGGTTTGGGGATTGTGACAATATAGGCGGAAAGCATCTCAGGAGGAAAACTAGCAGAAACCATGGCTTGTGAAAAAACTGAGCACAGTGAGGGTGAAAGAATCTCACCAAACGTTCTATAATAGTCGTTAGGTAGGCCATCAGGGCCAGGGGATTTGCCTAGGGGCATCTTAGATATCATTTTCTGGATCTCTGCAGCTGTGATGGGAGCATTGAGGGCATTGAGTTGTGTAGGTGACAGGGCAGGGAGGGATATGTCGGCTAGAAAGTTCTGTATGTCTCGATCTGAGGGTTGTGGGGTGGAACTGTCCTTTTTAATGTTGTACAGGGCAGAGTAGTAGTCTGCGAAAGAGTTGGCAATATCTCTCGGGTCATACAGTTTGCTATTGTTAAGTGGGCTGCGGAGGAAAGGAATTTTCGTACGAGTTCTCTGGTCCTTCAGGCGACGTGCCAAAAATTTGCCAGCCTTGTTTCCAGAGGAGTAGTACGTTAGCTTCAGGGCGTTAACAAATTTATTATGTGATTCTAGGAGTAATCGCCGAAGGTCGCACCTAAGGCCGACCAATTTGTTTGACAGAGCTAGAGTTGGCGAGGCCTTATTTTGCACCTCCAAAGATCTGATTTCCTTCAAGAGAAGGTCTATCTTCAGAGTTCTCTGGCGTTTTAGTCTTGAGCTGATTTGGAGGAGAACCCATCTGATGAAGGCCTTGTGGGCGCACCACAAGACCGACGGATCAGATACTGAACCTTCATTCAACTCAAAGAATTCTTTCAATTGCTTGGTTATAGCATTCACCTGAGCCTGAGTTTGGAATACCCCTGCGTTTGCTCTCCAGATGTAAGCAGGACTGGGGGTCATCCCCTCCGCCAGCGAAATGGAGACAGGTGCGTGGTCCGACCACGAGATGTCGTGGATGGCGGAGGAGGTGACCGCCCTAAGTAGAGCCTTGTCAACAAGTACCATGTCAATGCGGGAGTAGGTATTGTGTCTGGTCGAGTGGAAGGAGTAGTCCCGTTCACTAGAGTGCTGACACCTCCAAACATCGTAGTAGTCCTCTCTAAGAAGAGCAGGGTGTAGGGAAGGGAGGGGGCGTTTGGATTTAGAGGTAGTGTCAACACTGTAGTCAACCGTCATGTTATAGTCCCCACATATAATAACATTACCCTTCTTGACATCAAGTATTTTCTTAAAGACTTTGTTGACAAACCTGACCTGATTGGCATTAGGGGCGTAAAGGTTAGAAATCATGTACGTGTGATTGTTAAACTCCCCCACAAGAATCACAAACCGACCCGCTGGGTCGGAAACCACCTCCCCTAGTTTGAACGAAACAGAGTCTCTTATGGCCGTGACAACCCCTCTATGCTTCTTATTGGGGCTGAGGCGCAAAACACATGGGGATAGTTTTTGTGTTTGAGGCAAGGGGGGTTGGAGGATAAGAAGTGGGATTCCTGTAGGCACAAGATGTCCGCCTGTAATTTCTGAGCCTCTTTCCACAGAGCAGTTCTTTTAGCAGGGTGGTTCAGCCCATGCACATTGAAGGAGATTACGTTAAGAACCATAGCAACGCGGGGTGAAGATGTAACAGTACCTCAGGTTGAAGAAACTGGCGTAGCAGGAATGAAAGCCAAGGTGTTGTTTCCGGAGGCGGAGATCTCGACAAGTCCTGGTCCATGGGGTGAAGTCCATCTCTAGGCAGGGGGTGAGGGAGAACAAAAAAAAGAAAAGAAAAGAAAAACTTAACAATGCCACATGGGTTAGTGGTCTTTAAACAACAAAGTAGTTCGATCAGAACCAAGTCGAACAATAAAAAGGGAGATCCTTTTGAGAATCTGGGAGCAGAGGGTCTGTTAATTTAACGCGGGGGGGGAAATAACAAAGTTAGTAGGGTAACAAGTAGTATCAAACTGTTGAAGTAACCGAGGCACTTAAGAGAGACGTTTCTTGCCCTTCTTCTTGTGGGTCACCTTGTGCCATGAATCCTGAGTAGAAACTTTCGAGGCAGAGGGCTGGTCCCCATCAATCTGCGCCGGCACAATGTCCCAGGAACGTAGGAGGGCCAAGCCCTCTGTGAGGTTGTTGACCATGGATGAATGGTTGTCTCTCGTGACGGTGAGTTTGGCCGGATAGCCCCATCTATACACGATGTCATGGTTGCGTAGAGCCTTAGTGACCGGAAGAAGAGCCCTGCGTCTTTGCATTGTATATTGCGAGAGGTCGGCGAATAGTTGAACAGAATCATATTGGGGGAGCGGATTTTTGTTCTTCCTGAAGGACATCATGAAGCGCTCCTTTATTTGGAAGAAATGCACCCGCATTAAAACGTCTCTGGGAATGTTCTCAGGGAGGTAAGACGGCTTAGGCAGGCGGTGTACCAGCAACTTCATAAGGTCCTGGGCATATTGTTGCAATTGGTGGGGGAGGACAGATTCAGGGACACCATGGATCTTGACATTGTTCCTCCTGGATCTGTCCTCCAGGTCCGAGACCTTTTTTTTGAGCCAAGCCAGTTCATCCTCCTGGTCGTTATGGGCATCCACCAGTGAGTTAAAAGAAGAAGCAAACTCCCCCATCTTCTGCTCCACATGGTCCACTCTGCCCCCCAACTCCTGCACATCAGCTTTAAAACCCCTCATGCACTCCATCATATCCGCATGGAGGGAGCTGCGGAGGGACACCAGCATGTCTTTCAACATGGTGTCTGAGAGCGGCTTGTCAGCAGTGGGGAAAGAGTTAATGGGTGCCGCCAGCTCCCTGGTGTCATTTAGTGAATCCTGCAACGTGTCCACCCTCCCACCGGAACATTCAGGGGAAAGCTGCGGCTTAGATTTTGCTGGGCTGCGCACCAGGGGTGAGGAGGCCTCGGGGGACATATGTGCTTCACCCGGGAGCGGGTTAGGACTTGTTGGGGCCGAACCGGAGCCGCTGGAGGAGGACGGCGAGGCGCCGCCGGCGCATCTTGGACTAGGCCGCGGGACGCCGGGGAGAAGAAGTGGGACAGTTTTTGTACCTGCGGAGCCGTTTTTCTTTTGCGGGCCATCTCGGGAGGCTGGACGATCCGGTGGAGCATTCCGGAGAGGTAAGAGCCATAGATGGAGCCTCGGTAAGTTGTTTCCCCTACGAATGGCACGGAGCTCTCTGCCTACGCGTCCATGCAGAAAGCCCGGTAGCCACGCCCCTATATATATATTTTTTAATTGGTTAAACTAGATGGACGTGTGTCTTTTTTCAACTTGACTAACTGTATAACTATGGCAACCTATAGTATACTGTTGGCTGCAATTCCTGAGTCCTAGGAGTCAGAGTGCACAGGGCTGCACAGGGCTGGCTCTACAGTAACTTGTTTTCTTCCAGATGAAACTGACTCTATGAAAATTGAGTGCACTACAATAGTACACACCAGCAATGATTGACAAAACACCAGCGTCAGAAACAGTTGGAGCAAATAGAGGTGAGGTTGGAATTTTGCTTCAAATAGTCTTTATTAAGAACTGGCAATTACAATTGTTCTTGAGAAGTAGATAACTTTTTTTGTTAACACAGAACTAAATGAGAGAGTTTTCTTTATTTTATAGAATGCTCCTATAAGTTTGAACATGATAAATATAAATGTGAAAATATAACAAACACATTCAGCCCTTTGAAAATTAGAACTGATTCAGCACTTCAAGCATCCATCACTGCACACTGACTTCTTCTATATGGTATGACCTTGAATTTTAATATAAAAACAAATAGAAAAAGCTTTTACATTTGTGAATGTTTATTGTAATTTACTTTTAGGGCTTTTACATATTTTACAATTGGATTCTAACTTGACATCCAGCTCATAACATACTAAACAAAATTCAAAGAGGTGTTGTAAATCATTTCCATGAAAACCTACTGTCTAAATGCCGACACAAGTGAAACAGAACTTACTGAGATGGAAAAATTGGTTTGTGTTTTTGATTTTTGTGAAAGCTTGATTTTGTATTAATTTTTCCTGTAACTGGTAGCAGAAAAATACCATAAGGTTTACATTTTAAAGGACGACTAGATTATTCATCAGCTTATATGCAGGGATGCTCAGCATAAGTAACAAGGTTTTGTGGGAGATGTGAACTCCATAAACAGCAACACAGCCAAATTAACCCTTTCATGACCAGCGGTCTCTAACACCTAAATGTTCAGACCAGACAAAGCCGCTAATATGTTTACCTAGATATTAAATTCATAGGTATAACGCTTTTGAATACACTGTTTCTAAAATAGCCTGCTCAGGATTGGTATTATAGTTATACAAATGGACACACAAATGTAAAATAAAATAAAATAATAATTTGCAAAGAAATACTCCAACAGATGTCACTGTCAGTGAAAGTTGTTTACAAAAAAGAAATGTGATCACAATGTTATAGATGACAAATTTTCTCCGTCAATGTTAGTTTAGAAGTAACTTTTATCCTGACATGTTTGTGGAAAGAAAAAACAACAGCTGTTTTTGGAGCTTTATAAGCATGAGAAAATCAGCAATGAGCCTAGCGGGTCCATTTCCACCCACTCCTTTCCCGCACAACACAGCCATGTTGCTGTTTTTTTTTCTATAAGAAAAGGTAATGTAGTTTACTCCTGCTCCCTGTTTGTTGCAGGAGTCTGTGAAGCTGTTTTACACCTGAGAGAACTCTGGTAGTTCTGTTGTCTTCTTTTCTCTGTGTTTAACTTTTTGGAAGCACTATTGGTGACTTTTCTAGGTGAAAAAGTTTAGCTCATAATAACTTGGAAGAAATTGTTTCAAAATTTCAAAATGTAAAATAAAACATACTTACTACATATAAGGCCCTGTACTCACGACCAAACATGTCTGCTGAAACTGGTCCGCAGACCAGTTTCAGCAGACATGTTTGGCCGTGTGTTGGCCCGAGCGGACCATTTTGGGACGGATCGGACAGGTTTCCAGCGGACAACTGTTTCCCGGACTTGTTTTAAAACAGTCCGCTGGAAACCTGTCCGCCCGGACATGTACGGTCGTCTGTACAGACCTACCGTACATGTCCTGCCGCCCGCATCCCTCGCATGCGTCGAATGACTTCGACGCATGCGTGGAAGCATTTTTAAGGCGGCCCGCCCACGTCGCCGCGTCATTGTCGCGGCGACACCGCGTCATCGACGCGGCGACACCGCGGACACGCCCCGCGTAATGTTTACGCGCGGGCTTCTGTTCGATGGTGTGTATAGCCATCGAACAGAAGTCCCCGGGCAGTCCCCGGCCAGACATGTCCGATGGAAACGGTCTGCAGACCGTTTTCATCGGACATGTCCTGCCGTGAGTACTCGGCCTAACAGAAATGTGGCAGACACAAATTGGCTGAACACCCAATGGAGTAAATGAACAGGTTCTTTATTGCAAAATTAGGTATAAAAAATGAACTAGTACATCAAGACAGCATCAGTTAGCAGTATGTGATGCAAAAAGTTCCAATATACAGTATATGCGCAACATTTCACATAGTTTGCACAATTCAGGAAGTTCAAGTCCGCTGTTTATAAATAAGTTATAACAAACCAGGAGTTTTTATTTCAAAGGTGTACTTAGTTCCCCCACATTAATGGTAATATCAGCAGCAGTGACAGTAACGGGGCTGTGCATAGAAACAGTTGTTATTTCATAATCCACAGCAGTTGGTATCTCAAATAAAATAAAAAATAATTGCATACGAAATGTATTGTTAAAAAATATTTTCTCTAAAAAACAAAATTATTTAGGATCTACATACACTCAAAAAAGACTTGCAAGCTATTGACTATTTAACAGCATTACTTGAAGAAAATGATCCAGAGGACCTAATTTATTCTCTGGATCTTGAAACTATTTTGGCTGAGGTAGATGGGATTATTTGCTCACCTGCACTACCTAACTCTTCCACAAGTGGCCTTAAAAAAAAATACACACTCTATCCCCGCAACCAGTTTGAACTCTAATGCTGCATACACACGGTCGTTTTTTTGTGATGAAAAAAAAAACGACATTTTTAAAAACGTCATTTAAAATGATCGTGTGTGGGCAAAACGTTGTTTTATGTCTTCTGAAATACGAGAAAAAAAAAATTCGAACATGCTTCAATTTTTTTACGATGTTTTTAAACCTGCGCATGCTCAGAAGCAAGTTATGACGCAAGCTTGAATGGAACAGAGTGCCGTTGTACGTGTTGTACGTAACCGCGTTTTGCTAGAGCATTTTGAAAAAAACTATGGTGTGTAGGCAACGTCGTTTTTTAAAATGAAGTTTGAAAAACTTTGTTTTTTTTCAAGAGAAAAAACAACGTTTTTTTACAAGACAAAAAACGACCGTGTGTACGTGGCATTATGCAGTTGGATTTCTTAAACTTGTATCCAAAGACATTCAGGTGCTCGGAGTTTCTCAAAACTTCAATGGAAATCTGACCCAGAATGAAATGAAGGCTTTACAATCTCTAATGCACAATCTATAACAATAAAACCATCCAACAAATGGGTAATATTATTATTCAAGATAATGCCAAGTATGTTCAAATGTGTAAAAATATTCTAGATAACTCAGATTGGTATTGTTTGATACCTAAATCCCTAGTTGAAAGTTATGTCAAAGAATTCTATGTCCTTGTAGATAAGGCCTACTATTGCAATATAATTTCAGAAAATATATGGGAATTCATTAGGACAAGCCACCCCCAGGAGGTCACCTTTTATGCCCTCCCAAGGTGCACAAAAATCTGTTGGATCCTCCAGGAAGACCCATTATTTCTGGAAGAGGCAGTTTGATGGAAAACCTTAGTAGGTTTGTTGATGATCAGCTCAGACCTTTTGTTGACTGACTGTCATCCTACACTAGGGACACTATTCATCTCTTAGGCCGGGTACACACAGGCAAACATGTACGATGAAACCGGTCCGTCAGACCGTTTTCACCGTACATGTCTGCCCGGGGACTTCTGTACGATGGCTGTACTAACCATCGTACAGAAGTCCACGCGTAAACAATACGCGGGGCGTGTCCGCGCCGTCGCCGCGACGATGACGCGGCGACGTGGGCGGGCCTGCCTTTTAAATGCTTCCACGCATGCGTCGAAGTCATTCGACGCATGCGAGGGACGGCGGGCGCTCGGACATGTACGGTACGTCTGTACTGACGACCATACATGTCCGAGCGGGCAGGATTCCAGCGGATGGTTTTAAAACAAGTTCAGGAATATTTGCCCGCTGGGAAAAGGCCCGGCGGGCAAATGTTTGCTGGAATTCTGCCCGCTCGCGCCTACACACGACCGAACATGTATGCTGAAACTGGTCCGCGGACCACTTTCAGCATACATGTTTGGTCGTGTGTACGGGGCCTTACAGATTCTTGATGACCTTCACGTCAATGATCACACCATATTGGTGACCATTGACATGGAGGCATTGTACAGTTGTATACCTTGTGACAGGGGCTTGCCTGTCATTCAACACATAGTCTTCCAAAAAAGCCATTATGAACACAAGCTTAATGAGTGAAGTTCATTCTTAGACACAATTTCTTTACCTTCTCTGATTCCCACTATCTCTAGGTTCAGGGGGTGGCCATAGGAACATGTGCCCCCTCTTATGCCAAACTGTATCTTTGGCACAGAGTTGGGAAGACGATGGATATGAGACACTGGTGAACATTGGAGGTCTAATTTGAATATGGATAGGTTACTGTGTATACTATCTGACTTATCTGACAGGGCACCTTCCCTGCTAGTCATTTCTAACTACGCCACTCTCTCTATCATACTATGCTTATGTTGTATAAAAGCTTTGCTAGGTGAACATACTGTACCTTCTAATGCTCATATCTGCTTATTTAAACAGATTAGCACCTTACAAGTATCTCAAATGACTGACTACAAATACCTTTACCAGTTGGCAACATTTGTCAGAAGTTTAATTCCCTTGCTGTGGGGTACTTGTGTGTGCAGCTTCCTTTTAACTCCATCCTGCATGTCCGCCGGTCTCCATTTGGTGTCAACACATGGGTGTATTGCTTTATTCATTAGAGAACGGACCATCTATCCATCAATCACAAGCACTATTTTTAAATATGATTTTACATTTTGCAATGTTATATGTAGATATATGAATACTCATCAATACTAACTGTTTACATGAAAAACTGTGTTACTGTATTACTGTATTACTAATATAATAAATTAATATTTTAGAATTATTACTACCCAAATGACAAAAACCTCTGAAGAAGGACTGCAACTAGTCCAAAACATGTAAGGTATATATGCCAATATGCACGACAGTTAGCCTGCTAGCATTCCATGGGCAGCCTTTACTTGTTATGCATCATGCATTTTCTAGGGTACTATATGTCATGAATCTATGAATTTATGTTTTCTAAATTGTTACAATTGTCTATTTACATATATCTATTTTTAATAAAATCATGTTTTTTACTCACATATTGGTCTGCCTGTTAAAGCCATGAGGAGTTTACCATGCTTTCATATCATTCCACACGGAAGACCTCCCTGCTGATGTCACTATTGTTCTCCCCAGCACTAAAAAATAATAAGGACTCCATCATATTCTCTTCAAGAAACATCACTGTTGGAATGTTCCTTGCTGAATGCTGAAATCTTCTATCCTCTTCTCAAGCGAAAGAGAAGATCCTTCCTGATTACATATGGTAAATTCAGTAAGAAAGGGTACTAGCAAATTAGCTAATAAGGAGAGGAAGTAATTTCTTTTGGTGGCCCATCATGACATGGTTCTTTTCCTCAATGCTATATGACATCATAAATGCAGATACATGTTTGCAATGTTGTCCTTAAATGACCATTAGCTTGTAATAATACAGTCATAGCACTATGAACAGTGGCGGTGCGTGTATAGAGGGCACTGGAGCGCCGCCCCCTCTGGCTCCCGCACACGCCACTGATCACAATATACATAGATTCATGCATTGCATTGCATGAATCTATGTATTGCTGCCGAATATTCAGATGACCAGACTGCAGATCTCTCCATTTTAGCACCAGACCTCCTCTGTAACTCTAAACTGATTTTCCTTTAAAACATAACATACATAATACAACACAGACAAGGTCTCAATATAGCATATTACACAGAGAAGTAACGGCCTTCACATATTATAAAAAACAATCATTAAAACCTGACATCCCTAAGTCTGGGAGATCCCTCGTCTCTCCCTCACCTATATCTACCCCGAGAAATCCCACTTGCATTCTGGTAGCACTCCCTCACTTAAAGGGGAGGGGGTGGGGTGGCAGACTGGCGCCTTTCCAAAGCATACCCCTCCGTTCCCCCAGCCCTCTCCTTCCCAATATATATACATGTCTTGACCCCCCCACTGGTGTGGTGAGCAAAATGAGATAGAGGGTGGAGAGGGGGGGGGGGAGAGAGAAGTAAATGCTTTTAAAGTGACGCCTAGCCTATAGAGATTTTTAGGTACCATAGTTTGGCGCTGTTCCACGGCTGGACACAATTTTAAAGTGCAACATATTTGGCATCTTTTTAGTAACATCATATTTTATATATTTTTTTATCTTTCAAAATATTTTTATTTATTCATGTATTCGATTACAAAATTATGCATACATAACAGTAAACAAAATAATAACATATTTCCTAAATAGCATATAGTTAAAAGAAAAAAAAGATACTTTCATCTATAGATTCAAGGCTAAGGTATAATGGTAACAAATCAACACGATAATATCAATCTCAAAATATCAACCATTGCTTACCCCAAATGGGTTCAAACTGTAAGCGAAGATTCGTTCTTAAACTTTTGTAGTAAATAAAGTTAGAGGTAAGTTATTCTTGAACTCCAGGTTGAGTTTGAGGATTATGTTTTTTAGCAGATAAAATTAATTAATTAAAGGTTACAGTTTTGTAATAATTAGAAGCTTTAGGGTGATCCATCCAAACTTGCCATTTTTTGTATAGCTATTCATATGATCATTTTTATAAGCTAACATTAGCTCATATTGTGCTTGTATATTCAATCTGATAATAATATTGGACAAGTTCGGGACATCAGGAGATTTCCACAAACTAGATATTGAGATTCTAGCTGCTATGAGTAGGTGGCCTGCTATTGTGGAAGCCCCCTTTGTTAAAGGGGGCTTCCAGATTCCGATAAGCCCCCCGCCTACAGACCCCCACAACCACCGGGCAAGGGTTGTGGGGATGAGACCCTTGTCCCCATCAACATGGGGACATCCTCCCCATGTTGAGGGCATGTGGTCTGGTATGGTTCAGGAGGGGGGCGCTCTCTCGCCCCCCCCTCATTCTGCGGCCTGTCAGGTTGCGTGCTCGGATATGGGTCTGGTATGGACTTTTGGGGGGAACCCCACGCTATTTTATTTTTTAATTTGGCGCAGGGTTTGCCTTAATATCCATACTAGACCTGAAGGGCTTAGTAATGTAATTTGGGGGGACCTACACGCATTTTGTTTCTTGGTTTGGGGTTCTCCTTAATATTCATACCAGACCCAAAGGGCCTGGTAATGGACTGGGGGGGAACCCATGTCGCTTTTTTCAATGACTTTTATCTTTATTGCCGGGACCCGACAATTCATTATAGCCGCGAGTAGTTTTAAATTACTTTTTTTCTTTTAGAAATGTCATTTTGTGCAGGGACTTTTCTAAGCACGGGAAACATGCGCTACTTTACAGGCATACTATATACACCCCCCAGGTATGAAATTTAAAGGAATATTTCACTTTTATTGTTTCACTTTAAGCATTATTAAAATCACTGCTCCCAAAAAAACTGCCATTTAAAAAAAAATTGCATTGATACATGTCCCCTGGGGCAGGACCCGGGTCCCAAACACTTTATATGACAAGAACTTGCATATTAACCTTTAAAATTTGCACTTTTGATTTCTCTCATAGACTTTTAAAGTATGTTGTCTATGTCCATGGCTTTCGAATTTGCTGCGAACACCCCAAATTGCTCGCTATTCGGCGAACGGGTGAATAGACAATGTTCGAGTCGAACTCAAAGCTCATTCCAAGTTGGGAATAGTAATTTTGTTAAGTGAATAGTGTTTATTAAAAATAGGTAAGTGGCACAACCAAATGGTGATGCAAATAGGTGAAATATTCTTGACCCAAAATAGAGTTCACTACACCTCAATGACAGGCAATGTCCATTTCAAGTCAGCTGTGGCTGTGGAAATACTGTGGAAATACAAAGGGGCCACTTACCGAATCTGTTGGATCTCTATCACGGAGATCATGCAAGCTCAGCACACTAAGCATCATTCAGGAAACCACAGTAGCCGATCCCATCTCCAATCCTCTCCTCCACCATAAATCTGGGAACTGCAGCTGATCTCCCTCAGGTTCCGTTTAACATAGGCAGGATTCACTCACAGATGAAAAACATGATGGCCAAGGGTATATTAGAAGAGGAAAATAAAAAACTTCATGGTGCAGTAGGTTCTTTACAATGGAAACCCTTTATTGCAAATGCTGGTTAACTGACATCATGAAGACCTTCGGCAGAACAGTCAAAAACAAACGAACATGCAAAACTTCATCCGTGGCTCAAGCCAGTCAGCTGAGGCATGGTGACGTCAGGTTCTCTCGATCCGCCCGACGCTGCGTTTCTCCATATGTTGCATCAAGAGGGATAGGAGGCAAAAGATAACATGTACACATTGGGCCTGATTTACTATGCTCTGTGCGCTGCGCTGGTTCATGCGTTAATTAGTACTCTGGGTGGAGGCTTAATTGGGCTCATGAACCAGCGTAGCAGCCGGCGCATTGAAACTAATATGTAAAGCCGCGCCGAACTCCCTATAGAAGTCTATGGGAGAAATCAAAAGTGTTCATTTTAAAGGCTAATCTGCAAGTTTTGTCCTAAAAAGTGTTTGGGGACCTCAGTCCTGTCCCAGGGAACATGTATCAATGCTTTTTTTATTTTTTAAAACGGCCGTTTTTTCGGGAGCAGTGAAATTAATAATTCTTAAAGTGAAACAATAAAAGTGAAATATTCCTTTAAATTTCGTACCTAGGGGGGGTGTAATGTCAGCATGTGAAATAGCGCATTTTTCCCGCACTTAGAACTCCCCCTGCACAAAGTGACATTCAGAAGGAAAAAAGTCATTTAAAATTTCACACGCGGCTATAATGAATTGTCGGCTCTGACAATTCTAAAGGGATTCATTCATAAAACAAACAAAAAAATGTGTAGGGGTTCCCCCAAATTAAATTACCAGGCCCTTCAGGTCTGGAATGGATATTAAGGGGAACCCCGCCGTAAAAACCAAAAAAAAAAAAGACGTGCGGTTCCCGGCAAATATCCATTCCAGGCCCTTCAGGTCTGGTGTGGATTTTAAGGGGAACTCCACCCCAAATTGAAAAAAAAAATGGCGTGGAGTCCCCCTAAAAATCCACACCAGACCCTTATCCGAGCACGTTGACCTGGCCGGCCGCAGAAAAGAGGGGGGGACAGAGTGCGCCCCCCCCCCCTCTCCTGAACCGCACCAGGCCACATGCCCTCAACATGGGGAGGATGTCCCCATGTTGATGGGGACAAGGGTCTCATCCCCACAACCCTTGCCCGGTGGTTGTGGGGGTATGCGGGCGGGAGGCTTATCAGAATCTGGAAGACCCCTTTAACAAAGGGGACCCCCAGATCCTGCCCCCCCCCCCCTATGTGAAATGGTAATGGGGTACATTGTACCTCTACCATTTCACCCCAAAAAAAATGTCAAAGTGTTAAAAATTACAGTAGCCGGTTTTTGACAAATCTTTTAATAAAATCTTCTTTTCTTCTTTCCTTCGGGTTTCTTCCGCTGCTTCTTTCTTCTCGTCCACATCTTGCCCGACGTCTTCTTCTATCTTCTCCGTCCGTCCTTCAGCCTTCTGGTCACGCATCTTGCCCGTTGTCTTGTCCTGTCTTCTTCTCCGTCCTTCCGCCAGCCTCCTCGCATCTTGTGTCTTCTCCGGTCTTCTTCTCGGTCCGCCATGCCTTCTCGTCCCCGGACCCAGCGTTTGAATTTGAATTGGGCCGTCGTGTTCCCGCTCCTGGGACCCGCCCCCCTCTGACGCCACAAGTAAACTCCTTAGAAGGTCATGTGCGTCAGAGGGGGGCGGGGTCACATGAGTGTGACACGGCGGGAACTTCTTCTCCGGGCGGCGCGATTGAAATTGAATTCCCCCGCTGTGTGACGCTCTGCGACCCCGCCCCCCTCTGACGCACATGACCTTCTAAGGAGTTTACTTGTGGCGTCAGAGGGGGGCGGGTCCCAGGAGCGGGAACACGGCGGCCCAATTCAAATTCAAACGCTGGGTCCGGGGACGAGAAGGCATGGCGGACCGAGAAGAAGACCGGAGAAGACACAAGATGCGAGGAGGCTGGCGGAAGGACGGAGAAGAAGACAGGACAAGACAACGGGCAAGATGCGTGACCAGAAGGCTGAAGGACGGACGGAGAAGATAGAAGAAGACGTCGGGCAAGATGTGGACGAGAAGAAAGAAGCAGCGGAAGAAACCCGAAGGAAAGAAGAAAAGAAGATTTTATTAAAAGATTTGTCAAAAACCGGCTACTGTAATTTTTAACACTTTGACATTTTTTTTGGGGTGAAATGGTAGAGGTACAATGTACCCCATTACCATTTCACATAGGGGGGGGGCCAGGATCTGGGGGTCCCCTTTGTTAAAGGGGTCTTCCAGATTCTGATAAGCCTCCCGCCCGCATACCCCCACAACCACCGGGCAAGGGTTGTGGGGATGAGACCCTTGTCCCCATCAACATGGGGACATCCTCCCCATGTTGAGGGCATGTGGCCTGGTGCGGTTCACGAGAGGAGGGGCCGCACTCTGTCCCCCCCTCTTTTCTGCGGCCGGCCAGGTCAACGTGCTCGGATAAGGGTCTGGTGTGGATTTTTAGGGGGACTCCACGCCATTTTTTTTTTCAATTTGGGGTGGAGTTCCCCTTAAAATCCACACCAGACCTGAAGGGTCTGGTATGGATATTTGGGGGGACCCCACGCCATTTTTTGGGGGTTTTTTTACGGCGGGGTTCCCCTTAATATCCATTCCAGACCTGAAGGGCCTGGTAATTTAATTTGGAGGGACCCCCTTTTTTTTTTTCTATTTTTTTTTTTTTTAATGAGCAATGACTCTATTCTTTATAGCCATGAGTACTTTAACCACTTGCCCACCGGGTTAATTCTGGCACTTCTCTCCTTCATGTGAAAATCAAAAATTTTTTGCTAGAAAATTAATCAGAACCCCCAAACATTATATATTTTTTTTAGCAGACATCCTAGGGAATAAAATGGCAGTCATTGCAATACTTTTTGTCACACCGTATTTGCGCAGCGGTCTTACAAGTGCACTTTTTTTGGATAAAAATCACTTTTTTGAATTAAAAAATAAGACAACAATACATTTTGCCCAATTTTTTTATATATTGTGAAAGATAATGTTACGCCGAGTAAAATGATACCCAACATGTCACGCTTAAAAATTGCGCCCGCTCGTGGCATGGCGTCAAACTTTTACCCTTTAAAAATCTCGATAGGCGACGTTTAAAAAATTCTACAGGTTGCATTTTTTGAGTTGCAGAGTAGGTCTAGGGCTAGAATTATTGCTCTCACTCTAACGATCGCGGCGATACCTCACTTGTGTGGTTTGAATACCGTTTTCATATGCGGGCGCTACTCGCGTATGCGTTTGCTTCTGTGCGCGAGCTCGTCGGGACGGGGCGCTTTAAAAAAATTTTTTTGGGTTTTATTATTTATTTTTATTTAGTTTTATAATTTTTTACACTGAAAAAAAAAAAAAAAAAAATGATCAGTTTTCTTCCTATTACAAGGAATGTAAACATCCCTTGTAATAGGACTAGTGTGTGACAGGTCCTCTTTATGGAGAGAGGCGGGGTCAATAAGGCTGGAAAGCATGGTATTGAAAAAAAAAAAAAAAGATCTCATGCTTTCAGCTGCAATCATGTTCGTTCACCACAGTGGTGTAGTGTATAGCACTTAGCAGCAAAAGAGTCGTTGGTTCGAATCCCGCCCGTGACAGCATCTGCATGGAGTTTGCATGTTCTCCCTGTGCCTGCGTGGGTTTCCTCCCACAATATAAAAACACGCTGTAAATCGGTTCCGGTCTAAATAAGCCCTAATATGCAGTAGTATATTTAGGTTTGGTTCTGCCCTAGGCCTGACTACATATCTGCACCTCCTAATAGAACAATGACCCACCCCTTCCTGTCAAGGTCACACCCTGTTTTTGTATAACCCTGCCCAGTAATTTTCAGGGGACCCACACACTAGTTCTGGGGGGGCACTGGATTCACTTAACCACTTCCATACCAGGCACTTACGCACCTTCCCGCCCAAGCCAATTTTCAGCTTTCAACACTGTCGCACTTTGAATGGCAATTGCGCGGTCATACAACACTGTACCCAAACAAAATTGGCGTCCTTTTTTCCCCACAAATAGAGCTTTCTCTTGTTGTTATTTGATCACCTCTGCGTTTTTTTTTTTTTGCGCAACAACTAAAAAAAGACTGCAAATTTTGAAACAAAAAAACGTTTTTATTTTTTTAGGTTAATGTTTTTGTAAATAAGTTTTTCTCTTTCAATTACGGGCACTGATATGGCGGCACTGATGGGCACCGATGAGATGGCACTGATGGACATCGATGAGGTAGTACTGACGGGCACAGATGAGGTGGCATTGATTGGCGGCGCTGCTATGCGGCACTGATGGGCACTCATAGGCGGCACTGATGGGCACTCATGGGCAGCACAGATGGGCGGCACTTATGGGTGGCACTGATGGATACTTATGGGTGGCACAGGTGGGCACTGATAGGTGGGCACTGTGCATGGATGGGCACTGTGGGGTGGCACTGATGGACACTGTGGGGTGGCACTGATTTTCCCAGTCAGTGCCCATTTGTGGGCACTGATTGGCATCTTTTTTCTTATTTTTTATTGCTTTTTGTTCTATATTTTTTTTGTTTTTGCACACCCTGGTGGTCCAGGGTGGGCATCCCTGGTGGTCCAGTGTGGTGATCCGAGGGGGGGCTGCGCTGATAAACAATCAGCGCGAACGCCCCCTGTCAGGAGAGCCGCCGATCGGCTCTCCTATACTCGCGTCTGTCAGACGCGAGTGAGGAAGAGCCATCGATGGCTCTTCCTGTTTACATCGTGATCAGCCGTGATTGGACACGGCTGATCACGTGGTAAAGAGTCTCCGTCTCCGTGAGAGACTCTTTACCGAGATCGGAGATGCAGGGTGTCAGACTGACACCCCGCATCACCGATCGCCGCGCTGCATGCCCCCACAGGCGCGTGCGGCATGAAATCCTGCAGGACGTCCTGTCAGGATTGTGTAACCACTTCCCGGACGTAAATCGGCCATAGGCTGGGCGGGAAGTGGTTAATTTGCATAGTTTTTCTCTCACTTCCTGTTTGGCTATGGGGCAGGAAGTGAAGGCAAATCTCCCCAATTGGACACAGATAATACAAAATAAACTGACAGGGCCTATAACCCTCCCTCACTCTATCCAAAATTAAAGAAAATAAAACTTGTTGATTATAGTTCTTGTCAGGGGCGGACTGACCATTGAGTCACTCGGGCACTGCCCGAGGGCCCCATGCCACTAGGGGGCCCCATCCGGGTTGCCAGGCTCAGTAAAACCAGGGACAGTATGTAAAAATCTGTGTTTTTTTTAGATCTGTCCCTGATATGTCCGAAAATGACATGCTTTTAATGTGAATATCCCAAGATTTTAGCTGCCCGCCTCTGCACTACCTCCTGGCGTGGTGGCCATCTGTAAGCCAGAGGGGCCCCATAATCTTCTATTGCCCGGGGACCCCATGAGTTGTCAGTCCGCCCCTGGTTCTAGTTTAAGCACAAATTTCATAGAGTTTTATTGAGAGCCCTAAGAAAATATAACCATGCCAATAGGCCAGGATACAGCATTGCTAATATGTAGGAATGTGTGCGTTAGAGCACCCCACCCAATGTTAACTAAAAAATTATTAATTTGCAAATAAGTATTATCTGCTCATTTTTTTCGGGATGTCTGCACCCCTGATAGTGACAACATTTGTGAGGTGTCTTCACCCTTTCTAATTCATTCACTTCCTGTCACATAGCCAAACAGGAATTGAGGGTAAAACCTTACTAATATCTTTTCTTGGGGACACAGAGATCAATCTAAATAGTTTACCATTATGTAAATTGCACTCTAGCATTTTGCTGTGTACACCCCAAATTATTAGGGATCTTGGACTTTGGGGTCCATTGACTAAAGGCAAATCCACTTTGCACTACAAGTGCAAAGCAAGGAAGAAAGAAAACAAAACAACTTTGCTTCTACAGGATTGGATGTTAAAACCATCAGTGCTTCCTCTCTGATTTTCAGCAACTATGCTTGTACTGCAGAGTGGCTTTGCCTTTACTAAACCCCAAACTAAATAATCATTTGGGGCAGGGATCCTCAAACTACGGCCCTCCAGCTGTTTTAGAACTACACATCCCATGAGGCCTTGTAATGCACTGACATTCACAGACATGACTAGGCATGATGGGAATTGTAGTTCCTGAACAACTGGAGGGCCGTAGTTTGAAGACCCATGATTTGGGGTGTACACAGCAGTGCTGGAGTGCAATTTGCTTAATGGGGACACTAGTTAGATTGACCTGTGTCCCCAAGAAATGACACTGGTAGGGTTTTAACCTCACTTCCTGTTCAGCTGTGTGACAGGAAGTGAAGCCAATTTTAAGAAAAGGGACACAAAGCTCAACACAAAAATAAAAAAACACAAAGCAGGGGTTCTAACACTCACTTGGCTTCCCTCAAACACCCACAATTTGAATAGGATTGCCTTGCGCTAGATTTAAGCACAGTGCTGTAAATCAGCACGTCAAGCCTGTCCACCAATAGCAAACCCCCCCCCACAGGCCATGTTTGCAGGTTTTCCTTCATCTTGCACATGTGCTTTAAAATACAGTCTGGACAGCAATTCTTGATAAGAGAAATCCCCAAAACATGTCCTGTCGGGGGTACTTGAGGGCTGAGGACCACTGCAGAATAAATAAAATACTTACCAGTTTTTTTGTCTTTAAAGTCATGGAGAATAAACATGGCAAACATTTCATGATTACACACCAGGAAAGAAGCTTAGACAAAAATCACACATAATTTGTTAGGCCCAAACCTAGTTCAGCTGCAGCTGTCAACATATGTAGCATGAAAAAGTAACAAAAGACAAACTTAACAATTTTAAAGTAATTTTTATTGGTCAACAAAACAAGGAAAGCAAAAAAAGACAAACAAACAAAAATACATTTCTAAATTCTAAATAACCATAGCTTTACACATTTTTCATAAAATAAGGCCACATAGACAAATACATCAAAGTGAACATCATTTAAAAATAAACCAAAACCATTGGCAAAATAAAACAAACCACATTTGTGTTTAGCAACAGCATTTCTGCCAGCCTGCCCCTTCTGAGGGCAGCTGAGGACTGATCGATCCAAGCTTTTTATAACAGTGCTAGTAATGAAGCAATTGAAATCACATGAACAAATTGCAGTCTCTAGTTTGGGTGAGCTTGTAATTGGGCACACCTGCAATTAATCCAAACCACGCTCTATGAGCATCCAATGAGTGTTTTTCACCTTTTAAAAAGAAAGGATATTTTTTTTCTAAGTGTTTGAGCATGCTCAGTTCATCACACATGTAGGAACCAAGCTGCAATGGAATGAGAGCTTTTTTTTTTTGGTTTCCCCTGATCTGATGCTTTCCAGCCTGAAGGGGAGGTGTTAAAGACAGAAGTAAACACGCACATTTAATAATCTATTTGTGTGAAAAAAAAGGTTGCCAATTTTGTTTGGGAGCCACGTCGCACGACTGCGCAATTGTCAGTTAAAGCGACGCCGTGCCGAATCACAAAAACTTGCCCGGTCATTGACCAGAAATATGGTCCGGGCTCAAGTGGTTAAAAATTAACAAAACACAAAAGTGAGCCCAATTTTTGGGGATAATGTGAAAGATGATGTTACACTGAGTAAATAGATACCTTACATGTCACGCTTTACTATTGGAAACACTCCTGCAATGGGGCCAAAATGAATTCCGTGAATATCCCCATAGGCGACCTTTTTCTTTTCCAGGTTACCAGTTTATAGTTACAAAGAAGGTCTAGTGGTAAAAGTATTGCTCTCGCTCTAACGCACGCGTCAATACCTCACATGTGTGGTTTGAACGATGTTTATATATGTGGGCGGGACTTGCGTAAGTCCCGCCCACATATGTAAAAATTATTTTTACTTTTTGCTATAATAAATATCCCCAAAAATATATATTCAAAAAACTAAAAAAACCCTCAGTTTAGGCCGATACGTATTCTACATCTTTTTGGTTCCAAAAAATCGCAAATAGCGTTTAGTGTTTGGTTTTTGCAAAAGTTATAGCGTCTACAAATTTTTTTTTGTTGTTTTAACTAGTTATTGGGGCGATCAGCGATTTTTATCGGTACTGCGACATTATGACGGACACATCGAACAGTTTTTTGGAACCATTGGCATTTTTCTAGCGATCAGTGCTGTAAAAAATGCATTGCTTACTCAAAAAATGCCACTGGCAGGGAAGGGGTTAACACTAGGTGCGAGGGAGGGGTTAAATATGTTCCCTGGGTGTGTTCTAACTGTAGGGGGGGGACTGACATGTGTAAATGACAGATCGCTGTTCATGAAGGGGAACTCCAGACCCCCCAAAAAAAAATTAAGGTGGGTTCCCTCCAGGTGCATACCAGGCTCTTAGGCTTGGTCTGGAACATAAGGGGTTAAACCCGCGCAAAAAAAAATAGCGTGGGGGTCCCCCCCAAGATCCAAACCAAGCCCTTATCCCAGGCACGCAGTCTGGTCAGACAGGAATGGGGGTGGGGACGAGCGAGCGCCCCCCTCCCTCCTGAGCCATACCAGACCACATGCCCTCAACATGGGGGAGTGTGTGCTGTGGGGGAGGGGGGCACTGCCCCCCACCCCAAAGCACTCTTGCCCCCATGTCGATAGGGACAAGAGCCTCTTCCCGACAACCCTGGCCGTTGGTTGTCGGGGTATGCGGGCGGAGAGCTTATCAGAATCTGAGAGACCCCTTTAATAAAGGGGTCCCCAGATTCCGGCCCCCCACCCTATGTGAATGAGTATGGGGTACATCGTACCTCTACCCATTCACATGGGGGAAATGTAAAGTAAAAAAAACACACCACACAGAATAAAATATTTTATTCATCTGCTCCGGAGCCCCCCCTTTCTTCTTTAGCTCTCTTAGAAGGGGGGGTTTCTTCTCTCCCGATCTTCCGCCGGGACCCTGGGCTTCGGTGATTTCTGCCGGGGGAGGGCGCCATCCCTCGGTCCTCTCCGGAGCCTTCCGCCGGATGCCCCCACCCCATTTAAGCTCTTTTTCATTAGGGAGGGGCATCCGGACTTCGGGGTCTTCTGCCGGGGGATGGCGCCTATCCCCCGGTCTTTCCGGTGCCTTCCGCCAGGGTTCCGGTCTTCCTGGTCTTCTGCCGGGGGTGCGCCAACTCCCCGGTCTTTTCTCTTCTGTCTTCTCTGCTCCCTCTTCTGCCTGGCTCCCCCGCGGAGCCAGGGCTTTCTTCCGTCTTCTTTCTTCTCTCTTCCTTCTTCTGCCTGTCTCCTCCGGGAGCACAGGGCTTGTCTCCGCTGTCTTCTTCCTTCTCTTCCATTGGATGTTGACACGACGAGGTTCCGCGCTGACATGCCGTGTCAGCGGCGGGCATGGACTTATATAGGGTAATGCCACCATGTGACCTCAACCCATGTGACATCACATTCCCTGGGCATGATGGGAATGTGATGTCACATGGGTTGAGGTCACATGGTGGCATTGCCCTATATAAGTCCATGCCCACTGCTCAGACGGCATTCCAGCGCCGGACCTCGTCGTGTCAACATCCAATGGAAGAGAAGCAAGAAGACAGCGGAGACAAGCCCTGGGCTCCCGGAGGAGACAGGCAGAAGAAGGAAGAGAAAAGAAAGAAGACGGAAGAAAGCCCTGGCTCCGCGGGGGAGCCAGGCAGAAGAGGGAGCAGAGAAGACAGAAGAGAAAAGACCGGGGAGTTGGCGCACCCCCGGCAGAAGACCAGGAAGACCGGAACCCTGGCGGAAGGCACCGGAAAGACCGGGGGATAGGCGCCATCCCCCGGCAGAAGACCCCGAAGTCCGGATGCCCCTCCCTAATGAAAAAGAGCTTAAATGGGGTGGGGGCATCCGGCGGAAGGCTCCGGAGAGGACCGAGGGATGGCGCCCTCCCCCGGCAGAAATCACCGAAGCCCAGGGTCCCGGCGGAAGATCGGGAGAGAAGAAACCCCCCCTTCTAAGAGAGCTAAAGAAGAAAGGGGGGGCTCCGGAGCAGATGAATAAAATATTTTATTCTGTGTGGTGTGTTTTTTTTTACTTTACATTTCCCCCATGTGAATGGGTAGAGGTACGATGTACCCCATACTCATTCACATAGGGTGGGGGCCGGCATCTGGGGGCCCCCTTATTAAAGGGAGCTCGCAGATTCCGATTAGCCCCGCCCGCATACCCCGACAACCAATGGCAAGGGTTGTCGGGAAGAGGCTCTTGTCCCTATCGACATGGGGGCAAGAGTGCTGTGGGGTGGGGGGGCAGTGCCCCCCTCCCCCACAGCACACACTCCCCCATGTTGAGGGCATGCCATCTGGTACGGCTCAGGAGGGGGGGGGCCGCTCGCTCGTCCCCTCCCCCATTCCTGTCCGGGCCAGACTGCATGCTTGGGATGAGGGCTTGGTTTGGATCTGGGGGGGACCCCCGCGCCGAATCGGCGCGGGTTTAACCCCTCACGTTCCGGTCCAAGCCTAAGAGCCTAATGTAGCCCTGAAGGGGGACCCGCGCCGATTTCAAGTTTGAAATTTGGCGCCGAGTTCCCCTTCAGGGCTGAAAACAGCTCGGAGATTCCCGTGCGCCGCGTCACGCAGCGCAATCACGGGTACGCCGCTTGGTATTTACCAAGATTTTCACGGCGTACTGACAAGGCGCACGGGAATCCCTGACTTTTCTCTCTGCGCATGCCCAGTATGCAAATGAACCTCCCGAGGTTCAGGCGCACTGTGCAAGCGTACGGGGATCTGTTTTCAAAAAACACTTTCCCTTTCAATTCGGCCCGCCAAACACTTTAAAACACATGTCACTTCACTTCCCCTGCATCCCCCCACCTCCCCCCCTAATAAACTCCCGCCCAAACCCCCGCAATTTACAGTTTAATGTGCCGTGCGCCAGGTCTGTACTGGTGCACAATGCACCCTCTCCTGGGCGCACGGAGCACATTAGTAACTAGGGAAATACACTGCACTAGCAGCGTATTTCTTTAGTAAATGGCCAAACGGCTGCTACTCCTGCTTTTACTCCATGAGTCATGGAGTAAAGGCTTGGTAAATCAGGCCCATTGTGTCCTAAAGTTTCTTCTCTTTTGATGTTTGCCCATAATTTATCCTCCGAAGAGGGGAACCAATATTTAATTTGGTCCATTAAGAAAGCATAGTAGTATTTTTTTATTTCTGGTAAACCTATTCTGCCTACCAACTTTGGGGAGGTCAGTATAGAAAACGCCACTCCACTTTAATTTTGCGTTAATTTGCGTAAAAAAATTGTTAGGGATTAGAATAGGGAGGGTGTGGAAATAATACATGATTTTGGGTAGTGTTACCATTTTAAACACTGCTATATTTCCTACCCATGAGAGTTGTGTTTTCTAACATTTTTGTAGGTCTTTGTGGATTATTTCCAAGAGCACAGGGAAATTGGCACCATATAATTTGGAGGAAGGGTAGGCAAGTTTGATTCCTACATAGGATAAAGATTTTTCCTCCCAATTAAAATCATTATTTCTGTGCAAATTGTCAATAGTATCAGTAGGAAGGTTCATTGTTAGTACATGACACCTGTTTCGGTTGATCTTGTAGTAGGACTCATTTCCATACAATTCTAATGCATAGTACACACGTCCAAAGCGCGGTGACTTACAACACGTACAATGGCACTATAAAGGGGAAGTTCCATTCCAAAGGCTCCACCCTTTGGGCTGCTTTTTCTGATCCATCCTCGTGTTAGTAAAAGTTTGGTGAGAGATGATTCGCACTTTTCATGCGTTGCATTAAACGATGCAATAATTTACAGCCTGACAAATGTACTATCTCCATTCCGAACGCTAGTTTTACCAGAAAGAGCGCTCCCGTCCCATACTTGATTCTGAGCATGCACAGTTTTCTGCCTGTCGGAAAACCATACAGACAAACAGATTTCCTGCTTGGATTTTTAGCCTGACGGGAAGAAAGAGATCCTGATCTCTTTTTTTTGTCCGGCAGTTTTCCCGTCTGAAAAACTGCTATGGAGCATACACACGGCCGTGATTCCCGACGAAAAGCTCTCATAGTAGTTTTCCTGTCTGAAAAAAATGTGTGTACGAGGCATTATACTTTCTGTATAGCAGGTAATGAAGTATCAGCATTAGTTATTGATAGTATAACATCATCCGCAAATAATCCTATTTTGTGATCATATCATCGTATTTTATATTTTACGAAGCAAACACACAGTTCCCCACCCCCATCACCCAGCCACCCATTGGAATTCTAACATTACAGTGAGCCTGACAGGCAATAGATCCTCCTGAACGCCTGCCAGCCATTGCTATATTGATACCGTGGGTCACTTTTCAGAAAGTGGTCCAGTGGAAAGAGCCCTATACCTACTTTGCCTGCATGTAAAGTAGTAAAATAGTAGTAATAAAATAGAAGAAATGTTATGAATTACTGACAAATTTAATAAGATCCAATAAAAAGAACATATCAGGATTGTGATGCATGATTGTTACCTGGAATCCAAGGTAGGGATGGCATGAATTTAAAACTGTAAAAAAAAGCTAAAGAAAGGGAATGAAGGAGCTAATAAAAACAATATGGGTTAAATAAAACATTAAACTACAAATTTTAAGATTGAAAAAAAACTAATTAGGGTTAAATAAAAATTTGCTTGTGATTAATCCCTTTAAAAAGGCACTGGATTCATGCTTCTTGGTATATATAGATATATATCTATATATATTTTTTTCTATTTGGCACTAGAAATACAATTGAACACAAATTGAAAAAGTTTATATTCGTTAAGGTAATGAGGGAGTTAAAGTGATTGTAACCCTAAAAAAACTCTCTTTAAAGGCACGAGATATAGCATAGTACTTTTGCCATGTCAATTGTCCTTTTCCATGTTGTACAATGCCTGGTTGATCCTGCCTGTTCCTGTGTTCCCTTGTGTGTACAGACCATGTTTATCATGGCTGCTGATCGATGATAGCATGGTCAGATTACGTGTCTCCATCATCTAGCTCTCCCCTCAGTGTCTCTGCATCTCCCCATCCTGCTCTACCTGTCTCTTCCATAGTAGTGTGTGAGCCAATCTCCTCCCCGCCCCTCCCCTCACCTCTCCCCCTGCTTTGATTGAGCTACTATTCCTTGCAGCTGCTCCTCCCCTCCCGTCTCCCAGAGTTTTATTATCTTTGAAGACAGCAGCTAACAGGACAGTTTATATGCTTTCACATGGAAATTATTGTATATTTAATTCAACTAAAATTTCAAAATACTAAATTAATTACTTGTGCAAATTTTTTTTTTTAATTATTATTATTGCTATGCATAGACATTGATCATTTGATAATCAAGGCTAGGTTCCTAAAATCGATTGAAATATCCTTCCTTCCATCAAGCAATACTGTAATCTTCATTTGATTGATTGACCAATCTTTCCTGTGATCGATTGACCAATCCTTTCTTACTTTGATCCTTCTTGTGATCCACTGTGTGATCCTTCCTGAAATCGATTGACCAATCCTTCATTCGATGGATTGATCCTTCATTCAATTGATCCTTTCTCCCTTTGATTAATTGATCCTTCTTTCATACTTTGCTTTCTTCGATCATTCCTTAAATCAATCGATTTTGCCTTCCATTGATAAATCCTTCCTTCAATTGATCGATCGATACTTTGATCCTTCTTTTGATCGAACGTTCCTTCCTGCCATTGATCAACCGATCCTTCCTACTTTGATCCTTCCTGCAATTAACCAACTGATCCTTCCCTTGATCGATTGAGAAATCCTACTTTTGATGGATTGATTCTTTATTTGATAAATTCTTTCTTCCTTTGATCAATTGATCTTTCCTCCCTTCGATATTTGCTTCTTTTGATTGAGCCTTCCTTCCTATTGTTGATCCTTCCTTTAAATCGATCGGTCCTTTCTTCCATTTCTCCATCCATCTTTCGATTGATCGATCATTTGATGTTTCTTTCTATTGACTGATCCTTCCTGTGATTGATTGACTAATCCTTCCTGTGATTGATCCACCAATCCTTTCTGTGACACCAATCTTTCTTTACTTTGATCCCTTTTGCGATCGATCGACCGATCATTTCTGCGTTTGACCAACCAATCCTTCCTGCAATAGATTTACCAACCCTTCCTTCGACCAATCCTTCCATTAATTGATTGATTCCTCATTTTATCAATCCTTTCTTCCTTTTGATCGATTGACCCTTCCTCCCTTTGATCCTTACATCCTTTGATTGAGCATTCCTTCCTATCTTTGATTCTTTTTTCAATTGATTTGTCCTTTCTTCCATTTCTGTATCCTTCTTTCAATTGATCGATCATTTGATCCTTCTTTCGATCGACTAATCTCTCCTGTGACTGATCCACCAATCCTTCCTTACTTTGATCCTTCCTGAGATCAACCAACCAATCCTTTATGAGATTGCCAGACCGATCCTTCCTTCAACTAATGCTTCCCTTGATCGATTGAGCAATTCTCCTTTTGATTGATTGATCCTTCATTTGATCAATCCTTTCTTACTTTGATTGATCCTTACTTCCTTCGGTCCTTGCTTCCTTTGATCCTTGCTTCCTTTGATTGAGCCTTCCTGTCTTTGATCCTTCCTTCATTTGATCGGTCCTTTCTTCCATTTCTCTATCCTTCTTTCAATTGATCAATCATTTGAACCTTATTTTTATTGACTGATCCTTTCTGCGATTGATTGACTAATCTCTCCTGTGATCTATCCACCAATCTTTCCTTACTTTGATCCTTCCTAAGATCAACCAATCCTTTCTGCGATTGACTGACCGATCCTTCCTTCAAATAATTCTTCCCTTGATTGATTAAGCAATTATTCTTTTGATCGATTGATCCTTAATTTGATCCATCCATTGCTACTTTGATCGATTGATCCTTCCTTTCTTTAGTTCTTGCTTCCTTTGATCCTTGCTTCCTTCCTGTCTTTGATCCTTCCTTAATTTTGTTCATGCTGTAATGTTTTGCAATGTTATTTATTCTTTTCCATATAGTAGAATACATGATTGATCCTGCCTGTTCCTGTGTTCCTGTCAGTAAACTGACTTTCAGTCATCCTGCTTTCTCTGCAGCATCTGTATCTCCCACTCCCCCCTCCCTTCTTGTCATTCCCATGGTCTGTGTAAAGCCCCTTCTCTCTCCACCCTCCCCTCCTGAAATTGGAACTAAACCAGCAGAGGAATGTGAGCCACCCCACTAAAGTCTCTCTGCTAGGGAGTAAGACCCCGACAAAAGCATGTGACTGCATAGAAGCACTGCTGGGAAAAGGTATTTAGAGATTATATAGCTGAAAAAATAAACTGCCATTACTATTGTCCTATAAGAGAACCTATCATGGGAGTTTACTGTGGGGGCTTTACAACCATTTTAATGTAAACAAATTGGGATAAATGTACAGAAGGAGCTGAGCTGTCAATCTAATTAATAAGGTCTTCAGCTTAAACAGGTAAACATCGCTTTCCCTGTGTATTAATTATAATTCCGTCACAGCCAGATGTGAATTGACTTTGGAGAGGAATGCTGATACTGATTTAAGTTTTTCCATTGTAATGTGCAATACTGAGCTGCCAGTTTGATGGTGCAGGACATGACAGGTGATGCAGTAGAGATTTCGGCATCAGCTCACTCCCTGCAGTACAGCATCCATGGTGTGTGCCTCTTCTGTCTCTGTTGTTGGCCAGCCCTGATTTTGATGTTTCTATGTCAACAAAGGAGAGCAGCCCACCATACACTGTGACAGGTGATACTGCAATGTTTCATGGCACATCTCATTCTGAATGGTAGTGTTGGAAATGTGGGCAGGCATGAGAGAGAGAGGTAGTGCATGTATTACAGCACCGGAGGTTAACAAATATATAACACTTGCCTTGACAAATACTCACAATCTAGGTTTAATGCCTATTCTGTGAATGGGTTTGCCTATCTATGTTACTGTAAGCAATCTGGGATAACAATTTTAGGTTCAGAAACGTGAGTCTTGCAATATAGGATAAAACACACGCTAGAACCTTCTGACACACATATTTGGAGTATCTGATGTATTCCTCGACACTGTGGGGCTGATTTACGAAAATTGGAAAGAGTAAGATCTTGTTCAACTGCACAGGGTAGGTAACCAGCTTCTAACTTCAACTTGTTCAATTAGGCTTCTACAAAAAAAACAGTAAACGGAAAAAAAAATGGAAGCTGATTTCTATGCATAACTGCACCATATTTTGCACTCTGAAGTTTTAGACCTTGAAGGCTGTTAAACAAATAAGCTACTCTTTGCGTCCTAGGGTATCCTTTTCCCTCATCCTCTCTCTCATGAAAATCCAGCTAAAGAGACTGGTATCTGCGTTATCTCACTAAAAGACAAGGGTCCAGCTGTAAGAAGTGACTGATTTAACTTAGTTTAGTGGAGGGTCCTCTTCCCTGACACCAGGGTTGTAGTCTTACAAAGATACAACTTTTTTTTTTAGCTCTGAACTGAGTGGAAAAGGTATAGAAACATGTTTAACCTCCGTGGCAGTAATCTCAAGTGTGGCTTTGGGTTAATTTTCAGTACCAAAAGCGGTACCCTGAGCCACGCTCGGGTTTACACTGTAGTATCCCTGTAGTGTTACTTATCTTGTCCCTACAATTCCCTGATATCCTCCTGCTGTGTTCCCTGGCCGATGCTGGCATCCATTACCCAGGTTCCCTTCCCTGCGAGTGCAGGGGGCGGAACGGGAAATTCAAAAAAGTTCTAAACATGACATTCACACAATACATTGTAATCTGTTAGGATTCCATTATTTGAGGGAGGGGCCTGATGAGAGAGCAGAGATGGTGCAGCCGCTGCTGAGCGTGCTCTAACCACCTCCAGGTGGCATGGAGATCTAGAGCCGCCATCCAGTCCACGCATCCTCGCATCCTCGCGTCCTTACACCCTCCACAGCGTCCGGGCTTTTGGGTTGAATGGAAGCAGAGTAGAAGTGGATCAGAAGCTGCCAGCCGCTGGGAGCCAGGAGCCGCCATGCTGCTATTTCTGTTTGGTATCGTAAGATAAGATAAGCCGTATGACAAACTAGCTCTGTACTCCCTGTATTCCGCCCAACCCGCCCTACCCGCCCTACCCGAGCCACAAGCAGACATAGACCAGGCATAGTTCCGCACATACCAGCACATACCCGCACTTACTCATATGCCCCACGTCCTTTTTGGAGTCAAAATCTTTAGCGGGTTTGCTGCAGACTCAGGCGCTTCGTATCCCTGAATTTGGGATACGTGGGGTGGAGAGTAAGGGATCGGGTCGGGCCGGGCTGGGCTGTGTACTGGGCGCTGCTCCCGGGATCCTTTACATCCATTGCACCTGCTGCTGTTGCAGCTGTTACCGGGGACATTGATAATGCCATTACCGTGAGTGTACCGTGAGTGCAGTGTTGGGTTCTGTGTTCCCTGCGAGTCCTTCCTACCCATAATCCTAGCTGCAGCTTCAGAATCTTAGCTACAGATCTTTAGACTTTTGCGGGGTGTCCCCTATATGGGTGACGGGAGACGGGGAGGGCAGGCGACCAGGCTGGGCTGAGTACTGTCGGGTGCTGTCAGGCGATACTTCCAGGCTCCGCCGCTCCTTGCTGGCCGCTTGTCATATCCCCGCTCCGTTTGCTGCTGCTGCTGTCGCTGCTGCCGCTCCTGTCGCTACTGCTGTTACAGCTGTTCGTTCACCCAGGGAGACCCACGGAGACCTCTTACTACAGAGCACTATAGAGCATTGCTTAAGTTAAGTGTAAGATAAATGTAAGTTTAGTGCCAGACTGGTGTATGACACCTGCAACAATTGGGACAAAGCACTGCAGAGCATTGCCTAAGATACGTTTAGGTTCAGAGCCAGACTGGTGCATGACACCCACGACAATCGGGACACTGTCCATTTCTGCCTGTGCTTTCTGCTTGTGTTTGTGCCTGTGCTGTGCTGTATTGTGCTGACCCGCATTGACCTGTATGGTCATGTACTGATTAGTTTACTGAATACTGTGTACCGATCCACCCTGTCCCCTGCTGGAAAGGAATTTTACCATTTCTGTGGATATTTGTCAGCAGATCCCACAGTCAGTCATTTACCAAGTACATATCCAATATTATCGCTGATATTATCACTGACACTATCTCCTATATTATCATTATCATCGATCCGTTATGCTGTCACTTATACTGCCATACTGCTATATGGTTCTCTGTGGTGATATCTGAGTATACCTGCTGTTCTCTACCGAGCCATATTCCGATACTAATATCTATACCCTTTGGAACTAATGGCAATTACTGGCAATCACCGTCTTCATAATCACTTGTTTCACTATATTTGATGCTGTGCCGGGTGATCTTCAGTGCTTATCAGTGACTTCTGTCAAAAAGAAAAAAAAAAGAGGGGGGGCGGAGACTCTATTTTAAGATATTGTAACGGATATTGGTCAAAATAGATTTTCTGCTCATGGACTCTTTTATACCAACTGTTTTCCATCAGGATATATGATGTCCTATGCCTGATCCCACATTTTTATTGTCGTTTCCATACTTCTTTTTGGTTGTTGTTTTTTGGGGTGTTTTTTTGGGGTGGTGCTCCCTAGACTAGAGATCAATCCCACTAGTTATACCAATCCGTAAGTTTACAAGTGTATCTAGCCGAAATGTTCTAGTATTAGCAGTAACGGAGGGGCAGGGAGAATTCAAAGAGTCTACGTCAGACTAACTTAAGTGAGGTCTAATTTTGCCCACTTGGCTTGCATACCCCTCATCATCCCTCGCCCTCCCCAATTGAAGGGGTACATACAGGTCACTCTTTGCATGAGTTTAAAGATGAGGGGGAGATCGGGGAGAGGAGCGGTGGCAAATATACCTAGAACAAGTGCGAGCCCCGGATCTATAAGAAAATATATATTACAGGAAGGGGGGAAAAGCTAGTCCTGGTAATAAGGCAGTTGCCAAAACAAATACGGATTCGGCTAGTTTGCTGAGAGAGGAATTAGAGGACGACGGGGAAATGGAAACAAGACAAAAAAAGCAACAATTAACTAAAGGGGAGATGGCAGAAATGCTAGCAAGCATGGAACTAAGATTAGAATCCTCTATAAAAGGGGAAATAAACAGCTTACGGGAGGACATGAAACATATGCTGAAAAGAGTGGAGGAAGTAGAAGAAAGAATGGACAGCCATAGTTCAGAAATAAAAGGGTTAAAGAAACAAGTGGAAGACTTATGTAAAGAACAGAGATATATGAGATATAAAATCGAGGACCAGGAGAATAGGAATAGAAGAAAGAACATTAGGATTAGAGGCCTACCGGAACAACAAGGAGAAGACAACTTACAAGAACAAATGGACGAGATATTTGGTCACATGATGGGAAATAAAGATGCTCCAAGAAAAATTAAGTTTGAAAGGATACACCGGATCAGAAAGCCACCAGAAGTGGGGGTAGAGGCCCCAAGAGACGTGATAGCTAGATTTCACAATTATCAAGACAAGGAGCAGATAAATAGCTATATGAAAGCTAACCAACCGACTAAATATCGAGAGACTAGTTTACAGATATTCCCAGATCTATCAGGAGAAACGCTATCACGGAGAAGAATATTGAAGCCACTACTGGAGCTACTTAAATCAAAAAATATTTAGTACACATGGTGTTTTCCTGCTTGCTTGACTGGCCATAAGGAGGGCCGATTGGCAACATTAAGATTTCCAGAGGAGACCCCAAATTTCTGTAGGAGATTGAATATAGACCTAATTGAGATTCCAGGATGGTGGGAGAAACAGGAGCAAATTGATAGCCCAGAGGAAGCACAGGAATGGCAGCCGGTTTGGAAGAGACCACCAGGCAGAAAGAAAATGTAGGGAGAGGTAGAAAGAGTATGAAAGGGTATGAGGTAACTGAGAGAAGGAGAGGAAAGGGGGAAAAAAGAAAAAAAAAAGGATTAAATAAAACAGTAATCTGCTTGTTTTGAGATACATAGGTGGAGGATGCATATGCAAGGATTTTTTGGAGGGATGGAGCTGGAGGGGGTGGACATGGGTGGGCAGGGTGTTCGGTTTCTGCAATCCCTCAGAGCTCAACCTCGAGGAGGAGAAGCCGGGGCCCAGGAAAAGGAAAGGAGGGCCACGGCCAAGGGTCTTAGAGAGACCAGTATTTCCTCCAAGGGAAAGGAGGGAGGGGAGGGAGGATGGGGGGGAAGGGGGAGTGGGATGGAAGTAGAGAGGGGGGAAGATATGGAGGGGGGGAGGGAGGAGGAGGGGGGATTTGTAGTAGGGAAGAGGGTACCCCACAAATCCACGAAATGTCAAGAATATCTTATAAAAAATGTTGGAGATAAATATAATATCTTATAATGTTAGGGGCCTAAATGCACCCATTAAGCGCGCAAATATAATGAAGGAGCTTAGCTTATTGAAGGGGGACGTGATCATGTTACAGGAGATCCATCTTACCATAGAAGCAAATCGCAAAAATATGACACAATTTTACCCGGTATGGTATTTTGGAGATTCTCCAATTAGCCGAGCGAAAGGGGTCGCTATAGATTTTGCCAAAGAGATCAGGTTTAAAATTGATGAGAGAAGGGCAGATCCAGAGGGCAGATATTTGTTCCTGAGAGGAAAACTGAATGGAGCAGAGATTTCTTTTTTTTTTTTGAAAATATTTTTTTTTATTGAAGAAAAAAATTATGCAGCGATACACAGAAATGCAATAAAAGATCGGAGCATAATAAAACCGCAAAATAGTCAGATTCACAACAAAATCAGACAAAAGTTACAGGCACAGCAAATCACAGTATTAGGGGTATCCGTCACACCCACCCCCCGAGCCCCAAAAAGGAAACACACTGCCCCGGGAGTGGACTCCTCAGGATCTCCCCAACAAAACATTTGGCCCACCTAGAATTACAAAAATAATGGAGAGCATGCCTTGTAAGGCAAAGCTCCGATCTGGAATAGAATCGAACAGGGCCTAAGGGTCGACATATCATAGGGGTCATAGGAGATGGATATTCACATAGAAACAACTTTCGGAGACCCTAAAAATAGAGACTTTATAAACCCTCATTGCGAAAGAGAAAAGAAAAAAAATACATACAAATAAAAACAAAAAAACATAAGCAATGAAGAGATTCAAGACTAATTGGACTCTTACAGCCCTAGCTACATCGTTATTCGAATTATAGAATATAGGACAGGTAGGAAAAGGAAATGAGGTGAAGAAAATAGTGGAAAACAGAGCAGGTAGAGGAAAAAAAATAAAAAAAATAAATAAATAAAAAACAGAAGAAAAAGGGGCAGGAGACACACGGAAGGCCTGACAAGCCTCAAATTTCAAGAGCCAAAGTAAGGGTTCAGAGAATGACTCCAATATACGTTGCCCAAGGTTCCCAGATGAGCTTGAAACCCTCAACAGAGTCAAGGATCTTATTGGAAATCCTCTCGTTAGACATCATCCACGAGATCTTTCTCTTAGCCATTAAAAGAGAAACCGACGGGGATTTCCAAGCCTTGGTGATAGTCATCTTTGCTCCTAATAAAATAAAAAATATCAACGCTTGTGTATTTTTAGAGATTTTAGGGATAGGGCTATTAAGTAGAGCAATGGTAGGATCAAAAGCAACTCTTACTCCCGTGATTTTTTTGACAAGGTGAAAGATTCTGTGCCAAAAGGAACGGATCCTTGGGCACTCCCACAGTATGTGAAGGAATGATCCAGAAAGCCCACAACCCCTAAAACATAGGGGGGAGGATTGTGGGTAAAACTTGGCAATACGGGTAGGGACTAAGTACCAGCGGGTCATGACCTTGAGGCTCGTTTCAGCAAGCGATACATTCAAAATGCCCTTAACCTCCCTGGCGGTATGATTCTTTCAGAAAAAACATGCTGAAAGCGGTACCATTATTTGCAAGGAAATTTGGCATTTTATATTGTAGGTCTGTAATTTTTAGAAATAACTCACTTAAATCTGACCAAACAAGATTCTAATAGGCATCCCGGGTATGGCATTTTTTTAAAAACAAAATTATAAATTATAATATAATAAATAATTATAAATAATTATAACAAATAATAATATAATTATAATAAAAATTATTCAATAATGTAATCAAATTAAAATCACTGAAATTTGCTCAGTTGCAGAATTGTTGCTGTCATTATTTTTTTTTTTATGACGAATTTCCCCACAAATCGCTATCGCACAATTCTGCAAGTGATTATAATTTATTATTGCTGTTTTTTAGCTGATCTAAAACTATTTTTGACATAAAGGGACACTTTTGGTTGCTATGGACAATCTACAGTTTGCAGGGAGAAAGAAATGTTTTTATTATATAAAATGACATGCATGACACAGGACAGACCACTAGGGACAGGGGGGGGGGTGTTTTTTTTTTACATACAGTACTGTAATCTATAAGATTACAGTATACTGTATGTAAGGTGTTTGTTTATTTTTTTGAATTTGGCGCCGTTCTCCGTCCCCGTGCGTCGTAACGTCGCAGGGAACGGAGATCGGCGTCACACGGAGGCACTATGTGAATCGAGCGAGGTCCCGCTCGCTCACACAGCGCGGTGGCATCGCTGGATCCAGGGACAAGGTAAGTAAAAAGTGCCTGTGGATCTAGCGAGGCAAGCCCGAGTCTGACTCGGGGTTACCGATCGTAGCAGGAAAATCTAACCCCGAGTCAGTCTCGGGAACACCGCCAGGCAGGTTAAAGGAACGGGCCACATTAGAATGCCACCGTTCCAATGGCCAATCGAGGTCAAGGTCACGTTCCCAACACCTCATGTAAAGCGCTTTCTCCAGAGGTTCGGCTAGAGCTGAATAAATTAAAGATATACCCCCCCTTGTATCCGTGGCTGAGGAGCACCATTGTTCATACTGGGTCACAGTAGGTTGTTCTGAGCAGGTCCTCCTAATCTGTTGTAAGAAGTGGGAAAGTTGAAAAAAGCGAAATTTCTCAGATGAGGGCATTTTGAGCTTAGAGGTGCAATAACCTAATGTGAGGGGCCCATTTGAATTAAAGAAGTGGCCAATTCTGTACAGGCCTTTGTCAAGCCACCATTTGAAGGCTACAATGTCTAACCCGGGTTGGAATCGGGAGTTGCGAAAAATGTGTGCAAGTGGGTGCCATTGGGATACCAGTGATGGTAGTTTGTGTAATGAGTCACACAGTGACATAGAATGGGACAGTGTAGGAGCAAAAATCGGAGGTCGGTTCCTAGGATGGTTCCATAAAAGGAAATCAAGGGTGAATCCCGGGGTCGCAGCTTTTTCCATCGAGACCCAATCCGCTTGGGGCCTTTAAGGTAAATTATGGAAAACTGGCTAAGTTGGGCCGCCCGGTAGTACCACCACAGATTAGGTAGCCCAAGGCCACCTTTTAGCCGAGGTCTAAAAAGCACTGTCTTAGAGAGGCGGTTACCCTTTTTCTCCCAAATGAATTTAATTATAGCAGATTGAAGAGAATCAATATACGATTTAGTGACAGGGATGGGAAGGGAGCGGAAAAGGTACAAAATTTTGGGTAGGAGGGTCATCTTGACTGCATTTACGCGGCCAAGCCATGAAAGATTATATAGGGACCATTGATGAAGATCAGTCATTAACTTTTTAACCATAGGAGGATAATTATGTTTATGGAGAAGCTCAGTCTGTGAGGTAAGATTAATGCCTAAATACGGGATGGAAGTAGAGTTCCAGGAAAACGGGAATTGACTTTTCAGATTATCCACTTGGGATTGAGGGAGGGAGACGTTTAGTGCAACAGACTTGGACATATTGACTCTCAAACCAGAAATGTCGGGGGCGTGGCTTGCGCGTGCACGCGAATGGACGCTTGAGCTGTGAGCTCCGCCGACCGGACCGGACAACGAGCGACATTTCGGGCACCCACGCTGCTCTAAACCGTCACCACCGACACGTCTCCACCTCCCCCGGGACCCGCCGACACAATGACCCGAAAACGGGCACAGGAACGCGGCCCGAAAAGGCTGGAATCCTTCTCCTTCCAGCCCCGCCGAAAAAGCCAAGATGGCGCCGACGGGAACACAGCGTGGCAGATGCTGGACTACACGGCTCTCCCCACAGCCCATCCACGAGACCTGAAGCTACCGCAGCAGCTCTCCTACCCTCCGGACAACTCACCTGCCACACCGGGAACGCAGAGCCCTGCCAAGTCCAAGATGAGGATGGACCCCCACACGCAGGCCTCAATCGCAGTGAGTACAGGCCTACACAATGACTCTGCCATATCCTCCCTACAGTCCTCCATTGCCCAATTCCCCACCACAGGGCAGCCGGTGTTAGACACCACAATGAAGGACATGCTCATGACATTACAATCCTCACTCATGACTAACCTATCCTCATTGATCAACACATTCTCTTTGGAAATGAAGCATATGGACAATAGAATGCAGTTTATAGAGAACAAAATGGTGGATTGCACTGACACAGTAAACGAGCTAGTAGATGGCTATGCTGAGCAAATGGATGACAATTTATGGATCAAGGCGAAGCTCGCGGACCTTGAGGACCGCTCCAGACGCAACAACATTAAAATACGTGGGGTCCCTGAAAGCGTCCAGCCAAAGGAGCTGCATGCCTATGCCAGCACCATGTTCTCCAGCATGCTGCCTGATCTCTCCCCCATTGAACTCACTATAGACCGCATACACCGGCTCCCCAAGCCCCGCCATTTGGAAGCAGATATACCTAGAGATGTACTATTAAGAATACATTTTTTTCAAGCTAAAGAGCAAATATTAATGAAAGCAAGGGAAGTTTCCCCGCTCCCGGCGCCATACTCAGATATCCAGCTGTACGCCGATCTCTCTCAGTACACACTCCAGATGAGAAGACAGCTTAAAACCATCACGAAGGCCCTGCATAACCATAAGATCATCTATAAATGGCGACACCCAGCGACCATCTTGGTCACTCACAATGGCATCCCACATGCCATATCCACCCTAGAAGGCGGTATGAAGCTACTACACTCCTGGGGAATTCTACCGGATCCCCCCCACAACCAGCCTGAACACAACGGGGCCCCTAACCCATTCACTTTTGGAGCTGACAAGGGGAAGTTCAAAATGAATAACCCGAGACCGCTACGCTGAGCAACGCATATGTCCGGTCTGGTCATGCGACCCACCACCTGCTCACAAAACTCTCCCCTGCACTTAATCAGCCGCTCGAGTAGAGCAGTTTGTTGCTGATTCCTACGTTGCTCCCTGTACAGGGAAATTGTTGACCTCTTGTTACCTACGGTTCATTTTTCATTTGCATCTTTTTGTTTTATTTCTTCTGTTTTGGATATTTTTTCCTCACCAGGGATCACCTAACGGCGCTGCCTTTACATACACTGTACCAAGTGAACCTCTCCTCTAAACCTACGGCACGAACTCCTTTCAACATCCTACTGTGATTACTCACCTCTACCTTTGTCTCCTACGTCTTAGCGGCTCAATCCTGCCCTGCCTCTTGATACGCCAGGAAAGCACACCACCTCGTCTTCCCTATCTACCTACCTGGGTCTAGAGCGGCTTTCACCTACAACTGTAAGTACTCTTAAGCTCTCTTACCACCACCTCACACCAGAACATGGGGTTCAAAATACTCTCCCTCAATGCCAAGGGCCTAAACCACCCCGCAAAACGGACATCTTTGTGGTCATCAGCACTTGCCCACAATTGTGACGTTCTGTGCGTCCAGGAGACCCACTTTGCGCTACAAGCAGCTCCCAAGTGCTCCCACAAACAGTTCCCACATATCTTTCAGGCCTACTTCTCCAAGAAACAACGCGGAGTGATGATCGCCATCAGAGACTCGGTCACCTTCCAACTACACCAAAGTGTCACTGACCAGGATGGTAGATATGTGTTTCTCAACTGTGACATCAACAATGTGCCGTAAGATAGGGGTTAATCCGCGCTTAGGATCTGGCCAAGCTAATATAAATGGCAGTGGATACTAGACAAGTATCTAATCAAATCCGGAAAAAACGATAAGTAAAATAATCAAAATAATCAGAATAATCAAAATAATCAAAATAATCAATAATCAATAATCAGGCTGCAGCCCCCCAAAAACAAATCCCCATAGGGGATAGTAGAAGAATAAATGAACGTAGGGAGGGGTGGTGGCGCTGCCCTACCTACAACTGGACACAGCAAGAATTGTGAACAGTAACCCAAATGGGTATGAGGTAACGTGTAATAGTCTAGTGGTCAATACAGTAAGTGAAAGCAGACCTGTGTTCCGACAAAATATTATGGTGATAATACAATATTGAATAGAATGCCCCACCACATATATATATTATGGGGTGAAGGTAGGTAAGAATATCACTAGTAGGCTATAAAAATAGCCTGTGTGGGTTCCACTGTGCTATAAATACAAATAATACTAATAAGATACGTAAAAATTATACATGTGACAAGAAGGATGAGCGTGTGACAAAAATGCAAAGTTGTGGTACTTGTAAATAAATATGTATTGTGATAGTCCAATTTTATGTATATATAGTACAGAAAAAATATAGTCCAGCAATATATATGCAGTGAAAAAAACTTATTGCAACAAAAATATGAAAAAGGCCATCCAGGGAGTGGTAAAGTCCGTGCTGTTAAAGGTGCACCTGTGAAGGTGAGTGCTCAGGTATACAGTAGTGGAACTTGCACGCAGTGGTCACGGTGCTCCCCCTTATGGGTCCCCACTTACCAGAGGCACTAACCCCTGCAGGGGTAAAGTGCAAGTAGTCAGCCTCGGACGGCTCAATGGTCTCCCGTAGTTCCTCAGTTGTACTTGGGACCTCCTAGATGTAATAGTGGTGTTTTATCCGGATCCAAGGTCTGAGTATTTAAAAATCTGCTGATCTACTGGGATTTTCACACACAACCATCTCTAGGGTTTACATTGAATGGTCTGTTTCTGTTGCTAAGAAAAAGCTGTATGCTCAACTATGTCCTTGGAAATCTGGTTCCTGAATGGGAGTGTCTGTGTTCAAAATTTTGAACACAGACACTCCCATTCAGGAACCAGATTTCCAAGGACATAGTTGAGCATACAGCTTTTTCTTAGCAACAGAAACAGACCATTCAATGTAAACCCTAGAGATGGTTGTGTGTGAAAATCCCAGTAGATCAGCAGATTTTTAAATACTCAGACCTTGGATCCGGATAAAACACCACTATTACATCTAGGAGGTCCCAAGTACAACTGAGGAACTACGGGAGACCATTGAGCCGTCCGAGGCTGACTACTTGCACTTTACCCCTGCAGGGGTTAGTGCCTCTGGTAAGTGGGGACCCATAAGGGGGAGCACCGTGACCACTGCGTGCAAGTTCCACTACTGTATACCTGAGCACTCACCTTCACAGGTGCACCTTTAACAGCACGGACTTTACCACTCCCTGGATGGCCTTTTTCATATTTTTGTTGCAATAAGTTTTTTTCACTGCATATATATTGCTGGACTATATTTTTTCTGTACTATATATACATAAAATTGGACTATCACAATACATATTTATTTACAAGTACCACAACTTTGCATTTTTGTCACACGCTCATCCTTCTTGTCACATGTATAATTTTTACGTATCTTATTAGTATTATTTGTATTTATAGCACAGTGGAACCCACACAGGCCATTTTTATAGCCTACTAGTGATATTCTTACCTACCTTCACCCCATAATATATATATGTGGTGGGGCATTCTATTCAATATTGTATTATCACCATAATATTTTGTCGGAACACAGGTCTGCTTTCACTTACTGTATTGACCACTAGACTATTACACGTTACCTCATACCCATTTGGGTTACTGTTCACAATTCTTGCTGTGTCCAGTTGTAGGTAGGGCAGCGCCACCACCCCTCCCTACGTTCATTTATCAACAATGTGCCGTACACACTGGTATCCCTCTATGTCCCAAATCAGGGCCAAATGACATTCCTCAGGAAAGTGATGAAGGCAATTCGCAAGTTCCAAACTGGACACCTACTTATATGTGGGGATTTCAATAAGGTCCCTAACAATGTCATGGACTCTACCGCCGGGCCTCCCCGGCGTGCTTCTTCCTTGGACTCATTCATTTCCTCTCAGGGCATGTATGATGTGTGGAGATGCTGTCATGCGAGCGAGAGGGACTTTACGTTCTTGTCGCCCCGTCACAACACCTACTCACGTATTGACTTGTTTTTAACTGATAGCTGGTTATTGCAAAGGGTTCTGGGCTCTGAAATCCACACCACCACCTGGTCAGATCATGCCCCCATCAGTCTCACCATCTCTGACAATTCTTCCCTTCCCATTACCTATATATGGAGAGCCAACAACTACCTCCTCAATACTCCCTACTACTCGGACACCATCAAAAAAAATCTTGAGGAATACTTCTCAATCAATCACACTCCCACATCTGACCCGCTGGTGGTGTGGAATGCCCACAAGGCGGTGATACGGGGGGTCTTCCTCCAAATGGGGGCTAGAGCTAAACGACATAGAACTCGAAAGATGGACGAACTCACACAAACCCTGACCTCTGTGGAGGCCCTTAACAAAACCAACCCCTCCCCGTCCCTACAGTCGCAAATCTTTACTTTAAGACATGACCTTAGAGCACTACTTCTTGAAAAACATGAAAAATCATATAAGCTTCTTAAAGCCACTTGCTACTCCACGGGCAATAAAGCTGGGAAAGCAATGTCCCTCAGAGTCAAAGGTTACAGAACCAAAACGAAAATCCCATACCTGATCCACCCCCACTCCGGAGAAAAACTCCTTAAACCTCAATTGATAGCAGATGCATTCAGTGAGTACTATGCAGACCTCTACAATCTCAAAAAAGACCCCTCCACAACCCAACCATCTCCTACCTCGATCCAAACATTCCTGGATAGTGTTAATCTCCCATCGGTTACCCCCACACAACCCCTTCACGATTGATGAAATCCTTAAAGTAATAAATGGCCTCCCCTCCTCTAAATCCCCAGGCCCAGATGGCTTCACTGGGGAATACTACCGGAAATTCCAACACCTCCTAGCTCCCACCTTGCAGCGCACCTTCAACTCAGCCGCTGGATCAGCATCCTTCCCGGCTGAAATGCTTGCGGCTACGGTAGTGACCTTACCCAAACCAGGCAAAGACCCCATCTCCCCGAAAAATTTCCGCCCCATCTCCCTACTAAACGTCGACCTAAAAATTTATGCCAAACTCATAGCCAACAGACTGGAACTCATTCTCCCCTCTTTAATTTCCCCAGACCAGTCAGGTTTCACCAAGGGACGCCAGGCCTCAGACGCCACGCGACGGATGATAAACATCATGCACCAGATCGAGGCCTCCAAAACGCCTTCTCTGCTTCTCTCCCTAGATGCAGAGAAGGCGTTTGACAGGGTCCACTGGGGTTATGTGTCAGCAGTATTGACCAAATTTGGTTTAGTTGGTGGCATCCATGATGCCATCATGGCTTTATACTCCAACCCCTCAGCCAGGGTACTCTCGGCGGGTGCCCTTTCCACGCCCTTCCAAATCACCAACGGCACTAGGCAGGGATGCCCCCTATCACCCCTAATATTCAACCTAGTCATGGAGCCCCTAGCAGAAGTTATAAGAACTAACAAAAACATCTCTGGTATGAATATAGCAGGAGCAGAACACAAAATAAGCCTATTTGCGGACGATGTGATCCTTGTAGTTACTGACCCTGAGCGCTCCCTGCCTGAGATCCAAAGGATGCTTGCCTGGTTCAGCGAAATATCTTTTTATAAAGCCAATGAGGCCAAATCTTACATGCTTAACCTAGGCTTAGACGAGGCCACCAAGAATCGGATCGCACTCAATTTCCCATATGTCTGGGCGGACAGTAGCATTACATATCTGGGGATCCAGCTCACCTCTACTACGAAAGCTTTATTTGCCTCTAATTATCTACCAATTCGCTCTAAACTTCAGGCGGATCTCACCAGGCTGGCATCCTTGGAGTTCTCATGGTCTGGCCGCTTAGCGGCGTTTAAAATGCTCCATCTCCCCCAAATATTGTATCTATTTCGAACCCTCCCCATCCCTATTCCCCTCAAATATTTCTCCTCACTACAAGCAATGCTATCGAAATACGTCTGGAAAGGTAAAAAAGCCAGATGCGGCCACACTCGACTGACAAAACATCGTTCAGCAGGGGGAATGGGCTATGTCAACTTCCGAGACTACTACATGGCCTCAATTTTAACGCAAGCTAAGGAATGGCTTTCCCCTGGCCCCCCCTCCACACTATGGGGTAGAATAGAACAATCCTCAGTTCCACATCATACCCTCCCAGCCTGGTTGTTTGCTACCACAATGGGAGCAAAGACACCTCCCCATCTTTCTCCGACCATTCTCGCGACCCTCAAGGTCTGGACCCGATTTGCGCGACTGCCCGCGACCCCTGACGTACGCTCTACAATACCTGTTCCACTAGAGACATTGCAAATCCTGATGGCTTCCACTTCATTCTCCCGTTGGAAAGCCAAAGGGCTGATCCACGTCTCCGACCTAATAATAGGAAGCACCATCACACCCTTCCAGGACCTCCAGGAACGATTCAACATCCCAGACTCTGACTTATTCCTTTACCTCCGGACCCGACACTGCCTTCTCTCATTAAAAACGTGGGAATGCTCACTACCCCAAACCGCCTGGGTATACTATAGGTCCCCAACAACACACCGAAAAGGGATAACAACGTTTTATAACCTACTTGGCTCCAAGACCACATTTAATAGCTGCACCGCATTAACCAACTGGGAGAGAGATCTGGGCGAGAATTCACCCTGACTCAATGGGAAAGGGCCGGCCATTCCACCTATAAGGCTACATCCTGCTCTACTCTGTGGGAATTAGCATTTAAGATAACTTACCGTTGGTATCTAACCCCCGATAGGATCTCCAAATTTGACACCTCACTCAACGACACCTGCTGGAGGAACTGTGGCCAGAAAGGTGACCTGATTCATACGCTTTGGGGATGCCCAAAACTTACTCAGTACTGGACTTCAGTGTTTCAACTCCTTCATGACGTCACAAAGGTGACTATAGACAAACAACCGTCCTTGGCACTACTATCTCTCACTATTGACCGCTTCCCTAACCCTGCGAGAACGATTATTGTTCACGTTCTCCTAGCCGCACGCCTTAGTATCACTAGGAAATGGAAGGACCCTGACCCTCCTACCCTCCGGGACGTAGTACACACCACACATACCCACTTTATCTATGAATCTACCCTGACGCTACGCCATAGCGACAAGACACAACTCCTCAGGAAATGGCAACTATGGACTGAATGGATAGACTCACCAGGATTGACAGACACACTCTCCTCTTCTCTTTGATTGACTTACTTTAGAGGCTCACGGAATAGCACTAGGTGATACCCTCGCCCTATAGGGGCTTAACTAGGGATCGGAGATGGCAAGGGGGAGGGGGGATGGAGTTCCCTACCTGGGCACAGCATAGTACCCGCAAGGGGTGCTCAGGGGGAGGGAGCCCTCTCCCATACCCTGAGAAACATCAGTAATTGGCTAATACCCTCCGATCCGTCTCTACTAGTCTGTTTAGATAGGTTTCAATACATGTTAATATGTTTTACTATGATACTTGTCAGATTGCCAATTTCAGGGCTAAGGCCCTTCATATGTCATGTTATATTTTATTGACCTCTGATCTTTATTATATCTCTGTGAAGTTTGCATAGGAAAAGAAATGTTATGATCTGTACATGCGATAATACCTCTGTATGCCTTATCACTTCTTAATAAAAAACTATTGAGTAAAAAAAAAACAGAAATGTCGCCAAAATCATTGAGGAGGCGGATCACGTTAGGATCGTGGTGAGTGGTGCAGTAAGAAACAGTAGGACGTCGTCCGCGAACAAGGCACATTTATGCGTCGATTGTCCACAGCGAACCCCTTGAATGTCAGGGTGTTGTCTGATCACGATGGCCAGAGTTTCTATGGCCACCGCGAAAAGAAGGGGGAAAAGAGGGCAACCCTGTCTCGTCCCTTTTCTAATGGGGAAACGTTCCGAGAAGTGGCCCTGAAATCTGACCTGTGCTATAGGTTGGGAATAAAGTGCTTCTAAAATTTTGAGAAATTCAGGTGCAAAACCCCTGTGACGGAGCAAAGCAAAAAGGTATGGCCATTCAACCGTATCGAACGCCTTTTGTAAATCAATGGAAAGCAAATAACCTTCTTGGGGAGACCCACCATCCCAGCCCGACCTCATAAGTGAAATAACATCTACTGCCCTCCGTATCTGGTCCGGTCCCTGTCTTCCCGGAATGAACCCCACCTGGTCTTTGTTAATATAAGAACCAATAAAAGATGTCATCCTGTTGGCTAAAGCTTTCGTCATTATCTTCATATCGTTATTTATTAACGAGATTGGTCTATAATTGCTCACTTCACTGGGATCCTTCCCAGGTTTGGGAATAACTGATATGAACGCTAGGTTCGCCGAGGGATCCAATAATGGGTCACTGCGTAAAGAATTAAAGAACCGGACCAGATAGGGAGCCAGAATGTCAGAAAAGGTCTTAAAATAATGATTTGAGAATCCGTCGGGGCCCGGGGCAGAGTCAGTTTTAAGGTCTTTAATAACAGCACAAATCTCTGCTACCTGGAATGGTGAGTCAAGTATGGAACGATGGGATTTTGAAAGTCTGGGGAGAGGGATCTTCTGTAAAAAAGAGTCAAGATCCGTCTGGGAAAGTCGAGTCTCAGAAGAATACAGGGAGGAGTAGAAGGATTGAAAAGTCCTGAGAATCTTTTCGGGGTTCTGGGTCAGATTGCCGTTCGTGGCCTTAATCTTAGGGATTGCATACGTCCTCAATTTAGGTGAAAGTTTAGCCGCTAACTGTGGGCCAAACTTGTTTGCCCGCATGTAAAACTTACTGTTCTGCCATGTCAGATGTTTATCCGCCGAGGATGTGAGAGCCAAATTGAGTGCCAACCTGGCTGAATCAAGTTTGTCAAGGGAAACACGAGAGGGGTTACGCTTGTGAGCCTTACTAATAATGGTGAAGTCCTTTTCAAGTTTCAAAATGTCCAATTTATGTTCCCGCTTCAGTTTCGACGAAAGCTGTATGATCTTCCCCCGGAGTACTGCCTTGTGGGCCCCCCATAGGGAACTGGGGGAGGTCTCACTATTATCATTATTCACAAAATATTCCCGAATTTCCTTCTCCAACATAGTGCAATGAACCGGGTTAGAGAGAAGCGAAGCGTTAAGTCGCCACGGACGAAACCCGGGGGAGGAAATTACATCAGCAATTTTAACGAGGACCAAAGAATGGTCAGACCACGGGACATCAAAAATGGACGCGGAAGACGCGGTGTGGACCTCAGAGGCGTGTAAAAAAATATGATCAATTCTCGCGTAAGTTTTGTGAGGTGCCGAGTAATGCGTGTAATCTTTCATCGTGGGGTTAAGTTCCCTCCATGTATCTATGAGTCCTAAGGAGTGTAGAAGACGGGCAATTTGAAGGCTTTGTTTAGGAGGTCTTTTAAGGCGGGGAATCCCGGCGACGGATTTATCAAGGATATTGTCAAAGGTAATATTAGAATCCCCGCCCATTATCACCCTGCCCTCAAAATGCGATGCCAGAACAGTAAATAATTTAGAAAAGAAATGGGCTTGTCCGGTGTTGGGAGCGTAATAGGAAATTAAAGTGTGAATCTTACCCTCTATCGTGCCCTTCACTAGAATGTAACGTCCTTCCTTATCCGCCACAGTTAGAGAGTGCACAAAATGTTTTTTTTTCGAAAAAAGTATTGCAACCCCTCTCTTTTTAGATTCAGCATTCGCCATATAAAAAGTTGGGTATCCGCAGTGTAAAAAAGGGGGGGTTATAGGTGATGGGGAAATGGGTCTCCTGGAGTAGAACAACGTCTAGGCCCCTGGGGTGATAACTCTGAAATGCCTTGCGCCTTTTGAGTGGGGAGTTTAGACCTTGAGCATTGTGCGAGGCTACTCTAAGAGCAGCCAAACTGGGAGGTGTATCAGCCATGGAACAAGGAGGGTGTGTGCGAACATACCGGAGAAAGGCTTACCTTAACCCTCAAAAGACCGGGAACATAGTAAGGAGTCTGATGGAGGTTGCATATAAGTTCTCAGCAATGTGGAGGCCTTCCGTGTGAACTTCTGAGGAGTCAAAATAAAACAAAAAGGTAAGCATAAAGTGTAAAGTCTAATCATTAGGGTAAAGAAAAAAGGAATGAAAGAAAATGAGGAAAGGAAAGAAACCTAGCTAAGACTAGCTAGGAAACTAACGTAGACAGGACTGGCCAGCCAAGTCCTGAGAGCGAGTCCAAAACAAAGGTGGACCCAATGAGGTGACAACCCCAATAGGGGTTGTATTCCTACAGTCACAAGAAGAGCGAGCTCTGTCCTGTTACTGTAGAGGGAGTGGCAGGCTAGTCCGCCCCAGCCTAAAGGCTCACATTATAACAATAACATTTTGGCTGGGAGAACTCTAGGCCTAAGGTCTAGATAAAGACATATAAAAAAAATTCTTTTTTTCTTTAAATCACTGAAGAAGGTTAAAGTATGAACAATATGGCAATTATATAAACACTAGCCCACTCAATTAAAACAAAAAAAAACCTGTTATCCCCGGAGGGAGAAAAGGGTCAGGAAAAACAAAACAAAACTAATTGAGTAGACTAGTATCTCTGAATTGAGCTATAAAGAGTGACTTGAATAGCAACTTGAATTGCATGATCTCGGTGGGTATAGGAAACGCCACTATGCCAGCAGGAAACATAACACACGAGGAAGTGTGTAATATACTCGAGGAAATAAAGCCAGAAGATGCATTCATCTTTGAGGACGAGAGTCTCTGGGCCTCTTTGGTTGCTGCTTGTTCCACAACGGGGTGATAGGACTGCCAGTCGGAGGTCTTTTAGATGTACCAGGGCGAAGAGAAGAGTCCTGAGGGGATAATTCTTGATTGATGAAGCCGAGACGCAATAGTAGCTGTTCCCCATCCCTGAAGCTTGAGAAGCTATAGGATTTGTCCTTATATTCAAATTGAAGGCGAAACGGAAAGGACCACCGATATTTAATAGATTTCTGCTGAAGGACCCCTAGAAGAGGCTTCAGGGATCTCCTCTTCTGGATAGTAGCTGCCGAGATGTCAGCAAATAACTGTATCTTGCTCCCCTGAAAATTGAGATCATCAATAGTACGAGATCTCCTCATGACCTCCTCCTTTACACTATAGTAGTGGGGTTTAACCACCACATCCCTTGGGAGCCCGTCTTGGCGAGGAGGTTGAGGAGCTCTATGGGCCCTATCCAGCTCAAGCTTATGGTCAGGAATATCAGGGATGACGGTTTTTATGAATAATTTCACTGTCTCAGGGATATTGACAACCCCCTCAGGGATACCCCTTATACGAAAGTTATATCTCTGCTGCGATTCTCCAATTCATCGATTTTAGCGAGTGCTATTTCGAGTTGGTCCTGCAGTGACTGTATGCAGTTAGTATTCTGATTGGTGCTGGCTGCGGTATTGTCCACAGCCTGTTCAATGGCTTCCAGCGTACCCCTATGTTCTGTAGATCAGCCTTAATAGAGGATGTAATCTGTGTTGCAGTCTGTGTTAGCCCCGCTGCCAGCATGTCAGAAAAGCAATTAAGAAGCTGTCCCATGTCAGTGTGGGAAGGCTGAGGCATGGGGGATGGTAATTGGAAGCCTGCTTGGCTCAAAGGGGATTGCAGCCTGGGGGTTCCCATAATGTCAGCCACAGTGCGTTTAATAAGTGACTCCGTGGAGGCAGGGGAAACTATGAAGGGAGGTTCGTTACTCACAGGAGTTGCCAGCAAGGGTAGATTGTGCTGGATCGGGGACGATGGGTCTGCTATAGAGTCTGTGTCTGCTGCGTCTCCACGAGGAGACGGCGCGGTCGCCATCTTAGGGCCTGAAGGAGCCGCTAGGCCGAAGTCCAGCTGACGGCTAAAACTCTTCCGTTCGCTGCTGCCTGACATCCAGGGAGATGCACTGTGATCCCTGCTGCTTACACGGACCTTCCTCGGGACAAAATTCCCAGCGACACGGGTGTTGTGAGCCTCAATGTGCTGGGGCGGTCAGGAGCTCCCGTTCAGCACGTCTTCCCGGAAGTCCCGCGCATGCGCACTCCCATGGAGCAGAGATTTCATTGGCAAACATATACTCCCCAAACAAAAATCCTATCCGCTATGTAATGAAAATGATAACTGAGTTTATGGAGTTTAAACGGGGAATTGCTATAATAGGGGGGATTTCAATTTTCACATGGATCCAGATTTTAGTACGTCTCGCGCACAGGGGACTGGAATGGCATGGAGAAATAAATTAAAAAAAACTCCATCAGTCTCAATTAGTAGATGTATGGAGGATACAACATAATAAACAGCAGGATTATACATTCCGCTCTCCAGTGCATGAGATCTACTTGAGGATTGATTTATTTTTGGTAGAGCATAGCTTTTTGGAAAATATAAGTGATTCCAGTATAGGTATAGCAACCTTTTCTGACCATTCGCCAATTTCAATACGACTAAAAATAGGGGAGAAACGGGTAAATAATATGAAGTGGAGGCTTAGCGAAGAACTCCTTCAGGACAAAGATATAGAAACCAGAGTAAAAAGGGAATTGGAGGAATTTTTTTAAACAAATTTAACAGAGGATGTCTCAGAGGCTACAGTCTGGGACACCCATAAGGCTTTTGTGCGCAGAGTATTAATTAAGATCGGGGCGGGAAAAAAAAGAAAAAACAAGGAGAACAGTTAACCCTCACAAAAGAAATTTATAACTTAGAACAACAACTCAAACAAGATAGAAATAAAGAAACTTTGTTAAAATTAAATATTAAGAGAGAAGAGTTAAGAGAGGAAATAGAACAAGAAACTAGAAGTACATTTAATCAAGTAAAGAAAGAGAGGTACTTATGGGATAATAAACCAGGGAAACATCTAGCAAAATTATAAAAAAATAAAAAAAATCTTAACTTTATTGAGAACATACAAACAAGTCGGGGGGAAGTTGTGCACAAAACTAGTGAAATAGTGGAGAGCTTTAAGGAATATTACGAAAAACTTTATTCAATTAATAAACAGGAAACTAAGGAAGAGCAAAGTTTAAAAGAAAAAAAAAACATATGAATTTTTAAAGGAAATAGAGTGGGAGGAAATATCTGAAGACAATATCAATAAGCTTGAAGCTCCGATCTCAAAACGCGCCAAACGGTAAGAGCCCAGGACCGGATGGTTTAACGGTTCTATATTATAAAAAGTTTATTGACATTCTGGCCCCGAAAATGTGCTCATATTTTAATGGCTTAGGTGAAAAGTGGGACATGAGTAAAGAAGCTATTGAAGCTACTATTACCTTAATTTTGAAAGAGGGGAAGGATAGCACATTATGCTCAAATTATAGACCAATTTCTCTATTGAATTGTGACACCAAGATTTTCTCCAAAATATTAGCAGAGAGAATAAAGGGAATAATGAAGGACCTGATCCATCCCGACCAGGTGGGTTTTGTACCAGGGGAGAGATAATGGGATAAGAACGTTGTTAGCCATTCAGAAAATTAGTTATAGTGGAGCCCCAGGCCTACTCTTATCAGTAGATGCGGAAAAAGCGTTTGATAGAGTGGACTGGGGCTTCATATACAAGACACTAGAGAGAATAGGAATAGGCCGAAAAATGTTAAACTGGATTAAAGTACTGTATAATAAACCCGTTGCCAGGGTAAATATTAACGGGATTTTCTCAGGGGCGTTTGAACTTTACAATGGCACAAGACAGGGTTGCCCCCTATCCCCCCTATTGTTTGTCCTAGCATTAGAACCACTTTTATGGAGAATAAGGAAGAACTCTGACATAAAGGGCATAGAAGTAGGATGGGAGGAACACAAACTCGCGGCATACGCGGATGACATCCTGTTCTACCTAACATGCCCAAGAACAACATTATCAAATTTACTAAAACTAATGAAACAATATGGAGAGCTCTCTAATTTTAAAATGAATCCAACTAAATCCGAAACCCTTACTATCAATATAGCTAAGAAGGACCAAAATACCTATCAAAAGGAGTTCCTATTTGTGTGGGGGAAAAAGGAAATAAAATATTTAGGGGTAAAAATAGCAATTTAAAAAGACAGGATTTATAAAGTAAATTTCGCACCTATGCTGGATGATATTAAAACAGAACTCAGTAGACTCACTGCAGGTCAGATATCCTGGGTGGGGAGAAAGAATATTTTTAAGATGGTAATCTTGCCCAAAATCATGTATAAGATACAGATGTTACCGATCGCTCTACCTCAGAAGTACTTTAAGACCCTACAAACGATTTTACTAAAATTTGTTTGGCAGGGTAAAAAAGCTTGTATCAGCTGGGCAACTTTTAAAAAAAAATAAGACACAAGGGGGATGGGGAGCACCAGACATTAGAAGTTATTATGAAGCAGTAATTCTCACAAGAGTGATAGACTGGATCAGGGACACTAAGCAAAAAAGGTGGGTAAGCATGGAATACCATATGAGCAAGGTTCGTTTAGGGAGTGTTATCTGGATTCCACATAAATATAGGGAGTTAGATAAACAATCACATAGCATTACACGGCACGCTATCAACATTTGGGACAGAGTTCATAAGAGGGAAAAATGGGATTTCAACTCACCATTTATGCCATTAAATGACTGAAAATATTTTGCACCGGGGTTAGAGAAAATTTCTGTGAAATGTATTAAGAAAAAAAATGTTCAGCTGAAGGATGTCATGATGCGAGATAAATTAGGTACCTATGAGGAATTAAAGGACAGAGGGGAGGTAATAGAGATAAACGAATGGCGGTATGGCCAGTTAAAACATTTTTTTGAGGCTCTCCCACAGCCATATAGATCTGTGGAAAACCTACGTCCCCTCGAGAGAATCAGTCAAGGAGAACTAGGGAAAGGAGTTATCTCTAAAATGTATAAATGTCTAATAGAAGTTGGTCATTTGGACATTCCACCATATATTAAAAAATGGGAGGAAGAATTGGGATCCTCTCTGAGTATCCTAGAATTAAAACAAATATGGAGAAGAGCGCATACCTCGTCAGCTAATAGTAAAATAATCGAACTAAATTACAAATGTCTGACACGGTGGTATATCACCCCAGACAAGGCTCATAAATACAAGAAAGAAGCCTCAGATTTGTGCTGGCGAGGATGCAGACAGATCGGAGATATGGCGCATATATGGTGGCAATGTCCAAAAATTAAATGGTTCTGGAGAAGGATTAGACAGTTAATCACCGAAGTAACAGACACAGAGATTCCAGATGATCCCTGGGGATGCTTGCACCAGAGGATTAGATTACCTATGAAACAATATCAGAAAAGTCTATTACCCCATCTTCTAACAGCTGCTAAAAGCCTGATAGCCAGTCACTGGCAAGATAAGGAAAGTCCCTCCATTAAAGAATGGTGTAACAAAATAAACTCCATCCAAAATTTTGAATTCTTAAGGTTAAGTGACATAGACGGCTTAGAGGAATACGAAAAAGACATGGTCGAAGTGGTCAGAGTTCAAACATTCCATGGTATTTGCGGAGTTAATGGGTGCATAGGACTTTGTAAGATTTTTTAGACTTTCAGGGTTGGACACAAGTTAAGAAAGTAAAAAGATATAAAATAAGAATGATTAGAAGATACAGAAAGGTAACTGGAGGTACAGGGGGAGGGGATGGAAGGGGGGGGGGGTAGAAGGGTCACGAAGGCATAAAAGTGTAAAAGTGTAAAAAAAAAAAAATTGCATTAGTAAGCAATGTATATACTTGTTCCTTGTGGATTTGGAAAAAAGGGAAAGGGGAAAAAAAAAATCCACATACAAAAACTTCCACATATGATGCGAAACCAGAAGGAGATATGGTGGGCAAATGAATGGCGGGAAAGCCTCGCTACTTTCCCCCGGTAAATGGTTATGTCTGAACTGTATCAAACCATTTCACCTAATTTTTGTCCCTAGGGCTTTATCCAGTGCCCTTCCAGCACTTTTACCATTCCTGGAAACTTGAGAACGTCCATGGCATCCAAATAGCGTCCCTTTAGGGCAAAAGTGGGTTTAGATCAGCTAGAAAACAGTGATAGTAAATTATAATCACTTGCAGAATTGAGCGGGGAAATACAGTTATTCGCGGGGGTCAGACGTGGGCCCTATTTCCCCTGATCGGACTTCATCCCCCCGATCACGGGCCTGTTTTGTTCATTTAATGTATATTGTATTGCACATTTGTTTTTCTTATGGTAATGTATTGTTCTTTCATTCGAAGGACATCGCTTTCAAGAACCTTCCCTCTCCCCTTCCTCCCCAGTCTGCATGGACTAGATCGGGTAATCGCTGCGCAGGATCTCACGGTAAGATGTGCGTGATGGTTTGGCTGCCATGGCTCCCCTGAATGTATTAACACTGAATGTACAGGGCCTCAATGTCCCACAAAAACGGGTAAAGGCATTTAGACACTTTCAAGCCAAGAAAGCTCATATACTTTGTTTACAGGAGACCCACTTCACCCCTACTACAACCCCCAAATTCTTCCATGTTTCCTACCCGCAGGTGTACACAGCATCGGCGGTTTCCAAAAAAAGAGGTACCCTCATAGCCTTTCATAGATCTACACCATTCTCAGTCAAATCTGAAATAAAGGACCCAGAAGGCCGATACATTATTTTAACCGGACACATAATGGACAACGCAGTAACTATCGTGTCTTATTATGCACCCAATTTAAACCCATTGCCATTTATGTCGCACCTCTTCCAAGTGGTAAACGCGCACAAATTTGGATCCCTCCTAATTTGCGGGGATTCTAATCAGGTTCTCCTCCCATTTCTGGACAGAACTCCATATTCCCCACTGAAGCAACATGCTAAATGGTCCCTCTCAAATTTGTTATCTAAATATAACTTAATAGACTCCTGGAGGGAAACCAACCCCACTAGACGCAACTACACATACTACTCGAATCCCCATAAGTCTTCTAGCCGCATAGATCACATATTTCTGACAATAGGCATGCTGCCAGAAGTGCTCGATTCTTGCATCATTCCTATTCCCTGGTCTGACCACAACGCAGTATTCACTACCTTAGCCTCCACGATTCCCAAGAAACAGGACCCAACCTGGTATCTACCAGACATACTCCTCAAGCACCCTTCCTACAGGGCTATAATCAAACAAGACTTACAAGAATACATAACGCTAAACGCGACACCCGAAATCTCCCCGCTCACATTATGGGAGGCACACAAACCGGTACTGAGGGGAACAATACAGAGGCAAAATGGGATTCTTAAGAGGGAACGAAGGCAATTATCAAATACATTGGAAAAGGAACACAATTTGGCTTACCTGGCCTTTCAGCACAATCACTCGCCCAAAGCAAAGGACAGACTCGACAATGCGCGAATGGAATATGATCTATTCCTCACGAACTCTGCTGACAAGACAATACTCAGGTCCAAACACTCTTTCTACAAAAATGCAAACAAATCGGGTTCACTTCTTGCCAGGTCGCTCAATTCGGTCAATAAAACATATAAACCAATACAGCTCAAAATTGCCAATAATAACATCTCTAGTAACCCTATCAAAATTGTGCAAAAATTCAGCACACACCTTAAAAAATTATACTCTGAAACAAGTACATTTAATATGCAGGAAGCTGGCGCCTTCTTTTCAGACTTACAACTGCCACGATTAAACGAGTCACAAAGTACATTATTAGACGAGCCGGTAACGCAAGAAGAGGTAATGAATGCTATCAAGGAACTCAAACTAAATAAAAGACCGGGCCCAGACGGGTTCACTGCCCGATATTACAGAACGTACGGAGAGCTACTTTCCCCCACGATGGCAGAGGCCTTTAACGATTTATTGAATCATAAATCCTTCAGACAGGAATCTCTCACAGCCATAATCTGTATGATACCCAAGCCGCACTCTGACTCCACCTTAAGTGACAATTATCACCCAATATCCATGCTAAATATTGATGTAAAAATGCTCGGTAAAATCTTGGCTAATAGACTGAATAAGATAATTGGATCTCTAATACACTGGGATCAAGTGGGCTTTATGCCCAATAGACAAGCAGGGGATAATATAAGGAGGGCAAGCTTACTGGCTTGCATTGCTAAAAGGAGAAGAATCCCAGCCTGCTTTTTATCCCTGTATATCAGACAGGCATTTGATTCGGTCTCATGGTCATACTTGGAATTCACGCTGCTGAAATGGGGCTTTGGCCCTAACTTCATAAAATGGGTCCTACAATTATATAACAACCCAAAAGCGTATGTTAAATATGCAGGATACAAATCTGACATATTCAATATACAAAGAGGAACCAGGCAAGGCTGTCCATTATCTCCATTGTTGTTTGCCCTCCTTATTGAACCCTTGGCCCAAAAGATTAGATTAGACCCCAAAGTACTAGGTATCGAGCTAGGTGGAGTTAAACACAAATTATGCCTCTATGCAGATGATATTCTATTATTCCTCTCATCTCCCCAAGTATCAGGTCCAAACTTGCTCCCAATACTGCATCAATTTGCATCATTCTCAGGCTTAGCAATAAATCCTAAGAAATGTCTGGCCCTCAACATTTCTCTCTCCAATACGGAATTGAGGGCTGCAAAAGTGGGCCTTCCTTTTGAATGGCCAACTAAAAGCATACCGTACTTGGGAATACACCTGACTGCGGACGTATTGGACCTATATTCACACAATTATCCCGTCCTTCTAAAGCAATTGACAAATCTATTAAAATCATGGGCCCAACTTCCATTATCTTGGTTCGGAAGAATCTCAGCCACAAAAATGACATTACTGCCCAAGCTCCTATATCTTTTCAGAGTACTCCCAATATCAGTTCCGGCACATTATCTCAGGATAGTTCAAAGACGAGTTTCCTCCTTCATTTGGGGATCCTCCAGACCAAGGATTAAACCGCAAATCTTACATCTCCCCAAGAAATGTGGAGGACTTGGTTACCCCAACTTCGCGCACTATTACCATGCAGCACAAGTGGCTGTACTGACTAAGTACCATGCTAAGCAAGAGGCACCATTGTGGGTATCTATTGAAGCGATGGAAAGCGACCCCATTTCAATTTCAAACTTGTTGTGGATCTCCCCAAAACTTCGAAAGCACATAAACAATCCTGTCATGAGGCATTCACTATCTCTATGGGACAAAATTAAATCAAAATACCTCCTGATGTCCCCACAGATTCCCCTGTTATCCTTTACCAAAAATCCAGCATTCTACCCAGCTTGGTTCTCTCCCAAATCCTTTAAAGAATGGGTGGATCGGGACTGCACTCAAAAATATAAATTCTTCGATTCAGCATCAATAACTCCCTTTCCTTCCCTGAGCAAAACGCACAATATTCCGCTAAGGGAAATATTCCGGTACCTGCAGATAAAAAATTTCTTCCAACCTCCAGCTAACATGACAGTTATACCAAACCAACTATCCGCCTTTGAAAAAATATGTGATAAAAATCCTCACGCTAAAAAAGTGTTATCTATAATATACTCACAACTACTTTTGCATTCGAGTAATGGGAAGATACCTTATGTTCGCAAGTGGGAGGAAGACTTAGGTATAGAACTGAGTTCAAAGGAATGGGAGCAAATATGGAATAACACCAAAACCGTATCACCCAATATATTAGCGGTTGAGACTAACTTCAAAGTACTGTCTAGGTGGTATCTAGTGCCAACCAGGGTGGCCAAGTTCTCAAGTAACTCTTACAAACTATGTTTTAGGGAATGCACTGGACAAGGAACTTACATTCATACCTGGTGGTCGTGCCCGAAGGCACAGAAATTTTGGAAGGAAATTTTCCAATTAATAAAAGTCCTCACGAATAAAACAATCCCCTGGGACCCCAAAATAGCTTTGTTAAATTTAAACCCAGACAGCATATCACATGTTCACTTTAACCTGACAAAGCAGCTACTAACGGCAGCGAAACAAACCATGGCGAAAGCTTGGAAATCTCCAAATTTAAATATTAGCGAAGCTATCGGCAGAATGAATACTGCTATGATATACGCCAAGATGTCTGCAATAGAAACAGACACGATCACCAGGTTTGAAGGTATATGGAAGCCCTGGATTGAACACGTAACGCAAAATTCTTATGATGGTGATGTAATGATGCCATGGTAGCCCAGCCATAGTACAAAAGACCTGTTAGATATTTTGAATATAGTAGAAAGCTTCTCGATCTAGTCCTGCAGACCCCCTAACCCCACCCTCCCTCCCCTTACTTCCCCCTTTCTTGCATTTCCGTACGGTTCACTTGTTATACTCATACTTCTCAGGAATTCCTAGTGTCACAAGAGCACCTGGACACCAGGACTATTGACATGCGAACAAGCCAACAAAATCTCCAAAGGACAACACTTTGTATCAATAGATCTCTTTCCACCATAGGAATGTTGATAGTTTTACATTTACAGAAAGAGAACTGCAACTGGAGTAGTTACATTGTCATCCTTGTTTATTATACTTATAACAAGAATAGGAATTTCTTTCAGTTTATAACAAATTTACTTGTAAAAGTTTGTATACTTGTCTTTCATAATACAAAATAAAGATGTTTTGACAAGGAAAATAGATCCTGAAAATGTAATTGGTTCTTACCAACTTCCGATGATCTCTAGATTATAAGATATCATCTAACGCTTGAGATAAGTAAATGCCAGATTGCCTGGCCACATCCTCTGTGTGTCTCCTGACCTCCAAGATGGATGGATAGATCCGACAGCTGCAGGCTCAGTGTCCCACTACCTCTCACTCTGGACTCTGACTCCACACTGAAAGTGTACTCCACAGCGTCCCAGCACAGCTTGCCTCACTCAGGATCACTGTTCTTCAGTCAGGTGTGTGTGCAGGATAGGGGAACACAGAAAGAAAGCTCAACGCATAATATGTAAAAACAGGGGGTTTATTTAACCACTTCCCAACCGCTGCATGTATATGTACATCCACAGAATGGCACGTACAGGCAAATGGGCGTACATGTACGTCCTTGCCTTCTAGTGGGTGGGGGGTCCGATCGGGACCCCCCCCGCTACATGCGGCGGTCGGGTTCCCTCGGGGAGCGATCCGGGATGACGGCACGGCTATTTGTTTATAGCCGCTCCGTCGCGATCGCTCCCCGGAGCTGAAGAACGGGGAGAGCCGTATGTAAACACGGCTTCCCCATGCTTCACTGTGGCGGCGTATCGATCGAGTGATCCCTTATATAAGGGAGACTCGATCGATGACATCAGTCCTACAGCCACACCCCCCTACAGTTGTAAACACACACTAGGTGAACCCTAACTCCTACAGCGCCCCCTGTGGTTAACTCCCAAACTGCAACTGTCATTTTCACAATAAACAATGCAATTTAAATGCATTGTTTGCTGTGAAAATGACAATGGTCCCAAAAATGTGTCAAAATTGTCCGAAGTGTCCGCCATAATGTCGCAGTCACAAAAAAAATCACTGATCGCCGCCATTAGTAGTAAAAAAAAAATAATTAATAAAAATGCAATAAAACTATCCCCTATTTTGTAAACGCTATAAATTTTGCGCAAACCAATCGATAAACACTTATTGTGATTTTTTTTACTAAAAATAGGTCGAAGAATACGTATCGGCCTAAACTGAGGGAAAAAAAATTTTTTAGATATGTTTTTGGGCGATATTTATTATAACAAAAAGTTAAAAATATTGAATTTTTTTTCAAAATTGTCGCTCTATTTTTGTTTAAAGGGCAAAAAATAAAAACCGCAGAGATGATCAAATACCACCAAAAGAAAGCTCTATTTGTGGGGGAAAAAGGACGCCAATTTTGTTTGGGAGCCACGTCGCACGACCGCACAATTGTCTGTTAAAGCGACGCAGTGCCGAATCGCAAAACCTGGCCTGGGCATTTAGCTGCCTAAAGGTCCGGGGCTTAAGTGGTTAAGCTAAAATATGCATATACAACAGAGATAATAATATTAGGCAATAAAGAGAGAATGTTCCAGCATAGAGATCACCAACAAATCTGGATGCTCATCATGTCATAGTTCCTGTCTCCTTCCAACATGTTTCCCCTTAACAGGCTATGACCTCCATTCCTAGACTGGCTTTTCTGATCTGCATGCTAGTTCTAGGTCAAGGACTTGGAAAACACTGAGGACAGTCAGACAACTATCATTGTCTGCAACAGTGGATAGCATTTTTCTCATTGTAGGTTTCCTTCAAATATTGTACTATTTTCTGGAGCTGTCCGGTGCTGCTGCTAGTTGTGAAAGGCATACACATTTTGTATACTGATTGTTACAAAGTATACCCATAACATTCCACGTACCTTAATTTACAATTCAACGATACAAAAATGTACAATAACAAAAAATGTGGAATATAAAGAAAGCAGCTTCTGACCACAGCAAAATGTTGTATCGTGTTATTGTCAATCCCCACATGTTGTCTTATACTGACAGTTCTTTACCTGCAGTGAATTGTTGTATGTACTGCTCAAAGACATCATGGTATGTACAATTGTCAAATTTGTTTCTTTCAGATCATAAAGAGCCCTCATCAATGTGCACACAAAATGAATTTTCTATTTCTTTTGTTACATTGTTCCACTAATATAGAAGCAAATATTTTTTTCTGTACACTTGCAGCTGATATTCATTCAAAAGTCTTTAATTTAGATCCTCTAAATTAATGCATTAATATTTCATTGTATTGTTCTATTGCTGTATTCATTTTCTCTAGTGCTGTGTACTTAGTAGTCTTCAATCTTAGTTTTTTTTTATTTATCTTCATACATGAGAGAAATATTAAACACCATAAAATAAAACTTAGATAGATAGATAGATAGATAGATAGATAGATAGATAGATAGATAGATAGATAGATAGATAGATAGATAGATAGATAGATAGATATTCAACCTATTATCTTTCTATCTACTGTTTACCTAATGCGTGAATAAAAGCAATACAAGAAATTGTAGTTAAGCTCTAATAATAGCAGTGTCATACTTTCATGGATACATACTGTATGGTATTTCTTTTTTTAAGCACTATTAAAACTATTTAACATTAAAGTAAACACCTCTCAGTTACTTTATAATTTTAAAATGCCAACATAATACTTGATAACGAGGCACCCTGCTCCATAAGGAGCATGCTAATAGTGTTGTCAGCCAGAAAACTTGATAATCTTAGTTTTACTTTTTACATATGACTTACCGTAACTTCAGGTTAAAGCCCAGCCCTTGGAGATAACCTCTGCTCACATGTCACCTTCCTGTCCATTGCGTATACCAAGTCAATAATGAGGATGCTATGTCATACTGCTGATTATGTCATACTGCTGATTATGTCATACTGCTGATTATGTCATACTGCTGATTACTTGTTTGTTCTGTGAGCAATAAAAACTTTTCTGATATAAAAAAAATAATAATGAGGATGCTCCTATTGGACAGTTAATGTGGGGTATAAATAAGTAAAACCAAAATCCAAAGGTCCCATGGTTTTCAAAATAGTTTTAAAATAGTTTTAAATTGTAATAAGAAAGCTTTTCAATTGTTAAAAAGCTCAGTTGAAACTGTGAACGGTTTATTAAAGAGTATGTGTACTGTATATAGTACTGGCTGTCTCTGATATATTTAAGTATTATCAGGCAGTTCACTTAGGTCGCCTACTGGATTGGTGTTGACTAGGGATGAGCTGAACTAACCCAACCCCCCCCCCCCCCCCCCCGTTCAGTTCGCACCAGAACCTGCGAACAGACCAAAAGTTTGTGCTAATTTTAAAGGCTAATATGCAAGTTATTGTCCTAAAACGTGTTTGGGGATCTGGGTCCTGCCCCAGGGGACATGTATCAATGCAAAAAAAGTTTTAAAAACAACCGTTTTTTTCGGGAGCAGTGATTTTAATAATGCTTAAAGTGAAACGAAGTGTCATTTCTGAAGGAAAATAAGTCATTTAAAATCACTCGCAGCTATAATGAATTGTCGGCTCCCGGCAATTCAGAGAAAAGTCATTCATTAAAAAAAAATGTGGGAGTCCCCACAAATTCAATTACCAGGCCCTTCAGGTCTGGTATGGATATTAAGGGGAACTCTGTGTCAAATAAAAAAAATTGACATAGGGGTCCCCCCAAATATACATTCCAGACCCTGGTGTGAAAAAAATGGCGTGGAGTTTCCCCAAAAATCCACACCAGAACCCTTATCTGAGAATGCAACCTGGCAGGCCACAGGAAAAAAGGGGGGGAAGAGAGAGCGCCCCCCCTCCTGAACCATACCAGGCCATATGCCCTCAACATTGGGAGAATGCTTTGGGGGTCTGTGACCCCTCAAAGCACCATGTCCCCATGTTGATGGGGTAAGGGCCTCATCCCCACAACCCTTGCCCATTGGTTGTGGGGGTCTGCGGGCAGGGGGCTTATCGGAATTTGGAAGACCCCTTTAACAAAGGGGACCCCCAAATCCCGGCCCCCTATGTTAATTGGTAATGGGGTACATTGTACCTCTACCATTTCACTAAGGAAGTGTAAAGAATTGTAAAAAAAAACACACACACACACACCGTGGAGAAAGTCCTTTAATAAAAAAATAATAATAATCCAGCGGTGGTAATCCACTATCGGTCTCTGCTCCAACGCTGTCGGTATCCTGCGACGGGTGATCTCCCCTCCGCCGGGGCTTCAGTGATGAGAAGATCTCATTAAAAAAAAATCCAGCGGTGGTAATCCACTCTCGGTCTCCGCACGCATCGCCTGTCTCCACCGGAAACAGCCCAGTGAATGACGCGGCTTCAGCCAGCCAGTGACAGCTCTTATGTAGGTGAGAGTGGGGCCACCCCTCACGTGACCCCATCCCACTCTGATGCAAGGGAGAGCCCAGGCTTCCCCAGTGATGTGACAGGTGCGTCAGAGGGGGGCGGGGTCACGTGACGGGTGGCCCCACCCTCACCTACATAAGAGCTGTCACTGGCTAAAGCCGTGTCATTCGCCGTGTCTCTCGTCCCCCCTCTTTTCCTGCGGCCTGCCAGGTTGCATGCTCGGATAAGGGGTCTGGTGTGGATTCTTGGGGGTACTCTACGCCATTTTTTATTTGGGGTGGAGTTTCCCTTAAAATCCACACCAGACCTGAAGGGTCTGGAATGGATATTTGGGGGGGAAACCCCACGTCATTTTTTTTTTATTTGACAATGGGTTCCCCTTGATATCCATGCCAGACCTGAAGTGCCTGACAATTGAATTGGGGGGACCCCCACACTTTTTTTTTTTTATGAATGACTTTTCTCTGAATTGCCGGGAGCTGACAATTCATTATCGCCGCAAGTGATTTTAAATGACTTTTTTTCCTTCAGAAATTACACTTTGTGCAGGGACAGTTCTAAGCACGGAAACAAGCGCTACTTCACAGGCATACTATACAACCCCCCTAGGTATGAAATTTAAAGGAATATTTCACTGTTATTGTTTCACTTTAAGCATTAATAAATTCACTGCTTCTAAAAAAACTTCAGTTTTTAAAACTTTTTTTGCATTGATACATGTCCCCTGGGGCAGGACCCAGGTCCCCAAACACTTTTTAGGACAATAACGTGCATATTAGCCTTTAAAATTAGCACTTCAGAATCCTTCCATAGACTTTTACAGGGTGTTCCGCGGATTTCGAATTTGCCGCAAACACCTCAAATTGTTCGCCGTACAGGCGAACAGGCAATCTTCGAGTCGAACTCAAAGCTCATCCCTAGTGTCGACATAGGGACACGAAAATCTGGCCAAATCCAGAGCAAGCACAGTGTAAGTAATTACTAATTAGAGCCCTTTAGAGAGAGGTTGCTGTAGAGAGGTTACAGCCAATATTAAGACGCACCCAACAATAGGAACTACACTATGGGTGTGTTATAATCTTTTCTCAAGGGATAAAATATCTTCATTATAACTCACCCTTGATGACTATGCTGGGTAATCCACAATTTATACCAGATACACAGAAAGGACCCTTTACGGTATTAATTGAAAGAGGACAATATCAGGCTTCGCACTTTAGGACTCGGGGTATTTAGCCAACAATGCAGGATTTGATGGACAGAAATGTCTCTTTTCAATTAGAGTTCTGGCAAGCAGCACAATTAAGACACTTCCTAAGTACTACAGTAGCACCCCACTACTTGGACTGTAATTTGACACCATTTGAGAAACAGTGTATGGAAAAAGAACCAAGCACGCATACAATATCTAAAATGCATGCGTTATTGATTAAACCACCTGAGAATTACCAGTTACCTTTTTTTCGCAAATGGGAAATGGATCTGGTTAGGACTTTCAGAGAAGCCCAAAAAACTAAAATGATACAAGCCATATTCAAGACAGCAACATGCACAAAAATACATGAAACAAATTACAAAATCATTTCACAATGGTATAGAACACCATAAACGCTTCATAGGTGTTTCCCAAATATAACTGTTGGAGATGTCAAGTAGAAAACATCACTACGGTGCATATTTTCTGGTCCTGCCCCAGAATCAAGGAATTCTGGAAGGAGGTCCGCGAGATTATCCAAAAATTTAGTGAGGTAGGAATACCGGCAGATCCAGCATTCTTCCTTTTTCATCTATGAGAGATCCCGTGGGGAACATACAGGAACTCCATCCTGTGTCACCTAGTGAATGCTGCTAAAGCATGCATAGCACTTAAATGGAAACAGGTACAACCCCCTACTGTGAGCATGTAGCTTAGAAAGGTGGAAGAAGTGAACAGGATGGAAGACCTAGTATGGACAAGCAGAAAAAAAAGAGATTTTTAAAAAAAAATGTGGTCACCCTAGAACGGTTTTATATCTTCATTGGAGGGAGGGAGGCGGGTGGATGGGGAGTGAGGAGGGGATTTTTTTTGGCGGGGGGGGGGGGTGTATAGGGAAAGGAGTGGAATTGGATAATGGATCAGAAGAGTAATAAGTGATAGGGAGTGTGGCGAGTTAATAGCAATATGTAAGGTCATGGGAAAGCGTCACCCCATGATCAGACATTGGGAAAGGATGTGAGAGGTGGAGACCAGAGGAGAAGGATGCCGTTTCTGGCAGGGCTACTGCTGTTTCCTTGCTCTCTCTCTCACACACCTTTAGTATTGAGATTAAGTGGGCCACTATGCCCTTTTCACCCCTAATGGAGATCACCTTGGAAAGGGGGGAATTAATGGGATCAGGGGAGTCATGGGTGTTACTTTACTCTCCGCTGATATACAAGATGATAAGTTAAGTTTAAATGATGTGAAGATGATTTATGGTCTATCATTATTTTTTAAGAATCTCATCATTCTTTTTTCTGTACAAAAGAAAAAATTGAAAATAAAGAAATTGAAAAAAAGAAAGAGAATTTAAAATGTTGTCTTTGTATTGCTCCTGAGAGTAATTAACACAATGTAAAGAAGATGTTAGGAGTAAAACAGTTGGAATTGCTGTATAGATGTATTGTATTAAATGCTGTATTACTATCTTTTGTGAAAGAAAAATCAAAGTAAAGAATTGATAAAAAAATATTAAAACATTCCCCCCTGGCAATATTAAATGATATACTACATATACTGCATATCATTTGCCAATCAAGATAGCAATGGATGACAGGCAGAGAGTTATTATATCCCCCCATTTTAATGTATTCCCCAAGAAGCAATAAATTAAATTACATCATTAATCTATACCTCCCCAGGCTGTAGTTAGTTATTGTTTCCTGTTAAATTATGATATAAAGCCAAACAACAAATAGTTATTATATTACTTTACTAAATAATAACAATATCCCCAAGGTACTTAAAACTTATTATGCTCCACCAAAAGGTCAGAATGCAGGAATGCAGGAACCAGTCAGTGTACCATACAGAAAACAGGCAGCTCCCTGCCAGCAAAACTGGCAAATATATAGCAAGGCATACTTTAGTATGTGAAGGGTGTAAGCAAAGGCAAGCAACTGTGTAGTTTTACTGGTAATCTCCTGTCTATATGCCAAGGCTGGGATGGTGCTTGTAAATAGTATTTTCTAATTTGAAACCAAATTAATAATCATCTTCATAATGCATGTAAAACTCATCAAGAATTACCTTTAGTGCTCGTTAACACACAAGCAAACACAACTTTACTAAAGGAGCAGGCTATCTATATAGGTTTGTTAGCTTTCATTTCAATAATTTTATTACATTTTAAAAGAACACAAACAAGACTGAAGTACCACAACAAGGACAGCATACGAAATGCCAACAAATATTACAAATGGTATCCAAATATTCGTAGTTGAACTGTCAGCCCAGATGGGCCATATCACATCAATCAGGTTGAATCGCATCAAAAATTGTACACTTAGCCATAAGCTAAAAAAAAGAAAGGCAACTGAATATAAGAATATAAAAATAACAAACATTTTATCCACATTGTTCCTTGAGAAAGTACAAGTTGGATGATAAGCATATCCAGCCTACTCGTGAAAATCTTTCCAAAACTACAATTATTGAATATTCTTAAGGTCAAATGTTTTCAACCAGGGTTCCTAATCTTTTCTGAATTGAGTCCCTTTTAGGGGGGGGGGGGAGTAAGTATACCAGTAATAGATGATGTCAATACAAATACTAAATTCCAATAACAAAGGGCTAGATTCAGAAAGAATTTATGCTGGCGTATCTATTGATACGCCGCGTAAATTCAAATCTGCGCCGGCGTATCTTATTTCTGTATTCAGAAAGCAAGATACGCCTAAATTAGGCTAAGATCCGACTGGCGTAAGTGTCTTACGCCGTCGTATCTTAGGGTGCATATTTACGCTGGCCGCTAGGTGGCGCTGCCGTCGATTTCAGCGTAGAATATGCAAATGAGCTGGATACGCTGATTCAGAAACGTACGTGCGCCCGGCGGATTTTTTTACGTCGTTTGCGTAAGGCTTTTTCCGGCGTAACGTTACTCCTGCTATATGAGGCATAGCCAATGTTAAGTATGGACGTCGTTCCCGCGTCAAATTTAAAACATTTTATGTCGTTTGCGTAAGTCGTTCGCAAATAGGGCTTTGCGTAAATTACGTTTACGTCGAAAGCATTGACTATTTGCGACGTGATTAGGAGCATGCGCACTGGGATACGTTCACGGCCGGCGCATGCGCCGTTCGTGAGAAACGTCATTTACGTGGGGTCATGTTTTATTTACATAAAACACGCCGACCTCCTGACAATTTGAATTTGGCGTGCTTACGCCGGCAGATTTACGCTACGCCGCCGCAACTTACGGAGCAAGTGCTTTGTGAATACTGCACTTGCCCGTCTAAGTTGCGGAGGCATAGCGTAAATAGGATACGCTACGCCCGCATAAACTTACGTCCCCCTACCTAAATCTAGCCCAATGAATTTACAGTGCCACAATATATGGAGTAGCACTTTTGATCACAATTCCGCAAACAATTAGATGGAAGATGGAGGTACATTTCTGATAACCTACATGGGGCGAGGTTCCATCTATGTGATATTTTTAATGTGGTTTTGCCATTCCATCTCTGAAAATTATTGACTCAACTCTTTTTCCCATTTTATCAAAGAGGGATATTTTACTGACAGTGCACAAAGTAGTAGGTGAGGTGAGAGTAAAACCAGGAAATCGGCCCTTTTACAATATCATTTTTTGTTGTTAATTTTTCAAACCATATTATTTATTCTAATTTATTGGTTTCGGAGTGTCTACTGGAAATGTCTAATTTAGGTTCATTTGTAAACATCCCCTCCTTGCTTACCTGCGAGAACCTCATTCCAATCAATGCCAAAGAAAGAAAGAAAGAAAGACATGATTAAGATCCCGTAAACCTGTAGAGGCAATTTGATTGATGATAGAAAAAGAGGACAACTTTTTGTTTTTTAAGTATATAATACCAAGATGCTAAAGTGGCTGAAATCTGAAGGTGATCTGTGACATGTAGGGGTTGTTTGGTAACTTTAGCTAGTAACAGTGACTTAAGCTCTCTATTTAAAATCATATACTGTTCAAAGAGTACCCATTGCTTCTCAGGAGAAGGGTCAAACCACGACTGTAGCTGGTCCAGCAGTGTGTCCCTATAGTAATCCTGCAATACTGCAAGCCCCATACCTCCCAGGGATTTATGTTTAGTAAGAGTTGTAATCAAAACCCTTGTTCTTTGGCCTTTTTCAGACTAATAGCAGCATTAGGTGTGGTAAAGAAGTGAGCTGGGAGTAATATAGGTACCGTTCTAAATAGATATAGGATTTTTGGTAACAACAGCATTTTAAAATCTGCTATATGCCCCAGCCAGGACAACTCACATTTGGATAATTATGTTAAATCTGGCCTGAGAGATTCCAGAAATTAGCCATTGTTTGCATCATACAAGTGAACAGATGGTGAAGTTAATTGAATCCTTATATACTGGGTGTTCTTGGTCTCACAGTAACAAGGATAAAGGTTCTTCAATATAGAAAGAAATGCTGTAGTTAGAGCATAACATTTAGTCAATTCTCCTTGTAACAGGACACTGCCCAAATGATTGTATCACATCATTAACCCCTGCCAAGGAAGTAGCCACATCTATTAAGGTCAGAATCCCATCATTGGGGAGGGGGAGGGCTTGTGTGACTGCTGACCAAGATGATAACCTAACTCCTCAGAACATTTAGGGGAAACAGCCTATTCACACATCCCAGCGTTGTCTCTGCACACCACCACGGCCCCCATCATCTCCTCACCCTCCTCTCAAGGAAGTCTCGCTGACACTGAGAGAAGCCCAAGCTGAATAAACCCTGCGGTTTCTTCGCCCCGGTCTGGAAAAGTCTTCAACAGAATGATGACGGGAGTCGCTTCTACTGAAGATGGACCTCCAACAGCAGCCACTTTCATATTTTCTCAGATGGATGCAGGCAAGGCGGGTCCCAAGGGAAATGGTGGTGGATTGACACCTATGTCTCCCAGCGCAAGAAACAAAACAAATAATGCTCAGTGGTTTTTATGTAACCTTGTTTGTTCTGCACGAGACACGGAAGGTTTTTGATATCATCAAGCTCCTTTTTCATCCCAATGTTACTTAAGTTGTTGTCCATTAATACCCACAGTTTAAAACACTCAGCCAAATGTTTTTCTTTGTGGAAGGAACCACAAAATCTAAGGTCAACATCATGATCATCCAGGAGACCCACTTAAAGGTGTGATCTGTCTGGAAGTATCAACATAAGAACTTTCCTTTTACCTTTCCAGCTGAAAAGTCCTCCTCCTAAGAAGAGAGGAGGTCTCATAGCCAATAAGAACTCAGTTGCTTTCAAGCTTCACTCTTCTGTCATGGATGAGGGTTGCTGATATGCCATCCTGATATGCACAATCAACGATCAGGGCTATAATATCGTAGGGGTGTACGTACCCAACTCCAACCAGGGTAAATTATTTTGCAAACTCTTTAAATGCACTTCTAAACACAGACATAGTAATGTGATAGTATGTGGTGATATGAATTCAGTTGCTGATCCCCATTTAGACATTTAGGGCCAGATTCACAAAAGAGATACGACGGCGTATCTCCTGATACACCATCGTATCTCTGTGATCCGCCCGTCCTAACTATGCCACTGATTCATAGAATCAGTTACGCATAGATAGCCCTAAGATCCGACAGGTGTAATTGATTTACACCGTCGGATCTTAGGATGCAATTCTAGGCCAGCCGCTAGGTGGCGATTTCATTGCGGTCGGCGTAGAATATGCAAATGACTAGTTACGGCGATCCACGAAGATACGCACGTTCGTCGCAATATCTTACGTCGTCGCTAGTCGGTTTTTCCCGTTGCAAACTTAGGCCTGCTTTTTCATGGCTTATCTTTAGAACAGCCATGTTAAAGTATGGCCATCGTTCCCGCGTCGAATTTCAAATTTTTTTTTTGCGTAAGACGTCCGGGAATACGAAATGACGTAACGTACTTCGCCGTTCAAAAAAAACGTTGGGGCGCCATAATTTCGCGTAAAGCACGTCGGGAAATTTCCTAACGAAGCATGCGCAGAACGTTCGGCGCGGGAACGCGCCTAATTTAAATGGTGCCCGCCCCATTTGAATTAGGCGGGCTTGCGCCAAGGGGATTTACGTTACACCGCCGCAAGTTTACAGGTAAGAGCTTTGTGAATCAGGCACTTACGCTGTAAACCTGCGGCGGTGTAACGTAAATGGGATACGTTACGCCGCCGCTGAGCAACGTAAATGTACCTCAATCTGGCCCTTAGATACTACCTCCAATAGGAAACATTGTACCTCTCTGTCTAACATTTTGTTATATGAAGACGTTTATGATGCTTGGCGATGTTTACATGCCTCAGAGCGTGACTACACCTATTATTCCCCCAGGTTTAACTCCTACCCCCCTATGCATTCAGGATCTTGATGTAGCTAGGGCACAGGTATAACAAGTCATCAAAGTTACAACGTACAGTGACAAACTTGCAGAAATGAGAACACCTAAATAAATACAACCCTGACCTAAATACTGACTTTGCACTCGCTAAGCTCCATCTAGAACTCCAATCCTTCTTACAAGAAAACCATGACTTTACTTTCAATAGTTTTTTATTTTCATAACAAATTGTATGCACAACATAAAAAACGGTATGACAAAAGGCAGGATATACCACATCAAATGCAAGTGTCAAACAAAATATGGTTTCAGCAACAAGACCCCATTTGGAGTTTCAGGGCACCATGGTGGTGTCAGTAATAGAAGATTGATGGCCTACCCCAGGCTAGTAGGAGAGAATGAGGTAGGTATATGGAGTATGGTGACAGTCGGTAGGGAGGGTCCTACCCATCCCGGGTACCCCTAATGGGATCATCCTGTGCCCCAGCCAGGCCCCCCAACCGCCCCCCCACTCTTAAGATTCCTAGCGAGGGTAAAAGTGGAGCCTGAGGTGACTCCAGAGCCCCCCGGCTCGGAAATACAGACTTGACCAAGCCTACGGTGTTACCGAAAAGACTACATGACATACATGACCCTTAAATCATACCAACTAACTTGGGTAAAAGAGAAGGGGGGAAGAGAAGGTTAAAGCAGAGAGAAAGAGAGAAGGAAAGGGAAGGGAGCACTTGCCTAACTAGAGCTTGAGGATGCAGGGTGATCGGGGTGAATCCCAGCAATTAGGGAATTACCATGGTGAGCAGCCCAGGGTTCCTACACTGTTTCAAATGAAAACCATGACTTTATGCTTTGTCAGCTAACACTGTGGTATTACTCCTCCTATAATAGAGCTTCCCATTTGAAGTCCTGCAGAATCAAATCTAAAATTATCTTTCTCTTCCACCCCTCTACCAAATAGAAAATAACAAACTCTAAACACATAGTGGATGGCTTTGCAGACTATTATGGATTGCTCTACATTTTAAGAGATGATCCCTCAATCCCCCAACCCCCGACAGATGTGATCTCATCCTTCCTAGACAAACTTAATTTACCCTCCTTGACTACCTCTGACCTTGATTAACTAAATCGACAATTTTTTATCCTGGAACTACAAAAAGTAATACACATGGAAAATATTATCATACTCTATCATTCCTTCCAAGCCCTTACTTAACCACATTGTTTAACACAGCCATAAGTAGGGTAACTTAACCCTCAGAGATGCTGAGGGTACACATCGTCACACTTACCAAACCAGGGAAAAATCCTGACTGCCCTGCTAATTTTCATCCCCTAGCCAAAGCTGAGGCTAACTATAAGCTACTAATAGATAAATTTGTGGAATTGAAGAGGTTGGCAAAAGTAGAATTAACCTGGGTGGGAAGACTAGCCGCTTACAAAATGCAAATTCTTCCCCAAATCCTTACTTATTTTGGCCCCCTCATACTCCTCTAAAACTGTCCTATATGAAAACACTTACACCTTTATTGAGAGGCTTTATTTGGCAGGGGAAAAGGGTCCGCTGCTCCTACTTCTTTATAAAGCATAGAAGTGTGGGTGGCACGGGTATAATTAAATCTACGGGAATTTGTATATAGCAGTCCATCTGGACCACTTGAAAACACTAGTTTAACCCCTCTGCTGAATCATTATGGCTAGATTTCGAGAAAGGGGTTAACAAAACCTCTAACCTAATTTCTCATCTTTGCTGACCTATGAAAACTATTAGACCTATCCTCATGCCCACTTACCACTAAAGCATACTTGCATGCTTGGAGGACAATCACAAACTTCTCGCATCAGTCCATACACTACCCTGATGTTAAAATACCGCTCATTACACTAGAGCATCTTATTCCAGATATCTCACTAAAAAGCTGGAACACAGTTTTCACTGGCTGAAGGATCACCTTTCAGGAGGGGTTTCCAGCACTCAAGAGACCCTTATAGCTAAATAGAGGCATCCATATACTACCTTCCTTACAAAATTTGTCACTTCCTTTAAATATAGTGCCTGGGGGGTCCCCTAAGTCTACCTGTAAAGTGGTGCATCTGTGCCATTGATAGAACCTACTGCAGCAAAACTGACATTTCTAAAGTAAAAATAAACAAACAACAACAACAACGTGGGGGTCCACCCCCAATCCATACCAAGCCCTTCTGGTGTATCCCATATGGGGGGCAAAGCCTCCTGGCGATGTCACCTGGTGGTACTTCCCCCATTGTGACATCATTGACCAGTGCATTTTGGGTCGTGACATCACAAGGGGCGGTGACACTAGGTGACATCGCCAGGTGGCCCCACTCGTTAGGTGGCCCCACTAAGAACTGTCAAACAGAAAGCCAGGCATTTGGTGGTTTGCCTTAGTTGACGGCAGAGCTTCTTTTTATTTTTCTCTTTTTCAGTTCGGGCGGTGGCGACAGCGTCGTGGTTGATGATGAATCTATATATCGGAGAACATTGTTTTTTATTTTCAATAAAAGAATTGTCAAAAACTGCCTTCTGTTTTTATTTATTTCCCAGAAAGGACTTGAGGTGTAGTTGTCAAGATATGCAATGTTTCATATCTGTGAGTCTCCTGAGAGACCAGTGACCCTGAGTGGACCAACTGAAAACTTGAGAAGAAGAAGGACACAAAAACTAAAAAAAGTATACAAAAGTACCGTAACCATATACAATGATGGATTACATCAGATTTAGAAGGGATCAACCCCAAGCCGGGGCCTAGGCAGAGGCTTTCATCCACTGTAGAAACTGTATAGGCAGCCCATCTTTCGTGATAATACATTTTTTCAGCGTACCCCACTTGTAGATCAGCTTGTTGTTACATACAATTTTGATAATAGATACTATTGTTTCCGTGCCAGTCGAGTATGTTGCAAAAGGTCAGCAAAAATGTAAATTCCTGAATAGGGATCAGGCACTAGTGAGCATGTGCTGAACATGCAGTTACTTTTAAGCCTTGCCAAAATTCCTTTTCAAGCTGGTACATTGAGAACTGCCCTAAGTTTCTTGTTTCAGGGTGACTGCTTTCTCTTGCAACGTGAAGGGGTGACTCCCCTTGTATGACAGGAGTAAAGTTGTGTTTCTGTACGTTATGTTCATCAACAGAAATGCACAGCTCCATAGCCTAGATTGGAAAGGCCTTCCCCTATTCCTCCCTCCTTTTCCCTTGTGCCTTCTCCAAGCTAAAACACTGGCTGGAGACTCCACTGTTTGCTGTTACTTCTTTCCTGTGAAGACCAAAAGTTAAGGAATATAGCACTGAGAGAGTAGAAGACAGCAGCAATGAAAATTGTAAACTGTATGTGCTGGTAGAAGAATTTTAATAAATTATATACTGGGACATGTTTATTTTACTGTGCTTAATTTGTGACACTACAAAATGATGAGGATTTCAAACTAATTTAAACTGTTTAAGCTTTTAGGCTGGGTTCACATATGAATGAATGAATGAATGAATGAATGACTTGTATAGCTCTACTCATGCAAACTGAATCGCCTCTGGGCGCTTTTTCCAGCCAGTGTCTGCTTGGCTGGTGCAGTCATTTTACCCCGTAGGATCATGACACGCTTGGGACACACAGTCATACACACAGATATACATATATATACTGGGCCAATTTGGGCAAGATCCAATTTACCTACCAGCATGTCTTTGGGCAAGCAGCGGCTCACAGCAGGAGTCCGGTGCGTCCTTGTTCACTGTTTCAGGTCTGATATCAGCCCGAATTTTTGGCTGAATCTCGGACCTGATATGGACCGAAAGACGTTCCTGTGCAAATCACACCGCTGCAGAGATATGTGAACCAGCTCCATAGAGAGCTGGTCATAATCTCCTGCTGTGCAAATTAGATGCGAGGAAACCCACATCCAATTTGCACTAGTGTGAACTAAGCCTTAGTTATCATCTTCTGAAGGGTCTTTAAACAAGAACACATTAATCCATCGTCTCTTTCATCATCAGCCACTTGTAATCATAAATTATTTACATGTCATCTTAATCATATTCATACAACAATCTGTATACTGTATGTCTTGTGGCACCAAATAAATCCATAGGCAGACATTTGCTAGCTTAGTTACATTGTTTTTAATATAAATCTTTCAGAAACACTACATGTATTATGAATTTTCAAAATAAATTTTTTTGTATACATCAGATTTTTTTTATGTTCAGCAATCATTTATTATTTGATGTGATTACTATGGGTGCGTTTTAGAAATGATAATCTTTGGACTTTCGAAAATGGAATCAGTTCTCATAATATTGTTTATATTTGCCTCTTTACAGCCAGATAAACATTTAGCTTGTGTGTTCAAGAACAGTAATACGTGCAAAACAGGCTGAACAACATGCTCGTTCTACTGTAACAAAAATACTTACTTAAAGGGTTTGTGAACCCATTTGTAAAAGTATTTGCCAGCCCGTCTTTTAGAGGCTGTCATAGCACACTGCGTTAAAGGGGTTGTAAAGGTTAGTTTTTTATTTTCTAAATATATTCCTTTAAGCTAGTGCATTGTTGGTTCACTTACCTTTTCTTTTGATTTTCCTTCTTTGTCTGAATTTCTCACTTCCTGTTCCTCCTCAGTAAACTTGCCACCATCATCCAAGCGGTGTTTAGTCAGCCAGAACAGCTTTCTGAACAGCTTACCGAGGAGGAACAGGAAGTGAGAAATTCAGACAAAGAAAACAAAGAAAAAAAAACATTTAGAAGGGAAATTTAAGGAAAAGGTAAGTGAACCAACAATGCACAAGCTTAAAGGAACCTATTTAGACAATAAAAAAAAACCTTTACAACCCCTTTAAGCATTTTTTAAAACAAGTGTTATAAATAACGATTTTTATCTGTCTTCAGGCCAGTCACATGACTCGTGGTCAGTTTCCATAAGAAATATATGCTATAAGAAGGCACTACAAAACAGTGGTTTTATATATATATATATATATATATATATATATATATATATATATATATATATATATATATATATATATATAAATAACCACTGACATGAGAAACGGTCGTGTGTACATGGCATAATGTTATAAACACCTCTAGTGAACAATGATAAAAATTATATCTAAATAAAAAATACCCCAAAAAATGTACATAAAATATATCTTTCAGCAGCTAACCAGCACTGACATGTGTTCCCATATCAAAGATATAATCTCATTAACCACTAGATGACCAGCTGCCGCAGTTATACGGCGGCAGGTCGGCTCGACTGCGCGAATTCACGTAGGAATACGTAATTTTGCATTTCAGCCATTAGGGGTGCGTGCGCGCGCCCCCTGCTCGCTCCTGGTGCCGACGGGAATGCCCGGCAGGCGCGATCACTGCCGGGCACCTGCGATCGCTCGTTACAGAGCGAAAAATGGGAGCTGTGTGTGTCCTGTCAGGGGGAGAAATTACTGTTTGTCTGTTCATACAATGTATGAACAGCGATCTGTCATTTCCCCTAGTCAGTCCCACCTCCCCTTCAGTTAGAACACACCCAGGGAACATAATTAACCCCTTACTCGCCCCCTAGTGTTAACCCCTTCCCTGCCAGTGACATTTTTACAGTAATCAATGCATTTTTATAGCACTGATCGCTATAAAAATGCCAATGGTCCATAAAATGTGTCAAAAGTGGCCGAAGTGTCCGCCATATGGTCGCAGTACTGATAAAAATCGCTGATCGCCGCCATTACTAGTAAAAAAATAATAATAATAAAAATGTCATAAAACTATCCCCTATATTGTAGACGCTATTTTTTGCGCAAACCAATCAGTAAACGCTTATTGCGATTTTTTTTTACAAAAAATATGTAGAAGAATATGTATCGGCCTAAATTGAGGAAAAAAATAGTTTTTTTATATTTTTGGGGGATATTTATTACAGCAAACAGTAAAAAATATTTTTTTTTTTCAAAATTGTTGCTTTATTTTTGTTTATAGCGCAAAAAATTAAAACCGCAGAGGTGATCAAATACCACCAAAATAAAGCTCTATTTGTGGGAAAAAAAAGAATGCCAATTTTGTTTGGGAGCCACGTCGCATGGCCGCGCAATTGTCAGTTAAAGCGACGCAGTGCCAAATCGCAAAAAGTGGCCCGGTCATTGACCAGCAAAATGGTCCGGGGCTGAAGTGGTTAAATTGAGAGCAGGGCGATTCTACTGAATTACTGAATTTCAAACACATTGCAGCACCGCTGTGCACATACATCTGCAGTATATACAAAACAAATTACCCTGCATGCTAGAAAATAAGTGTAAATTAAATTAACGCATAACATCGTACAGTATTTCTTTGTTTCAATACAACTTTCTAATATGATATCCACTTTTTATAGAAATGGACATGTGCAGTGTTCACGCATTATATTGAAATAACAATTTAGAATTTAAAACCACACATTTCTAGTATAATATCCCAGTTCATATATAAATTGATCAGTCCAACTTCAGTTCTTTGGGGTTTCTCTTTTACTGTTTTCCTCTTTTTCCTTGTTTATGGGTCAACAACATATATAAGAGCATAATGAGCACAGAGGGGTGAAACACTTGGATGAAGTTAGTTTTTATACCACATAGCACTCTTTTCTTTTATGAGCACTTTATGAGTGCTCATAAAGCTTGACCCTGCAGGTTGGGGGACAGGTTATCACTTGTACGATATACAGTAGCTAAAGATCCTTCAACTGACATAGCCAGACATTGGAATCTGTGCCATGATAAGGATGTCAGTAGCCTACATATCCAGGGAGTAGAGAAGATGGTGTTATCCAGGAGGGAAGGCTACAAATTTAGATTACTTTGCAGAAGGGAAGTGTATTGGATATTCCATCTCATGTAATATTTCCTATAAATTGGTCAGTTATGTGTCAGATTTATTTTCCTTGATAGGGAATTTAGTTGTTCGTGTAGTACTGTATGTTTCCATTTGGGTTCTGTTCTGCTCATCGCCCCCTTTCTTGTTTTATTCATTCCCCCACCCCCGCCCCATTTTTTACTCTCCACTTTTGTTTTGTTTTGGTAGTTGCATTTTCCTTAAATTGTTTTGCCTAAATTAGGACTCTTATAATAATTTATTCACATTTATATATGCCATTCATGTGTTTGTGTTCTATTTATACCATGCAATTTTTGAAGTGGCAACATTTTTGTTACGGGTGTGTATTAACATATTCATATATGTTTTACTACATATTCCTTTTTGTGTCTGCATTTTACCATAATTTTTGGACATATTACATGACATTGATTCAATTAGACTGACATCAGGAGGCGTATGTGTATTCATTTCTCTTATCGTCCATGGACGGACACAGCTCCTTAAATCTTGACAAGTGGGTTATGTTCCCTGTTTACAGGAGAGGACTAGGCAGAAACATGTTAAATAGTTAAATACATGTTACATTAACAGAGTTGAACAGCCCCGCCCAGGGGGCGGTCCCTCCAGACATAACCCTCCTCACTGCAGCTTGCAGCCTCAGTTTCGTTCTGCCTAGCAAAGGAGAAGGACGTATGGCTCCCTTTGGGCCCAGCGCCCTGAGGAGAAATTTTATTTTATTCTATCTTCTTTTATTTTATTTTCACTTTTTCTTGAAGAATCTTCTTTCAACTGTCGGCTGAGAGACAGGCTGGATAATATAGATCCTTGTAGTCTACTCAGTCCGACCAGCAAGCGTGGGCACACCTTTGCAAAGAGGCTTGGTCTGCCACGCCATACCCCATGACTCCTGGGGTGGCCGGTGAGCTTTGCTCCAAGGTCCACATATGACTGGGCTGTGGTGTTGTCTCACTCACAGTGGACCGGGCCGACAGCTACCTCCATTTCGGTTGTAGTTCTGTCAGGAATGCGTCAGCGAGTCCTCGCTTGGACGGGTAAGTACAGTCCCTCCTGCTTCGGTGGGTTGGTACAGCTGGGCATTCCTGGGGTTTGGGGGTCCCTTCTCCCTTCCCTGCTCCTTTCCCTTGCTGCATTGCTAACATTGCCGCTGTCAGGGGGGAGGGGGCCTTCCTGAGGGGACTGTGTTATCTGGCCTGTGTTTTTTCTTTTTTGTATTGGGCTTTCCTGTGAGGTAAAAAGCCCTGTGATGAGCACAGATGTTTATGATTATACTTCAGCAGACGCTGACTGATTGGTGACACCTGTAATGGTTTTGCTTTTTATGCTGTATCTGTGACTTGTCCTTAAATAAAACAGCCCTAGGAGGCTTTTCCTGTTTAAACACAGGTCCCTGCAAAAGTTACCTCACGGTTCTTTTCCTCACAGGCAGCGCTGGGCAGTCTCCTCCTGAGGGAGTCCCCTGGTTACCCCTGGTCAGCGCAGCAAGTGGGTGAGAGGCCCTGAATAGGGCTCTAGGAGCTTTTGTCTATTTCTATGGACAGGTGTGCATATTATAATACACACTATGTAAATATTGGAGTCAGTATCTGGGTCCTTCCCCACATGCTGGTGGTGGCAGCAGGTGTTAGCACCTGGGATTCCCACAGAGTTTTTATTGTTAGTCCTGGACACAGTTTGTGCCAGGGTGGGGGTGGACTGCGGGCGGGCGGTAAAAGAGTGCCCCCTTCCCCCGTTATCCCCTGGGGAATGCTCTGTTATGGAGCCATGGACCAGGTACCTAGTTAAAAAAAAAAAAAAAAGGCAGAATAAGGCATTTATGGGTGCGCTTTTTACTGCTGCAAGGGACTCTCCTAAGCTGCATAGTGCAGCTGGGTTTCCGCCGAGGGCTCGGTCTTTTTTGGATCACACAAATCAGACCGCTGTGTAGGTTTTTTCCTTCTGTGCCCTTCTTTGATAATTTCTGAGATGCGGAATGAGAAAAGCCGCTGAGGGCTTTTGTAGTCCCTCACCGCCGGGCGGGAACCCCCACTTCTATGGATCTGACTGATAGAAGATCCGAAGTACTGACCCATTCCATGTTTACCATGCTGGGGTCTGGCTTGTGCCCACTACACTGGGGTCTCAGTCGACGCTGGCACCATTTTTTGGGAGGTTTTTCAATTGCATTGAAAACTCCCATTGGCGCCCATTTTGTCGTAGCCCCGCTATGGCGCAGCTTACATTGTGCCGGCCATTTTCCTGTGGCCGCGTTCTGAACGCTCGGCGGCCATCCTGGAGTAGTTCTGACCCCTAGTGCTGTATACAACTCACAGAGTGAGCATTTTGCACCAGACAGTGGAGGAGCACCGACTCTCTCCTGAGGTTATTAGCCTAGCGGACCAGCTGGTCCAGGGCCTCATATAGGTCTGTGATGCTTCATTGAATGCTGCGCCCTTGTTATCCAGGGCGTCTGTTTCAGAATGGTTTTATGCACACGGTGGTGTAGTGCTTAACTCCATTACTTGGCAGCAAAAGAGTCATTGGTTCGCTCCCTGTGTCTGCGTGGGTTTCCTCCGGGTACTCCGGTTTCCTCCAAAGACATGTGTGCATACACCTACATAATATACATACACACCATGGGCCTGATTTACTAAGCTATGTGCGCTGCGCTGGTTCATGCATTAATTAGTACTCCGGGTGGAGGCTTAATTGGGCGCATGAACCAGCGTAGCAGCCGGCGCATTGAAACTAATATGTAAAGCCGCGCCAAACTCCCTATAGAAGTCTATGGGAGAAATCAAAAGTGTTCATTTTAAAGGCTAATCTGCAAGTTTTGTCCTAAAAAGTGTTTGGGGACCTCAGTCCTGCCCCAGGGAACATGTATCAATGCTTTTTTTATTTTTTAAAACGGCCGTTTTTTCGGGAGCAGTGAAATTAATAATTCTTAAAGTGAAACAATAAAAGTGAAATATTCCTTTAAATTTCGTACCTAGGGGGGGTGTAATGTCAGCATGTGAAATAGCGCATTTTTCCCTCACTTAGAACTCCCCCTGCACAAAGTGACATTCTGAAGGAAAAAAGTCATTTAAAAATTCACACGCGGCTATAATGAATTGTCGGCTCTGACAATTCTAAAGGGATTCATTCATAAAACAAACAAAAAAATGTGTAGGGGTTCCCCCAAATTAAATTACCAGGCCCTTCAGGTCTGGAATGGATATTAAGGGGAACCCCGCCGTAAAAACCAAAAAAAAAAAAGACGTGCGGTTCCCGGCAAATATCCATTCCAGACCCTTCAGGTCTGGTGTGGATTTTAAGGGGAACTCCACCCCAAATTGAAAAAAAAAATGGCGTGGAGTCCCCCTAAAAATCCACACCAGACCCTTATCCGAGCACGTTGACCTGGCCGGCCGCAGAAAAGAGGGGGGGACAGAGTGCGGCCCCCCCCCCTCTCCTGAACCGCACCAGGCCACATGCCCTCAACATGGGGAGGATGTCCCCATGTTGATGGGGACAAGGGCCTCATCCCCACAACCCTTGCCCGGTGGTTGTGGGGGTATGCGGGCGGGAGGTTTATCAGAATCTGGAAGACCCCTTTAACAAAGGGGACCCCCAGATCCTGACCCCCCCCCCGTGTGAAATGGTAATGGGGTACATTGTACCTCTACCATTTCACCCCAAAAAAAATGTCAAAGTGATAAAAATGACAGTAGCCGGTTTTTGACAAATCTTTTAATAAAATCTTCTTTTCTTCTTTCCTTCGGGTTTCTTCCGCTGCTTCTTTCTTCTAGTCCACATCTTGCCCGACGTCTTCTTCTATCTTCTCCGTCCGTCCTTCCGCCTTCTGGTCCCGCATCTTGCCCGTTGTCTTCTCCGTCCGCCTCCTCGTCCGCATCTTGGGTCTTCTGCGGTCTTCTTCTCGGTCCGCCGCCTTCTCGTCCCCTGCGTTTGAATTTGATTTGGCCGCCGTTTTCCCGCTCCTGGGACCCGCCCCCTCTGACGCCACAAGTAAACTCCTTAGAAGGTCATGTGCGTCAGAGGGGGGCGGGGTCGCAGAGCGTCACACAGCGGGGGAATTCAATTTCAATCGCGCCGCCCGGAGAAGAAGTTCCCGCCGTGTCACACTCATGTGACCCCGCCCCCCTCTGACGCCACAAGTAAACTCCTTAGAAGGTCATGTGCGTCAGAGGGGGGCGGGGTCACATGAGTGTGACACGGCGGGAACTTCTTCTCCGGGCGGCGCGATTGAAATTGAATTCCCCCGCTGTGTGACGCTCTGCGACCCCGCCCCCCTCTGACGCACATGACCTTCTAAGGAGTTTACTTGTGGCGTCAGAGGGGGGCGGGTCCCAGGAGCGGGAAAACGGCGGCCAAATCAAATTCAAACGCAGGGGACGAGAAGGCGGCGGACCGAGAAGAAGACCGCAGAAGACCCAAGATGCGGACGAGGAGGCGGACGGAGAAGACAACGGGCAAGATGCGGGACCAGAAGGCGGAAGGACGGACGGAGAAGATAGAAGAAGACGTCGGGCAAGATGTGGACTAGAAGAAAGAAGCAGCGGAAGAAACCCGAAGGAAAGAAGAAAAGAAGATTTTATTAAAAGATTTGTCAAAAACCGGCTACTGTCATTTTTATCACTTTGACATTTTTTTTGGGGTGAAATGGTAGAGGTACAATGTACCCCATTACCATTTCACACAGGGGGGGGGTCAGGATCTGGGGGTCCCCTTTGTTAAAGGGGTCTTCCAGATTCTGATAAACCTCCCGCCCGCATACCCCCACAACCACCGGGCAAGGGTTGTGGGGATGAGACCCTTGTCCCCATCAACATGGGGACATCCTCCCCATGTTGAGGGCATGTGGCCTGGTGCGGTTCAGGAGAGGGGGGGGGCCGCACTCTGTCCCCCCCTCTTTTCTGCGGCCGGCCAGGTCAACGTGCTCGGATAAGGGTCTGGTGTGGATTTTTAGGGGGACTCCACGCCATTTTTTTTTTCAATTTGGGGTGGAGTTCCCCTTAAAATCCACACCAGACCTGAAGGGTCTGGAATGGATATTTGCCGGGAACCGCACGTCTTTTTTTTTTGGGGGTTTTTACGGCGGGGTTCCCCTTAATATCCATTCCAGACCTGAAGGGCCTGGTAATTTAATTTGGAGGGACCCCCTTTTTTTTTTTTTTTTTTTAATGAGCAATGACTCTATTCTTTATAGCCATGAGTACTTTAACCACTTGCCCACCGGATTAATTCTGGCACTTCTCTCCTTCATGTGAAAATCACAATTTTTTGGCTAGAAAATTAATCAGAACCCCCAAACATTATATATTTTTTTTTAGCAGACATCCTAGGGAATAAAATGGCAGTCATTGCAATACTTTTTGTCACACCGTATTTGCGCAGCGGTCTTACAAGCGCACTTTTTTTGGATAAAAATCACTTTTTTGAATTAAAAAATAAGACAACAATACATTTTGCCCAATTTTTTTCTATATTGTGAAAGATAATGTTACGCCGAGTAAAATGATACCCAACATGTCACGCTTAAAAATTGCGCCCGCTCGTGGCATGGCGTCAAACTTTTACCCTTTAAAAATCTCGATAGGCGACGTTTAAAAAATTCTACAGGTTGCATTTTTTGAGTTGCAGAGTAGGTCTAGGGCTAGAATTATTGCTCTCACTCTAACGATCGCGGCGATACCTCACTTGTGTGGTTTGAATACTGTTTTCATATGCGGGCGCTACTCGCGTATGCGTTTGCTTCTGTGCGCGAGCTCGTCGCGACGGGGCGCTTTAAAAATTTTTTTTGGGGTTTTCTTATTTATTTTTATTTAGTTTTATAATGTTTTACACTGAAATAAAAAAATAAAAAAAAAATGATCAGTTTTCTTCCTATTACAAGGAATGTAAACATCCCTTGTAATAGGACTAGTGTGTGACAGGTCCTCTTTATGGAGAGAGGCGGGGTCAATAAGGCTGGAAAGCATGGTATTGAAAAAAAAAAAAAAAGATCTCATGCTTTCAGCTGCAATCATGTTCGTTCACCACAGTGGTGTAGTGTATAGCACTTTGACCTAGCAGCAAAAGAGTCGTTGGTTCGAATCCCGCCCGTGACAGCATCTGCATGGAGTTTGCATGTTCTCCCTGTGCCTGCGTGGGTTTCCTCCCACAATATAAAAACACGCTGTAAATCGGTTCCGGTCTAAATAAGCCCTAATATGCAGTAGTATATTTAGGTTTGGTTCTGCCCTAGGCCTGACTACATATCTGCACCTCCTAATAGAAAAATGACCCACCCCTTCCTGTCAAGGTCACACCCTGTTTTTGTATAACCCCGCCCAGTAATTTTCAGGGGACCCACACACTAGTTCTGGGGGGGCACTGGATTCCCTTAACCACTTCCATACCAGGCACTTACGCACCTTCCCGCCCAAGCCAATTTTCAGCTTTCAACACTGTCGCACTTTGAATGGCAATTGCGCGGTCATACAACACTGTACCCAAACAAAATTGGCGTCCTTTTTTCCCCACAAATAGAGCTTTCTTTTGTTGTTATTTGATCACCTCTGCGTTTTTTTTTTTGCGCAACAACTAAAAAAAGACTGCAAATTTTGAAACAAAAAAACCTTTTTCTTTTTTTAGGTTAATTTTTTTGTAAATAAGTTTTTCTCTTTCAATTACGGGCACTGATATGGCGGCACTGATGGGCACCGATGAGATGGCACTGATGGACATCGATGAGGTAGTACTGACGGCACAGATGAGGTGGCATTGATTGGCGGCGCTGCTATGCGGCACTGATGGGCACTCATAGGCGGCACTGATGGGCACTCATGGGCGGCACAGATGGGCAGCACTTATGGGTGGCACTGATGGATACTTATGGGCGGCACTTATGGGTGGCACTGATGGATACTTATGGGTGGCACAGGTGGGCACTGATAGGTGGGCACTGTGCATGGATGGGCACTGTGGGGTGGCACTGATTTTTCCAGTCAGTGCCCATTTGTGGGCACTGATTGGCATATTTTTTCTTATTTTTTAATGCTTTTTGTTTTTTTGTTCTATATTTTTTTTGTTTTTGCACACCCTGGTGGTCCAGGGTGGGCATCCCTGGTGGTCCAGTGTGGTGATCCGAGGGGGGGCTGCGCTGATAAACAATCAGCGCGAACGCCCCCTGTCAGGAGAGCCGCCGATCGGCTCTCCTATACTCGCGTCTGTAAGACGCGAGTGAGGAAGAGCCATCGATGGCTCTTCCTGTTTACATCGTGATCAGCCGTGATTGGACACGGCTGATCACGTGGTAAAGAGTCTCCGTCTCCGTGAGAGACTCTTTACCGAGATCGGAGATGCAGGGTGTCAGACTGACACCCCGCATCACCGATCGCCGCGCTGCGTGCCCCCACAGGCGCGTGCGGCATGAAATCCTGCAGGACGTCCTGTCAGGATTGTGTAACCACTTCCCGGACGTAAATCGGCCATAGGCTGGGCGGGAAGTGGTTAATTTGCATAGTTTTTCTCTCACTTCCTGTTTGGCTATGGGGCAGGAAGTGAAGGCAAATCTCCCCAATTGGACACAGATAATACAAAATAAACTGACAGGGCCTATAACCCTCCCTCACTCTATCCAAAATGAAAGAAAATAAAACTTGTTGATTATAGTTCTTGTCAGGGGCGGACTGACCATTGAGTCACTCGGGCACTGCCCGAGGGCCCCATGCCACTAGGGGGCCCCATCCGGGTTGCCAGGCTCAGTAAAACCAGGGACAGTATGTAAAAATCTGTGTTTTTTTTAGATCTGTCCCTGATATGTCCGAAAATGACATGCTTTTAATGTGAATATCCCAAGATTTTAGCTGCCCGCCTCTGCACTACCTCCTGGCGTGGTGGTCATCTGTAAGCCAGAGGGGCCCCATAATCTTCTATTGCCCAAGGGCCCCATGAGTTGTCAGTCCGCCCCTGGTTCTAGTTTAAGCACAAATTTCATAGAGTTTTATTGAGAGCCCCAAAAAATATAACCATGCCAATAGGCCAGGATAGAGCGTTGCTAATATGTAGGAATGTGTGTGTTAGAGCACCCCACCCAATGTTAACTAAAAAATTATTAATTTGCAAATAAGTATTATCTGCTCATTTTTTTGGGGATGTCTGCACCCCTGATAGTGACAACATTTGTGAGGTGTCTTCACCCTTTCTAATTCATTCACTTCCTGTCACATAGCCAAACAGGAAGTGAGGGTAAAACCTTACTAATATATTTTCTTGTGGACACAGAGATCAATCTAAATAGTTTCCCATTATGTAAATTGCACTCTAGCATTTTGCTGTGTACACCCCAAATTATTAGGGATCTTGGACTTTGGGGTCCATTTACTAAAGGCAAATCCACTCCTACAAGTGCAAAGCAAGGAAGAAAACAAAACAACTTTGCTTCTACAGGATTGGATGTTAAAACCATCAGTGCTTCCTCTCTGATTTTCAGCAACTATGCTTGTACTGCAGAGTGGCTTTGCCTTTACTAAACCCCAAACTAAATTATCATTTGGGGCAGGGATCCTCAAACTACGGCCCTCCAGCTGTTGTAGAACTACACATCCCATGAGGCCTTGTAATGCACTGACATTCACAGACATGACTAGGCATGATGGGAATTGTAGTTCCTGAACAACTGGAGGGCCGTAGTTTGAAGACCCATGATTTGGGGTGTACACAGCAGTGCTGGAGTGCAATTTGCTTAATGGGGACACTAGTTAGATTGACCGGTGTCCCCAAGAAATGACACTGGTAGGGTTTTAACCTCACTTCCTGTTCAGCTGTGTGACAGGAAGTGAAGCCAATTTTAAGAAAAGGGACACAAAGCTCAACACAAAAATAAAAAAACACAAAGCAGGGGTTCTAACACTCACTAGGCTTCCCTCAAACACCCACAATTTGAATAGGATTGCCTTGCGCTAGATTTAAGCACAGTGCTGTAAATCAGCACGTCAAGCCTGTCCACCAATAGCAAACCCCCCCCCCCCACAGGCCATGTTTGCAGGTTTTCCTTCATCTTGCACATGTGCTTTAAAATAGTCTGGACAGCAATTCTTGATAAGAGAAATCCCCAAAACATGTCCTGTCGGGGGTACTTGAGGGCTGAGGACCACTGCAGAATAAATAAAATACTTACCAGTTTTTGTCTTTAAAGTCAGGGAGAATAAACATGGCAAACATTTCATGATTACACACCAGGAAAGAAGCTTAGACAAAAATCACACATAATTTGTTAGGCCCAAACCTAGTTCAGCTGCAGCTGTCAACATATGTAGCATGAAAAAGTAACAAAAGACAAACTTAACAATTTTAAAGTAATTTTTATTGGTCAACAAAACAAGGAAAGCAAAAAAAGACAAACAAACAAAAATACATTTCAAAATTCTAATTAACCATAGCTTTACACATTTTTCATAAAATAAGGCCACATAGACAAATACATCAAAGTGAACATCATTTAAAAATAAACCAAAACCATTGGCAAAATAAAACAAAACCCATGCAACAAACCACATTTGTGTTTAGCAACAGCATTTCTGCCAGCCTGCCCCTTCTGAGGGCAGCTGAGGACTGATCGATCCAAGCTTTTTATAACAGTGCTAGTAATGAAGCAATTGAAATCACATGACCAAATTGCAGTCTCTAGTTTGGGTGAGCTTGTAATTGGGCACACCTGCAATTAACCCAAACCACGCTCTATGAGCATCCAAGGAGTGTTTTTCACCTTTTAAAAAGAAAGGATATTTTTTTTCTAAGTGTTTGAGCATGCTCAGTTCATCACACATGTAGGAACCAAGCTGCAATGGAATGAGAGCTTTTTTTTTTTTGTTTCCCCTGATCTGATGCTTTCCAGCCTGAAGGGGAGGTGTTAAAGACAGAAGTAAACACGCACATTTAATAATCTATTTGTGGGAAAAAAAAGGTTGCCAATTTTGTTTCGGAGCCACGTCGCACGACTGCGCAATTGTCAGTTAAAGCGACGCCGTGCCGAATCACAAAAACTTGCCCGGTCATTGACCAGAAATATGGTCCGGGCTCAAGTGGTTAAAAATTAACAAAACACAAAAGTGAGCCCAATTTTTGGGGATAATGTGAAAGATGATGTTACACTGAGTAAATAGATACCTTACATGTCACGCTTTACTATTGGAAACACTCCTGCAATGGGGCCAAAATGAATTCCGTGAATATCCCCATAGGCGACCTTTTATTTTTTTTTCCAGGTTACCAGTTTATAGTTACAAAGAAGGTCTAGTGGTAAAAGTATTGCTCTCGCTCTAAGGCACGCGTCAATACCTCACATGTGTGGTTTGAACGATGTTTATATATGTGGGCGGGACTTGCGTAAGTCCCGCCCACATATGTAAAAATTATTTTTACTTTTTGCTATAATAAATATCCCCAAAAATATATATTGTAAAAACTAAAAAAACCCTCAGTTTAGGCCGATACGTATTCTACATCTTTTTGGTTCCAAAAAATCGCAAATAGCGTTTAGTGTTTGGTTTTTGCAAAAGTTATAGCGTCTACAAAATATTTTTTTTTTTGTTTTAACTAGTTATTGGGGCGATCAGCGATTTTTATCGGTACTGCGACATTATGGCGGACACATCGAACACTTTTTTGGAACCATTGGCATTTTTCTAGCGATCAGTGCTGTAAAAAATGCATTGCTTACTCTAAAAATGCCACTGGCAGGGAAGGGGTTAACACTAGGTGCGAGGGAGGGGTTAAATATGTTCCCTGGGTGTGTTCTAACTGTAGGGGGGGTGGGACTGACATGTGTAAATGACAGATCGCTGTTCATGAAGGGGAACTCCAGACCCCAAAAAAAAAAAATAAGGTGGGTTCCCTCCAGGTGCATACCAGGCTCTTAGGCTTGGTCTGGAACATAAGGGGTTAAACCCGCGCAAAAAAAAATAGCGTGGGGTCCCCCCCAAGATCCAAACCAAGCCATTATCCCAGGCACGCAGTCTGGTCAGACAGGAATGGGGGTGGGGACGAGCGAGCGCCCCCCTCCCTCCTGAGCCATACCAGACCACATGCCCTCAACATGGGGGAGTGTGTGCTGTGGGGGAGGGGGGCACTGCCCCCCCACCCCAAAGCACTCTTATCCCCATGTCGATAGGGACAAGAGCCTCTTCCCGACAACCCTGGCCGTTGGTTGTCGGGGTATGCGGGCGGAGGGCTTATCAGAATCTGAGAGACCCCTTTAATAAAGGGGTCCCCAGATTCCGGCCCCCCACCCTATGTGAATGAGTATGGGGGTACATTGTACCCCTACCCATTCACCTGGGGAAAAAAATGGAAAAAAATAATACACCACACATGAATAAATTAATTTATTAGTCAGCCGGGGGTCTTCTGCCGGGGCCCCCCACCACCACCCCATTAGGCCCCGGGCTTCGCCATCTTCTGCCGGAACCCCCTTCACCAGTGAGGCTCCTGCCTTTGGGGGAGGGTCCCGGGCTACTACGACGGTTTCTGCGGGGGGGGTGCACTGGCACCCCACCCCCGTCTTCAGCGACGTAATTCACCGGGACCCCCTTCACCAGGGAGGCTCCTGCCTTTGGGGGAGGGTCCCGGGCTTCCACGACGGTTTCTGCGGGGGGGGGGTGCACTGGCACCCCACCCCCGTCTTCAGCGACGTAATTCACCGGGACCCCCTTCACCAGGGAGGCTCCTGCCTTTGGGGGAGGGTCCCGGGCTTCCACGACGGTTTCTGCGGGGGGGGGTGCACTGGCACCCCACCCCCGTCTTCAGCGACGTAATTCACCGGGACCCCCTTCACCAGGGAGGCTCCTGCCTTTGGGGGAGGGTCTTCCACGACGGTTTCTGCGGGGGGGGTGCACTGGCACCCCACCCCCGTCTTCAGCGACGTAATTCACCGGGACCCCCTTCACCAGGGAGGCTCCTGCCTTTGGGGGAGGGTCCCGGGCTTCCACGACGGTTTCTGCGGGGGGGGGGGGTGCACTGGCACCCCACCCCCGTCTTCAGCGACGTAATTCACCGGGACCCCCTTCACCAGGGAGGCTCCTGCCTTTGGGGGAGGGTCCCGGGCTTCCACGACGGTTTCTGTGGGGGGGGGGTGCACTGGCACCCCACCCCCGTCTTCAGCGACGTAATTCACCGGGACCCCCTTCACCAGGGAGGCTCCTGCCTTTGGGGGAGGGTCCCGGGCTTCCACGACGGTTTCTGCGGGGGGGGGTGCACTGGCACCCCACCCCCGTCTTCAGCGACGTAATTCACCGGGACCCCCTTCACCAGTGAGGCTCCTGCCTTTGGGGGAGGGTCCCGGGCTTGTACGGTGTCTTCCGCCGGAGGGCGCCACTCTCCGGGCTTCTGCGATGCCTTCCGCTTCTGCCTGTCTCCTCCGCGGAGCACAGGGCTTGTCTCCGCTGTCTTCTTCCTTCTCTTCCATTCGATGTTGACACGACGAGGTCCGGCGCTGGAATGCCGTCTGAGCAGTGGGCATGGACTTATATAGGGCAATGCCACCATGTGACCTCAACCCATGTGACATCACATTCCCATCATGCCCAGGGAATGTGATGTCACATGGGTTGAGGTCACATGGTGGCATTGCCCTATATAAGTCCATGCCCGCCGCTGACACGGCATGTCAGCGCGGAACCTCGTCGTGTCAACATCCAATGGAAGAGAAGGAAGAAGACAGCGGAGACAAGCCCTGGGCTCCCGGAGGAGACAGGCAGAAGAAGGAAGAGAGAAGAAAGAAGACGGAAGAAAGCCCTGGCTCCGCGGGGGAGCCAGGCAGAAGAGGGAGCAGAGAAAAGACCGGGGAGTTGGCGCACCCCCGGCAGAAGACCAGGAAGACCGGAACCCTGGCGGAAGGCACCGGAAAGACCGGGGCATAGGCGCCATCCCCCGGCAGAAGACCCCGAAGTCCGGATGCCCCTCCCTAATGAAAAAGAGCTTAAATGGGGTGGGGGCATCCGGCGGAAGGCTCCGGAGAGGACCGAGGGATGGCGCCCTCCCCCGGCAGAAATCACCGAAGCCCAGGGTCCCGGCAGAAGATCGGGAGAGAAGAAACCCCCCCTTCTAAGAGAGCTAAAGAAGAAAGGGGGGGCTCCGGAGCAGATTAATAAAATATTTTATTGTGTGGTGTTTTATTTTACTTTACATTTCCCCCATGTGAATGGGTAGAGGTACGATGTACCCCATACTCATTCACATAGGGTGGGGGGCCGGCATCTGGGGGCCCCCTTATTAAAGGGAGCTCGCAGATTCCGATTAGCCCCGCCCGCATACCCCGACAACCAATGGCAAGGGTTGTCGGGAAGAGGCTCTTGTCCCTATCGACATGGGGGCAAGAGTGCTGTGGGGTGGGGGGGCAGTGCCCCCCTCCCCCACAGCACACACTCCCCCATGTTGAGGGCATGCGGTCTGGTACGGCTCAGGAGGGGGGGGGCGCTCGCTCGTCCCCGCCCCCATTCCTGTCCGGGCCAGACTGCATGCTTGGGATGAGGGCTTGGTTTGGATCTGGGGGGGACCCCCGCGCCGAATCGGCGCGGGTTTAACCCCTCACGTTCCGGACCAAGCCTAAGAGCCTAATGTAGCCCTGGAGGGGGACCCGCGCCGATTTCAAGTTTGAAATTTGGCGCGGAGTTCCCCTTCAGGGCTGAAAACAGCTCGGAGATTCCCGTGCGCCGCGTCACGCAGCGCATTCACGGGTACGCCGCTTGGTATTTACCAAGATTTTCACGGCGTACTGACGAGGCGCACGGGAATCCCTGACTTTTCTCTCTGCGCATGCCCAGTATGCAAATGAACCTCCCGAGGTTCAGGCGCACTGTGCAAGCGTACGGGGATCTGTTTTCAAAAAACACTTTCCCTTTCAATTCGGCCCGCCAAACACTTCAAAACACATGTCACTTCACTTCCCCTGCATCCCCCCACCTCCCCCCCTAATAAACTCCCGCCCAAACCCCCGCAATTTACAGTTTAATGTGCCGTGCGCCAGGTCTGTACTGGTGCACAATGCACCCTCTCCTGGGCGCACGGAGCACATTAGTAACTAGGGAAATACACTGCACTAGCAGCGTATTTCTTTAGTAAATGGCAAAACGGCTGCTACTCCTGCTTTTACTCCATGAGTCATGGAGTAAAGGCTTGGTAAATCAGCCCCCATGTGTGTGTATTATTTAGGGGCAACCCTCCCAGGCCGTCAAAGGCCCAGCTGGGGGACTATTCTGTCCCTGGGTGCATAAGCCGATCACGCCTCACCCAAATCCTGCCAATGTATATAGCCTTCCCTCCCTGTCTCTGCCCTGGTTCACACTGGGTGCGATTTGGAACGATTTGAGATGCGATTTGACATGTCAAATCGCATCTCAAATCGGCGGCAATTGTCGGCAATGGCACTGTCCTAATCAGTGCGATTTCAAAAAGTAGTTCCTGTACTACTTTTTGCAATTTCGGGCCGCGATTTACATTAAATTGCGGCCGAAATCGCGGCAAAATCGCGTCAAAATCGCAGCCGCAAAATCGCGGTAAGATCGCGCATTTTGCCGCGATTTTAAATTCGTAGCAGTGTGAGCCTAGGCTCTGGGTGGGAGGGGCGGCTTGCAGGTTCACAATTCAGTGAAACCTCCCTGCTCTCCGACTAGTGGGTCTGCGAGGTGGTCTCTTCGGAGTACTAGATAGGGTTTCCTCCTATCCACAGAACAAAGTTCTGTCCTTGTGTCTTCCTCTCTCGGCCCGTCGGTCTGCCTTGGGCAGTGTGGGATTTGCTAAGCTGCGAGGTAATTTTACCTTTCCTGCAGGACGCGAGTTTTGGGGTTTTCTATGGGCCTCAGGCCCTAAATACCTTTGAACGTCGGGTAGTTCTGCATGGAATCCATTTGTTCGGTGGTAGCTGCGCTTCATCCGGGGGATGTCCTGACGTCCTCGGACATCAGGGATGCATACATTCATGTCCCGTTTTGCACATGTCACAGTGTTTTTTTCTGTGCTTCGTGATGAGAGAAGGGTCAGCCTGTGGCCCTCCCTTTTGATCTGGCGTCGGCACCACGGGTTTTCAGCTAGGAGCTCGCACTTATTTGAATTTTGTTGGGACAGCGAGGCTTTGCCTCATTGGCTACTTGGACGACTTTCTTCTGAGAGCAGCTTCTGTCTCCGACCTAGTGGATGGGTTATTCCCATTCAGACCCTCCGAAGATTCGGGTGGATGTTAAACGTTTAGGCCAGAAAGTGTAGCTCGGTGGCAGCAAGCCTGCCCTCCATGTGTGCGACCCAGGGTTCAAATCATGGGCATGCTAGGTTCCGACTCAGCGTTGGAGTATCTAGTGTTGATCCAGACTCCTCAGTGGCAAAGGTCCTCCTTCCCCCTGGAGAAATTGCAGACTCTTCAGTCTGCGGTGAAGGTATTGGCATCACGCAATCGGTCTTCTCTCCGGGCGCCTGCTGGTTCGGGGTCTGTGGGTAGCCTCCTTCAAGGTGGTACTATATGCCCAGTTCCACACCCTGGTTTTCCAGGGGAACTACTGTCCAGGTGGTAAAAAATCTCTTGTCTCTGAAATCATTAGATTCCTGTGCGCCACCTAGTCAGAGTCTCTCTGAGTTGGTGACAGAGATTCCCGACTCTTCGGTCCGGGAAGTTGTTCCTTCCTTCCAGGGGTCGGTGTTTACGACGGATGCCAGCTCACGGTTTGTGAACCTGGAGGTTCACAAAACTGGGGGGTCCAGTCGGCCCTGAGTCGCTGGACTTGCGTGGACCTATGACCACACCTCCTTGAATGTGTCTGGTCTCGGTAGCTACCCAGGGTCGGGCCTGGCTAGTGCCTGGTGAGAGACCGCCTGGGAATACCAGGTGCTGTCTACTGTTCATTGTCCTACTATTTTAGGCGATCAGGCTATGCTTCTCCTTGTGGTCGACCGATCTGGTTTCAGCCAGACAACGCCACGGCCTTGGCTTCAGTCTACCATCAGGTATGCCGGCAGGCGGACTACTGGAGTCGCCAGATGCTGGACCAGGGCGATTGGTCTTTGTGCTTGGGTTGTTTCGGCTCCCTTGCAGGAGGTGAGCCTCACATGGCATGGATCTCCTGGCAGCTTGTCTTCGCCGCAAGGGTGTCAAAGTTAGTGGCCAGGTCTAGTGATCTTGTACAGACGCGTCAGTCGCGCTGGTGGCCCTGTGTTGTCTGTATCAGTGATTTCTTGCCATTCCTCCATGGTAGTTGCTTCCTCGGCCGCTCCACAGAGTGGATGCTGAGGAGATCCCGATGATTCTAATCGCTCCAGATTGACCTCGGTGTCCTTGGTACGCTGATATCAGGCGCCTGGTAGCGGAGGCACCCTGGCGATTGCCAGGGCAGGAGGTTCCTGTCTCAAGGTCCCATACTTCCTCCTGTTGTACAGTCACTGACTTGCTCAACATGGTTATTGGAAGCCAGACTTTAGGTGACCAGGGTCTGTCTGACTCGGTCATCTCAACAGGGCACCGTAGTCTTCTTCCGGAGGATCTACCGTCGCACCTCTCTTGGTGCGAAGGGATGGAGTGACGTCCACGGGCGTACTCTCGGTGTCAAGGGTCCTGCTGTTTTTAAAGCTTGGATTGGATCTAAAAATTGCTTAAAGCACCGTTTGGGGGCAGATTTCAGCCTTGGCTGTGTTCGTTTAGTGGCCTTTTTGCGGCCCATTCCCTGGTGGGTCCCCTTTTTTTTTGTGTGCAAGGGGTTTGTCATATACTTTCCCCTCTTGGCCCATCTCTTCCCCCATGAGTTTTGACTCTGGTGCTCTTGGTTCTTCAGGAACCTTCCTTTTGGAAACATCAGAGAGATTTTCTCTTGACACTATCTCAGAAGGTGGCCCCTTTAGTGGCCTTTACCTCTGTTAGAGGGGTTTCTGAGTTGGCGGTCTTGTCTTGCAAGCCGCCATGCTTGATCCCCCATAAGGATTAGGTGATGGTGCGCCCGCGACCTTCCCTTCTTCCGAAGGAGGTTTCGGCCTTTCATACTTTAGGCGTGGTACGCGCTTTGCGGGTATACCAGCCTACTACGGCTCCATTTCGGAGCTTCTGACTCTCTTTTGTGTCGGTGTCTGGTCCACAAAAGGGCCTGGCGGTCTCGTCGACCACCATTTCTCGGTGGATCAGGCAGGCCGTCATACAGGCCTATGCTTCTAAGGGGCGGGCCCCCCTTTCCGGTCACGGCACTTTCGACCAGGGCAATTGGTGCTTCCTGGGTTTTTTTTTTTTTCCGACATCATGCGTCGGTCTCACAGGTGTGCGAGGCGGCGATTTGCTCGTCTGTTCACGCTTTTTCCAGAATTTACATGGTTGCTGTGAGTGCATCTTATGATATTTTTTTCAGCCGCTAGTTTTTGCCGGCGGCTGTTTAAAGTTGCACCTCCTCCGTTGAGGAGCTCTGCTTGTTTTGGGGTGAAGTTAAAATTGTTTTTACTGATATATTTCCCACCCCTCGTTTTTTTACACTGCTTGGGGACGTCCCACTTGTCAAGATTTAAGGAGCTGTGTCCGTCCATGGACGATAAGAGAAAATAGGATTTTTTGTACTCACCGTAAAATCCTTTTCTCTGAAGTCCATGGACGGACACAGCTCCCACCCCTCCTTTTTAGGTTTGTACTGCTTGTTACGAACTGAGGCTGCAAGCTGCAGTGAGGAGGGTTATGTCTGGAGGGACCGCCCCCTGGGCGGGGCTGTTCAACTCTGTTAATGTAACATGTATTTAACTATTTAACATGTTTCTGCCTAGTCCTCTCCTGTAAACAGGGAACATAACCCACTTGTCAAGATTTAAGGAGCTGTGTCCGTCCATGGACTTCAGAGAAAAGGATTTTACGGTGAGTACAAAAAATCCTATTTTTTAGTTATATGTAGCCCAGTTTTAGTAATAAGATGAGGGGTGACAGAGAGAGGAATGAGGCAATAGGATAAAATTATTTAAAAATGTTTTTTTCTTTTTTTTTTGAGCCGCATACACTCACACTTGCGCCTTTGGAAGAAGGGAAATGTTATTCCCCTCTTCATTGCTTGTGTCAGTGCATTAATATTTTATCACATACAATGTTTTAAACTGCATGTGGATATTTTAGGTCTATTGTTTTTTGTCTTTTGTTTTATATATTCTTTTACATGTAGAATTTTCTGTGAAGATCTTTTCATTATTTAATGGTTGATCTGCAATTTGATGTTCACAGGTGTGTTCTATTGACAATTAACATGTATGTTGTATGTATGTATGTATGTGTAGCACTTTAGCTAGGATTAGGCACCATATTTGGTGTGAAACGCGTTAGCTGTTTGTATCCACTTGTTATGCTTTGAACTCTGTTTTTACAAAATAGGGGAATATTGGAGTGCAGCTATCCATCATCATTTTGTTCCAATGTCTCTGTTGCAGAGTCAGCAACCAACCTGATTGTGGAGACAGCTGATCCTAGGAGAGGTGATTGTCTTAGAGCGGCGAACTCCCATATCTCATTAGTCTGGACAACTTGTCTTTTCAACCCCTCCTCTGGTTTTTGATTCTGAAGGACTTTATACAATTTCTCTGCTTTATTCACCTATCTTCCAGCTTATTCATTGTGGTTGATAATGTTCCTGCCTCTTCGGTTATGTATATCAACTTTAGCAGAACCCTTACAACATTATCGGACAACCCATTGAGATCGAGACAACAGGCCCATACATCACAATCGTCTCATGACAGCAATGTTTCATTGAAAGTACTTTTTCAGAGATTGGAGAATATCATGGCCAAAAAAATCAGATCCTTCTGGGAGGTTAAAACTCTGACACAGTAAAGCAAGTTGGAACAAATTCCTTGTGGGTTAAGAGTAAAGAAATTACGCAATGATAATTATAAAAAATAGTGCACTAATACCCTATCTGTCAGCTCCTTTAAACTTATACAGATCATTTTTGATTCAAGGGCTGAGGAGCTTGCTAATTTTCAAGAGGAGATTATCATCATACAGAAGGATCTGACACCCCTACATCATCATAAAGATTTTGTGGATCTTGACACCCACTTAAATAAAAAAACTTGACAGGCTGTAGAAAGATGTCATTTTGGGTAAAAATGATAAACTTGCAAGGGATCGGACGGACTATGAGAAGAGCAGTGTATTTGTATTGAGAAAACCCAGTTTTCCAAATCGTCCACGTAAATACTCAACGAAGAAGGTCAGTTTTTCTGATATGGAAAATGATAGCATTAATCATACTATGCCTGCCACAGTGTCAGATTCTTCTCCTGACCCAACTAATCGGCAGATTAGTGGTAATTATCAGGCTAACCTGTCAGGTTTAAACAAGGATGCTCAGGGATCCAGCAAAAATAAAAGGAGAAAACCTGCAAGAAGACAAGGGGTGGCAAGATACACAAACAAGGTCAACAATGATCGTTATCAATTGCGAGACCGGGCTCAGAAGTAACATCAAATGTTGTGAATCTATCAAAAAGGATCCTGAGCTCATCTGAACTATCGTTATTATCAAAGTAACATTTCCCCACATTTCAGACCCAGTATATGTGGGGGGATGTGGGGAAGTTTAATAGAATCTGGAAGTCTCATTTAGAGCAAGGGGCTCTCAAATATCTAGCCTCCCCCTCACATGAATGATGCAGGACATGAGGGAGCCGGAAGCGCCAGGAGATGCTGAAGATGACTCCAATCCCTCTTGGCTCTAGGGGCAGAAGGAGGCATAAATCACTCCATCTGGCGCTGGGGACACCGCTGCCATGGGAAAAAGGTTGAATATCCCACCGACGGGTGTCAGTAAAAAAAAGAGGGAGGGGTGGTAGGGGGAAAAAACGCAAAAACAATAGTTCAAATATGAATATGTATAAATCATTTTTTACATCTCCAAATCCTATTGGGCATCCAGATTGAGAGGAGGATTATCATGATAGTTGCTGTAAATAGGTCCCACATAACACGCATATATATCCAAAATAATAATAAATACATACAGCCATGTATATTACAATTGTAACATCCCTAAATAGGTAGGAAGTACTTGAAAGAGGTGCCCTCAGTCAACCAAGGGACATAAATTGCCCTGAGCGAATGTATCCATCCCATTTGCATTTGAAGATCACTCTGTCCCTGTCTCCCCCTGGAGGATACTGGGGAATATGTTTCAAACATAGGAGCTTGACATCCAATTTGCCATAGGCATGAAAGTGAGCTGCATGTCTGCCTTGTCTCCTATGTATTATTCCAAAAATGTTATATACCAAAAGATGGGAGATTTGTGTTCCATCAACTTTCTAAGTCTAAACATTATCGGACAACCCATTGAGATCGAGACAACAGGCCCATACATCACAATCATCTTATGACGGCAATGTTTCATTGAAAGTACTTTTTCAGAGATTGAAGAATCTCATGGCCAAAAAAATCTGATCTGTACTGTAAAGTTCAGGTTCGGTACGGACTTTGGGTTTTTCCCGAACCCGGACCCGAACCCGAATAATTGCAAAAAGTTTGGGTCCGGGATCGGAGTTCGGTAAAAAAAATGTGCGGAGGTCCCCGCAAATTCAATAACCAGACCCTTTAGGTCTGGTATGGATATTAAGGGGAACTCCGCCGTCAATTTTAAAAAAATGACGTGCGGTCCCCCCTAAATATCCATAACCAGACCCTTCAGGTCTGGTATGGATATTAAGGGGAACCCCCGCCGTCAATTTAAAACAAAAATGACGTGCGGTTTCCCCTAAATATCCATAACCAGACCCGTTATCCGAGCATGTTGACCTGGCCGGCCGCAGAAAAGAGGGGGGGACAGAGTGCGCCCCCCCTCTCCTGAACCGCACCAGGCCACATGCCCTCAACATGGGGAGGATGTCCCCATGTTAATGGGGACAAGGGTCTCATCCCCACAACCCTGGGCCGGTGGTTGTGGGGGTATGCGGGCGGGAGGCTTATAAGAATCTGGAAGACTCCTTTAACAAAGGGGACCCACAGATCCTGACCCCCCCCCTCGTGTGAAATGGTAATGGGGTACACTGTACCCCTACCATTTCATGAAGGAAGTGTAAAGTCTTGTAAAGAAAAACACACACACACACCGTAGAATAAAGTCCTTTATTAATAAAAAAAAAGAAAGAAAAAAAACTCCAGTGGTGATAATCCACTCGTTCCCGGCTTCCTGCTTCAACATTGTCCTGATCCAGCGACGGCTGTGGGTGATCTCCAGCGATGAGTCGATCCTGCGACGGCCGGGTGATCTCCGCTCCAGCGATGAGAAGATCCATCCGGAGCGCAGCATCACCGACCTATTCCCACCACTGGACACAGCCCAGCGAATGACGCTATGGGCTTCCCCAGTGACGTAGCAGAGGGTACGTCAGAGGGTGCGGGGTCACGTGATGGGTGGCCCTGCCTCCTCTATATAAGTAATGTCACAGCTTCAGCCGCTCATTCGCTGGGCTGTGTCCAGCGATGGGAGGAGGTCGGCGATGCTGCGCTCCGGATGGATCTTCTCATCGCTGGAGCGGAGATCACCCGGCCGTCGCAGGATCATCTCATCGCTGGAGATCACCCGCAGCCGTCGCAGGATCAGGACAACGTTGAAGCAGGAAGCCGGGAACGAGTGGATTATCACCGATGGAGTTTTTTTTTTTTTTATTAATAAAGGATTTTATTCTACGGTGTGTGTGTGTTTTTTTTTACAAGACTTTACACTTCCTTCATGAAATGGTAGGGGTACAGTGTACCCCATTTCCATTTCACACAGGGGGGGTCAGGATCTGGGGGTCCCCTTTGTTAAAGGGGTCTTTCAGATTCTGATAAGCCTCCCGCCCGCATACCCCCACAACCACCGGGCAAGGGTTGTGGGGATGAAACCCTTGTCCCCATCAACATGGGGACATCCTCCCCATGTTGAGGGCATGTGGCCTGGTGCGGTTCAGGAGATGGGGGAAGCACTCTGTCCCCCCTCTTTTCTGTAGCCGGCCAGGTCAACATGCTCGGATAACGGGTCTGGTTATGGATATTTAGGGCGAACCGCACATCATTTTTGTTTTAAATTGACGGCGGGGTTCCCCTTAATATCCATACCAGACCTGAAGGGTCTGGTTATGGATATTTAGGGGGAACCGCACATCATTTTTTTTTTTAATTGACGGCGGGGTTCCCCTTAATATCCATACCAGACCTAAAGGGTCTGGTTATTGAATTTGCGGGGACTTCCGCGCATTTTTTTTCTAAAAGTCCGTGTCCCATTGACTACAATGGGGTTCCGGAGTTCGGGTTCGGAACTTTTTTTTTTAAGTTCGTGTTCGGACCCGAACCCGAACATCCAGGTGTCCGCTCAACTCTAGATAAGAGTAAAGAAATTCCCCACATTTTAATTACGCAATGATAATTATAAAAAATAGTAGACTAAAAATGGGGCACAGTTCCTGCCAATGACCCCAACAAGAGGAAAAAGTTCCTGCCAATGACACCAACACTGGGACATATTTTTTCCCACTGATGTTGGGACCTTTTCTATTCCCAATGGCCACAGTCCAGCCCCCAAAATTCCTAAAGACAGTAAACTGGCCATTTGCTTAGAAAGTTTGGAGACCCATGTTCTAGAGCAATGTCATTAGTAAAATGCATTGTCATTAGTCATAGTTCTAGAGCTATTTTGCCATGGCTTGCCTAAACATTGTCAGAACTAAGAATGAAACCATGACTGCATGATAATAACAATGATATTTGAGGGGATGGAATTGTTAATTTCTCCATTATTAGTAGTTAGTTTGGAGGGGTTGGCAATGCATGTAGGATTGGCAAAGTAGGTTCTCCTTAATTTTCTGTTGTCAGTAGATGGAGCAGACAAAACATTTATGCAGCTGTATAAATGCTCTCAGAAGTATACTAGATGTGAATCAAGCAGCGTAATGCCGCGTACACACCATCACTTTATGTGATGAAAAAAAACGACACTTTCTGTGAAGTAAAAAATGACGTTTTTGAAACTACAATTTTCAAAGACGAAGTTGCCTACACACCATCGTTTTCTCACAATGATCTTGCAAAGTGAGGTTACGTTCCACCACGTTTTACCATTGAAGCTTGCTTCATAAGTAGCTTCTGGGCATGCGTGGATGAAAAAACGTCTTAGAAAACGAAGTTTTTTGCTACACACGGTCAATTTCTGTGAAGTAAAAAGTGCACTTTTGAAAAACGACAGCATGCTTCAATTTTTTTTGGTCGTTTTTTACAAGACATAAAACGACGTTTTCCCCCACACACAGTCAATTAAAGTGACGTTTTTAAAAACGTCATTTTTTTTCATCACATAAAGTGATGGTGTGTACGCGGCATAAGACATCAAGCTTTCATGTTGACCTGGACATTGCTTACTTCAATAGAAAGCTGTGGTAGGCTCTCAAGTGACTTGACAGAGGACTTACACTGATCATTACCCCAAGATAACTTTTATGTTCCCATTGGCTACCTCTGATTGACTTGAGCCTGGGCACAGACATTTAGGCTAAGAGAAGAGATGGGGGGAAAGGTTGAACCCTGTTTGTGTGGAATAAAGCTCTGGGTATGTGTTTAGTGAATAGTAGTAAAAGAGACAGCAGTCAGAGGCAAGCAACTTCACAAAAGAGGGTAAGACTGAAGCTGAGCTAACAGTTAGTAAGAGATATGGAGGAAGTAAAACAAGGTGTGCGGGTAGTGAAGAACACAGTTTCTGTCCACAAAGAAGGCCAAGGAAGAAAAGAGAGAATCTGGTGAAAGAGCTTAGAGTAAACTTTTCTATGTTATGTTGGTGAGTTGCTTCTGAAGAGAATGTGAAAAAAACACCTTTGTCCTTCCACATCTATAAAATAAACTGCTACTGACCCTTTATTTACAAACGTTATAGTTGTGAAGGACATTGATGTTCAGTTTTTTTTTAGTTATTAGCTGATGCATGCGTTTATATCAGGTATCTGCTAGGATCTGTTACAGGTAAAATACAGCAAGTTTGGTCATTGCTTCAATGTAGCATTCAACTGATATAGAAATAGGCCCTAGAACTTTCCTTTGACTTTTTGGAATGTATTTTGCAATGCCATATTTATTTACCTGATAACGGCTTACATGCATGATATTCTCTACCCATGGACACTTATATCACAGTGGTAGTTTATTGTATTTGATTATCACTAGAAGTACTGGATATGTAAGCATGGGTGGTCAACTGCATCTGTGGTGGTTTACAGTGCTCTATAAATATAATCAAATGCTCTGGCATTAGTTAAATGTCTTATAGAGCAAATCAGGTGGCTTCTTATTTCCTTACCTTACAGACTAGATTTTCTTTAGCTTGCAATCATAAAATTATAAATAATTATTTTTCCTTACATTTTTTTTAAAGGTGTAAAAGCTACACCCATAAAGATGTGTGGTAATACAAATAATGACATTTCATTAAATGACATGACACAACACTTAAATTGCCAGCAATACAATACCATTGCCAGCAATAGAAAACTGTTAAAAAAAATGGCGTGGGGTCCCCCCCCAGTCCATATAAGGCCCTTCGGTTCTGGTGTGGATTTTAGGGGAACAAAAGGCTACAACCATAAATATTTGTGGTAATGTTGGTCTGCTGACCAAAAAATTGATGACTAAGATAGACATTAGGACATTCAAAATGAATAGATGCAAAAGTAGTAGCACAATATAGAAGTGTTAATTCATTATTTTGCCTAAATAGCGAGATAACAAAGAAAGCATCAATAAATCAGGGGTTGCTATATCATTTAGTTTGGTATTTCAATTGTGTTTGTTTCTCTCTAATCAAAAGTATTCTAATGGTTGGTACCTGCTATATTTGAATCTACCATACAATACTCAATAATTATGCAACATCTTAATGCTAACCATGCTTAAGAGCTTATAAAACATTATTTACTTTCAATATATTTACAAACTATGACACATATTTAATAATGTATTTAACAGTGGGGAAAATACATTTGTTTTTTTCCTTAAATAAATATGGTGATGTATCTTTCTTGGATCAAGCCATGCCAATTTCCTTCTTTTTTTTTTTTGTAATTTGCAGCCATTGTATTTGGATAAATAGGACATACAGTGTATTTCCAGGCAGCAAATGCATTTTTCCTGATTAAATTGGTTCCCTGAGGAAATGTGCTTTTCCGATGCATAGGTATGAAAATCCCTAATGGGGCTCCCATGTCTCTAATGGTTCTGGCCCCTAGGATCCTTTCTAAAAAATCACGGACTGGCACACTAAGACACAGTGGTTTTCAACTCTGCTGCTCTATTCTAAAATGTTCCTTTGTGCAAATGGGCTGTTTTTAACTTGTTCCAGTAAACGCTGGTTTATATTTTCAGCTTGCAGAACCAATTATACCGAAAGGTCTGCAACAGATTATGTTGCTTAACCTACATTTAGTTTGCTAGATTTCTTGAAAATACATTGCTAAAAATACACAAATAAGAAATATAGTGCACATACTTAAATCTCAAGGGAGTGAGCTATATGTGAGAGTAGAGGAGGCCACAGATAGTACATGTAATGAAAAGAATTTAATGAGAAGGCAAAAGAAAAGAGTGAAACTAAAGTGTTACGGTTTTGAAGCAGGACATTAGAAAACAAAGAAAAAACACAGAAAGACATAAAATTTAAAGACAATCGTAAATGTAGAGAAACAATATACTGTATTACTATCATGACCTCGTTGTTTCTTAAAGGGTCACTAAAGGAAAACAAATCTATATTTTTTAAATAAAAAACATGTTATACTTACCTCCACTGTGCAGTTCGTTTTGCACAGAGTGCCCCCGATCCACATCTTCTGGGGTCTCTCGGCTGCTGTCTCTGGTCCTCCCCACAATTAGGGAAATTAGAACATTTCAAATGTGTAAATAGAAAAATCTAAAGTCACTATGCATGTTATACAATAAGAAAATGCAGGTGAAAGGGCAAATTATAATGATAAAAACAAATAGTTTTTAAAGGGAACAGTGATTTTAATGATGCTTCAAGTGCACCACTAAAAAAACAAGTCCCTTAGTCTGCCCGTAAAGTGTTACATATGTAGCTCATATAGAACATGCTGCAGCAAAATTGACATTTCTAAAGAAAATATAACTGGCTTGCCATTTGACAGTTCTTTTATATGTACGGTGGCACCACCCCCTTGTGATAACACTGACCCAGCATGCACCAATCCATTATATAAAAGGGGGCAGTGCTACCAAGTGACATTGTCAGGTGCCTCTGCTCCTGATGACTTGTCATTTACTAAGCATGCCGCAGCCGGCCGGCTTCCTGGCCCACTTCTAACTTTGCCCAATCAGGGCTCAGAATTCAGCGTGAAGTGCATTACAGGGTGTTCAGTGGGGCAAATACCCGCCAAATGCCCTGCAAATTAGGGTGTTTGCCGAATGGGATGAACAGGCGATGTTCGGGCTGAGCTTTTGCTCGGCCCGAACGGTATCGCCCAACTCTAGTTTTCATATGACACTAAAACATATAATATGTTGGAGTAGGTGAGACAACCCAGAAACAAAGCAGTAACATAGCTTACAAATTGTGGAAGTGGTGTGGTCACCCAACTGTTGCTCATATATATATAACAGTTGGGTGTGTGTGTGTCTACTTTATTTACTAGTGATTTATACCACAACCTAAAGTCTAAAGGCTGTTAGAACACTAAGAAATGTGACTGTCTAGGGAATGCATCTATTAGCTGTGATAAGTGTACATCAGAAAAATCTAGATATGCAGTTTTAGTGAGTTTAGCTTAAAGCAAAGTATTCATTTCACATAATTTAGCTTTTTTACAAGTGTATTTTCTTTTGACTAAATTAATGCAATATCCGTCATATAGCATAACAATCCTTCACGTCCACCTGATCTGAGTTTCAGAGCACGATCTTTTGTTCTGCTACTTCCCTTTCTGTGAAAATTCTACCTTATATTATTGAAGCATTTAACATGTAATTACTTCCTGCAGATTCTTGAGTATCAAGAAAAGAATTGTAAGTCCTTTCATATAGCACAGTGTTTATGAAAGGTTAATCATTTTCTAGATTTGCAGTTTGTTTTATTTAATTGCATTTGCCATCACAGCCATCACATTTGCTTCAATGAGCTTATACTTGGAAATTTCAGCCTTTTAGTGATAGCATTTTGATAAAAAAAAAAAAAAAAAAAGAAGATAAAATGTCAAAAATGCAATCATTTTGCAAATATTATAAGAAGTGTGATGCAATAACAGTTTCTTCCAGTAGAAATATAAGTACATTGTATTGGAATGTAAATTACAGACTATTTACAGACAAAATAAAAAGGGGTTCTAAACGTTGATTAAATGATTAAAGTTTAAAACATAATGTATTTCTTCTTTTACTAAAGTGGAACTCATCCCTCCCCCCCAAAAAATGTAATTCTTTCTTTAGCTTAATACTTACATACACAATATTACCAAAAGTATTGGGACACCTACCTTTACTCGCACATGATCCCAGTCTTAGTTCGAAGGGCTCAATATTGAGTTGGCTCAACCTTTTCATCTATAACAGCTTCAACTCTTCTGAGAAGGCTGTCTACAAGGTTCAGGAGTGTATATGGAAATGTTTGACCATTCTTCCAGAAGCACACTTGTGAGGTCAGGCACTGATTTTGGACGAGAAGGCCTGGCTTGCAGTTTCCGCTTAATTCACTCCAAAGGTGTTCTATCAGGTTGAGGTCAGGACTCAGTCAATTTCCTCCATCCCGAACTTGCTCATCCATGTCTTTATGGACCTTGCTTTGTGCACTGGTGTGCAGTCATGTTGGAACAGGAAGGGCCAACCCCCAAACTGTTAACACAAAGTTGGGAGCATAAAATTGTCCAACATGTTTGGTGTGCTGATATCTTAGGAGTTCCTTTCTTTGTAACTAAGGGGTCAAGCCCAACCCCTAACAAACAATCCAACACCATAATCCCCCTTCCACTAAATAATTTGGAGGGGTGGCCCAATACTTTTGGCAATATGGTGTGGATGAGCAATTTTGGAGGTGGCAGAACTTAACTGGTCTGCACAGCATCCTGACCTCAACCCAATAGAACACCTTTGGGATGATCTAGAGTGGAGACAGCAAGCCAGGCCTTCTCATCCAACATCAATGCCTGAACTCACAAGCGCGCTTCTGGAATAATGGTCAAACATTCCCATAGGCACATTCCAAAACCTTGTGGACAGTCTTCCTAGAAGATTTAAAGCTGTTAGAGCTGCAAAGTGTGGGCCAACTCAATATTAAACCCTATGGACTAAGACTGGGATGCCATTAAGGTTCATGTACCTGTAAAGGCGGCATCCCAATACTTTTAGTAATATAGTGTATCTGCAGTTGGGAATCATCCAAGACACATCCCGTCCACTTCTGTCTCTGATTTTTGCTATTCACAGGAGATTTGGAGTGACATTTGGTGATGTCAATACTGTGCTTCTCATTGTACTTCTCATTATACTTCTGAAGCCTGCTCAGGAGGAAGCTGTACTTGCACCTGCAGAGCACCCACACATCAGGGGAGGGATGGAGGGGGGCAGGTCTGACATCAAGAAGTACATTTCTACTGCTATACCAAAATGACAGGCCCCACACACAGACATAGTATTGAACATATTATGGTAAATCAATGGGGAAAGCATCAACTGCAGAGAGCCTATACCATACAGATTACTAGTCATTGCCCTCTGCTTGTCTTTATTTGGGCAAAGTATAGCTCTCCTTTAATGTCCCTCTGTTTGAAATATGATAAATCCAATTTTTTTGTACAGAAAGGAACATTTTAAACCTCTGTTTTTGCTGTTGGGGATATTGTCTTTTTTTAATTGTTTCTAGACTTTAGAGAGTCACTTCAATATTGTTTTCAGTAAAAGCCTTCTTGTTAGGTTGCAGTCTGTCCAGTTTCCATAGACCATTGGAGCTCACTAATAAATTGTGCTAAGCCTGCAATTACATTTTCGATGGAGATAATTACTTTAAAACACCCACTAATGCCTGATAACCATACAATGAATAATTCATTCTGTAAATGTCACTCAGCATACTCATTGTAGGCTGTAACATTAAATCTGAACTTTGGCAAGGGAAAGAAAGTAGTGTGTGTCCTTGGGCTTGTAGCCAGTCTACGTATGTTTTTTTTTTTCTCAATTCCTGGTCTCATAATCGCCCATAATGCAGTTCTGGTGAAGGTGAAGGTTACCAGTCAATTGCAGCTGCACTGTTGCAGCTGACTAGCTTTGTTGCTGTGTTGCTGTCTTCTTCCACCGATATTGTCATGCCTACACAACTACATGACCATACAGTCAGTGTAGAACCATATGATTAAAATCATTTCAAGCAAAGTTTTTTTCCCTAGCTGTACCTCAACTTGATCTTGAGCACTCAGGAATATAAAGCTCAGATCAAGGACATGGGAACATAATATCAAGCTAGCAGGAAGAAAGTTCAAAACAAATTTTAGAAAATATCAACAGTATGCTATCTGATGTGATATACCTAGAGATATGACTGATTTATAAGCTTTATCTATGCATACAGGATGTAACCTAGTTATACTGTTTGGGCACTTGTGTGGAAGTTCAAACACAAAAACAAAAAATTATTGATATACAGTAAAACTACCTATGACAAACCAACAATGTACTGTATATAGAAGGAAGCTATCTAGCATTCTATAACACATTATTAAGTAAGAAAACAGTGGAAAAAATACATTGTATAACAAACAAATATAAGTGTTACAAAATATACAATAATTACTGCTTAATTTTATGTGCAGGAGCATCCTCTTGGGTCAAAAAGTCAAATTTTTACCAAGACATTCATTGACATAGAGCTAGCTTCCATAGGCTAATACTGAGTGACACTGATTTGTGGGCAGTTATTATTCAAATAAAATTAGAATACTACGTTGAGGACTGGATATTTTAAAATTCAGTGGGCCAGATTCACAAAGGAGATACGACGGCGTATCTCCTGATACGCCGTCGTATCTCTGTTTTAGGGCCGTTCTAACTATGCGACTGATTCATAGAATCAGTTACGCATAGCTAGCCCTAAGATCCGACAGGTGTAATTGAATTACACCATCGGAACCTAGGATGCAATACTTCGGCCGCCGCCGGGGGGAGTTTGCGTCGTAAACCAGCGTCGGGTATGCAAATTAGCAGTTACGGCAATCCACAAAGGTTTTTCCGTCGTTACGTCGGCGCAAGTCTTAGTTTCCCGTCGCAAAGTTAGGGGTACTTTAACATGGTGTAAAATTACTCCACCATGTTAAAGTATGCCCGTCTTTCCCGCGTTGCTTTCAAATTTTTTAGTTTTCCCGGAGTAAGTACGTTACGCACGTCGCGATTCTCAACACGTCGGAGCGTCGTAATTTCGCGTAAAACAAGTCGGAAAATTTGCGAACGGAGCATGTGCAGTACGTCCGGCGCGGGAGCGTGCCTAATTTAAACTGTACCCGCCCCATTTGAATTGGGCCACCTTGCGCCAGACGTGTTTATGATACACCGCCGCAAGTTTACAGGTAAGTGCTTTGTGGATTGGGCACTTAGACTGAAAACTTGCGGCGGTGTAACGTAAACGGGTTATGTTACGCTGCGCCGCAGGTACGAGAATCTGGCCCGGTATTCCCTATTACCATAATCTCACATCTTGTCATGCAAAGTGTTAATAAGCTAACTGCCAGGAATTTTTCAAGGAAAAATTAATATGTGCAGGTGTTACAGGGCTTCCCCAGATAAATGTATGCATGAGAAACCCAGCTACCTCTATGGTTTATAAAAATAAAAAGGAAGGCTTCGAAGCTGGTATCTGGAAAAAATTGTAGAGTAAATTTCCATAGTTTAGATAAGGAATCCAGCACCAATCTAACCCATAACTCAGTTTAAAATAGATATTATAGGCAAAACTTTTGTGTATACATACAAAAAAATATCTTTTTCATTTTCCTTTTTTAAAAAGTGCCGCTCGGAGTCCCGAGCGGCAAAAGTCATTTGGTAGAGGGGAAATTATAGTGTGGGGCTGTTTTTCAGGGGTTGGGTTGACCCCTTCGTTCCAGTGAAGGGAACTCTTAAGGCGTCAGCATACCAAGACATTTTGGACAATTTCATGCTCCCAACTTTGTGGAAAGAGTTTCAACATAACTGCGTACCAGGGCACAAAGCAAGGTCCATAAAGACATGAATAAGCATGTTTGGGGTGGAAGAACTTGACTAGTCTGCACAGAGTATTAAACTCAACCTGACAGAACACCTTTGGGATGAATTAGAGTGAAGACTGCAAGTCAGGCCTTCTAGTCCAACATCAGTGCCTGACTTCACAAGTGCGTTTCTGGAAGAATGGTCAAACATTCCCATAGACACACTCCTAAACCTTGTGGACAGCCTTCCCAGAAGAGTTGAATCTGGTATAGATGCAAAGGGTAGGCCAACTCAATGTTAAACCCTACGGACATAGGGCCAGATTCACAAAAGAGATACGACGGCGTATCTCCTGATACGCCGTCGTATCTCTGTGATCAGCCCGTCCTAACTATGCGGCTGATTCATAGAATCAGTTACGCATAGATAGCCTTAAGATCCGACAGGTGTAATTGACTTACACTGTCGGATCTTAGGATGCGTAGAATATGCAAATGACTAGTTACGGCGATCCACGAACATCCGCGTTACCCGTCGCTCTAACTTTATGTTGTTTCCGTCGAGATACGCGTCGTAAAATTAGGGCTGAGCCCTAGGTGTTCTAAGCAATGTTAAGTATGGCCGTCGTTCCCGCGTCGAAATTTAAAAAATCACGTCGTTTGCGTAAGTCGTCCGTGAATGGCGCTGGATGCCATTTACGTTAACGTCTAAACAAATGACGGCCGTGCGACGTCATTTAGCGCATCCCGATGGAGCATGCGCAGTACGTTCGGCGCGGGAACGCGCCTAATTTAAATGGTGCCCACCCCATTTGAATTAGGCGGGCTTGTGCCAAGCGGATTTACATTACACAGCCGCAAGTTTACAGGTAAGAGCTTTGTGAATTAGGCACTTACGCTGTAAACCTGCGGCGGTATAACATAAATGGGATACGTTACGCTGCCATGAAGCAACGTAAATGTGTCTGAATCTGGCTCTAAGACTGGGATATCATTCAAGATCATGTGCATGTAAAGGCAGATGTCCCAATACTTTTGAAAATAATAGTGTATATGTGAATACCTGATCCAGTAAGAAGAAGGACACTAGACAATTCTCAATTTGTTTATGTAAACTGTGGAACACAGTGCACTTCTAATATAGTTTTTAATACAACTCTATTGCTAAAACATTTTGTTATGTAGTGTGCCTACTCTATATCTCTGTATATTTAAAATTATCTATATTCTTTTAATTTAGGTTTCCTGACACAGTGGATCAGTTTGATATGCCAAAAAATGAGCATTCCCATGTTTGTAGGCTAATATGTAAGCAGTTGATAGTGGGCTGAGGTGCTACCACATTATTGCTGCCAATGAGTAGTGCCAGGAAACAAAAATTATGAGGTAATAATGACACATCAGATAAATCTATTACAAGGTCAATGTAATAGAGTTTTTTTTTTTTATACAAACAATTAAATAATATTAGGCCTCTTTCACACGGGCGGATAGAATGGTGCTTTTAGGTGCGGATTTTATAATTTCTTACCACAGCTGAAAGCACACAATGCTTTCCTATGGCCCCATTCACACACTGGGCCTGATTTACCAAGCCTTTACTCCATGACTCATGGAGTAAAAGCAGGAGTAGCAGCCGTTTGGCCATTTACTAAAGAAATACGCTGCTAGTGCAGTGTATTTCCCTAGTTACTAATGTGCTCCGTGCGCCCAGGAGAGGGTGCATTGTGCACCAGTACAGACCTGGCGCACGGCACATTAAACTATAAATTGCGGGGGTTTGGGCGGGAGTTTATTAAGGGGGGAGGTGGGGGGATGCAGGGGAAGTGAAGTGACATGTGTTTTGAAGTGTTTGGCGGGCCGAATTGAAAGGGAAAGTGTTTTTTGAAAACAGATCCCCGTACGCTTGCACAGTGCGCCTGAACCTCGGGAGGTTCATTTGCATACTGGGCATGCGCAGAGAGAAAAGTCAGGGATTCCCGTGCGCCTCGTCAGTACGCCGTGAAAATCTTGGTAAATACCAAGCGGCGTACCCGTGAATGCGCTGCGTGACGCGGCGCACGGGAATCTCCGAGCTGTTTTCAGCCCTGAAGGGGAACTCGGCGCCAAATTTCAAACTTGAAATCGGCGCGGGTCCCCCTTCAGGGCTACATTAGGCTCTTAGGCTTGGTCCGGAACGTGAGGGGTTAAACCCACGCCGATTCGGCGCGGGGGTCCCCCCCAGATCCAAACCAAGCCCTCATCCCAAGCATGCAGTCTGGCCCGGACAGGAATGGGGGAGGGGACGAGCGAGCGGCCCCCCCCCCTCCTGAGCCGTACCAGACCGCATGCCCTCAACATGGGGGAGTGTGTGCTGTGGGGGAGGGGGGCACTGCCCCCCCACCCCAAAGCACTCTTGCCCCCATGTCGATAGGGACAAGAGCCTCTTCCCGACAACCCTTGCCGTTGGTTGTCGGGGTATGCGGGCGGGGCTAATCGGAATCTGCGAGCTCCCTTTAATAAGGGGGCCCCCAGATGCCGGACCCCCACCCTATGTGAATGAGTATGGGGTACATCGTACCTCTACCCATTCACATGGGGGAAATGTAAAGTAAAAAAAAAACACCACACAGAATAAAATATTTTATTAATCTGCTCCGGAGCCCCCCCTTTCTTCTTTAGCTCTCTTAGAAGGGGGGGTTTCTTCTCTCCCGATCTTCCGCCGGGACCCTGGGCTTCGGTGATTTCTGCCGGGGGAGGGCGCCATCCCTCGGTCCTCTCCGGAGCCTTCCGCCGGATGCCCCCACCCCATTTAAGCTCTTTTTCATTAGGGAGGGGCATCCGGACTTCGGGGTCTTCTGCCGGGGGATGGCGCCTATCCCCCGGTCTTTCCGGTGCCTTCCGCCAGGGTTCCGGTCTTCCTGGTCTTCTGCCGGGGGTGCGCCAACTCCCCGGTCTTTTCTCTTCTGTCTTCTCTGCTCCCTCTTCTGCCTGGCTCCCCCGCGGAGCCAGGGCTTTCTTCCGTCTTCTTTCTTCTCTCTTCCTTCTTCTGCCTGTCTCCTCCGGGAGCACAGGGCTTGTCTCCGCTGTCTTCTCCCTTCTCTTCCATTGGATGTTGACACGACGAGGTCCGGCGCTGGAATGCCGTCTGAGCAGTGGGCATGGACTTATATAGGGCAATGCCACCATGTGACCTCAACCCATGTGACATCACATTCCCATCATGCCCAGGGAATGTGATGTCACATGGGTTGAGGTCACATGGTGGCATTACCCTATATAAGTCCATGCCCGCCGCTGACACGGCATGTCAGCGCGGAACCTCGTCGTGTCAACATCGAATGGAAGAGAAGGAAGAAGACAGCGCAGACAAGCCCTGTGCTCCCGGAGGAGACAGGCAGAAGAAGGAAGAGAGAAGAAAGAAGACGGAAGAAAGCCCTGGCTCCGCGGGGGAGCCAGGCAGAAGAGGGAGCAGAGAAAAGACCTGGGAGTTGGCGCACCCCCGGCAGAAGACCAGGAAGACCGGAACCCTGGCGGAAGGCACCGGAAAGACCGGGGGATAGGCGCCATCCCCCGGCAGAAGACCCCGAAGTCCGGATGCCCCTCCCTAATGAAAAAGAGCTTAAATGGGGTGGGGGCATCCGGCGGAAGGCTCCGGAGAGGACCGAGGGATGGCGCCCTCCCCCGGCAGAAATCACCGAAGCCCAGGGTCCCGGCGGAAGATCGGGAGAGAAGAAACCCCCCCTTCTAAGAGAGCTAAAGAAGAAAGGGGGGGCTCCGGAGCAGATTAATAAAATATTTTATTCTGTGTGGTGTTTTTTTTTTACTTTACATTTCCCCCATGTGAATGGGTAGAGGTACGATGTACCCCATACTCATTCACATAGGGTGGGGGGCCGGAATCTGGGGACCCCTTTATTAAAGGGGTCTCTCAGATTCTGATAAGCTCTCCGCCCGCATACCCCGACAACCAACGGCCAGGGTTGTCGGGAAGAGGCTCTTGTCCCTATCGACATGGGGGCAAGAGTGCTTTGGGGTGGGGGGGCAGTGCCCCCCTCCCCCACAGCACACACTCCCCCATGTTGAGGGCATGTGGTCTGGTATGGCTCAGGAGGGAGGGGGGCGCTCGCTCGTCCCCACCCCCATTCCTGTCTGACCAGACTGCGTGCCTGGGATAAGGGCTTGGTTTGGATCTTGGGGGGGGGGGGGCACGCTATTTTTTTGGGCCCCGGTTTAACCCCTTATGTTCCAGACCAAGCCTAAGAGCCTGGTATGCACCTGGAGGGAACCCACCTTATTTTTTTTGGGGGGGTCTGGAGTTCCCCTTCATGAACAGCGATCTGTCATTTACACATGTCAGTCCCATCCCCCCCCCCTACAGTTAGAACACACCCAGGGAACATATTTAACCCCTCCCTCGCACCTAGTGTTAACCCCTTCCCTGCCAGTGGCATTTTTTGAGTAAGCAATGCATTTTTTACAGCACTGATCGCTGAAAAATGCCAATGGTTCCAAAAAAGTGTTCGATGTGTCCGCCATAATGTCGCAGTACCGATAAAAATCGCTGATCGCCCCAATAACTAGTTAAAACAACAAAAAAAAAAAATTTGTAGACGCTATACCTTTTGCAAAAACCAAACACTAAACGCTATTTGCGATTTTTTGGAACCAAAAAGATGTAGAATACGTATCGGCCTAAACTGAGGGGTTTTTTAGTTTTTTGAATATATATTTTTGGGGATATTTATTATAGCAAAAAGTAAAAAGAATTTTTACATATGTGGGCGGGACTTACGCAAGTCCCGCCCACATATATAAACATCGTTCAAACCACACATGTGAGGTATTGACGCGTGCGTTAGAGCGAGAGCAATACTTTTACCACTAGACTTTCTTTGTAACTATAAACTGGTAACCTGGAAAAAAAAATAAAAGGTCGCCTATGGGGATATTCACGGAATTCATTTTGGCCCCATTGCAGGAGTGTTTCCAATAGTAAAGCGTGACATGTAAGGTATCTATTTACTCAGTGTAACATCATCTTTCACATTATCCCCAAAAATTGGGCTCACTTTTGTGTTTTGTTAATTTTTAACCACTTGAGCCCGGACCATATTTCTGGTCAATGACCGGGCAAGTTTTTGTCATTCGGCGCGGCGTCGCTTTAACTGACAATTGCGCAGTCGTGCGACGTGGCTCCCAAACTAAATTGGCAACCTTTTTTTTCACACAAATAGATTATTAAATGTGCGTGTTTACTTCTGTCTTTAACACCTCCCCTTCAGGCTGGAAAGCATCAGATCAGGGGAAACAAAAAAAAAAAGCTCTCATTCCATTGCAGCTTGGTTCCTACATGTGTGATGAACTGAGCATGCTCAAACACTTAGAAAAAAAATATCCTTTCTTTTTAAAAGGTGAAAAACACTCATTGGATGCTCATAGAGCGTGGTTTGGGTTAATTGCAGGTGTGCCCAATTACAAGCTCACCCAAACTAGAGACTGCAATTTGGTCATGTGATTTCAATTGCTTCATTACTAGCACTGTTATAAAAAGCTTGGATCGATCATTCCTCAGCTGCCCTCAGAAGGGGCAGGCTGGCAGAAATGCTGTTGCTAAACACAAATGTGGTTTGTTGCATGGGTTTTGTTTTATTTTGCCAATGGTTTTGGTTTATTTTTAAATAATGTTCACTTTGATGTATTTGTCTATGTGGCCTTATTTTATGAAAAATGTGTAAAGCTATGGTTAATTAGAATTTTGAAATGTATTTTTGTTTGTTTGTCTTTTTTTGCTTTCCTTGTTTTGTTGACCAATAAAAATTACTTTAAAATTGTTAAGTTTGTCTTTTGTTACTTTTTCATGCTACATATGTTGACAGCTGCAGCTGAACTAGGTTTGGGCCTAACAAATTATGTGTGATTTTTGTCTAAGCTTCTTTCCTGGTGTGTAATCATGAAATGTTTGCCATGTTTATTCTCCCTGACTTTAAAGACAAAAACTGGTAAGTATTTTATTTATTCTGCAGTGGTCCTCAGCCCTCAAGTACCCCCGACAGGACATGTTTTGGGGATTTCTCTTATCAAGAATTGCTGTCCAGACTATTTTAAAGCACATGTGCAAGATGAAGGAAAACCTGCAAACATGGCCTGTGGGGGGGGGGGTTTGCTATTGGTGGACAGGCTTGACGTGCTGATTTACAGCACTGTGCTTAAATCTAGCGCAAGGCAATCCTATTCAAATTGTGGGTGTTTGAGGGAAGCCAAGTGAGTGTTAGAACCCCTGCTTTGTGTTTTTTTATTTTTGTGTTGAGCTTTGTGTCCCTTTTCTTAAAATTGGCTTCACTTCCTGTCACACAGCTGAACAGGAAGTGAGGTTAAAACCCTACCAGTGTCATTTCTTGGACACCGGTCAATCTAACTAGTGTCCCCATTAAGCAAATTGCACTCCAGCACTGCTGTGTACACCCCAAATCATGGGTCTTCAAACTACGGCCCTCCAGTTGTTCAGGAACTACAATTCCCATCATGCCTAGTCATGTCTGTGAATGTCAGTGCATTACAAGGCCTCATGGGATGTGTAGTTCTACAACAGCTGGAGGGCCGTAGTTTGAGGATCCCTGCCCCAAATGATTATTTAGTTTGGGGTTTAGTAAAGGCAAAGCCACTCTGCAGTACAAGCATAGTTGCTGAAAATCAGAGAGGAAGCACTGATGGTTTTAACATCCAATCCTGTAGAAGCAAAGTTGTTTTGTTTTCTTCCTTGCTTTGCACTTGTAGGAGTGGATTTGCCTTTAGTAAATGGACCCCAAAGTCCAAGATCCCTAATAATTTGGGGTGTACACAGCAAAATGCTAGAGTGCAATTTACATAATGGGAAACTATTTAGATTGATCTCTGTGTCCCCAAGAAAAGATATTAGTAAGGTTTTACCCTCACTTCCTGTTTGGCTATGTGACAGGAAGTGAATGAATTAGAAAGGGTGAAGACACCTCACAAATGTTGTCACTATCAGGGGTGCAGACATCCCCAAAAAAATGAGCAGATAATACTTATTTGCAAATTAATAATTTTTTAGTTAACATTGGGTGGGGTGCTCTAACACACATTCCTACATATTAGCAACGCTCTATCCTGGCCTATTGGCATGGTTATATTTTCTTAAGGCTCTCAATAAAACTCTATGAAATTTGTGCTTAAACTAGAACCAGGGGCGGACTGACAACTCATGGGGCCCCTGGGCAATAGAAGATTATGGGGCCCCTCTGGCTTACAGATGACCACCACGCCAGGAGGTAGTGCAGAGGCGGGCAGCTAAAATCTTGGGATATTCACATTAAAAGCATGTCATTTTCGGACATATCAGGGACAGATCTAAAAAAAACACAGATTTTTACATACTGTCCCTGGTTTTACTGAGCCTGGCAACCCGGATGGGGCCCCCTAGTGGCATGGGGCCCTCGGGCAGTGCCCGAGTGACTCAATGGTCAGTCCGCCCCTGACAAGAACTATAATCAACAAGTTTTATTTTCTTTCATTTTGGATAGAGTGAGGGAGGGTTATAGGCCCTGTCAGTTTATTTTGGATTATCTGTGTCCAATTGGGGAGATTTGCCTTCACTTCCTGCCCCATAGCCAAACAGGAAGTGAGAGAAAAACTATGCAAATTAACCACTTCCCGCCCAGCCTATGGCCGATTTACGTCCGGGAAGTGGTTACACAATCCTGACAGGACGTCCTGCAGGATTTCATGCCGCACGCGCCTGTGGGGGCACGCAGCGCGGCGATCGGTGATGCGGGGTGTCAGTCTGACACCCTGCATCTCCGATCTCGGTAAAGAGTCTCTCACGGAGACGGAGACTCTTTACCACGTGATCAGCCGTGTCCAATCACGGCTGATCACGATGTAAACAGGAAGAGCCATCGATGGCTCTTCCTCACTCGCGTCTTACAGACGCGAGTATAGGAGAGCCGATCGGCGGCTCTCCTGACAGGGGGCGTTCGCGCTGATTGTTTATCAGCGCAGCCCCCCCTCGGATCACCACACTGGACCACCAGGGATGCCCACCCTGGACCACCAGGGTGTGCAAAAAAAAAAAAATTATAGAACAAAAAAACAAAAAGCATTAAAAAATAAGAAAAAAGATGCCAATCAGTGCCCACAAATGGGCACTGACTGGGAAAATCAGTGCCACCCCACAGTGCCCATCCATGCACAGTGCCCACCTATCAGTGCCCACCTGTGCCACCCATAAGTATCCATCAGTGCCACCCATAAGTGCCGCCCATAAGTATCCATCAGTGCCACCCATAAGTGCCGCCCATCTGTGCCGCCCATCAGTGCCGCCTATGAGTGCCCATCAGTGCCGCATAGCAGCGCCGCCAATCAATGCCACCTCATCTGTGCCGTCAGTACTACCTCATCGATGTCCATCAGTGCCATCTCATCGGGGCCCATCAGTGCCGCCATATCAGTGCCCGTAATTGAAAGAGAAAAACTTATTTACAAAAAAATTAACCTAAAAAAAGAAAAAGGTTTTTTTGTTTCAAAATTTGCAGTCTTTTTTTAGTTGTTGCGCAAAAAAAAAACACAGAGGTGATCAAATAACAACAAAAGAAAGCTCTATTTGTGGGGAAAAAAGGACGCCAATTTTGTTTGGGTACAGTGTTGTATGACCGCGCAATTGCCATTCAAAGTGCGACAGTGTTGAAAGCTGAAAATTGGCTTGGGCGGGAAGGTGCGTAAGTGCCTGGTATGGAAGTGGTTAAGGGAATCCAGTGCCCCCCCAGAACTAGTGTGTGGGTCCCCTGAAAATTACTGGGCGGGGTTATACAAAAACAGGGTGTGACCTTGACAGGAAGGGGTGGGTCATTTTTCTATTAGGAGGTGCAGATATGTAGTCAGGCCTAGGGCAGAACCAAACCTTAATATACTACTGCATATTAGGGCTTATTTAGACCGGAACCGATTTACAGCGTGTTTTTATATTGTGGGAGGAAACCCACGCAGGCACAGGGAGAACATGCAAACTCCATGCAGATGCTGTCACGGGCGGGATTCGAACCAACGACTCTTTTGCTGCTAGGTCAAAGTGCTATACACTACACCACTGTGGTGAACGAACATGATTGCAGCTGAAAGCATGAGATCTATTTTTTTTTTTTTCAATACCATGCTTTCCAGCCTTATTGACCCCGCCTCTCTCCATAAAGAGGACCTGTCACACACTAGTCCTATTACAAGGGATGTTTACATTCCTTGTAATAGGAAGAAAACTGATCATTTTTTTTTTATTTTTTTATTTCAGTGTAAAACATTATAAAACTAAATAAAAATAAATAAGAAAACCCCAAATAAAAATTTTAAAGCGCCCCGTCGCGACGAGCTCGCGCACAGAAGCAAACGCATACGCGAGTAGCGCCCGCATATGAAAACAGTATTCAAACCACACAAGTGAGGTATCGCCGCGATCGTTAGAGTGAGAGCAATAATTCTAGCCCTAGACCTACTCTGCAACTCAAAAAATGCAACCTGTAGAATTTTTTAAACGTCGCCTATCGAGTTTTTTAAAGGGTAAAAGTTTGACGCCATGCCACGAGCGGGCGCAATTTTTAAGCGTGACATGTTGGGTATCATTTTACTCGGCGTAACATTATCTTTCACAATATAGAAAAAAATTGGGCAAAATGTATTGTTGTCTTATTTTTTAATTCAAAAAAGTGATTTTTATCCAAAAAAAGTGCGCTTGTAAGACCGCTGCGCAAATACGGTGTGACAAAAAGTATTGCAATGACTGCCATTTTATTCCCTAGGATGTCTGCTAAAAAAAAATATATAATGTTTGGGGGTTCTGATTAATTTTCTAGCCAAAAAATTGTGATTTTCACATGAAGGAGAGAAGTGCCAGAATTAACCCGGTGGGCAAGTGGTTAAAGTACTCATGGCTATAAAGAATAGAGTCATTGCTCATTAAAACAAAAAAAAAAAAGGGGGGTCCCTCCAAATTAAATTACCAGGCCCTTCAGGTCTGGAATGGATATTAAGGGGAACCCCGCCGTAAAAACCCCAAAAAAAAAAGACGTGCGGTTCCCGGCAAATATCCATTCCAGACCCTTCAGGTCTGGTGTGGATTTTAAGGGGAACTCCACCCCAAATTGAAAAAAAAAATGGCGTGGAGTCCCCCTAAAAATCCACACCAGACCCTTATCCGAGCACGTTGACCTGGCCGGCCGCAGAAAAGAGGGGGGGACAGAGTGCGGCCCCCCCCCTCTCCTGAACCGCACCAGGCCACATGCCCTCAACATGGGGAGGATGTCCCCATGTTGATGGGGACAAGGGTCTCATCCCCACAACCCTTGCCCGGTGGTTGTGGGGGTATGCGGGCGGGAGGTTTATCAGAATCTGGAAGACCCCTTTAACAAAGGGGACCCCCAGATCCTGACCCCCCCCCTGTGTGAAATGGTAATGGGGTACATTGTACCTCTACCATTTCACCCCAAAAAAAATGTCAAAGTGATAAAAATGACAGTAGCCGGTTTTTGACAAATCTTTTAATAAAGTCTTCTTTTCTTCTTTCCTTCGGGGTTCTTCCGCTGCTTCTTCTCGTCCACATCTTGCCCGACGTCTTCTTCTATCTTCTCAGTCCGTCCTTCCGCCTTCTGGTCCCGCATCTTGCCCGTTGTCTTCTCCGTCCGCCTCCTCGTCCGCATCTTGGGTCTTCTGCGGTCTTCTTCTCGGTCCGCCGCCTTCTCGTCCCCTGCGTTTGAATTGTAATTGGCCGCCGTTTTCCCGCTCCTGGGACCCGCCCCCCTCTGACGCCACAAGTAAACTCCTTAGAAGGTCATGTGCGTCAGAGGGGGGCGGGGTCGCAGAGCGTCACACAGCGGGGGAATTCAATTTCAATCGCGCCGCCCGGAGAAGAAGTTCCCGCCGTGTCACACTCATGTGACCCCGCCCCCCTCTGACGCACATGACCTTCTAAGGAGTTTACTTGTGGCGTCAGAGGGGGGCGGGTCCCAGGAGCGGGAAGACGACGGCCAATTCAAATTCAAACGCTGGGTCCGGAGAAGACACAAGATGCGGACGAGAAGGCTGGCGGACCGAGAAGAAGACCGCAGAAGACACAAGATGCGGGACCAGAAGGCTGAAGGACGGACGGAGAAGATAGAAGAAGACGTCGGGCAAGATGTGGACGAGAAGAAGCAGCGGAAGAACCCCGAAGGAAAGAAGAAAAGAAGACTTTATTAAAAGATTTGTCAAAAACCGGCTACTGTCATTTTTATCACTTTGACATTTTTTTTGGGGTGAAATGGTAGAGGTACAATGTACCCCATTACCATTTCACACAGGGGGGGGGTCAGGATCTGGGGGTCCCCTTTGTTAAAGGGGTCTTCCAGATTCTGATAAACCTCCCGCCCGCATACCCCCACAACCACCGGGCAAGGGTTGTGGGGATGAGACCCTTGTCCCCATCAACATGGGGACATCCTCCCCATGTTGAGGGCATGTGGCCTGGTGCGGTTCAGGAGAGGGGGGGGGCCGCACTCTGTCCCCCCCTCTTTTCTGCGGCCGGCCAGGTCAACGTGCTCGGATAAGGGTCTGGTGTGGATATTTAGGGGGACTCCACGCCATTTTTTTTTTCAATTTGGGGTGGAGTTCCCCTTAAAATCCACACCAGACCTGAAGGGTCTGGAATGGATATTTGCCGGGAACCGCACGTCTTTTTTTTTTTTGGTTTTTACGGCGGGGTTCCCCTTAATATCCATTCCAGACCTGAAGGGCCTGGTAATTTAATTTGGGGGAACCCCTACACATTTTTTTGTTTGTTTTATGAATGAATCCCTTTAGAATTGTCAGAGCCGACAATTCATTATAGCCGCGTGTGAATTTTTAAATGACTTTTTTCCTTCAGAATGTCACTTTGTGCAGGGGGAGTTCTAAGTGCGGGAAAAATGCGCTATTTCACATGCTGACATTACACCCCCCCTAGGTACGAAATTTAAAGGAATATTTCACTTTTATTGTTTCACTTTAAGAATTATTAATTTCACTGCTCCCGAAAAAACGGCCGTTTTAAAAAATAAAAAAAGCATTGATACATGTTCCCTGGGGCAGGACTGAGGTCCCCAAACACTTTTTAGGACAAAACTTGCAGATTAGCCTTTAAAATGAACACTTTTGATTTCTCCCATAGACTTCTATAGGGAGTTCGGCGCGGCTTTACATATTAGTTTCAATGCGCCGGCTGCTACGCTGGTTCATGCGCCTGATTAAGCCTCCACCCGGAGTACTAATTAATGCATGAACCAGCGCAGCGCACATAGCTTAGTAAATCAGGCCCACTGTGTTTAGCTGTGTTTTCATTACATGCGGTTTGGTGCAGATAGAAAAAATAGATTTGACTGCGTCCAGGAACGATTTTGCGCAGCTATCTGCACATAACTGCAGGTAATCGTAGTGCACTGTGTCAGCTGCGGATAGCAGCGTGAACAAAAGAAAAAAACAACAGGAAGCACATCAAAATAAAAATGGTTGCTATGGAGATGACAATAATGGCCAACCGCAGCTAAACGTAGCTGCATGTAAACGCAGCTAATCGCAGTGTACAAATGCAGCCGATCGCTGTGCCTGGAGTCTTGAATTTCAAAAGAAAGAAACATGCTTTTAACTGCGGCAGAACAGCCGTCCGTGTGAAAGGCACCTTAAAGTTCAGTTTATGAACTTGTAAACTTACAAATTAAAAGTAATAACATGACCATTAAAGTTTTCTTTTAAAGTGACTTGATCACTACAGGTCCACTTTTACTCAATTGTCCACCTATACAAGAGGTAGGAATGTACTTACACTTCTGGAGGCCCATGTTTTTAAAGGCCTATGCTTCTCTGATCCTCATCTGCTGCAAGTATTCCATCAGTTGGCTGGGTAAGATAATTGTTCCCACCACACTTTGTGGTTCCACTCACCTAACTACAGGAGGTCCGAGCTGATGAGGAGCAAAAGTGGCTCAAGGGAGAACAACTGATCTACAATTCTGAAAGTGTAAAGTACATGCAACAGCAGGGTAGCAGGCTGGTTTAAGACACATTGGCTGCTAGAAAGCCATACATAGCCAAACTTTTTTTTAGATGGGCTATTGAGTAAGTGGAAGTTCAATAATAAAAGGTTCATGTGAAGAAAACCATCACTAGTAAATGACGTCGCCTTATTTAAAAATAAAACAGAATAGCAATGATACATCTCTGATGATTTTTATGTGGAATTACTATATCCTCAGTTTATTGTGCAAGGTATGATGATAATGATACAAAGGTGTGCAATAGGGTTGATATCCCTGGATGTGTCTGTAACATGAAACATGATTTGACATGGCTGAAAGATTGGTCAAATAGTGGAAACTGCAGTCCAATGTTTCTAAATGCAAAATAATGCACCTAGGGAAAAAAAAATCCCTTGAGAGAGTACAACACCGTGTTGACCAGTACTACAGAAGAAAAAGATTTATGGGTACTTATTTTAGATGATTGCAAAATGAGCAAACAGTGTGACCAGACAATGGGCAAAGCAAATAGAATTCTAGGATGCATTACTAGAGGGATCACCAGCAGCAGGAAGGGGGTCCTGATTCACCTATATAGATCTTTAGTGAGAACTCATTTAGAATACTGGGCCAGATTCACAAAAGAGATACGACGGAGTATCTCAGATACTCCGTCGTATCTCTCAGAGTATCTATGCGACTGATTCATAAAATCAGTTACGCATAGATAGCCCTAAGATCCGACAGGTGTAATAGTTTTACACTGTCGGATCTTAGGATGCAGTACCGTGGCCGCCGCTGGGGGGAGTTTGCGTCGTAAACCAGCGTCGGGTATGCAAATTAGCAGTTACTGCGATACACGAAGGTTTTTCCCTTCGTTACGTCGTCGCAAGTTTTAGATTCCCGTCACAAAGATAGGGCTGCTATTAACATGGTGTAAAATTACTCCACCATGTTAAAGTATGCCTGTCTTTCCCGCGTCGCTTTTGAATTTTTTTGTTTTCCCGACGTAAGTACGTTACGCACGTCGCAATTCTCAACACGTTGGCGCGTCGTAATTTCGCGCAAAGCACGTCGGGAAACTTGCGATCGGAGCATGCGCAGTACGTCTGGCGTGGGAGCGCACCTAATTTAAATGGTACCCGCCCCATTTGAATTGGGCCGCCTTGCGCCGGACGTGTTTACGATACACCGCCGCAAGTTTCCAGGTAAGTGCTTTGTGGATCGGGCACTTAGACTGAAAACTTGCGGCGGTGTAACGTAAACGGGTTACGTTACGCTGCGCCGCGGGTACGTGAATCTGGCCCACTGTGCCCAGTTCTGGAGACCTCACTTACAAAAAGATAATGATAAGATAGAACGAGTCCAGAGATGGGTAACAAACATGATCATAGATCTGGGGGATAAAACACATTGAGAGCGACTTCAGGAACTTAAAGTGGTTGTAAACCCACTCTTACAACTTGCACCTACAGGTAAGCCTAGATTAAGGTTTACCTGTAGGTGCAAGAAATATCTTCTTAACCTACACGGTTAAGGAGATACAGTATTTGTAGAAAACACTGCACCGATGTCTACGGTGCATGCGTGCCATAGACAACGGCGCAGGCACACTGAGCATCCCGGGTTTTATGAATTGGATCATGCCGGCCCCACGCGCATTCGCGGGATGTTGCCGGTACTGCGCATGCGCAGGAGTGACGTCATCACCGCTCCGGCCAGTCACACCGCCGGAGTGGCGATACACGGAAGAGCCTATTAGGAAACAGGGATATGAGGAGCTCTTCAGGGGCTTCGATCTCAGGTAAGTCATTCATAATGAGCTAGTATGCTATGCATACTAGCTCATTATGCCTTTCTCTTGCAGGTTTTTTTTTTGCAAAAAAAAAAGATGGTTTACTTCCTCTTTAATATGTACAGTCTGGAGGAAAGAAGGGAAAGGGGAGACATGATTGGAATGTTTAAAACATCAAGGGGGTGAATAAGGTTCAGTAGAGCAGTATTTTCAATATGAAACCAAAATCCAAAACATGGGGACATGACCTCAAACTAACTGGAGGAAAGTTCAAAACTAATCTTAGAAAGTATTATTTTACTGAAAGGGTAATTGATGCTTGGAATACATTTCTAGCAGAAGTAGTGAGCCAGTCAACAGTAAATGGCTTTAAACATGCTTGGGACAAACATAGATTTATAAATGATAACAAAAAAAAACAAACAACAACATGTATTAACCACTTGCCAACCAGTAAATCTGCGGGAGCATGACACGGCTGGGTGAAACAACGTTATGTTACGTTACTTAGCCCTGTGGCCACTAGGGGCACACGCGTGTTGCCGGAGGTACGCGCGCCTGCTGCTCGCCCCCAGAGTGGGCACAATGACTGCTGGTCACCTGTGATCACTCGTAACACAGTGAGAACTGGGATCTGTGGGCCAGATTCACGTAGAGCGGCGCAAATTAAGTTACTCCAAACGTATGTCATTTAAGTTACGGCGCCTTAATTTTGTGTCGTAAGTGCCGTATCCACAGCGCATTTGCGCCCAAATTTGCGCCAGCGTAACTTAAATCCAGAGGCGTAAGGTGGGGTTATTGCAAGTGGGAAGGAAGTGGGCGTGCTCCATTGTAATGAGCCGTGACCCCATGCAAATGAAGGGCCGGCCGTACTGCGCATGCGCGCATGAATCTGAACCTCACTGGGCATGTGCAGAACTCGGCTCGGCACAATCAGTGAGATAGGTAAAAGGCCAAGCGTACTTAGTTTGAGAATCGCCCTGTGGATAAATAGCCCCAGACAAACACACTTCCCTTGCAAAAGTACATCCCTGTGTTCCCCTTGCCTAAAGCAAGTTGCTTTTGCTCTGTCGTCTGTTGGTGTGTGTTGGTGAGTTTAGTGTTAGACAAAAGATTTGGAGGAGTAGTAGAGTGTAGTAGCTGTGTTTATTTTCTGAGTGTTTTTTCTGTTTGTTTTTTCTGATTGTTTTTTCTGATTGTTTTTTCTGTTTGTTTTTTCGGTGTTTGTTTTTGAATTTGTATTAGCTGTCTGCTTGTGTGGTTTGATTTTTGTGTGTGTTTGTTGTGTGAGTATTTGTGTTTGTTTGTTGTGTGAGTATTTGTGTTTGTTTGTTGTGTGAGTATTTGTGTTTGTTTGTTGTGTTTGTTTTTTGTTGGTGCTGAGTGTTGGGTGTTATGGCACCGAAGCGCAGGAAGCTGAATTTTTCAATCAGAAAAAAAAGCAGATACTTGCTAGGGCCATCACCCGTTTCGGGCGTTATTTGCATGGCCCTGAGAGCCGGGACACCACCCCGGCCAGGAAGAAGGAGATCATTAAGAGAATTACTGATCAGATCAATGCGGCGGGGGGGAGACGAGGACCCCCAGTGGGATTTAAAAGAAGATCAACGATCTTAGGAGCCTGGTCCGGGACAAGATGGCCAAAATAAATGCCCATGCCATGGGCACTGGAGGAGGCCCACCCTGCTCCGTCAGGCTGACTGAGGAGGAATGGGCAGTGGCCCGGTGTTTCCATAGCCAGCAGGTGGTGGGCCTGCCTGGCTTTGAATCTGATGCTCTTGTGAGGCCAGGTAATTTTTTGGTTTTCCTATCTGGTGAGTAGCATGTGTGGGTGGGGGGGAAGGGAATATGTGCCAAGTGTGTGGATCCTCCAACCTGTGAATGTTTTGTGTCCTCCACAGATGGCCAGGAGATTGCTGGGCCATCAGGCCAGGAGGTTGCTGGGCCATCAGGCTGCACCATCCCCAGGACAACAGGCTGCAGAAGAGCCCCAAGAATGGCAGGAGTCCCCAGGGGAGGGGAGTGGCCACACCTCCCCTCATGAGGAGGTTGAGGGGGGGGAGGATGAGGGGAGGATGAGGATGAAGATATGGAGATTGCCAGGGAAATCCTTTTGGCTTCGGATGTGGTTCCCCCTGAGGCTACCCCTGAGGCTGGCAGCAGTCAGGCCTCCATCAGGGGTAGCCCCTCCCACTCCTCCCCCAACAGGCCTCCCCCACAAGGGTCTCTCTCTCCCCTCCTCCCAAGCCACAAGACTCAGCTGCAGGCAGGAAGGCTACCCATAAGACCAGGGGGGTGGCCGAGTGTCTGCCGGCCCATCTGCAGAGGGACAATGCCCGGCAGACCCGCCATCTGGGTCAGATCAACCAGACTCTGACCCAGATAGAGGACAGCCTGGGTTCAATTAAGGAGTCACTCACTGATGTGGCCACAAACTCCTTGGCGGTCATCACATGCATTTGTGACCTGCAGACCACCACAACAGGCGTGGCCCAGGAGGTGAGTGCCCTGACCCAGGCTGTCCAGGACAATACCCGGGCTGTCCAGGCCAATACGGCTGCCCTCACTCTGGATCTGAACAGAATTGCAGTGGCCTTGGAGGGCAGGCCAGCAGGAGGACAGTCACCAGGGGAGTCTCCTCCTTCCCCTGCTTCACCCCCCCAGGAGTCTCCCCTGGTTGGCCGTGGCCATGCCCGTGGCCGGCCCAGGCGTAGCTCACGCCGCCGCCGTTAAGTTTTGGGGTACTTTTTTTATTTTTTTATTATTATACTGTACTTATGATTTGTTTTATGTGTGTGAATGATGTATGAATGTGGGGGTGGCATTCCTGATTAAATAAGGGGTCTCACCCTCAGTTTTGGTGGAGTAGGGATCCCCAGGACCAGGGAGAAGTGATCCCAGGTCCATGTGAATGGTGTATGAATGCACAGTGACATAATTGGAGCCGTGGCGTGGCGTTACTGCTCCCAAGTACCATTGGGGGTACTTGGATCTAGTCCAATTAGATGTGCATGTGATGTGTCTGTGCTAGGGACCACAGTGGGTGTGCATGCATGCATTCTCATTGTGCCATGATTAATGTGTGTGTTTACTGGGCAAAGATGCATTCTGCGAGGCGTCTCCTGACTGCTGTGCCCTCAGAAGAGGGAGTACCCTTGGTTACTAAAGTCACTAGTATAGTTATGAGCATGGATGCCCCTGGCATGTTGGCATACAGATTGTTGTCCTGCAAGTGTGTGTGCTCAGCTCTTCCTTAATGGTGTTGCTTTAGCTGACATTTACACGGCTAGTGTAAAGTTAGGGCACCTTTAATAAAGTGTAATTTTACACCATGAAACTAGCAGATGCGCACAGGGCGTAATCTACGCCGCACACACTTAATTTTGTGGATCGCCTTATCTCCCTCATTTGCATCTTTGCGTATCAAAACAGTGGTGTGTCTAGCGTATTTTGCGCTCGAAGAAGCGCCGGTGTAATTTTTTTAGGTAGGACGGAAAAAAATGGATTTCAGGCGTATCTCGTTTTGAGGATACGGCGCAAAGATACGCGCGGCGCATTTTTCAATTACGCCGTGCATCTCGAGTTAAGTCGGCGTAAGTGCTTTGTGAATCTGGCCCTGTGTGTGTAAACACACAGATCCTGGTTCTTTCATGGGAGAAATGACTAATCGTGTGTTCATACAAAGTATGAACAGTAATCTGTAATTTCCCCTAGTAAGACCTATCCCCCTTCAGTTAGGACACAGAGAGGGAACACAGTTAACACCTTGATCGCCCCCTAGTGTTAACCCCTTCCCTGCCAGTGACATTTTTACAGTAATCCGTGCATTTTTATAGCACTAATCGCTGTAAAATTGTCAATAGTCGCAAAAATTTGTCAAAAGTGTCCGATTCGTCCGCCATAATGTTACAGTCCCAAAAAAAATCACAGATCGCCGCCATTACTATTATTATTTATTTTGTTACTAGTAGCAAAATAAATAATAATAAAAATGCCATAATTCTATCCCCTATTTGGTAGACGCTATAACGCAAACCAATCAAATTACGTTTATTGAGATTTTTTTTACCAAAAATATGTAGAAGAATACATATCAGCCTAAACTGAGGGAATTTTTTATTTTATTTTTAAATTGGGATATTTATTATAGCAAAAAGTAAAAGATATTGTGTTTTTTTCCCAAAATTGTCCTGTTCTTATGTTTATAGAGCAACAAATTTAAACAGCAGAGGAAATCAAATACCACCAAAAGAAAGCTCTATTTTTGGGGAAAAAAGGATGCAAAGTTTGTTTGGGTACAGCATCGCACGATCGTGCAGTTATTAGTTAAAGTGACGCAGTGCCAAATTGTAAAAAGTGCTCTGGTCAGGAAGGAGGTAAAATCTTCCGGGGCTGAAGCGATTAAAAATAAATAAAAAAGGCAAACTCAATGGACCACTTGGTCTTTTTTTGTCTGTGGTCACATAGGGCCAGATTCAAGTACCTGGGCGCATCTTTGTGCGGGCGTAGCGTATCCTATTTACGCTACGCCGCCGCAACTTAGACAGGCAAGTGCAGTATTCACAAAGCACTTGCTCTGTAAGTTGCGGCGGCGTAGCGTCAATTGGCCGGCGTAAGCCCGCCTAATTCAAAGTAGGCTGGTAGGGGGCGTGTTGTATGGAAATGAATCGTGTCCCCACGTAAATGACGCACCTAACGAACGGCGCATGCGCGCGCATGCTCAGTATCACGTCGAATTTTCTCCCTAAGTTACGCCGGCTCAATGCTTAGTCGACGTGAATGTAACCTACGCCCATCCCCATTCACGTACGACTTATGCAAACGACGTAGAATACGACGCTGTTCCGACGTTTCCGATGTCCATACCTTAACATGACTTATCCCTGCTTTATAAGGGGTAAAGTTACGCCTTACTTAAACAGCATACATTAATGCGCCGGGTGCAAGCACGTTCGTGAATCGGCATAGCTAGCTCATTTGCATATTTATAATGGGAACACCGAATGCGTCCAGCGTAACTATGCTCCCACGATACGCCGGCGTAGGCAAGTTACGTTGGATGGCTGAAGCCATGTTTTTGGACGTATCTCGCTTTGTGAATCGGCGTAAAGATGCGACGGCGCACATTTGAAATTACGGCGGCGTATCTACATCGTTTATGTATCTGGCCCATAGTCTATGTTTCTATCTTTTTTTTTTATATATATTACCTTAGAAAGGGCAACAAGCCATAAACGGAAACCAAATGCTGTATTTTAAAGGGAGGTACAATGGGCCTGATTCCCAAAAGAGATACGCAGACTTAACTGCTGTTCAGTCTGTGCCTAACTTTGGAAACGATCCTCAAATGGCTTTTTCCAAAGTTAGGCAGAAAATCTGACATGTGTAAGACACTTACACGGTCAGATCTTAGGATGCAGTACCGCATCCGCCGCTGGGGGCATTTCTCATGGAAATGCAGCTTTGAGTATGCAAATGAGGACTTAAGCAGATTCTCAAAGCATTTCAGCATTGTGATTTCTGCGTAAGTTCCGATTTTGCTTGCGCAAAACTAGGGCTGGTTTTACAATGTGGAAAGTTAGTCACACCTTGTAAAGGCCCATTCAAGCGACGGCATTTGGTATGCATTCCTGAGGGAGAACTCCACGGCAATTTTTAAATTCAAAACCGGCATGGGTTCCCCCCCCAGGAGCATACCAGGACCTTAGGTCTGGTATGGGTTGTAAGGAGACCCCCCCTACGCCGAAAAATCGACGTAGGGGGTCCCCCTACAATCCATACCAGACCCGTATCCAAAGCACGCTACCCGGCCGGTCAGGAATGGGAGTGGGGACGAGCGAGCGCCCCCCCCCCCTCCTGAGCCGTGCCAGGCCGCATGCCCTCAACATGGGGGGGTTGGGTGCTCTGGGGCAGGGGGGCGCACTGCGGGCCCCCCCACCCCAGAGCACCCTGTCCCCATGTTGATGAGGACAGGACCTCTTCCCGACAACCCTTGCCGTTGGTTGCTGGGGTCTGCGGGCGGGGGCTTATCGGAATCTGGGAGTCCCCTCGAATAAGGGGGCCCCCAGATACCGGCCCCCCCACCCTAAGTGAATGGATATGGGGTACATCGTACCCCTACCCATTCACCTGGAGGCAAAAAGTAAAAGTTAGTAAACACACAACACAAGGGTTTTTAAAATAATTTATTATTCTGCTCCGGAGGCCCCCCCTGTCTTCTTTATTAGCTCTAATACCAGGGGGGGCTTCTTCTTCCGCTCTCCGGGGGTCTTCTTCCACTCTCCGGGGGGGTTTCTTCTTCCGCTCTCCGGGGGGGCTTCTCCGCTCTCCGGGGGGGGCTTCTCCGCTCTCCGGGGGTCTTCTTCTATCCTCGCCGCTCTCCGCTGTTGACTCGGCGAACCCCGATTCTTCTGCAGCTGTCCGGTGCCTTCTTCTTCAGCGCTGGCTGCCTGCTATCTTTGTGTGTTAGCTCAATTAGTAACAGGCAGCCAGCGCGGTCTTCTGTGACGTCAGGTTCTTCTTCTCCCCTCTTCCGATGTTGACTCGTCGCCTCTTGACACTGCAATGATGGAAGCGCGCCTTGCATCCCATTTATATAGGCATCACCGTCCCATCATGCTCCGGCAGGTACCCACGTGGTGGGTGCCTACCCACGTGCACCCACCACGTGGGTACCTACCGGAGCATGATGGGAAATTATTTTAAAAACCCTTGTGTTGTGTGTTTACTAACTTTTACTTTTTGCCTCCAGGTGAATGGGTAGGTGCCCCAGAGCACCCAACCCCCCCATGTTGAGGACATGCGGCCTGGCACGGCTCAGGAGGGGGGGGGGCGCTCGCTCGTCCCCACTCCCTTCCTGACCGGCCGGGTAGCGTGCTTTGGATACGGGTCTGGTATGGATTGTAGGGGGACCCCCTACGTCGATTTTTCGGCGTGGGGGGGTCTCCTTACAACCCATACCAGACCTAAGGGCCTGGTATGCTCCTGGGGGGGGGGACCCATGCCGGTTTTTTCTTTGAAAATTGGCATGGAGTTCTCCCTCTCAGGAATGCATGCTGAGCGACGCTGTCATTTTTTTTATAATTATTTGTTTTCCCGGCGCGTATATTTTTTTTCACCCGTCGCAACTTTAGTGTCCCGTCGCAATCCACAAAGCCGCCCGGCGTCAATTACGTTCGCGCGCTGCACGTCGGGAAAATTACGTCACAAGCATGCGCAGTACGGCCGGCGCGGGAGCGCGCCTCATTTAAATTTTAAACGCCCCCCGGAGAGGAGGACCGCCTTGCGACGGCGGCACTTAAGTTACACGGCCTGAAATTTCTAGGTAAGTGCTTTGAAGATCGGGCACTTAGGTAGAGATTTTAAGTCAGTGTAACTTAACTGCTGAAAGTTAAGTTAGGCAGCTTTTTTGGGAATCAGGCCCAATATGCGCATTGACTGCCGCTACTTTCATTTTTTTTCCCAATCATTTTTAGTGAGGCTACAAAGAAAGCTTATAAACCCTTGTAAGATACAGGGCTTTTGATTAATGATAGCAAACTCAACTCTGTGAAAGAAATAAGGTCAACTTAAAAAAAATAATAAATCATTCCTAAAGCATGCACTCATTCTGCTTTGTTAAATAGGGGGAAAGAGAATGTGCATCATGTATATTGTGTATGTGAGTGCCTGCATGTGTAAATTTTGGCAAGGAAACAGAACAATATGTATTTTGTTTGAAAATAAAATATGTTTTGGCTTATAAGGGTAAAATCATAGATCTGTTATGAGACATCTCAGACCAGCATAGTCTATTTTCAAACTGTGGTGTATGGCATTTGTAAAAGGATGAATACTACAAAGAAAAATGTAACCCAAGATTGATATAGCTAGAGATATGACCACTTTATAAGATTCCACATTTACACTTATATTACTTGGTAATTTAATATAATTAATTAATATAATTCAATTTAATTTAATTTAATTAATAATTGGTTTGGACACTAGTGAAAGTTATAACACAACAGTATCGTAATTGTTTACAGTAAAGTATAGAAAACCAGCAATCTATTTATATAAGTATGAGAATATCATTAAGCATGCTATAACATATTATAAAAGCTAAGTTCACCTTTTACTCTGTTCGCAATAAATAGAAACCTCTTATAATGTCTGTTCTGCTCAAGCCATCCCAATGTCCTTTTCTCTTGATTAGCTAGTCCGTGGAAGCTTTTGATCTTCTCCTTTCTTTTATAATTAAAAAAAAAACACTTTCTGCTTCCATCAGTTTTTGTAGATCTTCTTCGACCATGCCCTGACTTAGTGCATCACATGATAGGTGTGTATTAGCACTCTGGATCACACCTCCCTCACTACTTTACCGCCTCTTTCTTAACTATTCCCTTTAGGCAGCGGTGCCCAACCAATGGCCCAGGGGCCACATGTGGCCAGCGGAGCCCTCAGATGTGGCCCGCGACCTCCTGCTCTGGGATGGAATAAAATATAATACTTAAATCACAGGGTATATATGGGCATATCTGTTCTGCAGTGGTTATTGGGCTGCTTTCAACTAAATCTACAGATGCAGAGCAGTGCACCTGCGGGTTACCTGCACTGAGCCATAGATTTCTGTTATTACCTGCGAGTTTAGTGAGCTTTCTGAAGGTTCACCAAACCTGCAGAATATAATAGAAGTCTATTGCAAAGTGCAGAAAAGCCAAAGGTACACTGCGTTGCACTCGCGGAGTCTGACCCAATTGGACCCTCCATTTACCTTTAAGGAGTGGCAGATGTAAACCGACTTGTGTCATACCTCTAATCCGATCCAGCTGTGTCTGCAGAGTGAACACGGACCTGCCATCCGCCTATTGTGGCACACGACCAGTTACCAAGTCGCTTAAAGCGGGAGTTCACCCATTTCTAAAAAAATTTTTTTTCTTCCCCTAGCTTCCTGCTCGTTCGGTCTAGGGGAATCGGCTATTTGTATTAAAATATGAGCCGTACTTACCCGTTTTCGAGCTGCATCTTCTTCCGTCGCTTCCGGGTATGGTCTTCGGGAGCGGGCGTTCCTTCTTGATTGACATTCTTCCGAGAGGCTTCCGACGGTCGCATCCATCGCGTCACTCGTAGCCGAAAGAAGCCGAACGTCGGTGCGGCTCTATACTGCGCCTGCGCACCGACGTTCGGCTTCTTTCGGAAAATCGTGACGCGATGGATGCGACCGTCGGAAGCCTCTCGGAAGACTGTCAATCAAGAAGGAACGCCCATTCCCGAAGCCCATACCCGGAAGCGACGGAAGAAGATGCAGCTCGAAAACGGGTAAGTACTGCACCTATTTTAATACAAATAGCCGATTCCCCTAGAGAAAACGAGCAGGAATCGAAGGGGAAAAAGTGCCCTCTAAGGGTGAACCCCCGCTTTAAGTGGCCCTCACACATCAAATGGTTGGGCACCCTTGCCTTAAGGTGACCATACACATTACAAGCGTATTGTACAATTTCCTTTTGATCTACCATTAACTATGTAGTGCAAGTGCCTGCCTGATTTGATATAAATTGAATGGATTGTTCAGGTGGGTCCTCCTATTCCATAGTTTTGGTAAATCTAAAGGAAATTGTTCAGAGATTGTACAATCAGATTTCATAGTGCACAGTGCCTTGAAAAAGTATTCACACCCCTTGACATTTTCCACATTTTTTTAATGTTACAACCGTAAATGTATTTTATTGGGATTTTATGTGATAGACCAGCACAAATTGGCGCATAATTGTGAAGTGGAAGAAATATGAGAAATGGTTTTCAAAATGTTTACAAATAAATATGTGAAAAGTGTGGCATGCATTTGTATTCAGCCCCACTGAGGCCATACTTTGTAGAACCACCTTTTGCTGCAACTACAGCTGCAAATCCTTTTGGGGATACCTCTACCAGATTTGCACATCTAGAGAGTAAAATGTGTGCCCATTCTTCTTTGCAAAATAGCTCAAACTGTCAGATTGGATGGAAAGCATCTGTTAACAGCAATTTTCAAGTCTTAGAAAGTGGATATTGAAATTCTTGTAATAATATAAATGAATTTTCAGGACTCCATTTTGTTCAGAGCGCAAATATCTGCCTGTTTGGACTGTGTATATTTTCTCTTGCTGATAATCTTGTACAGTATATCTGTGTAGGAATGTTTGTATAATAACACACCCCCTATTGTGTTTGTTTATGATCAAGATGTCCTGTAGGCAAGACTTAATGACCAGGTGCTCATCCATTTGATTGTAGATAACAAACTTGTTTTGTCCCTAGCTCATGGAGCTCATGGAGCTAAAAAAAAAGCCCCTCCCTCATCTTTTGTTCCTGCAGTCCATATATACTGTATGCCTTCTCAGTAAAAGCAGACATCATACGAATGCATAACCTGCCTCTCATGTCTCGTTAATATGATGTCTTCAGATCATCCGTAAGAGCACTGTTGGGAGAGCTTAACCACTTAAGGACTGCCTCCTGCAGATATAAGTCAGCAGAATAGCACGGCTGGGCACAAGCACGTACCTGTACGTCCTCTTTAAGTGCCCAGCCGTGGGGCGTGTGACCCGGTCCGAAGCTCCGCGGCCGCGGGACCCGCGTGACCATCGGTCACCGGAGCTGAGGAACAGGGAGAGCTGTGTGTGAACACACCTTCCCCGTTCTTCACAGTGGCAGCTTCATTGATCGTGTGTTCCCTGATATAGGAAAACAGGATCAATGATGTGACACGTCCAGCCCCGCCCCCCTACAGTTAGAAAAACATATGAGGTCACACATAAGCCCTACAGAACCCCCTAGTGGTTAACTCCCAAACTTCAATTGTAATTTGCACAGTAAATAATGCATTTTTATAGAATTTTTTGCTGTGAAAATGACAATGGTCCCAAAAATTTGTCAAAATTGTCCGATGTGTCCGCCATAATGTCGCAGTCACGAAAAAAATCGCTGATCGCCGCCAATAGTAGTAAAACATTTTTTTTTATAAAAATGCACTAAAACTATCTCCTATTTTATAGACGCTATACATTTTGCGCAAACCAATCGATAAACGCTTATTGCAATTTTTTTACCAAAAATAGGTAGAAGAATACGTATTGGCCTAAACTGAGGAAAAAATACGTTTTTTTATATCTTTTTGGGGGATATTTATTATAGCAAAAAGTAAAAAATATTGTTTTTTTTCAAAATTGTCGCTATATTTTTGTTTATAGTGCAAAAAATAAAAACCGCAGAGGTGATCAAATACCACCAAAAGAAATCTCTATTTGTGGGGGAAAAAAGGACGCCAATTTTGTTTGGGAGCCACATCGCACGACCGTGCAATTGTCAGTTAAAAGGACACAGTGCCGAATCGCAAAAACTGGCCAGGTCCTTTACCTGCATAAAGGTCCGGGTCTTAAGTGGTTAAAGAAGAATTGTTCGTCCAGTATATCTAATATTTTCTTTCAGATATAATTACAGTGCACATAATATTAAAAAACAATCAACTGATGAGCGAAAATAAGTAAAAACATCCATATAATAGTAAACAATGTGCTCCAATCGATAAAGTGCAATTGTGCTCCAAACTTCGAGGTGCACCACACACCCCTCCTGTGTCCCCACTTACCGAATGGAATGGACACCTAGCTTTTCAGTCTAGGGTTTGTTCAGGCTAAAATGCTGGCCAGGGATGGCAATTCATGCCAGGAACCAATGAAGATCTCTTCCAGATATAACGATCATGTGTGGATGGTTTTACCAAAAATGTCATAAAAGAAGAGGACTAATGGTGAAGTACAGTTTGGCAAGGCTTTAGTGTGAAAACTAGGATAGATACTTAGAAAGATTAAATTGCTAATGGATTAGCAAGGAAATGCAATAGGAAATGTCAAATCCAGCGTATGTTCCACCGACAACCGGAAGTGACATTGTTGGACTCGAAACCGGACATTATGCCAACACATTTATCCCTCCCACAAGTCGTCATCAAGAACCTCCTTGCACTTTATCGATTGGAGCACATTGTTCACTATTATATGAACGTTTTTACTTATGCCCTGTACACACGATCGATCCATCCGATGAAAACGGTCTGATGGGCCGTTTTCATTGCTTAACCGATGAAGCTGACTGATGGTCAGTCGTGCCTACACAACATCAGTTAAAAAAACGATCGTGTCAGAACGCGGTGACGTAAAACACAACAACGTGCTGAAAAAAATGAAGTTCAATGCTTCCAAGCATGCGTCGACTTGGTTAGGTATCCATCGATTAAATTTAAAACAAGATTGCTTTTTTTAACCTATGGATAAATAACTGATGGGGCCTACACACGATTGGTTTGGTCCGTTGAAAACGGTCCATCAGACCGTTCTCATTGGTTTGACCGATAGTGTGTACACGCCATCAATTTCACTCATCAATTGATTCTTTTGTAATATTGTGAGCACTGTAATTATATCAAGTTTCTATTTGTGGAAAGCACTGTGTGTACAGTAGCTACAACCACTAGTATCACCTATTTTTATTCACGTCTAACATAAGTATATATATATATATACACACATATATATTTGATATATTTTTCACAACTTTTCTTGCCACAGATTCTCAATTGAATTTAGGCCGGGACTTTGACTTGGAAATTCTAATGCCGCGTACACACCATCACTTTATGTGATGAAATAAAACAACGTTTTTAAAAACGTCACTTTAAATGACCGTGTGTGGGGGAAAACGTTGTTTTATGTCTTGTGAAAAACGACAAAAAAAAATTAAAGCATGCTTCAATTTTATGTGTCGTTTCTCAAAACATTGTTTTTTACTTCACAGAAATTGACCGTGTGTAGCAAAAAACGACATTTAAAATGACGTTTTTACACCCGCGCATGCCCAGAAGCTAGTTATGAAGCGAGCTTCAATGGAAAAACGTGGTGAACGTTACCTCGCTTTGCTAGAGCATTGTGAAAAAACGATGGTGTGTAGGCAACTTCGTCTTTGAAAATTGAAGTTTCAAAAACGTCATTTTTTACTTCACAGAAAATTTCGTTTTTTTTCATCACATAAAGTGATGGTGTGTATGCGGCATAACACATGAATATGCTTTGATCTAAACCATTCCATTGAAGCTCTGGCTGTATGTTTAGGGTCGTTGTCCTGCTGGTAGGGGAACCTCCGCCCCAGTCTCATGTCTTTTGCAGACTCTAATGCCCCATACACACTATGGGCCTGATTTACCAAGCCTTTACTCCATGACTCATGGAGTAAAAGCAGGAGTAGCAGCCGTTTGGCCATTTACTAAAGAAATCCGCTGCTAGTGCAGTGTATTTCCCTAGTTACTAATGTGCTCCGTGCGCCCAGGAGAGGGTGCATTGTGCACCAGTACAGACCTGGCGCACGGCACATTGAAGTGTAAATTGCGGGGGTTTGGGCGGGAGTTTATTAGGGGGGGAGGTGGGGGGATGCAGGGGAAGTGAAGTGACATGTGTTTTAAAGTGTTTGGCGGGCCGAATTGAAAGGGAAAGTGTTTTTTGAAAACAGATCCCCGTACGCTTGCACAGTGCGCCTGAACCTCGGGAGGTTCATTTGCATACTGGGCATGCGCAGAGAGAAAAGTCAGGGATTCCCGTGCGCCTTGTCAGTACGCCGTGAAAATCTTGGTAAATACCAAGCGGCGTACCCGTGATTGCGCTGCGTGACGCGGCGCACGGGAATCTCCGAGCTGTTTTCAGCCCTGAAGGGGAACTCGGCGCCAAATTTCAAACTTGAAATCGGCGCGGGGGTCCCCCCCAGATCCAAACCCTCATCCCAAGCATGCAGTCTGGCCCGGACAGGAATGGGGGAGGGGACGAGCGAGCGCCCCCCCCCCTCCTGAGCCGTACCAGACCGCATGCCCTCAACATGGGGGAGTGTGTGCTGTGGGGGAGGGGGGCACTGCCCCCCCACCCCACAGCACTCTTGCCCCCATGTCGATAGGGACAAGAGCCTCTTCCCGACAACCCTTGCCATTGGTTGTCGGGGTATGCGGGCGGGGCTAATCGGAATCTGCGAGCTCCCTTTAATAAGGGGGCCCCCAGATGCCGGCCCCCCACCCTATGTGAATGAGTATGGGGTACATCGTACCTCTACCCATTCACATGGGGGAAATGTAAAGTAAAATAAAACACCACACAGAATAAAATATTTTATTAATCTGCTCCGGAGCCCCCCCTTTCTTCTTTAGCTCTCTTAGAAGGGGGGGTTTCTTCTCTCCCGATCTTCTGCCGGGACCCTGGGCTTCGGTGATTTCTGCCGGGGGAGGGCGCCATCCCTCGGTCCTCTCCGGAGCCTTCCGCCGGATGCCCCCACCCCATTTAAGCTCTTTTTCATTAGGGAGGGGCATCCGGACTTCGGGGTCTTCTGCCGGGGGATGGCGCCTATCCCCCGGTCTTTCCGGTGCCTTCCGCCAGGGTTCCGGTCTTCCTGGTCTTCTGCCGGGGGTGCGCCAACTCCCCGGTCTTTTCTCTTCTGTCTTCTCTGCTCCCTCTTCTGCCTGGCTCCCCCGCGGAGCCAGGGCTTTCTTCCGTCTTCTTTCTTCTCTCTTCCTTCTTCTGCCTGTCTCCTCCGGGAGCACAGGGCTTGTCTCCGCTGTCTTCTTCCTTCTCTTCCATTGGATGTTGACACGACGAGGTCCGGCGCTGGAATGCCGTCTGAGCAGTGGGCATGGACTTATATAGGGCAATGCCACCATGTGACCTCAACCCATGTGACATCACATTCCCATCATGCCCAGGGAATGTGATGTCACATGGGTTGAGGTCACATGGTGGCATTACCCTATATAAGTCCATGCCCGCCGCTGACACGGCATTCCAGCGCGGAACCTCGTCGTGTCAACATCGAATGGAAGAGAAGGAAGAAGACAGCGGAGACAAGCCCTGTGCTCCCGGAGGAGACAGGCAGAAGAAGGAAGAGAGAAGAAAGAAGACGGAAGAAAGCCCTGGCTCCGCGGGGGAGCCAGGCAGAAGAGGGAGCAGAGAAGACAGAAGAGAAAAGACCGGGGAGTTGGCGCACCCCCGGCAGAAGACCAGGAAGACCGGAACCCTGGCGGAAGGCACCGGAAAGACCGGGGGATAGGCGCCATCCCCCGGCAGAAGACCCCGAAGTCCGGATGCCCCTCCCTAATGAAAAAGAGCTTAAATGGGGTGGGGGCATCCGGCGGAAGGCTCCGGAGAGGACCGAGGGATGGCGCCCTCCCCCGGCAGAAATCACCGAAGCCCAGGGTCCCGGCGGAAGATCGGGAGAGAAGAAACCCCCCCTTCTAAGAGAGCTAAAGAAGAAAGGGGGGGCTCCGGAGCAGATTAATAAAATATTTTATTCTGTGTGGTGTTTTTTTTTTACTTTACATTTCCCCCATGTGAATGGGTAGAGGTACGATGTACCCCATACTCATTCACATAGGGTGGGGGGCCGGAATCTGGGGACCCCTTTATTAAAGGGGTCTCTCAGATTCTGATAAGCTCTCCGCCCGCATACCCCGACAACCAACGGCCAGGGTTGTCGGGAAGAGGCTCTTGTCCCTATCGACATGGGGGCAAGAGTGCTTTGGGGTGGGGGGGCAGTGCCCCCCTCCCCCACAGCACACACTCCCCCATGTTGAGGGCATGTGGTCTGGTATGGCTCAGAAGGGAGGGGGGCGCTCGCTCGTCCCCACCCCCATTCCTGTCTGACCAGACTGCGTGCCTGGGATAAGGGCTTGGTTTGGATCTTGGGGGGGACCCCACGCTATTTTTTTGGGCCCCGGTTTAACCCCTTATGTTCCAGACCAAGCCTAAGAGCCTGGTATGCACCTGGAGGGAACCCACCTTATTTTTTTTGGGGGGGGTCTGGAGTTCCCCTTCATGAACAGCGATCTGTCATTTACACATGTCAGTCCCACCCCCCCCCCTACAGTTAGAACACACCCAGGGAACATATTTAACCCCTCCCTCGCACCTAGTGTTAACCCCTTCCCTGCCAGTGGCATTTTTTGAGTAAGCAATGCATTTTTTACAGCACTGATCGCTAGAAAAATGCCAATGGTTCCAAAAAAGTGTTCGATGTGTCCACCATAATGTCGCAGTACCGATAAAAATCGCTGATCGCCCCAATAACTAGTTAAAACAACAAAAAAAAAAAAATTGTAGACGCTATAACTTTTGCAAAAACCAAACACTAAACGCTATTTGCGATTTTTTGGAACCAAAAAGATGTAGAATACGTATCGGCCTAAACTGAGGGTTTTTTTAGTTTTTTGAATATATATTTTTGGGGATATTTATTATAGCAAAAAGTAAAAATAATTTTTACATATGTGGGCGGGACTTACGCAAGTCCCGCCCACATATATAAACATCGTTCAAACCACACATGTGAGGTATTGACGCGTGCATTAGAGCGAGAGCAATACTTTTACCACTAGACCTTCTTTGTAACTATAAACTGGTAACCTGGAAAAAAAAGAAAAAGGTCGCCTATGGGGATATTCACGGAATTCATTTTGGCCCCATTGCAGGAGTGTTTCCAATAGTAAAGCGTGACATGTAAGGTATCTATTTACTCAGTGTAACATCATCTTTCACATTATCCCCAAAAATTGGGCTCACTTTTGTGTTTTGTTAATTTTTAACCACTTGAGCCCGGACCATATTTCTGGTCAATGACCGGGCAAGTTTTTGTGATTCGGCGCGGCGTCGCTTTAACTGACAATTGCGCAGTCGTGCGACGTGGCTCCCAAACAAAATTGGCAACCTTTTTTTACCCACAAATAGATTATTAAATGTGCGTGTTTACTTCTGTCTTTAACACCTCCCCTTCAGGCTGGAAAGCATCAGATCAGGGGAAACAAAAAAAAAAAAAGCTCTCATTCCATTGCAGCTTGGTTCCTACATGTGTGATGAACTGAGCATGCTCAAACACTTAGAAAAAAAATATCCTTTCTTTTTAAAAGGTGAAAAACACTCCTTGGATGCTCATAGAGCGTGGTTTGGATTAATTGCAGGTGTGCCCAATTACAAGCTCACCCAAACTAGAGACTGCAATTTGTTCATGTGATTTTAATTGCTTCATTACTAGCACTGTTATAAAAAGCTTGGATCGATCAGTCCTCAGCTGCCCTCAGAAGGGGCAGGCTGGCAGAAATGCTGTTGCTAAACACAAATGTGGTTTGTTGCATGGGTTTTGTTTTATTTTGCCAATGGTTTTGGTTTATTTTTAAATGATGATCACTTTGATGTATTTGTCTATGTGGCCTTATTTTATGAAAAATGTGTAAAGCTATGGTTAATTAGAATTTTGAAATGTATTTTTGTTTGTTTGTCTTTTTTTGCTTTCCTTGTTTTGTTGACCAATAAAAATTACTTTAAAATTGTTAAGTTTGTCTTTTGTTACTTTTTCATGCTACATATGTTGACAGCTGCAGCTGAACTAGGTTTGGGCCTAACAAATTATGTGTGATTTTTGTCTAAGCTTCTTTCCTGGTGTGTAATCATGAAATGTTTGCCATGTTTATTCTCCCTGACTTTAAAGACAAAAACTGGTAAGTATTTTATTTATTCTGCAGTGGTCCTCAGCCCTCAAGTACCCCCGACAGGACATGTTTTGGGGATTTCTCTTATCAAGAATTGCTGTCCAGACTATTTTAAAGCACATGTGCAAGATGAAGGAAAACCTGCAAACATGGCCTGTGGGGGGGGGGGTTTGCTATTGGTGGACAGGCTTGACGTGCTGATTTACAGCACTGTGCTTAAATCTAGCGCAAGGCAATCCTATTCAAATTGTGGGTGTTTGAGGGAAGCCCAAGTGAGTGTTAGAACCCCTGCTTTGTGTTTTTTTATTTTTGTGTTGAGCTTTGTGTCCCTTTTCTTAAAATTGGCTTCACTTCCTGTCACACAGCTGAACAGGAAGTGAGGTTAAAACCCTACCAGTGTCATTTCTTGGGGACACCGGTCAATCTAACTAGTGTCCCCATTAAGCAAATTGCACTCCAGCACTGCTGTGTACACCCCAAATCATGGGTCTTCAAACTACGGCCCTCCAGTTGTTCAGGAACTACAATTCCCATCATGCCTAGTCATGTCTGTGAATGTCAGTGCATTACAAGGCCTCATGGGATGTGTAGTTCTACAACAGCTGGAGGGCCGTAGTTTGAGGATCCCTGCCCCAAATGATTATTTAGTTTGGGGTTTAGTAAAGGCAAAGCCACTCTGCAGTACAAGCATAGTTGCTGAAAACAGAGAGGAAGCACTGATGGTTTTAACATCCAATCCTGTAGAAGCAAAGTTGTTTTGTTTTCTTCCTTGCTTTGCACTTGTAGGAGTGGATTTGCCTTTAGTAAATGGACCCCAAAGTCCAAGATCCCTAATAATTTGGGGTGTACACAGCAAAATGCTAGAGTGCAATTTACATAATGGGAAACTATTTAGATTGATCTCTGTGTCCACAAGAAAATATATTAGTAAGGTTTTACCCTCACTTCCTGTTTGGCTATGTGACAGGAAGTGAATGAATTAGAAAGGGTGAAGACACCTCACAAATGTTGTCACTATCAGGGGTGCAGACATCCCCAAAAAAATGAGCAGATAATACTTATTTGCAAATTAATAATTTTTTAGTTAACATTGGGTGGGGTGCTCTAACACACACATTCCTACATATTAGCAACGCTCTATCCTGGCCTATTGGCATGGTTATATTTTCTTAGGGCTCTCAATAAAACTATGAAATTTGTGCTTAAACTAGAACCAGGGGCGGACTGACAACTCATGGGGCCCCTGGGCAATAAAAGATTATGGGGCCCCTCTGGCTTACAGATGACCACCACGCCAGGAGGTAGTGCAGAGGCGGGCAGCTAAAATCTTGGGATATTCACATTAAAAGCATGTCATTTTTGGACATATCAGGGACAGATCTAAAAAAACCACAGATTTTTACATACTGTCCCTGGTTTTACTGAGCCTGGCAACCCGGATGGGGCCCTCGGGCAGTGCCCGAGTGACTCAATGGTCAGTCCGCCCCTGACAAGAACTATAATCAACAAGTTTTATTTTCTTTCATTTTGGATAGAGTGAGGGAGGGTTATAGGCCCTGTCAGTTTATTTTGTATTATCTGTGTCCAATTGGGGAGATTTGCCTTCACTTCCTGCCCCATAGCCAAACAGGAAGTGAGAGAAAAACTATGCAAATTAACCACTTCCCGCCCAGCCTATGGCCGATTTACGTCCGGGAAGTGGTTACACAATCCTGACAGGACGTCCTGCAGGATTTCATGCCGCACGCGCCTGTGGGGGCACGCAGCGCGGCGATCGGTGATGCGGGGTGTCAGTCTGACACCCTGCATCTCCGATCTCGGTAAAGAGTCTCTCACGGAGACGGAGACTCTTTACCACGTGATCAGCCGTGTCCAATCACGGCTGATCACGATGTAAACAGGAAGAGCCATCGATGGCTCTTCCTCACTCGCGTCTTACAGACGCGAGTATAGGAGAGCCGATCGGCGGCTCTCCTGACAGGGGGCGTTCGCGCTGATTGTTTATCAGCGCAGCCCCCCCTCGGATCACCACACTGGACCACCAGGGATGCCCACCCTGGACCACCAGGGTGTGCAAAAACAAAAAAAATATAGAACAAAAAAACAAAAAGCATTAAAAAATAAGAAAAAAGATGCCAATCAGTGCCCACAAATGGGCACTGACTGGGAAAATCAGTGCCACCCCACAGTGCCCATCCATGCACAGTGCCCACCTATCAGTGCCCACCTGTGCCACCCATAAGTATCCATCAGTGCCACCCATAAGTGCCGCCCATAAGTATCCATCAGTGCCACCCATAAGTGCCGCCCATCTGTGCCGCCCATGAGTGCCCATCAGTGCCGCCTATGAGTGCCCATCAGTGCCGCATAGCAGCGCCGCCAATCAATGCCACCTCATCTGTGCCGTCAGTACTACCTCATCGATGTCCATCAGTGCCATCTCATCGGTGCCCATCAGTGCCGCCATATCAGTGCCCGTAATTGAAAGAGAAAAACTTATTTACAAAAAAATTAACCTAAAAAAAGAAAAAGGTTTTTTTGTTTCAAAATTTGCAGTCTTTTTTTAGTTGTTGCGCAAAAAAAAAACCGCAGAGGTGATCAAATAACAACAAAATAAAGCTCTATTTGTGGGGAAAAAAGGACGCCAATTTTGTTTGGGTACAGTGTTGTATGACCGCGCAATTGCCATTCAAAGTGCAACAGTGTTGAAAGCTGAAAATTGGCTTGGGCGGGAAGGTGCGTAAGTGCCTGGTATGGAAGTGGTTAAGGGAATCCAGTGCCCCCCCAGAACTAGTGTGTGGGTCCCCTGAAAATTACTGGGCGGGGTTATACAAAAACAGGGTGTGACCTTGACAGGAAGGGGTGGGTCATTTTTCTATTAGGAGGTGCAGATATGTAGTCAGGCCTAGGGCAGAACCAAACCTTAATATACTACTGCATATTAGGGCTTATTTAGACCGGAACCGATTTACAGCGTGTTTTTATATTGTGGGAGGAAACCCACGCAGGCACAGGGAGAACATGCAAACTCCATGCAGATGCTGTCACGGGCGGGATTCGAACCAACGACTCTTTTGCTGCTAGGTCAAAGTGCTATACACTACACCACTGTGGTGAACGAACATGATTGCAGCTGAAAGCATGAGATCTTTTTTTTTTTTTTTCAATACCATGCTTTCCAGCCTTATTGACCCCGCCTCTCTCCATAAAGAGGACCTGTCACACACTAGTCCTATTACAAGGGATGTTTACATTCCTTGTAATAGGAAGAAAACTGATCATTTTTTTTTTATTTTTTTATTTCAGTGTAAAACATTATAAAACTAAATAAAAATAAATAAGAAAACCCCAAAAAAAATTTTTAAAGCGCCCCGTCGCGACGAGCTCGCGCACAGAAGCAAACGCATACGCGAGTAGCGCCTGCATATGAAAACAGTATTCAAACCACACAAGTGAGGTATCGCCGCGATCGTTAGAGTGAGAGCAATAATTCTAGCCCTAGACCTACTCTGCAACTCAAAAAATGCAACCTGTAGAATTTTTTAAACGTCGCCTATCGAGTTTTTTAAAGGGTAAAAGTTTGACGCCATGCCACGAGCGGGCGCAATTTTTAAGCGTGACATGTTGGGTATCATTTTACTCGGCGTAACATTATCTTTCACAATATAGAAAAAAATTGGGCAAAATGTATTGTTGTCTTATTTTTTAATTAAAAAAAGTGATTTTTATCCAAAAAAAGTGCGCTTGTAAGACCGCTGCGCAAATACGGTGTGACAAAAAGTATTGCAATGACTGCCATTTTATTCCCTAGGATGTCTGCTAAAAAAAAATATATAATGTTTGGGGGTTCTGATTAATTTTCTAGCCAAAAAATTGTGATTTTCACATGAAGGAGAGAAGTGCCAGAATTAACCCGGTGGGCAAGTGGTTAAAGTACTCATGGCTATAAAGAATAGAGTCATTGCTCATTAAAAAAAAAAAAAAAAAGGGGGTCCCTCCAAATTAAATTACCAGGCCCTTCAGGTCTGGAATGGATATTAAGGGGAACCCCGCCGTAAAACCCCCAAAAAAAAAAGACGTGCGGTTCCCGGCAAATATCCATTCCAGACCCTTCAGGTCTGGTGTGGATTTTAAGGGGAACTCCACCCCAAATTGAAAAAAAATATGGCGTGGAGTCCCCCTAAAAATCCACACCAGACCCTTATCCGAGCACGTTGACCTGGCTGGCCGCAGAAAAGAGGGGGGGACAGAGTGCGGCCCCCCCCCTCTCCTGAACCGCACCAGGCCACATGCCCTCAACATGGGGAGGATGTCCCCATGTTGATGGGGACAAGGGTCTCATCCCCACAACCCTTGCCCGGTGGTTGTGGGGGTATGCGGGCGGGAGGTTTATCAGAATCTGGAAGACCCCTTTAACAAAGGGGACCCCCAGATCCTGACCCCCCCCTGTGTGAAATGGTAATGGGGTACATTGTACCTCTACCATTTCACCCCAAAAAAAATGTCAAAGTGATAAAAATGACAGTAGCCGGTTTTTGACAAATCTTTTAATAAAATCTTCTTTTCTTCTTTCCTTCGGGTTTCTTCCGCTGCTTCTTTCTTCTAGTCCACATCTTGCCCGACGTCTTCTTCTATCTTCTCCGTCCGTCCTTCCGCCTTCTGGTCCCGCATCTTGCCCGTTGTCTTCTCCGTCCGCCTCCTCGTCCGCATCTTGGGTCTTCTGCGGTCTTCTTCTCGGTCCGCCGCCTTCTCGTCCCCTGCGTTTGAATTTGATTTGGCCGCCGTTTTCCCGCTCCTGGGACCCGCCCCCCTCTGACGCCACAAGTAAACTCCTTAGAAGGTCATGTGCGTCAGAGGGGGGCGGGGTCGCAGAGCGTCACACAGCGGGGGAATTCAATTTCAATCGCGCCGCCCGGAGAAGAAGTTCCCGCCGTGTCACACTCATGTGACCCCGCCCCCCTCTGACGCCACAAGTAAACTCCTTAGAAGGTCATGTGCGTCAGAGGGGGGCGAGGTCACATGAGTGTGACACGGCGGGAACTTCTTCTCCGGGCGGCGCGATTGAAATTGAATTCCCCCGCTGTGTGACGCTCTGCGACCCCGCCCCCCTCTGACGCACATGACCTTCTAAGGAGTTTACTTGTGGCGTCAGAGGGGGGCGGGTCCCAGGAGCGGGAAAACGGCGGCCAAATCAAATTCAAACGCAGGGGACGAGAAGGCGGCGGACCGAGAAGAAGACCGCAGAAGACCCAAGATGCGGACGAGGAGGCGGACGGAGAAGACAACGGGCAAGATGCGGGACCAGAAGGCGGAAGGACGGACGGAGAAGATAGAAGAAGACGTCGGGCAAGATGTGGACTAGAAGAAAGAAGCAGCGGAAGAAACCCGAAGGAAAGAAGAAAAGAAGATTTTATTAAAAGATTTGTCAAAAACCGGCTACTGTCATTTTTATCACTTTGACATTTTTTTTGGGGTGAAATGGTAGAGGTACAATGTACCCCATTACCATTTCACACAGGGGGGGGGTCAGGATCTGGGGGTCCCCTTTGTTAAAGGGGTCTTCCAGATTCTGATAAACCTCCTGCCCGCATACCCCCACAACCACCGGGCAAGGGTTGTGGGGATGAGACCCTTGTCCCCATCAACATGGGGACATCCTCCCCATGTTGAGGGCATGTGGCCTGGTGCGGTTCAGGAGAGGGGGGGGGCCGCACTCTGTCCCCCCCTCTTTTCTGCGGCCGACCAGGTCAACGTGCTCGGATAAGGGTCTGGTGTGGATTTTTAGGGGGACTCCACGCCATTTTTTTTTTCAATTTGGGGTGGAGTTCCCCTTAAAATCCACACCAGACCTGAAGGGTCTGGAATGGATATTTGCCGGGAACCGCACGTCTTTTTTTTTTTGGTTTTTACGGCGGGGTTCCCCTTAATATCCATTCCAGACCTGAAGGGCCTGGTAATTTAATTTGGGGGAACCCCTACACATTTTTTTGTTTGTTTTATGAATGAATCCCTTTAGAATTGTCAGAGCCGACAATTCATTATAGCCGCGTGTGAATTTTTAAATGACTTTTTTCCTTCAGAATGTCACTTTGTGCAGGGGGAGTTCTAAGTGCGGGAAAAATGCGCTATTTCACATGCTGACATTACACCCCCCCTAGGTACGAAATTTAAAGGAATATTTCACTTTTATTGTTTCACTTTAAGAATTATTAATTTCACTGCTCCCGAAAAAACGGCCATTTTAAAAAATAAAAAAAGCATTGATACATGTTCCCTGGGGCAGGACTGAGGTCCCCAAACACTTTTTAGGACAAAACTTGCAGATTAGCCTTTAAAATGAACACTTTTGATTTCTGCCATAGACTTCTATAGGGAGTTCGGCGCGGCTTTACATATTAGTTTCAATGCGCCGGCTGCTACGCTGGTTCATGCGCCCAATTAAGCCTCCACCCGGAGTACTAATTAACGCATGAACCAGCGCAGCGCACAGAGCATAGTAAATCAGGCCCTTTGGGTAGTCGAACATTTGTACCCAAACGTCTCCCTGAAACAGAGAGGATCCTTTGAATCTGTGAAAAGGAGACTTTTTGGATATATTCCCTTGATACCCTCTTCACATGAGGGTTAAATGAAGAACTAGAGGTCCCCACTATCTTGTGATACATGGCTTTTCATTTTGATGTGCCTCGTGATCCATTATCCCCTTTCATCCATATATACATATATTTTTTTTACAGATTTGCCTGTTCCTGATTTGGTGGTTGGGTGGACCCCAACATTAGGGTGGTGGGTGTTTGGTTTGGTGTCCGTAAGTTTATGTCTTGGCAACACATTCATACATTTCTTGCTCAATACCTTGGTGGGCTTGGTGGCCCTCCTCCCAGTTGTTGTGCCAGGCTAGTGGCTTGCACTATGGACAGTTGATCACAACCCTTGCCATTAAAGGAGTTATGACCCATCAGTATAGGAATTATGGCTGTTCAGGATCACCCCAGCTTATAATGCAGTTCCCCTATCACATCTTGACATATGCACATGTCTTACAATGGCACTTAAAGCAGATTTCCGCTGAAAAAAATATTAAAAGCCAGCAGCTACAAATACTGCAGCTGCTGACTTTTAATATTAGACACTTACCTGTCCTGGAGTCCAGCGCCATCCGCAGCAGAGGACTACTGATAGCTCGTCACTCTTTTCCCCCCCCCGCCATCCTCTGTGAGGGAACCAGAAAGTGAAGTGCCCCGGCTTCACTGCCCGGTTCCCTACGGCGCATGCGCGAGTAGCGCTACACCTGCCAATTGGCTCCCGCTGTGTTTTGGGAGCCGAGTGCTCCCAGAACACAACGGGGGCACAGGGACTGGAGGTGACATCATGCCCGCAGTTTACCAGAGACTGTGTGGCCGGAAGTGGGTGCAAATACCTTTAGACAAGTATCTGCTCCCCCCTGAAAGGTGACAAATGTGACACCGGAGGGGGGGAGAGTTCCAATCAGCGAGAGTTCCACTTTAGGGTGGAGCTCCGCTTTAACTACCAGGCCTGTACATCTTATAATATAATAGCATCCACTTATCTCAAATTTGTCTCCAAGGTACCCCTAGACATAGTACCATATATATATATAAATGTATATGTTTTCTATATCCCCAAGAAGTGTACATATGAATACACACACACACACATATATATATATATATATATATATATATATATATATATACCCTTCCCCCCGTTCGATACCTTACATCCTTACCAACATTGGCGGGATGACACAGAACTACCCGCACTACACGTCCTATACGCCAAGTTAACATTCTCCTAGTATTAGGTTTATAATAGTGCCAGACAGTTAGAACCATAGCATTATATGTGTGCCATTTTTAATAAAAAAAAAATATTTTTCTTTTTAATATTTTTTTTTTAAATGAATATTTTTTTTTTTCAGTAGTTCCATTAACTACAAACCTTTAGTCATACTGTACCATTTATAATTTATTTATTGATGTATTGTAATCCTGATTATTTTGGAAGCCCTTCAGGCATGTTAGTATATGTTCTTAGGGACAGATTCACGTAGAATCGCGGTGGCGTAACGTATCCTAGATACGTTACACCGCCGCAAGTTTTCATCGCAAGTGCCTGATTCACAAAGCACTTGCGATGAAAACTACGCCGGCGGCCTCCGGCGCAAGGCGGGCCAATTCAAATGGGTGTGTGCCATTTAAATTAGGCGCGCTCCTGCGCCGGACCTACTGCGCATGCTCAGTTTCGCAATTCCCGTCGTGCTTTGCGCGCCGTGACGTCATTTTTTCAAACGGCGACGCGCGTAGCATACTTCCGTATTCCCGGACGTGTTACGCAAACAACGTTAAATTTTAAATTTCGACGCGGGAACGGCGGCCATACTTTAGACAGCAATACGATTGCCGACTAAAGTTAGGGCACCCAAAACGGCGACTAACTTTGCGACGGGAAACTAGACTAGCAGCGACGTAGCGAACGCGAAAATCCGTTGTGGATCGCCGTAACTCCTAATTTCCATACCCGACGCTGGTTTACGACGCAAACTCCCCCCAGCGGCGGCCGCGGTACTGCATCCTAAGATCCAACAGTGTAAAACAATTACACCTGTTGGATCTTATGGATATCTATGCGTAACTGATTCTATGAATCAGTCGCATAGATAGAAACAGAGATACGACGGCGTATCAGGAGATACGCCGTCGTATCCCTTTTGTGAATCTGGCCCATAGATTTTATATATGGTTTTAGCTTTTATAATTTGCTTTTATTAAGTCTAGTTATTGCATTCCTTTTTCTTTACCTGTATGCCTTTTTATATGCACAACATATATATGGGATTTTTCTATGGACACTATGTGATCACGTCAATGGCGTTTATCAATTTATAATTTTACATTATTTTCTTTGTTCATTAAGATTTATTCATTTACAATTTTCACATGTTTTTTTTCACGTTTATCAAGATTTATTGTATGATTGATAAGGTTTTTAATATTTAATGATTTTTATTTAAGGTTTTGTCATAACAAAATGCCAGAAGACAATGGCACATTACAGTACATAGCTTATGTTATAACAGAGATCTGTAGGTATTCGTCTATAAACAAGTCAAACATATCATAGCCTCTCAGCCCGACTCTAGTGTCCGTTGTTGAGCTGTCGGCCTTGTGTCTGCCCGTAAGGCAGCCAGGCTTGTATACTACCGCTGCGCGGGCCCCGTGACCCTCATCTCCCCGGGCGCCCCTCTCGGGTTCACACTGCGCCCTGGGAGCCAAGGCCCCGGCGTCCCACGCCGCCCCATATAGTAGCGAACGGCCTATGTGATTCAAGGCGTCTGCTTGCAACTGCGCAGGCAGTCAAACTGGGTAAATATCACTTAATGACTAAATGCACTGCTAACTGAACCACACACCAGGAGAGGTGCAGAAGTAGGGAGAGAGAGAGAGAGACACGTGGGATGAAGAGGAAAGGGGAAAAAAGAAGAGGAGAGAGAAGAAAGAAAGAGGAAGAGGGACGGAGAGATGTCTTTATGTGTGGAGTGGAGTGCTCCCACCCCCAGGCTGTATCCCTGGTAAAAGGGACACCCCGCAGTATGTCGCCCAAGGCTCCCACACAGACCTGAATTTCTCCGATTGGTCCGCACATTTCGCTACTATCTGCTCCTGTGCCATTATCCAGGAGACTTTTCTCTTAAACGCCAGGAAGGAGACTGTGGGCTTCTTCCATGCCTTAGCTATGGTCATTTTGGCCCCCAACAGTATAAAAAATGCTAAGCTCTGGGATAGTTTAGGTAGACCAGGGATACACTGGTTCAACAGTGCAACATTAGGCTGCGGTGAAATCACTGTCCCCAGCAGGGCTCCGGTGGCACGGAAAACCTTTTTCCAGAAGGCTCTAATGCGAGGGCAGGACCACCACGTGTGAAGCATGGAGCCCCTCAATTCACAGCCCCTAAAGCATTGTGGGGAGGTTCCTGGGAACATTCTTGCCAGCCTGGAGGGGACGTAATACCACCGCACCAAGAGTTTTAGGCTTGCCTCTATGAGGCCCACATTCATAATACCTTTGTACGCCCTTGTGGAGGCGCGATACCATACCACAGTGCTCCAAGAATTGTTCAAGTCCTCCTCCCAGGCCCGTGCATACGATGGCTTCTCCGTCTTAGACATCAATGCTACGTAAATCAGGGATATTCCACCCCTCTGATCCATTGTGTTTGTACACCAGTGCTCATAGGGGGTTATGGAGGGGGGGACCGACTTCTCCGTCCACATAGAGTGGAGATAATGGGAGATTTGTGTAAACCGAAAGAGCTCGCTGTCGGGCATATCTAGTTTTTTCCTACAGTGTGGTAGGGAAAGCGGTCCCGCTGGGGAGAGATAGTGTCCTATCCTGTATAAGCCTTTGTCTGTCCACCACCGGAATGCCCTAATATCCAACCCTGGTGGAAAGTCGGGATTATGAAACAAATGTCTCAGTGGTTTCAGGGGGGAAATCAGGGAGTGAAGGGAGTAGAGTCTGGAGCAGAGGGCAACCGAGTGGGACAGTGTTGGGGCTAGAATGGCTGGTCTGCGTCTGGGGTCGCCCCCTAAAATGAAATCAATGGTGTGTAATGGGATGGCTTGTCGCTCCATGGCTATCCAGTCGGGTTTTGGTCCGTTCGAGAATACTGCCGATATTTGTGCCAGTTGGGCTGCTCTATAGTACCCCCAAAGGTTGGGAAGCCCAATTCCCCCCTCCGTCCGAAGCCGATGGGACATCTATACCCCTTTTTCCCCCAGACGAATCGGACAATCTCTGATTGAAATTTGCTAAGGAACTGTTTCTTCACCGGGATTGGTAGGGCCCGGAAAAGGTACAGAAGACGTGGGAGCAGGGTCATTTTAACCGCGTTCACTCTGCCCAGCCATGACAGCCCACCTTTAGCCCAACGCGTGATATCCCCTTTACATCGGAGGATCATAGGGGGGTAATTGGCCTTGAAAAGGTTGTTGATGTCGGGCGTCAATTTGATACCCAAATATGGGATGTGTGTGGAGGTCCAGGTGAAGGTAAAATTACTAGAAATCTGTTTGAGTAGATCGGGGGGGACAGAGATATTCATCGCTAGGGATTTCCCCAGATTCACTTGCAGACCCGAAATCTCACTGAAAACCCGTAGTGTTTTAAGAATGATTGGAGTGGACAGCAGGGGTGATGTGACGAAGAGCAGGAGGTCGTCCGCGTATAGGGCGCATTTGTGTTCCCTTGTACCACATGTAACCCCCTTGACGTCTGGGTTTGCTCTCAGGGCTACTGCCAGAGTCTCTATGGCCACCGCAAAAAGAAGCGGGGAGAGCGGACACCCCTGTCTGGTTCCCCTGCCTATGGCGAATGTCTCCGAGTATCTGCCCATGAGGCGTACCTGTGCAGAGGGGCGTGAGTAAAGTGACTGTATGAGGCTAAGGAAGCTAGGGCCAAATCCCCATCTACCCAGAATTCCGTTTAAGTATTCCCAGTCTATGGAGTCGAAGGCCTTGTGGAGGTCTATGGACAGCAGGAAACCCTTTTGAGGTGCCCCTCCGTCCCATTGTGATTTAAGTAGGGAGATTACATCAATGGCGCGTCTGATCCGTTCCCTGTCTCCCAGGGATGAAGCCCACCTGATCCTTGTGTATATAAGATGCTATGAAACTCGATAGTCTGTTTGCTAAGATTTTTGTCATAATTTTAATGTCGTTATTAATCAAAGATATGGGGCGGTAATTACACACTTCGCTAGGGTCCTTGTCTGGTTTCGGTATGACCGAAATGTAAGCCGAGTTTAAATCAGCTCCCAGCCGGGCTCCATCCCTGAGAGAGTTGAACAGTCGCGTCAAGTGGGGTGCCAAACATGTGCCGAATTTCCTATAGTACCCCGTGGAGAAGCCATCCGGCCCCGGGGAGGAGCCTAACTTCAGGGACTTAATGGTCGCTAATACTTCCTCCTGCGTGAACGGGGAATCCAAAAGGTCCCTATGCTCCTCCGTAAGAGAAGGCAGGGGTAGTTCCGCCAGAAACTCTTTCCCTGCCGGGCTGAGGGGAGAACCGGCCGGTTTATAAAGGTCCGAGTAGAACCGTAGGAAGCTGTCCATAATTTTGGTCGGGTTCTGTGTCAAGTCACCCGTGGCCGTTTTGATTTTAGGGAAGGCTAATGATCGCTGTTTGGGGCTCAATTTAGTGGCCAGCCGGGAGCCCGTCCTGTCAGTTTGGGAATAAAATTTCGCCCCGGTCCACCGAAGGTGTTGTTCGGCCGCCGTCGTTAGGGAGAGGTTAAGTAGGGCCCGTGCCTTGTCCAGTCGGGAGAGCAGTTCAGTCGTGGGGTGGCGTTTGTGGTTCTTTTTTAGTGTGCGGAATTCCTCCTCAAGTTTAAGCGTGTCCGCCCTATGTTCCGCTCTAAGCTTCGCTGCTAGCTGAATCAATTTCCCCCTGACCACCGTCTTGTGCGCCGCCCAGACCGTGGACGCAGAAACCTCCCCTGTCGCGTTAATAAGAAAGTATTCTTTGATGTCCCCCTCCAGCAAGGAGCACTGAATTGGGTCGCTCAACAGCGATTCCCTCAGGCGCCATCGAGGTGGGTTCCTAGCTCCTGTGGGCCTCTGGGTTGTCACCGTCACCATAGAGTGGTCTGAAAGGGGGGAGTCTACTATCCGGGCGTTACGTATCAGTGGTATAGTCGTGGCGTGGGTAAAAATGTGGTCAATCCTGGCGTAAGAGTTGTGTGGTGCCGAAAAGTGTGTGTAGTCCTTTGTCCGTGGGTTGGCTTCCCGCCAGACGTCTATCAACCCTGCTGAGTGAAGGAGTTTAGCTATTTTAGAGCTCTGTTTGGAAGGGCGTTTAGGTTTGGGTTTCCCGTCCGCAGATTTATCTAGTGAGAAGTCAAAAGCTGTGTTAGAGTCCCCTCCCATGAAGACTGTGCCCTTAAGGTGCGGTTGTAGCTTCCGAAGCAAGGAGTCAAAAAAGGATTTTTGGCCCTTATTAGGGGTATAATACGACACGAATGTGTAAAGTTCCCCATCTATGTGTCCTGATACCAGGAGATAGCGACCCAGCGGATCGGCAATCGATTCCACCAGGGAGAGGTTGATGTGTCTAGCGAAACAGATGGCTACCCCTTTTGTTTTGTTGTCTGCTGATGAAAGAAAAAATTGGGGGTAACGCTGATGTAGGAACGTGGGTTTGTAGGACGATGGGAAGTGGGTCTCCTGAATCATAAGGATATCTGCGTGCATAGAGTGGTAGAGTTGGAGGAGCTTCCTGCGTTTAACGGGTGAATTTAGTCCCTGCGCATTATGGGAGATGAGTTTGAGGGTAGGTGGGGGGGTTGTGTGTCAGTCATGGATCAGAGGTGCAGAAACTATACCAGACACACGCAGCCTACCTTGAGCCCGCAGCGAGAGCTTCCAGTTGAGAACGGACCATCGGTGCACACTGGTCATGAGACCCGGGACGAAGGACCGGAACCTGCCGTGGGACCTAAGAGCACTCCAGGGATTAAGAAAGGGAAGCAGAGAAGAAAGAGATGAAATGGAGAGGAAAGAGAGAAGAGACAATATTATGCATGTATGTCTGCATCGATGCATACCTGCAAAAATCAGTGTTAAACAGTACATAACTTGAACCTGGGGGTCCCCCGACCCCTCCCCACCCCGGGGTGAAGTGGGCACGCCCACCTCTACCCCTGCCCTATTAGGGAACTGAAGCTTCCCTAATGCCGGAAGACCGGATATGGATCCGATTGCACCCATGGCGCTCTCGATCCAACGGAGGTGCACTGGGTCCACCACGGCCCCACCACCACTAAACGATAACTGAGGGCTAACCAGGAGCCCGTGATGCCCAATAACTAAGCGCCCCTCCTGAGCGGGGGTGTTCCCCCGGGAGCTAGGATGCCCATCCAAAGCGCAAACCGGTACATATACTGTGAGGGATGCTACCTCCCCGGGGTTGGCACCCCCCCCCCCCCACCAAGTGATCCTATGTTACCGTAATGCCAATATTGTAACCGTTGAGTAGCATGGCTATACCTGCTATGAACTCTATTCCCCGTGTAACTTTGCAAAAAATGCATCCCCCAGGAGCCCTGTGGCTCCGAACAAATCCCCCTCCTCCCCCGAGTCCAGGTTAACCCCCCCAGTTCCGGTGGAGGGGAAAGTAACACCCCCAAAAAATTAACAAGAGAACTAATAAAAAAATAAAAAAAAAAAAACATTGTGTAAAACCTATACGGTGTTAGGTCCCTGCACCCCGGGTACCTCCCCCCTCCGAGCTGTCCCTTGGGGAAAGAAAAAGGAAACCGCGGAGGGTCCCCAAGTCCCCTTTAGGAAGGGGAGACCCCCTCGAGTCAGGGCCCCTAAATGACAAAGAGGGACATCAGAGCCCGATCCTCAGGTACGGAAGTTCTCCTTGGAACGCTTGTGGGTCTGTTTCATCCAGGTCTGCTGTAGCGGGCTGCCAGGCGAAGGCCTTTTCGTTGAAGCCGAGGGTCCTCTGTTGTTCTGTGAGCTCGGGGGTTCCAGGGCAGTCAGTCCAAGTTGAACCAGCAGGTGCTCCCCCTCCGCGAAAGTTGAAAAGCCATAGCTTTTATTTCTGTAGGTGAAGTTTACCCGGATCGGGAAAGACCATCTGTATGTGACCTCCTTTTCCATAAGGACCTGCAGCAACGGTTTCAGAGCTCGCCGCTTTTGTACTGTGTAGGGGGACAGGTCTGCAAAGATTTGAATCTTGTGACCGTTCAACATGAGATTGTCCGAACGCCTTGCCCTTTTCATCACCTCCTCTTTGACCGCATAAAAGTGTGGTTTCACAATGATGTCTCTGGGTAATCCATCCGATCGGGGGGCTTGCAATGCTCTGTGAGCTCTATCCAGCTCCAGACGGTGCTCAGCAATGTCAGGGATGAGGTTTTTAATGAGGGTTTTCACTGCGACCTGTACCTCCTTATCGGTTTCGGGGAGCCCCCTCACCCTAAAATTATAGCGTCTCGAACGGTTCTCGAGGTCGTCTATTTTTGCAAATGCTGTTTCCAATTGCTCCTGCACGTCTTGTAATCTGGCAGAGTTCTGATTAATCCTTGCCACTGCCTGATCAGCTTTCTGCTCAATAGTGTCCATCCTCATCCCCAACTGCAGTAAATCAGCATGAATGGATGATGTGATTTGTGCTGCGTTTACAGCTAGGCTTTTGGATAGCATTAGGGAGAAGGCAGACATCATAGAAGGAAAGTCTGTGGGGATGGGGGCCTCCTCCTGTACCTCATACACTGAGAGCAGCATCCCTGTATGGGGGTCCATCATGGGGGTAGTGGGGAATCCAGCTCCCACTCTCTCCAGCAGTGACTCGGTGGATGCTGGGGATGCAGCTGCTGCCAGGGGGGGGAATTCTGTACCCGGGGACTGCGGGGGGTGCAGATCCTGGTCCGCTATGGAGTCCTCCTGCAGCGCCGTTTCAGGCAGGCCTCGTGTCGCCGCCATCTTGGCATAACTGAGGGGGCCCGGAGACGCCGCCATCTGACCTGTCAGATCCCTCCGGACGGACGGCGCGGACATCTGCGGGCTCAGGGGTGATTCCCCTGCACGGTGATCCCGGTGGTACGGCTGCGGGGGCGCTCAGACTGCTCCGGTGGGACTCGTTAGGCCGTGGTGGAGCGGAGCTCTAGATGACGGCGGCCATCTTGGGAGCTGCCGCGCATGCGCCTGTTGATAAGGTTTTTAATGCGCTGCACTTGTTTTATTTTTATGATTTATTATGCTGGCCCCCTATTTGTGCTAGCTGCTTTAACCCCTAAGTGCTCGCCAACCTTTTATCATTTTTTAATACTACATATGCATATGTTATTTGTTGTTTGCCCCTGTAGTAGGGTCCAGAAACTCTGATCTAGCTATGTTATCCTTATTTTTTATTGTCTAATAAATAATTTTTTTGTGTTCACAATTCTAAATGTTTGTTTCTTTGTCCATTCAAGGAGAGATATGATAGCAAGTCAGAGGCTAAGGCCTTGTACACACGACTGAGAATCTTGTCGTAAAAGAAACGTTTTTTTCCTCGACTAGGTTCTTGTCAGGCTTGCATACACACTGTCAAGACAAAATCTCGTCGTTCTCAAATGAGGTGACGTACAACACGTACGATGGCACTATAAAGGGGAAGTTCGATTCCATTGGCGCCACCCTTAGGGCTGCTTTTGCTAATCTCGTTTTACCGCGTGTAAGCAAAAGTTTGGTGAGAGACAATTTGCGCTTTTCAGTCTTCGTACTTTCAGATTGTTTTCTACGGTTCAGTTTGTGCTTGTGGGTTCGTATATTGTCTTTCAGGGCGTGTGGTCAGGTCGTATTTATTTTACAGTGCATTGCTGTCCGCTCGTTTCTGATTTTCAGGTCGTTCTTCATAGGACTTGCTGTTCTTCAGTGCGTTCTGTTTAGTTTGTTCGTTATGATTAGACGTTCGTTTTCTAGCCATGTTGCAGGCACCTGCTCGTCGTAGAGTTTGTGTTATGCAGTCGGTTTGTGTTGGTCTAATTGTTTTAGACCTAGACGAGGCCATGAACTGGGTGAGGAGGCGTTCATGGACCAAGAATTGGTTGCTCCATAGCAACCAATTCTCTCATTTGCCTCTGCTGTGGGAGATCCAGGAGAATAATCCTGATGATTACAGGAATTTCCTTAGGATGTCTGACCCCGTTTTCCAGCAGCTCTTGGCTTTGGTGTCACCCTATATCACCAGGCAGGACACCGTTATGCGGGAAGCCATCAGCGCTGAGAAGAGGCTCTGGGCCTCGGGAAACTAGACTAGCGGCGACGTAGCGAACGCAAAAATCCGTTGTGGATCGCCGTAACTCCTAATTTCCATACCCGACGCTGGTTTACGACGCAAACTCCCCCCAGCGGCGGCCGCGGTACTGCATCCTAAGATCCAACAGTGTAAAACAATTACACCTGTTGGATCTTATGGATATCTATGCGTAACTGATTCTATGAATCAGTCGCATAGATAGAAACAGAGATATGACGGCGTATCAGGAGATACGCCGTCGTATCCCTTTTGTGAATCTGGCCCATAGATTTTATATATGGTTTTAGCTTTTATAATTTGCTTTTCTTAAGTCTAGTTATTGCATTCCTTTTTCTTTACCTGTATGCCTTTTTATATGCACAACATATATATGGCTTTGGTGTCGCCCTATATCACCAGGCAGGACACCGTTATGCGGGAAGCCATCAGCGCTGAGAAGAGGCTCTGGGCCTCGGGAAACTAGACTAGCGGCGACGTAGCGAACGCGAAAATCCGTTGTGGATCGCCGTAACTCCTAATTTCCATACCCGACGCTGGTTTACGACGCAAACTCCCCCGTTTTCCAGCAGCTCTTGGCTTTGGTGTCGCCCTATATCACCAGGCAGGACACCGTTATGCGGGAAGCCATCAGCGCTGAGAAGAGGCTCTGGGCCTCATAATCCCAGATACCTGTTCTGCTATAATCCAAATCATGCAGGAGGACTATTTGAGGGTAAGTTTTCTTCTTTAATATCACATTCAATGTATTTAATGTATGCTAATGTATTGTATTTTTTTCCTCCTTCCCTAATCACCATGATTGTAATATGCTGTGAATGTCCCCCGTGTCCCCATGCAAGCTGTAAGCTTTTAATGCTCGTGTTTTGGCCTACATGCATATTTCCCTTCACTAACCTCTCCAGCATGCTATCCTGGGCCCAAACACACCTAGCCTAGTCACTTCCTAATGTTTTTGTATTTAAATGCTCCTTAAAATAAATGTTATAATGATGTTGGCCAATAATGTTTTTGTATAATCTGCTTGCAATGTTATGTGCAAAAGTACAATTTTTTTTATCTTATTTGATTCCACAGCTTCCTTCCACGCCACAGGAATGGCAGACTGTGGCATCAGAGTTTGCTATGCGGTGGGACTTCCCCAACTGCGGGAGAGCCATTGACGGGAAGCACGTCCGCATCGTGCCACCACCCCGTTCTGGTTCCCAATACTACAACTACAAGGGGTTTCATAGTATTGTGCTGATGGCGGTGGTGTCAGCAAAGTATAAGTTCCTCTTTGTGGATGTGGGGAAGAACGGCCGGATGTCAGATGGGGAGCCTTCAGGCAGACGGAGTTTGCTCTTTGTCTCCAGAGTGATGACCTTGCATTGCCACTGGATGCAGAGAATGTGGAGGGACTCCCCTTTGTGTTTCTGGCTGATGAAGCCTTTGGCCTGGGACCGCATCTCATGAGGCCATTCCCCCAGTGGACCCTCACTCCAGAGAGGAGGGTGTTCAACTACCGGCTGGCCAGAGCCCGAAGATTATGGAGAACGCCTTCGGGATAATGGCCAGCCGGTTCCACCTGTTTTTAACCTCAATGCACATGGCAGAATATAAATAGAACTATATTATTTTTTGTTGCTGTATTCTACATAATTTCGTAAGGAGACAGTCTCCTACTTATATGGCCACAGTTGGGCCTGAGGCCGGACTTGCCTCAGGTGAAATCACCTTGCCGGGCCTAGAACATGCCCGTACTGGCTTGCCCCCCCAAAGTGCCTGTGCAGTCTGGGATATGTACGTGGAATATTTCACGGGTAGGGGGGCCATTTCTATGCCAGCCAATGTGTAAATTCATTATTTTAAGAAAAAACATAAAGAAATCTGTTGAAATTACATTTTTGATGTCTTGCTTGTGTTTATTTTATCTGTCTCCTAATATTTCCTAGTGTACTACTTGTAGTGTCAAGTGTATTTTCATTATGAACTAACAACCATTTCACTGGTAACATCAAAACTAAACACGTCAAAAGTTCTAGGGGATTTAAGAAAAACAAGCCACACTTTGTTGTTGTTTTAAAAAAAAAAAATACTTGGTGCATATTCACACACATGGTCTTATAAAAAATATTTGAGGTGTATAATTGTTTTTTTAATTGTCATAAACTGGCATTTTTTTTGATGAAAATCAAAAAATTTAAATAACATAACACAAAATACAACAATGTAAACTCTAGGCAATAACTCAGACATTCTGATTTGTATTAAATTGTCTACCTGCCCATAATAAGCCAAAATTTGAAGATGCACACAGTCTTTTTAGGGTTAAAAATTGGTATTTCCCTACTGATCCCTGTTGTCAACATGTGCTATCTGCCATCATGGGTGATCAATGGACATGTTTTGTGGGTGCAACCCCTTCTTCCTTTCACCTACTTGAGTAGCAAGGAAGGGGTTGCACCCACATAACACGTACATAGATATCCTGAGATGGAAGATAGCACATGTTGACCCACTGGCCCAGATTCAGGTAGATTTGCCCATTACTTACACATGAGCTGCTCAGCTGAATTTCTCTGCGCTGGGGCAATTTTGCCAAATTGCCACCTGATTCAGGAATCGTTTTTTCAGTTAATTTGCTCCTGTTTAAGGCAAAGCTGAGGGCGCAAGGCCGTGCAAGTCAAAGTGGGTGTGCCCCTATGCAAATGAGGAATTTTCGGCTCAGCAGAGGTTTGCGCCGGGCGCGCGCATGCGCAGTTAGAGCGCTGCCGTCTGCGCATGCGTCAAACTGCGCCTAGCATACTTTCAGGGCAAATCCTGCTCAGCTGCTTGCACTGAGCAAATAAATAGGAGCAGACTTGCGCAGGTTCTTTGCTGAATTTCATCCTGCTTTTTCCAACCCCCCCTGAGCAAGGAAATTCAGCCCATTTTGAAGAGATGGCACCTCCCAAAGGAACAAAAAAAAGGAAAGCAAACTTTGTGGCTGCGGAGATGGACATCTTAATTGCTGCACTCCAGCAACATAAAGAAGTTCTATATGGTGCCCAGCGGGCAAACACCACCGTTGCCCAAAGGAGGGCTATCTTTGAAGCCATAGCCCTGGACATCAATGCCCTGGGTAATGAAGAGCGTTCCTGGGATGACATTCAAAAAAAACTGAACGATATGAGGCGCAGGGTCCGGGATAAACTGGCTCTTATCAGAAAATATACCGGTGGCACGGGAGGTGGACCGCGATGTAAGATCCGGCTAAATCATGAGGAGGAGCTTATTGCCCAAACTTTTGTGCAGGAGCAGGTGGAGGGACTTGAAGGGTACGACTCCACTGTCGGGAACTTGGGGACTGGTAAGTTATTTTTGTTTCATATCTGCTGTGCATCATGGGAGGGGGTAGAAGTGAACATATTTGTGGGTAGAAGTGAAGATGGAACTATTATTTTTGTTTCATATCTGCTGTGCATCATGGGAGGGGGTAGAAGTGAACATATTTGTGGGTAGAAGTGAAGATGGAACTATTATTTTTGTTTCATATCTGCTGTGCATCATGGGAGGGGGTAGAAGTGAACATATTTGTGGGTAGAAGTGAAGATGGAACTATTATTTTTGTTTCATATCTGCTGTGCATCATGGGAGGGGGTAGAAGTGAACATGTGAGCAGTGTGTTGCACCAGCAAAATATTTCGTTTTGGTGTCATCCACAGGTGGTGATGATGATGATGAAGCTGGGCCATCTTCGGCTGCGGGTCGACCCAGCCCATCCATACCAGAGCCAGGGGTCCAGTCAGGCCCCATGGACATTATGGCAATGCTGGTCCAGGAGGAGATCCTACCGGGGCCAAGTATGGAGGAGGAAGTGGTTTTGGAGGAGGATTCCTTTTTCCTCATCCAGGAGGACTCTGGCTCCCTCCAGGAGGATACCACCATCCCTGAGCAACCCACCACCCCCCCGCCCAGCACGTCATCCCCCTCCAGGGCAAGCCCCTCCAGTGCAAGCCCCTCCATTGTGGACCCCTCCCCTTCTCCCTCTGTCCGTGCCCGAGCCTCTCCTCCCAGGAAGGCTCTGTCCAAAACGAGGCATATATCCTCCAGCCTCCGTGACGGTCTGCTGGAGGAGCAGGCCCTGCAGACCCGCCATATAGGGGACATGGTGGGAGAGGTTCGTCGTCTGGCGAACAGCATGGCATCCACCTCCACCTCTGTGCAGCATGCCCTCACCCTGCATGCAGACCGGGACAAACATGTCTCACAGAGCCTGGGGGAAATAAGTGGCAACTCCAAGGCCATAGTCACCTGCTTGGTGGCTCAGGAGACCACACCCGCTTTATTAAGCAGGATGGCAGCTGCGGTGGAGGCCAATACCGCTGCTGTGCAGGCCAACACCGCTGCAGTGCGGGAGGAGGGGAGAGTTACCCGCCGTCATCAGCGGGATACCACCACCCGCCAAATGAGGATGTTGGCCCAGACCAACACCATCCTCGCCCGCCTGGCCAACGCCATGGAGGGCATGCAGCCACCACCTGCGCGGAGTCTGGAAGTAGGGGTTGATGCTCCTCCCCCCCTCAATCCCCACCCCATGCCTCCTCCGCACCACGGAGATTGAGGAGCCAGAGCCGGGGCACCCTTGGCCCAAAGAAAAAACAAAAAAATAATATAATTTCTACATTTATTTTATGCACAGAATATCATTGATTTATTTTTTTGATATATGCTCAGGATATGAGTTTATTTTATTTTTGATATATGCTCAGGATATGAGCTTTTATATTTATTTGTAGTCCCTACACACGGTGAGGAGTGTATACTACAGTGTGACTGGTGTGTGAATAGGGGGGGGGGGGGTGGCACTCCTGCTGGAAAAGGGGTGTCACCCTCTGCCATGTGAAAGGTGTATGAATGGACAGCAACATAATTGGAGCCTTGACGCGGCGTTGCTGCTCCCTAATACCATGGGGTATTGTTGGGTCTAATCCAATTTGGGGTGCATGTGTCGGGTGTGTGCTAGGGACTACAGTGGTGTGCATACATGCATTATACTTGTGACAAGATCAGGGTGTGTTTAATGTGCAAAGAGACGTTCCACAAGACCATTCCGGATTGCTCTTCCCTCAGAAGATCCGGTAGTGTTTCTTGGGGGGGGGGGGGTTGTGTGGTTTGGGGGTAAGGTCATTGCGTAGCTCAATGTGCATGCCCCTTCTTTGAGCAAAATTGTGGAGAATACTACATGCCCCGACGATTTGGCACACAAAGTTGGGTGAATACAACAGGGTCCCCCCTGATTTATCCAGACATCTGAATCGAGATTTAAGGATGCCAAATGTGCGCTCCACCACCGCACGGGTACGTGCATGGGCTTCGTTATATCTTTCCTCTCCTGGTGTTTGAGGGTTACGAAATGGGGTCATCATGTGAGGTCCCAGGGCATATGCAGAGTCACCTGGAAGGGAAAAGACAGGAGGATGTTAGTCGTGCATGTGCCCCTTGTGATGTGTGCATCATGGGGGGGGGCAGTCATACCTGACACCCATGTCACTCACCAATCAGCCAGCTGTCTCCATACATGTTCTGGTCAAACTCGGTTGGGATGAGGCTGTGTCGGTAAATAAAACTGTCATGGCTTGACCCTGGGTGTTTGGCACGGACATGCCATATGAGGCCATGTGCATCCACAATCATCTGCACATTTATCGAATGCCAATGCTTCCTGTTGCAGTAGATATGCTCGAGGAGCCGGGGGGGGGCGTAGTGCCACATGGGTACAATCTATTGCACCCACAGTGCGTGGAAATCTGGCTATTGCATAAAAATCACTGATTGCCTTCTGCCGCAGGTCAGCCGTGGTTGGTTTGATAAATTGTGTGCCCATGCGTCTGAGTATTGCAGGGATCACTTGGTGCACACACCTGCTCATGCTGGATTGGGACATCCCCGCCACCATTCCACCTGTGCGCTGAAATGAGCCACTTGCCAAAAAGTGAAGGGTTGCCACTACCTTCACCAGTGGCTGCACTGCCTGTCCCCGATGGGTCGGGCTGCTGATGTCATCCTGCAGGATTGTTACCAACTCAAGGATGACTTCAGGGCTGAAGCGAAACATGTGATACACCTCATTATCACTCATCTCAAAAAGGTTGTAGCGCCCTCTGTAAATCCTCTCCCGTGCCCTCCTACGAGTCGGCTCAGTCAATAGAATATCAAGAACCATAGCTGCCCCTGGCATGTTGGTGCACAGATGTGAGGTCCCGAAAATGTGGGTGCTCTGCTTGTTCAGCTCGTCTGTCTAGGTGCTGCTGAAGTTGCGCGCTCCTTCAGATGACATTTGGCCATCTTTTGCTAACTTGCCCCTGCTTTTAGCAGGAGCAAGTTTGCCCGGGGAAAAAAGCTTGCGCGCTTCCAGCGCAAGATGCGCATCACACGCGCATGTTTCTGAATCATCGGCAGTACCTAATTTGCATATTCGCTGAGGGAATTCCATGAAGGCGCAACTTACACCCCGCGCAAAATTGCGCGAAAATTGCGCCGGAGCAGCTAGGCTGCGTGCGCGGGAAAATGGCCGCATTTCAGGCTTAACTGGTTTACAGAATCAGCCGCAAATTTGCATGGGAGCAAATCAGTACTTGCGCGGCGCAAATCATACTTGCTCCCGCGCAAGTGCTTCTTGAATCTGGGCCATTGTGTGCATTTTCAAATTTTGGCTTGTTTGAAAAAGTGCAAAAAAACTATTTGAAACTGGGGGGAAAAAAGGGGGTCTTATTAGTTTCCCCCAAGTCATCAATTATGTCCTTAAATGTTTCCTCAACAAAGGCCATTTTTTGTTTGATGATGTACATCTCCCTACTGCACGCCTTGTTTTGGAGGAGGATGTTTTGGGCCCTCGAACAGGAGAATAGAGGCCTTTCTACAGCCACATGTTCATCCCCTAAACCAAAAACAACAAAAAAGTATTAGGAAATCTGCAGGCCTACATCTCATATTACCTGAAGCTGTGGTGACAGATACTGACCTGTAGTGGGAATTTCCACCACATCCTCCACCTCTCCTTCCTCCACTTCTCCTTCCTCCACATCCTGAGGTCTGGGTGGTCGGTGAGGTATGGGTTCCTGGCGAGGTGGTCGGTGAGGTGTGGGTTCCTGGCGAGGTGGTCAGTGAGGTGTGGGTCCCTGGTGAGGTGGTCGGTGAGGTCTGTGTTTACTGGGCTCTGAGGAGTGGTGTCCTCCCAGTCTCCCAGTACAAAAGGTACTCTTATCACACACATATTTGAGGGCAAAATTAGGAATATTAAACATTGCTTGGAAGTGGGGTACAAGTGTCTGTTTGGGCAGTTACAAGCAGAAGACATGATTTTTGCAAACACAAATCTTGACTACTCACCTTTTTGGGATAAGTTTCACACATGTAGACACCCCAAAAATGCACAGGAGCACCTGTGTGGGTCACCCTAAAAAGGTTGTTCTGGTGGCCCACACTAGTGCTCTTGAGTGCAGATGTGTAAACAGCTGCTGAGTGTCCTCTCCTTTAGACTGATGTAATTTTGATTTTAATTCTAGTTACAAACACATCAGCTAGACACCAATGTAAACATATTTCTTGAATATAAACAGGCATTTTAAAATATTTTTAACCCTGTATCTTCATAAAACATTGTATGTAGTGGCCGAACGATGTGTCTGAAACGACTGTTATTCCTATATTCAAAAGCAACACCATGGAGCAATATGCAAGTTCTGAAAAACAATAATAATAGGGACACAGGAGAAGTACTTACTTTTTTCAAGCATTCTCTTAATGCTCCTTAACTGTTCTGGCTCCCTCAGTTTGAGGTCTGACCACCTCTTTCTGAGCTGCTCCTTCGATCTTTTCACCCCAAAATGTCTCTTCAAACTTTTTACCACTTGTTCCCTAATTTTGGCCTTCCTTAAATTAGGGTGGTTATAGGGTCAATGCCTGGCATCATAATCAGACTTTAGCAATATGCCCACCATTTCCGCCATCCACGCGTAGGACATGTTAGATGTCTTGTATCTGCTCCTCGTTTGTGATGTTTCCTCATCAGGCTCCGGGCTTGTTGTGTCGTCGTTCGACGAATTTATAATTACAGACTCCTGCTCATCAGACTCCGCCAGGTGGTTGTTTTTTTGATGAACTAGGCCTAATTGGAGACACCTGCTCATCTGATTCTGCCATGTCATTTGTGTGCCGAAAGAGAAAGGGCGGGGAAACATCGAGTAAGAACGTCATGGGCGGGTGACATGTGTAGAGTGTCACGCATGCGTAGTGTATATAAAGCTTAACACACATGTGTTGTACCTACGTTCGGTGTGCGGAGGAAGTCGTAAAAGCGAGGAACGTGTGAACGAAGGTATGATTTGAGTGGCCTATATTGCAAAGAGATTGAAGGCCTGTATGGGGATAAAGATTACTAGGGGTTATAGACTGTGATTGACATTAGTATATTTGTCTTTTGTTTTGTCTTGCAGAAAAGATGAATCCATTTAATGAGAAGGAGTTCCTTAGTGAATTTATTGATAGATTAAAGGAGCTGCCTGCTCTTTGGGCAACAAAATACCCCATCCACTGGCAAAAAGGGCTAAGAACAGCAGCACTGAAGAGATTGCTCCCATTTGTGCACACTTGCATGCCCCATGTAACCATTGAACAGCTGGACACTAAAATTGGGACCTTGAGAGGCACATACAGGACTGAGCGTAACAAGGTCCTGGCTTCTCAGAGGTCTGGAGCAGCAGCAGGAAAGGTATATGTACCATCGTTGTGGTACTACAGCAGACTGTCCATTCTTGATGACCACCTTGAATCAAGGCAGTCACTTTCCAGCTTTCCCCCCAGACTTCCCTCCAGAAAAAGCTCCAGAAAAACCTCCAGCCAAGCCTCCAGCCTTCCCTGCAGCCAAGCTGAGCCTTCTCAGGAGAAAGATGAGCCTTCCATCCTGGAGGACGACCCAGATGTGGCTGTCTGGAACCAGGTATAGTACAGTATTTAAAATGTATTTATTGTGAAAAAAATGCTGTAAAATAGATGTTAATATGTAAAATATATCTAATGTTTAATCTAAAAGTGTTTTCCATATCAATAGACAGTAGTGGCCCAAAAAGTTAGGGAGAAAAGAATGAAAACTGCTGGGGTCAGAATGATTGTCTTTTCTATTTATTTTCAATCAATTTGCAACAGTCATGAGCTGAAAATTGTGTGTGATTGATGAACCAAAACTCAAGATCAGCATGAGAAATGTTACAAAAAGTTAGTCAGAACTCTGTGTGAATAGCAGCAGCAAAAGAAGGTCATTATTGCTCATTATTGTACCATTCTAAAGATGATTTAAATGTGCAGCATTTAAACGATGCTATAATTTTTACAGCGTGACGAATGTGCTATCTCCATTACGAATGCTACTTTTACCGAAGGTGCGCTCCTGTCTCATACTTTATTCTGAGCATGTGTGGGTTTCTAAGCATACACACAAACGTGTTTCTCGTTGTAAACCAGCCCGACGAGAAACATGACGAGAAAATTGAGACTCCCGACGAGAAAAAAGAGAGCATGTTCTCCTTTTTTCTCGTCGAGATCCACAACAGTTTTCTCGACGAAAAACATACACACAAACATTGTTCTCTGCAAAAATGCTCTACCAGCATTTTTCTTGATGGATTTTGCCAAAGAAAACAGTTGTGTGTATGAGGCCTAACACATCAATTAGGTGATCAGGTAACAGGCCCTCATTAGTATGAGACCTGGAGCATTACTGACAGCTCACTCTCTTTGGTGGGAGCACGCCGTGCACAGGGTGCTCTGAGCACAAACACAGCAATGCATATATGCAAATCTATGGATACGGACCCACTTCTGTGAGGCTGAATATATGTGTATGCTCAGCAGGAAGGGGTAATATATATATATATATATATATATATATATATATATATATATATATATATATATATATATATATATATATATGTATTACTTTGCTATCTTAAGTAATGATAATGTTTGCCAATAAATTACTCTGGTTTAGAGGGGTGTACAGGTTGGAGCTGAAGTGGCTAAGGGCATCTCCCAAGCATGTTATTTAAAGGATAGTTTCATCTTTTGTAGCATGTTACACATTACACACATACACATTATTAAAAGGGGCTTAGGAAAGGTTAATTTTCTTAAGTAAATAGGGAGTAACTGGGTGGATGGGGTGGGTTAAAATTTTGCAAGGAGATTGGCCTTAACCAACCTTTCCACTAAATACCACATTATACAAACAAGTACAGAAATGTTAAAAAAATATAGTTTGTTTTTAGCACAGACAACAGCCATTGTAAACACCTTACTAAACACTAGAACCTTAGAAATACTTTAAGAAATATTCTAGTCTATAACAGCAAATTGATCAGTCATAAAACAAATATGAGGAAGAGTAATTTGAGTAAAGAAGCCCACAGCTTACACTTGAGCAAAGAATCAATGGAGAGCACAGAAAAATATATGCTCATATTAGGAAAAAATAAAACTGTTTGGTACCTGTGGAAGCTATAACTTTATATAAAATAAAATAGATAAAGAAAAAATATCTAAAAAGACAGCTTGTGTTTACAGAGAATGGGTTTAAAAGCCGAACAAAATCAATACAACTAATGCGTTTAAACATTTTCAATTAATGGATTTTTACAAAGTAATACATTTGTTTGTCCATTTGCTAAATGTTTGTAAAACCACTTATTTCTGTTAAACTCCACAAGTGGCAGCTTACTAAAAAATACTATTAAACAGATTTAAAAAAATAAAAATAAAATACAAACTGAAGGCTTATGTTTTATATTTCTGCACGTGATGGTAAAAAAAAAAAAAAAAACATGACTAAGAACATAAATTTTGTTGAACTTGTCATGCTGCAATAATAGTCATTAGGGTTAAAGTATAAGTCCCAACATACCAACAGTTCTAAGGAATGATTACATGGTTTACAATAAGTAATAAATAATAAGCCATAGGGGCTCATTGTTCGATAAAATAGGACTCACTCTGGCTCATTTGGTTCATTAAAGTTGTATTTAATTCAGTCCTCCATTTTGTACACATTCACTTGGCTAATTAAAAAGTATACACCTTTATTAAATTACTATCAGGTGCTTATATCACATTCTTTCTTACAGAACAAAGCAAGGTTTCTTATCCCTCTTTTTGATTATGTTATCTAGCCAGTAATAGTTAACTAGTCATGACTAGTAGTGATGGGCCTAACACCCCCCGGTTTGGTTTGCACCAGAACTTTCGAACATGGAAAAAGTTTGGACCCAAACCGTGAATTGTATTAACCATTTGCCCTCCGGGAGGTTTACACCTTCAAGATCAGGCCATTTTTTGCGATACAACACAGCGTTACTTTAACCACTTTAACAGTATATATACTGCAGCAGATCGGCTCTCCTGTGCAAACTGACGTACCCATACATCGCTCTGTGTTATACTGCGGTTCCCGCTGACTCGATGTCCACCGGTGACCCGCGATCACAATGAGGAAAGCCAGAATGGGGACCTGCCTATGTAAATAAGGCGGATTCCCACTCTGTCAGGGGACATCATGGAGATCTGCTATTCCCAGTGATTAGGAACAGCGATCTCTTTGCCATTCCAGGCAGCCCATATTCCATACAGTTAGAAGACACCCAGGGAACACAGTTAAACCCTTAATCACCCTCTAGAGTTAACCCCTTCCCTGCCAGTGCAATTTTTACATTGATCAGTGCATTTTTATAACACTGATCAATGTAGTAATGCCACTGGTCTCCAAAAAGTGTTACTTTGGGTCAGATTTGTCAGCCGCAATGTCACAGTCCTGCTAAAAATCACAGATCATGCCATTACCAGTAAAAGTGTAAAAATATATAAAAGTCCCTATATTTCCTGATATTTCTGCCTGCTGCAAATTGATCATGGCCTGTTAATTGATCATGCCTCTGCCTGCTTCCTGAACTGGACACACATTTGCCTGCTACTGACTCAGGCCTGTTTATGGACCATGTTTCTGCCAACTGCCAGGACCAATACTTTGGCTGTGCTAACCATGTCTCTGCCTGCTGCTTAAACCAATGCTTTGGGTGTGCTGACAATATCTTTGCCTTCTGCCTGTACTGACCCTGGATGGTTTATGAACAATATTTCTGCCTGCTGCCTTTACAATTAATTTTGCTGTCACTTTCCATGTCCCTGCCTGCTGCCTGGACTAATGCTCTTCTCTGTGGACAACTGCACTACTAAAACCACAGGTAATGTTTTGTTGCCCTTTGCTCAGCAGAATGTGTTTTGGGTGTAATTCTTGGTATGTTCATGATGGGTGTTAGAAATATCTTATAAGGGAGCATGGTTTGATAGCAGACTGACTTGCTCGCTAGACCTGGTGCTCTGTCTTACCTCTGCCATTCTGACAGCCATCCTGCAGTGAGCTGGTTTCTATTTCCCCCGATTCACCTCTCCCCAGTAGTGTTGAGCAGAATATGCCATATTCGATTTCGCGATATATCTCGAATATATATTCGAATATTCGAGATATATTCGCTAAATTCGAATATTCGTGATATTTTATCGAAATTAATTGATTGCGATTTTTCGCTATTGCGAATGCGAAAATAATTGCGATTTTTTAATAACTGCGGTAGGAGCGCTCTGATTGGCTTAGAATATTCGTGATATTTTATCGAAATATCGCAACATGCGAATGCGATATTTATTGCGGAATTTCGAGATATGCTGGAGGAGCGCTCTGATTGGCTCAGAATATTCGTGATATTTTATCGAAATATCGCAACATGCGAATGCGATATTTATTGCGGAATTTCGAGATATGCTGGAGGAGCGCTCTGATTGGCTCAGAATATTCGTGATATTTTATCGAAATATCGCAACATGCGAATGCGATATTTATTGCGGAATTTCGAGATATGCTGGAGGAGCGCTCTGATTGGCTCAGAATATTCGTGATATTTTATCGAAATATCGCAACATGCGAATGCGATATTTATTGCGCAATTTCGAGATATGCTGGAGGAGCGCTCTGATTGGCTCAGAATATTCCTGATATTTTATCGAAATATCGCAACATGCGAATGCGAAATTGATTGCAGATATTTCGAAAACTGCTGTAGCAGCACTCTGAAATCGAATATGTATGATATTTTAACCAAAAAACATATTGCGATTGCGATTTTTTCGATCGCGCATGCGCAATTGCGCGAACAACACGCGACCATTTCCTGGAGCCTTGCCAGTTTCCAACTTATGATCGCAGCGCAATCACACAGCAACATGGTTGGAAGCAATTTCACTAAGTCTGAGGAAAAGTTGCTGATTTGTGTAAGTATTTTGACCACTGTTATTTCATCATCTTCAACTGCATTTTAGTCTAGTTTAAAAGTTAGTATATATGATCAGATATTAGTATTTCACAAAAAATGTGTCTCCTGCTTTTACAAAACTACAAGTCCCAGCATGCCTGGACAGCTGCAGACACCCTGGTTGGCAAATGTGTATTTAGGCACTTTTCCTTGTTATTTAGCATAATGAATTTAACATTTTTTTGGACATAGGACGTATGCGAACGTCCTGACTTCAGTGTCCTCAAGGCCCAAGGACGTTCGAATACATATTGCCCTTTAGATGTTGCAGAACTACAACTTCCAGCATGCCTGGGAATGCTGGCACTTCTAGTATTGTAAGTTCTGCAGGCCCCCGTTTTTCAGGCCTTTATGCACGGGTCTCTAAACTGTGGCACCCTAGATGCAGCAAAAGTAAAATTCTTAGCATGCACTGACAGACCGTGGCTGATGGGAGTAGTAGTTTTGCAACAGCTGGAGGTGGACTGGTCTTGAAACCCAGAGTTAGGTAACAAACCCGTAGTGTTTTGCAACCATCCTGCCTCCAGCTGTTTTTTTCCTGTTGAAAAGCCTGTGGCGTGCAAAACACAACCCAAAAACTCCACCCGGATGCAGTGAAAAATTTGCACACACCTAAAGAGTGACATCACAAAAAACTGCGACGGGTACATACGTCAGTGATCCTCCGAAAAGGTCCCGTCTCTGACCCCCCGGGGCGTTAGGCTCCTGACAGGGAAAAGAGTTACTGTGGTCCATACAGCCGAAGCCATATGGACCCATCTCGGTCCAAGCAGCGCAATCAACACGCGAACAACACGCGACCATTTCCTGGACCCTTGCCAGTTTCCAACTTTTTGATCGCAACGCAATCGCAGAGCAAGATGGTTGGAAGTAATTTCACTGTATCTGAGGAAAATTTGCTGATTTGTGTAAGTATTTCGACCACTGTTATTTCATTATCTTCAACTGCATTTCAGTCTAGTTTAAAGTTAGTATATATGATCAGATATTAGTATTTCACAAAAAATGTGTCTCCTGCTTTTCCAAAACTACAAGTCCCAGCATGCCTGGACAGCTGCAGACACCCTGGTTGGCAAATGTGTATTTAGGCACTTTTCCTTGTTATTTAGCATAATGAATTTAAAAAAATTTTGGACATAGGACGTATGCGAACGTCCTGACTTCAGTGTCCTCAAGGCCCAAGGACGTTCGAATACATATTGCCCTTTAGATGTTGCAGAACTACAACTTCCAGCATGCCTGGGAATGCTGGCACTTCTAGTATTGTAAGTTCTGCAGGCCCCCATTTTTCAGGCCTTTATGCACGGGTCTCTAAACTGTGGCACCTTAGATGCAGCAAAAGTAAAATTCTTAGCATGCACTGACAGACCGTGGCTGATGGGAGTAGTAGTTTTGCAACAGCTGGAGGTGGACTGGTCTTGAAACCCAGAGTTAGGTAACAAACCCGTAGTGTTTTGCAACCATTCTGCCTCCAGCTGTTTTTTTCCTGTTGAAAAGCCTGTGGCGTGCAAAACACAACCCAAAAACTCCACCCGGATGCAGTGAAAAATGTGCACACACCTAAAGAGTGACATCACAAAAAACTGCGACGGGTACATACGTCAGTGGCCCTCCGAAAAGGTCCCGTCTCTGACCCCCGGGGCGTTAGGCTCCTGACAGGGAAAAGAGTTAGCAACGCATATCTCCCCTATACGTGTATCCTGTGTTGTTAATAATATATTCATAATTATGCAAATGATAATGGCTGCTATATTTATGCAAAAAAGGTGGCGACCGAAATGGCAGGATATAAAATCTGTCATGTTACCCCTGTCATTGATTAATAAGGCGAGAATGCTTCCAATTGTTGAATAGCATACATTTACGTCATATATCCATAAGGCTGTCAACAGAAGTATTACAATATACTTTGTTCTTCATCTTGCAGAAGTTCCTGGAAACAGGATACGATAAGCTGCGGAGGCAGCCAGAGAAAAGGGCTGTGGTCAGCGCCCTAATCGCTGACTTTGGCGGCCAACACGACCACAATGTAATTGTGAAGAAGTGGTCTGACCTGAAGAGGCGCCAAATGGATGAGGTCAGACGTCTTCGGGCTAAATATCATCCAGGTAAGTTATTGTTGACAGTTATGTTTTTTTTTTAAAAAGTGTATTTTGTGCGTGAACTCGAAAGAGAGAGGAGCCGGCCTGCAGGAGTTGGGAGGCCTCCCCCAGAGGCAATCTGCCACCTTTCTCCATGCCCCGGTTGGCAATGGCGGGTGTGAGGGGGTCCTCCCAACCCAACCTCGCATAGCACACCCACCAGGGGCGGGGCTGAGACCACCAAACTCAATTCACAGGTAGCCGAGAGCGGGATCCGAACCCCTAGCTGCAGAGGTGAATCACTTGTCAGTGCAGTGGCAATCGCGTGGAGCCACCGCAGCTCCTTTGGTGACAGTTATGTAAGGTCATATGTAATTCATGTAAGGTCAGATGTTGTTAACCAAGATGCCATGTTGTGCTAACATATATCACCACCAGCCAAGGTATTCATAGTACTGTTGAAAAAAGACATGGGACAGCAGACAGGAACACAGAAGTTATGTGGGAACATAATTTTCCCATTGCTTTGCATGGGACTTTAAAGAAAAACCCCGACCATGGCAAGTGGGGGTGGGTAAGGTTTAAACCACCTATCCTATGTTTGTGGCTGACATATAAGTAACCTGTGTGCCAAGTTTCATATAAATATCTTTAGCCGTTTGTACGTGATGCTGGAACATACATACATACATACATACATACATACATACATACATACATTTATGCACAAACACACACGTTGAGTTTTATATATATAGATTACCACTAAATTCCTGTGTTAGGCGTGGGGTTGTTATAGTAATCCCGTGTGCTCCATCAGGCCCTTTTTTTAACATGAGATGGTCTGAACAAAACAAAGTAGACAAAAACAGCTCATTTTAACATGGTTGCATCCCAGCTCACGCTCAGTCCCCTGTAGTGCCCACAAGACCCTTTAATATAACATTGTCCCATTCGTTAACTGTCTATATAAATCAATTTGTATTCATATACAATACAGCAGAGTACACAGAATTTGCATACGTCATTAGAAAACATTTTTATAATATATGAACATTGTGTTATTATAGGAGCTCCAATGCCAGTTGTCCGCGCCAAGCGCAGAAGGCGCCAGGCCGATGAGGAGGAGGAGGAGGATGCGGCAGAGGAGGATGCGGCAGAGGAGGAGATGCATGAGGAGGAGCAGCCAGGGCCCTCCCACTCCCCAACCCCAGCTCCTGTTGAGGAGCAAGCTGAGGAGCTTCCCCCCCCCACCACCCCAACTTCTCAAGCAGAAGAGCAGGAGGAAGAGAGCGGTCCTGTGAGCCTCATTCAGGAAGGTAAATATGTGCACAATGATTAATAACATTTCAACAACAAAATGTAGATATAAAAATGGACAACATATAAAGCGCACCTGTCAGATTGTAGAACCATAATATGGTATTGATGCTAGAAGTATACAGGTAGTGCATAATTATTAGGCAAGTTGTATTTTTTGAGCATTCATTTTATTATTGAACAACAACCATGTTCTCAATGAACCCCAAAAACTCATTAATATCAAAGCTGAATTTTTTGGGAAGTAGTTTTTAGTTTGTTTTTAGTGTTAGTTATTTTCGGGGGATATCTGTGTGTGCAGGTGACTACTATTACTGTGCAGAATTATTAGGCAACTTAACCAAAAAATAAATAGATAGCCATTTCAATGATTTATTTTTAACAGTGAAACCAATATAACATCTCAACATTCACAAATACACATTTCTGACATTTAAAAACAAAACAAAAACAAATCAGTGACCAATATAGCCACCTTTCTTTGCAAGGACACTCAAAAGCCTGACATCCATGGATTCTGTCAGTGTTTTGATCTGTTTCACCATCAACATTGCGTGCAGCAGCAACCACAGCCTCCCAGACACTGTTCAGAGAGGTGTACTGTTTTCCCTCCTTGTAAATCCCACATTTGATGATGGACCACAGGTTCTCAATGGGGTTCAGATCAGGTGAACAAGGAGGCCATGTCATTACTTTTTTTATTTAA